>NC_137185.1:18242500-18852500 GCF_951804945.1 Podarcis cretensis
TGTGTTTTTTGTTATAATTGTGGAAAGTCGAATAATATATTTTTTTTTAAAGTGCTGTAACTGCTCGAAGGGATTTTGAGGTTACTCTCAGAGCAAAGAGCAAGTCTTACTTTGGACTCAAACACTTTGAATTGACGGGTTCCCCCTTTAGCCCGGCAGAACAGCTTGCAGCGGTCTCGAGGTGACACGCCTGTGTACATGGGGACCCACTCCAGCAGATTCCCGTTTGTGTCTGTATAGTTGTAACTGTCATACTTTTCGCACTGTTGCTCTCGAAAACTCTTGCCTGCAAAGGAAAGGAAAGGCATCTGATTGCACACGAAGCACAGAAAAACAGCCATAGCCATCCTGGCTAGTAGCCATTGATAGCTTTCTCCTCCATGAATTTTCCTAATCCTCTTTTAAAGCCATCTAGGGTTCTCTGTGACATGCTTCTGAAGCAAGTCCTGATCTTGTTCGTGTTAAAGGGCATAGCTAGACTGCAGCCATCGGTCATGTTCACATCATACATTGGAAGCTCTATGCTATCACGTTAGACCAGAGCTTTCCAAACTTTTCATGTTGGTGACACACATTTTAGACATGCATCATTTCACGACACAGTAATTCAGTTTTACTAGCAAACCAGAGCTTAAACTAACCCCTTTCCAGCCCCAGGAGGAGGACGGGGAGCGCTTGCCCGACACACCTTCACACTGCAGCCAACACACTAATGCATCGCTACACACAGTTTGGAAAGCTCTGTGTTGGACAGTCGCAGCTTCCCCCAAGGAATTCTGGGAGCTGCAGTTTGTTAAGTGTGTTGAGTGTTATTCGGAGACTCCTATTCTCCTCCCAGAGCTACAATCCTCAGAGTGGCTTAAAAAGCAATCCCTCCTCCCAGGGAACTTTGGGAACTGTAGTTCTGGGAAGGCAATAGGGATCTCCTAGCAACTCTTAGCAGTCAATAGCAGACTACAGCTCCCAGAATTCTTTGGGAGAAACCATGATTGTTTAAAGTGATACCATACTGCTTTAATTGTATAGTGTGAATTTGGCCTTAAACTAAGTTAATAGTCATTCTGTCATTCCAGGAACCCCAAGTATTGTAGTTTTCGGGGGGGGGGGGCAATATTAATGATCTCTAACAGGTCATTCTCTGCATCCTGACTAGACTAAAAATCCCAGGATTGATGACAGATAAAGCAATATAAAACTGACAAATGTCTGCAGTGTAGTTAACCCTTACAATATATTAGCTGATATCTTAACGGCTTCCTGCCCATCCTTACAATGGTTGCATTCTTGTCACAAGCTATTTCCCTTTGGTTGGGGTGGGGTCAGCTCTGCTTCTTCCTTCTGGAGTCAGTGGGAATTAAGGTTTGCCGGGAAACAGCTGATTACCATTCGGTGGGCATTCCTCAGTGTGGCATGATTCATACTTGACTCTTTGGCCTTCGCAGTATTTGCCTCCATTCTTAGGTGTGGGGTTGTCACAGCCTCTTTCGGAGAAATGCACTCCTCCACCACATGTCCTGGAACATGGCCTCCATGGGCTCCAGGGCCCCCAGTTTCCATCCACTGCCGGCTGCAAAATACAAATCCCAGAGTTAAGGCCCTGATTCCAGCTGATTTGCCATTGGGAGGCTGCCCCAGCCCCCATCATCATGGCAGACAGAAGACCAGCTTGCCCCCATCCATTGGCCAGCAATGGGGAAGTTGCTCCAATGCTGGCTTTCCCTCTTCCCTCCCTGGTCCTCTTTCCTTTTGTATCATGTCTACTGGATTTGTATAGCAATTAGAAATTTTTGCATGCTTTATATAAGATGATGATGATGATGATAATATCAGGCATGAAGGGAAGATACACGATCCCTGTATATTTTTCCATGTGAGTGGGAAGGTGTTCCTGTGTTTATAATTTTGAAATGGCAGGAAGAGAAAGGGGTACACACCCTGTTTGGAGGAGAGGTCATAGAAACTGTGTTATTCAAGTGTTATTTGGTCTTTAGTAAGAGGTGGGCTGCCTGCTTCTCACTAGATGATTACCTCAGGCATCACTGTGTCTTGGGCCACACAGTGTCCATCCAAACACATCTTCTCTGCCCCACAGGGTGTCCCATCTGCCCAGGGCAAGCTGCCATTCCTGGTGTGGCACAGGCGCTCTCCTGCCTCCAGCTTACACCAGAGCTGGGAACAGATGTCCTCCTGCGTGGTGTTTGGGCAGTGTCGAAACTCCTTGCCAAAGATCTGCTGGCACTGATGATCAAGGTTGTATAGGGGGACTTGGCCTGGAAGGTCTGTGGGGAGGGCAATGGGTTCGGCAGGTTTGTCAAGCAGGCAGTCACCTGGTGAGGGAGAGAGGTAAAGAAGGTCACACCAAAGGCTGCTTTTTATTCATTTCAATAATGAATAATTTCAAAGGATGGTTGTATTTTGGCTTGCATATTGTTTAGGAAAGTGTGAATCAGGTAGGTATGCCTTTAAATGTGTACGGAATCAGCTTCCCAGCTACTGCACAGCCAAAGTCAAATCGCATACATAACAAAGTCTGTATTCCAATTGGAAATATCACCAAATCTAGAGAAGCTAAGGATTTCCTTGCATAAGAACAACCTGCTGGATCAGGCCAATGACCCAATGAGTCCAGCATTCTGTTCTCACAGTGGCCAAGCAGATAGATGCCTGTGGGAAACTCACAAGCAGGACTTGAGCACAAGGGCACTTGCCCCTCCTGTGCTTTCCAGTAACTGTGTTCAGAAGCATTGATGCCTCCAGCCATAATGGCTAATAGCCACCTACTCTCCTCCATAAATTTGCCCAATCCTCTGTTTTTTAATTTTTAATTTTCAATGCAAAATTACAACAAAAATTACAAAGATAAAATCCAGAAAAAACAAACAAAAATAAAGCAAAACAAAACAAACAGAAACAAACGCGCGCACACACACAAACCTACAGAGAAAACCATCATCATAATAATCTTTACGTACATATACACATATTTACTTCTGTACATATACACATATTGACTTCCTTCCTATGTTTTGAGGCCTCCAAATTTTTAATCTTTCTGAATTGTTGTGTCTAATGTAAATTACCTCTGTCTTTATACCCTTTGCACCGTTTTTCAATTTCTTTAACCCTGCAAAGCTTAATTCGTTACATACTGATATACTTACTCCAGAACAATGTTTTTTTCATATATTCTTTAACACAATCCCATTCTTTTGCTAATTTTTGGTCTGATTGTCCCCTTAAGAACATAGCTGTCAACCTTTCCCTTTTCTTGCGAGGAATCCTATTTGGAATAAGGGAATTTCCCTTAAAAAAAGGGAAATGTTGACAGCTATGCTTAAGAATGCTGTGAATCTTGCCAAATTTATATATTCACAAAATTTAATTTGCCATTCTTTTACTGATGGGATTTTTTTATTGATGGGGGGGGGGGAATGCCCAATCCTCTTTTAAAACCATCCATGCTGGAGGCCATCTCTACCTCCTGTGGGAGCAACCATCACTGTTTAACTATGCACTGCATGAAGAAGTACTTTGCTTTACCTATCCTAAAACCACAAAACTGTAGCACATGAAAAGTTGCAAAAGTGTTCAGATTCTGACACATGGCCGATCTTGAGTTTGGCATTGACTAAATGCCTTGTGCAACTGAAGAGGGAGAAACCACAATATTGTCAGAGGAGGGTGTACCCTGAGATGTAATCTTGACATTACCAAGGAGTTTCTAATAGCCATTCTCAAAAGATTGATAGGCATCAATGGGACTGTCCCAGCAGACATCTGAAAAGGATAGCAAGTTTGATACCTACCGTGCCCTCCATCCAGAAATTCTGTGATGTGCATGGCACTGCAAGGGGACCATGGCAGAGTCTTGTTTAAGTGGATGAACAGAGGGGCCATCATGTGATGCTTCCCTAAGGTCCCAAAGTTCTTCTCACAGGCCTTGGAATCGTCATGAGGCATGCTGAGTACATGCCCTGGAATGAAAGAGCATAGAAACAGGAGGTGAATGAGCTATTCCTGCCTTTTTGAACTGATAATGGTCCTTGGAGATGGCTTCATTGCCCTAAATTCCTTTGAAACTGTCTCTTCCATCCCCAAACAAAGTGCTGTAATACCCTGCTAAGCTTTTTTCCAAGTCTGCCATCTGAAAGCTGTGCTCACCCTGTACAAAAAAAGCCACTGAAAATAAAAAGTTACCCTAAAACAAAGCTTCGATTTTCAGTGCCATGATCCCCATTAAATGGTAAATGGACCCCTGACCATTAGGTCCAGTCATGACCAACTCTGGGGTTGCGGCGCTCATCTCGCTTTATTGGCCGAGGGAGCCGGCGTACAGCTTCCAGGTCATGTGGCCAGCATGACTAAGCCGCTTCTGGCGAACCAGAGCAGCGCACGGAAACAGCGTTTACCTTCCCGCCGGAGCGGTTCCTATTTATCTACTTGCACTTTTATGTGCTTTTGAACTGCTAGGTTGGCAGGAGCAGGGACCGAGCAACGGGAGCTCACCCCGTCGCGGGGATTTGAACTGCTGACCTTCTGATCGGCAAGTCCTAGGTTCTGTGGTTTAACCCACAGCACCACCACGTCCCTATTATCCCCATTATGCAATAAGAAAAGCTGAATTTTGAAACCTGCGTTTTGCAAAGCTGCAGGTTTTCTATTTTTGCAACAGCGCACATGGCAATGAAAAACTTGTCCAGCAACTACTTGGGAAACATGATTGAGAACATGTCATGCAGGCAGACATGTTCAATTCAGGTTCAATTCTCATCACAGGCCTGGGGGAATATTTTGGCAGCCAGTGCCAGTCAGTGCAGACAATATTGAAGCAGATGACCAGTGTTCAGACTCCGTAAAAGACAGCTTCTGAGATTCCATTGGCTTCCTAAATTTCGGCAGTCATTGTTTAAATATATGCAAGTTAATATTTCCAACTATGAGGGCTAGAAAAGGGTGGTGGTGTGTTTTTTTTTTAAGAATGGCACTATGATGGGCTTCCTCCCGCCTGCTGTGCACATCAATATGGGCATGGTAACTACCTAGTTCATGGGCCAAGGTGTAGGCTGCCTGGAGACCTTCATCTTCGATCACAGAACAGCTCTTGTTTGGGTTGCACATGGTGCCTGTCTCAGCCACTCCAAGGGTCCTGCAACCCTGGTGCCCACAGAAATCCTGTGAGTGAGAAAATGAAACAGAAACTAGTACACAAAGGAAACAGAGCCACCATCACCCCCAATGGACCTCGCACACAACAATGTAAACAAACAGATCGTTCCACACTTGAAAGGAACTGATGCTTCAGTGGGACAGCACCTGCCTTCTGGAACTGCCTTCCCCTCACCATCAAGGCAATCAGTATTTTAATGCTGGTTCTAAATGTGTTTTTATTGTATTATAACTATTGTTTTTAACTACGTTGTTTTTATTACTTTGTGTTTTAAAACTGTTTTTAAAATTGTAAGTTGCCTTGAATCCCAGATTGGGATTTTTTAAAAAAGTTATAGCCCTGAGGTTTTTCTTAGGTCAACTTGTTTTTTAGCTTCTGGTTTTTACCAATAATTTTAAGGTATTTTTCATGTAAACCACTGAGAGTTTTGTTTTTTTAAAAAACCCCACATCAATTAAGCGGTATACAAACCCTGTTTTTTAAAAGCAAATAGTGAGGAGGCCACCTAATAGCTATTCTGTTATCTTTTTAGTGCCAGGGAAAGGCCTCGCCATTCTCCCAGGGCTTTTTGAACTTCTTGGAATTCGTTAATTCTTTTAAGCTATTGTGAGGGTTTTTTTTCGTAGAATTGCAGAATTTTAGATTTGGACGGTACCCCCAAGGGTCATCGAGTCCAACTGCCTGGAATGCAGGAATCGTAGCTCAAGAGTTCCTAGCAGAAGGAGAGTCCACCACTCTCTCCCTTCCTCTCTTAGCGATTTGTTGTGTGTTTCAGTTGCTGGCTTTGCTATATTATTTTATCAAATTGTATTGTTTTCAATCTTCCTCTTAGTCCAGCCTTCTAAACAAACCCATGTGTCAGGCATCCCCAAACTCGGCCCTCCAGCTGTTTTGGGACTACAATTCCCATCATCCCTGACCACTGGTCCTGTTAGCTGGGGATGATGGGAGTTGTAGTCCCAAAACAGCTGGAGGGCCGAGTTTGGGGATGCGTGCCTTATGTATTTGGTGTGTGTGTGTCATCCCTAATACAGTGGTACCACTGGATGCAAACGGGATCTGTTCTGGAGCCCCGTTTGCATCCTGAAGCAAATGCAACCTGCGTCTGCGCATGTCGTGATTCGTTGCTTCTGCACATGCGCATGATGTCATTTTGAGCATCGGGCATGTGCGAGTGGTGAAACACGGAAGTAACACGTTCTGTTACTTCCGGGTCACTGCGGAGCATAACCTGAAAACGCTCAACCTGAAGCATATTCAACCCAAGGTATGACAGTAGATATTTACTGCAAGTGTACTCTTATCTCAAACATTTTGATATGAATGCAGATGCTGTTTCCCACTCTGCATACAGTTCAGACTTCTAACGGTCATTTTTCTGGTTGCCTATTGCAAAGAGGAAAAAATGGCAATGTAACAAAGGGTGCTTCCAGATGACCTCTTTATTGAACCTTCACCCTGGTTTGTTTGCAGGGAGATTAGACAACGTTGGCCTCTGAGCAATTCTGCCTACACACCTGACTGCAAGCGTCTACACACCTGTCTCGTTAACAAGACTGCCGTGTCATAGTGCTCCGGGAGACGGTCACTTGCAGGGTTGAACTGCTGCTGCCACTCGCAGAAGTTCCGTAGCATGAGCCCTCCGTTGTCAGACACTTCTGGCCCAACCTTCTCATCTTCCACCACCACCACCTTCACCACCACCAAACTGATGGAGTTCTTCAGGCTGGGGTGCTTGTAGATCTGAGCAGCCACAGACATCAAGGTGAGGATGTGATTCTGAAACATAGAAGCAGCCAAGGGGGTCAAGGCAGGGGATGATATCTCATTCTTCATTCAGGGGGTGATACTCTGCATTCTACAGAGGGATCTATTTTGTTCTTTGTTTTTTTCAATTTTTTTAATTGATTTTGACAAATATAACATAAAACATACAAAAGAAAACACATTACAATACTAAAAAAAGAAAATAAAAAATATATAAACACATATTCCTTCTAAAGTTCATTTTAATTTCCATTGTTAAATGACTTCCTCGAATCCCCCCTAACTGAATTTCATTATATCCCTTGTAACAGCACTCCTCTTCTTTCTAAAAATAAAATTAACTCTCAATTTACTATCTTCTAGTCTTTTCTTGATGTTCAAAATCCATAATGCTTAACAAACCATTCTTATTTTATTCCTAAGCCTATTTAATATTTTCAAGTGACTTGAAATTATCTTATATTACAATATTTGGCTAAATAGTCTTTAAATTTCATGCAATCTTCTTGATACTCCTTTCTGGTCACGGATTCTTCCAGTCAGGTTGGCTAGCTCCAAAAAGTCCAACATCTTCATCTGCCAATCTTCTACTGTTGGTATTTCTTGAGATTTCCAGTTTTTAGCTAATAGCAGTCTTGCTGCTGTAGTGGCATACAAAAACAATTTAACATCTTTTTGGGGCAATTCCAATCCAATTTTTCCAAGTAGAAAGGCTTCTTAAGGCTTCTTAACAACAGAGGGATCTATTTTGAGGGTTTGGTTTGGAAGCCATGAGCTGGTACAGAAGTCTCCAAAATGCATTACAAAAAGGAGAGGGGCAAGTTGTGTTTTTGGTTGCTCTTAAATATTCCTTAGAGCAGGGACTGGGAACCTGTGGCACTCCAGATGTTGCTGGACTGTAACTCCCATCATCCCTGACCATGGACAGTCATGACAGCTGCTGATGGGAGTTGGAGTCAGCCATATCTGGAGTACGAATTGTGCTTTACACAATGAATAGGGGGTGAAGGAGTTACCACACAGATCGTATTTAAAATATTGATTCCAAGCCATTTTTGCCTTCACTCTAACTGAAAGGTAATTTAAAGTTTCAAAGAACGTGCGTACTGAGCTGTCAAAGAAAATATGTCCAGAGACATGTAACAGACAGCTTAATCTTGGGTGCAAATAATTTAAGCCACCCTTCTTTTTGTGACTTCCTTCCCACCACTCCAAAACAATCTGCATAGGATTGTTTGCTTTGCAGAGGCACCTACAGCAAATGTTTGCCTTACAGGATCAATTTGCCTTCAGTAAAGAGGACTATTCACTTTCCAGAAGCCTTTGTATGGCGACCCCCCAGCGAGATGCTCTCTTCTTTAATGACTCAACAAGATGCATTGTCTAGCCTAAGATAACCTGTGGAAACTTCATAAGGTAAAGGATCCCTGAATGGATGGGGTGTGGCACTCATCTCACTTTTCTGGCTGAGGGAGCCGGCGTTTGTTCACAGACAACTTTCTGGGTCGTGGCCAGCATGACTAAAACAGCTACTGGCACACGGAGGGCTGTGATGAATGCCAGAGCACACGGAAACACCATTTACCTTCCCGCCACAGTGGTACCTATTTATATACTTGTACTGGTGTGCTTTTGAAGTGCTAGGTTGGCAGAAGCTGGGACAGAACAATGGGAGCTCACATGGATTCAAACCACCAACCTTCCAATCGGCAAGCCCAAGAGGCTCAGTGGTTTAGACCACAGTGCCACCCACATCCCTGAAACTTTGTGTCTGATACTAGTTGCGATGGGAAAATCTGGCAATTTCAGTTCTCTTCCTTTCTCGCTTTTCCAATCTTAAGCTTAGTTCTCCACATTTTTATGTTGGTTTGCAATAATAATAATAATAATAATAATAATAATAATAAGAAGAAGAAGAATAAGAATAATGTCCTCCTGAAAATTAATCTATTTAGGGGCAAATTTCTCTGAATATACACATTTTCAATGCAATTTTGCCTAACTGTATTTTTGCAAAGCCATTCTCCCTAATATGCATTTTGGTACAATATATTCACTAATTTGTGCATTTCATGACATTTTACTCAAATATATGCTGCTTGGCTGGAGAACTGCATTGCAAAATTCAGAAGTGCAAACTTTGAAGGATGTCTGTGTGTTGGGTTGGTCCATACATTGTTTCAGGTGAGTCTTGCATGTGAACCGAATTGAATTTCTCCTTCATCTCTAGCTACTAGTGACATGGTTTTCCCTAGCTTGGGAAATACAGTTGAACACAGCAAGAGAAATGGAAGGCATCAAAAGATAATTGACACCCCTAATCCCCCCCTGATACTGATAATTCTACTGTCTGAACTGCAATGTACCACAAGCAAGAGATCAGAAGCAGTTCAAAAAGAGAGATGGTTATAAGGGTTGCCAATATTGGGGGGCTGTGGACATATTTGCAAAGCTGGGAAACTGTTGAGGGCACCACACACACACACACACACACACACACACACACACACTGCAACCTGTCCTATTTGCTGCAATAGAATGCTTCATTTGAGTCTAATTTCATTGTGTGGGAGGGGCTCTTATTGATTGGTGTTGACTTCAAGCCAGCATGGGATTAGCTACACTCCAGAGTTTCCAGTCAGGAACTCTGGAGCGTAGCTGATCTCTGCCAAAAATGGGGCTTGATTGGTGCTGACTTAAAGCCCCACATTCAGCAGGGACAGGCTCCACTTAAGAACTCCCAAGTGGAAGCAATCTCAGCAGGATTGCCTTTGGTGCCAAACTTAAACAGTGAGAAATACAAGCTTCACTTGCCAAAGAATAATCACAGCACAGCAGAAGAAGGCTGTTGCCTTCATACCCTGCTTGTGAGTTTTCCAGAGGCACCAGGGGCAGAGCATCAGCTTAGCATGCAGAAGCTCCCTGGTTCAGTCCTTGGCATCTCAAGGTAGGATTGGGAGAGAACCCTGCCTGAAACTCTGGAGACTTGCTGTCTGGCATTGTAGACCAGAGATTGCCCACGTGTCAAGATATATCTGGCAGGGCAAAAAGCCGAGAATTAAATATAAATTACTAACAGACGCAAAAGAAAGAGGAGGCTTTGCCCTGCCAGATTTGAAGTTATACTATGAGGCATCATGTCTTTGCTGGTTAAAAGAATGGATAAAACTTAAAAACACAAAACTTCTGGATTTAGAAGGATTTGATAACAGATTTGGGTGGCATGTGCATCTATGGAAAGAAAAGAAAAAGGGTTACAAATCGTTTGAAAACCATATCTTCCGGAAATCGTTAACTGAAGTTTGGGACAGATATAAAAATATATTAGAAACGGGTTATCCCCATTAGAGGTTATAGGAGTTAAAAAAACTAACATGAGGAGCGAATGGATTACTTATGGAGAGTTGGTGGTGAAAGAAGGAGAGAAATGGAGATTGAAACCATACGAGCATGTATATGACTGGCTGCACTACTATCAGATAAGCGATATGTTTAAAAAGGATGTGAAAGAAAAAGGGTATTAAGAAAAAGATTCAAAATTTCAAATAGAAATTGTTAATAATGATTGTAAGATAATTTCAAAAATGTACAAAATTTTACTGGAATGGCACACGTTAGATGAGGAAGTAAAAGTGGTAATGATTCAATGGGCCAGAGACTTAGGGTATAATATAGATATGGAAGATTGGCAAAAAATATGGAATGAAAATCTGAAGTTTACAGCATGTACTACGTTAAAAGAAAATGTTATGAAAATGGTATATAGATGGTACATGACACCTGTTAAATTAGCAAAAATGTACAAAACTTGTAACAAATGTTGGAAATGTAAAGAGAAAGAGGGTACATTTATTCATATGTGGTGGGAATGTAAGAATGTAAGAAAGTGAAGGGGTTCTGGGAAATGATATATAATGAGTTAAAGAAAATGCTGAAATATAGCTTTGTAAAGAAACCAGAAACCTTCCTACTGGGAATAACTAGAAAGGAAATAAATAAGAGGGACTGTAAACTCTTTCAGTATGTGATAACAGCAGCGAGAATATTGATGGCTCAAAAATGGAAACAAGAAGAAGTACCGACTTTGGAAGAATGGAGAACAAAACTGACAGACTATGCAGAACTGGATAAATTAACTGGAAAAATTAGATTGCAAAGAGATCATAAGTTTTTAGAGGACTGGGGAAAATTTAGAGAATATTTGAAAACTGTATGTGAGGAATATACAACGCTAGTGTGTTTTAAAGAAGCTTTGTGAAAAAATAAGGAATATTGTAAGAATGCAAATGAGGATAGAAAAATTGTATTTAAAGGCGATACTAAAATTAAGGAATGCGAAGATAGAAATTTAACTACGGATGATTGTCAGAGGAGTTGAGGGAGGTCCAATAAGTTAAAATATGTGATGTGAAAATTTGTATGATTGGAGATTTTATGGAAAAATTTAATAAAAAATTTAAAAAGCTCGAGATTGCCCACGTGTTCTGAAGATATCACAGTCTACAATTCCCATCATTCCTGCCCACTGGTGGCTTGGGCTGATGGGCGTTGTAGTCCATCTGGAGGACACCATGTTGGCTACCCATGGTGTTGGTTGGCATCCATTTGTCTTGGGAGACAATGGAGGTGTGTGCCTTTGGGGGTGAAATCAAACTGTTGGAAGGTCACAGCGTCTGTTGTGGCTGTAGAAACCAGAGGTCTGCAACCTAAGGCCCACGGGCTGGATATGAGGGGAATCTGTGGTTTTTTTCTAATGGCACGGGCACCGTTCCCCCCTGCTGACATTTCCCCCCTGTTCCCTCATTGTGGCGGAACCTCCCCCTCCTCCAGGTGTAGCAAATCGCTGGCCAATCGCCTGCTAAGGTTTGAGACCCTGGCCAATGGGTGAGCAGCGGCTGAGCGTGGCCAAGAGGAGGAAGGAGGAAGGGGGCTGGGCTGAGCTGGCTGACCGCATTTCCAGCAGCGCCTTGTGGGAGCAAGCTGTTTGCCCCCACTGCTTGTGCCCCCACTGTTTCTGCCAAGTGCGGCTCCTGTGCCTGCCCTTGCGAGTGGCAGAGGCTGTTGTTGCCATCGCTGGAGGAACGAGCAGCCCTAAAGCAGCCCTTTCAGGCTGTTCCTTCCTCCTCCGCCACCTTTGCTGCTGTTGGCGGTGGCGGCGGTGGCGGCGGAGGAACGAGCAACCTGAAAGCAGCCCTTTCAGGCTGCTCATTCTTCCTCCGCCACTGCTGCCACCAGCCTCTGCCTCTTGGCAGAACACTAGGTAGGCAGGGGGACAAGGAGGGACTGGGGGGGGGAGAGAGAAGCCCCCCCTGTCGTGTGCGTGTGTGCACACACATGCACTCCAGCCCACCAGGAGGTTTGTGGTGAAGTGAACCGGCCCACCCCCCGAAAAGCTTGCCGACCCTGGTAGAGACTGATGTGGGAGAGATAGGTTTTGTTGCAGCTGGGACAGATGAAGCTGCAGATGCACCACAGCATTTCTTCTCTCTGCACTTCTCCTTGTAGTCATTCCTCCTCTGGTCACTGCTATGGATGCACAACCTGACTGCCTGTCTCCAGGCACTGCAGTCATGTGCAAGGGATTCCCACATGGCGGGGTTGATGTTGCCAGCCTTCATGTTATGTTTGCAGACATCTTTGTAACACAGAGTTGATCTGCCAACGGTCCTGGTGCCTGAAGCCAGCTCTCCTAAGGTCATGTCCTTGGGGATCCTGCCATATTCCATTCTGAGGACACGACCAAGCCAGTGTAGATGTCACTGAGACAGGAGTGTAAACATGCTGGGAATGTAGGAGAATGTGGGAGAGCACATCTTTGTATAGAGTGACAATACTTATCTAGAAGGACCATCTATAAGGCAGCTTCCTATGCTCCTATCTGGTTGGCCAATGGATCAGATGGACCTTTGGTCAGATCTTTTCTTCTGCAACTTTTTCAAAGAGGCCCAGCAAGGCTGACTCCAATGAGTACTATGGCAAGCCTTGCCTTTGTGAGATGTAGGCGATACACACCAATGACACATTTGTGAATGGGATGTCTTCCTACACAGACCATTTGCGTATGCTCTTGAGACTTCACCCTGCAGTACCTCCTGCTCGGGTAAACGAGACAGTGGGGAGATGACCTCATATATCAGACACTCCAGCTATGTTTAAGTCAGATGTTAACATCTTATCAGAATTCTGGCTTCTTTTGGCACTGGCTCACGGAACCGTCTTCATGATAGAAAAATGCAAGCGTTACACAACGACGCGGCTATTGAGAAACAGCAAACGGTCCCTGCATTCCCAGACGTGCTTCCCTGTGTCAGCTTCTTGCCTTTGTGACTTCACCATAATTGTTCAATTAAGGCACACCAATAATACTTAGAAGCAACTGTGCAGACTGTGTTCTACTCCCTACTCCATGCACCTTCTCTGCCAACTGAAGCCGGGGAAGTTAACACCAAAACAGAAGAGATTAGAACATTGGGCCCAGTTCTTAAATAGCCAGCCTTGCTTTTGAATGAATGGTATCTGCTACCAGTCAGTGGATTATGATTGTGGTAGGCCAGGGATGGGGAACCTGTGGCCATCCAGCTGTTGTTGGACTCCAACCCCCATCAGCACAGCCAACAGTCAGAGATGATAGGAGTGTCGGAGCTTCCATACAACCGAGCTATAATAGCTCTCCTCCTCGTCGTATCTTTGGAATCCATTGACCTCTGCTCCGACAGTGATTAACAACCTAAGACTTTAATGAGGCTTCAGGCATGCTCCCCATTACGCAGAGTACCTGGACAGCAGACGGAGCCAGGAAATATGTGCTACATTGCTATCTTTATTTCTATCTACGCAGGACAGAAAAGAATATGCATCTGTTCTCTGTGAGAGACAGTGAACAACAGGAACAAAGAAACAGGAAACCAGTAACTTCAACATCCGTCTCCCGTCTCCCGTGAGACTTCCAGCAGTCTGGAATGTCAACAGAGTCTTGTGACTCCAAAAACTGCACAGTGGCATAACAGAAATCTAACAAGGAGTTGGAGAGCCAAAGGTTAGCCAGACCTGATGTGGACTGCGGATGAATGACTTTTACTCCTCTGAAGTTCAAGTGCAGCTGGGTCTTTTGGTCAGGAGGCAAGCTGAAGGTGTTCAGAGGAAGGCCCTGACAGCCTCCCTCAGTGACATCATGTCCAGATGAAGGGAAGGCGGGAAGTCTGAGAACTTGACATCAACACATGGCAACAGATTAGCCCTGGTTTGCCAGGCCAAGAGGATTACGGTCTGTGGCCCAAATGCCTGTTATTCCTTTCACTAACCTGGTAAAACAGGAGGAAAGCCAGTGTCTGATCTGGAGGCTCCTGGTCTGAAAAAGTCCTACCATGTATTTCATCAGGCCCTTTTCAGAGGTTATGGCAGTCTGAATGTGGATACCATCTGGAGGAACCCAGACCATGTGGGGCCTCTCCATGTGATGGGCTGCTTGTGCAATGCTGACTATGCCTATGAAACTTTGCATCGTTAAAATGGACCTGAAATGTATGGCTCTTGCTACACACGAAGAGCCAGTTTAGCAGCTGCATGGTTTGATTTCCCATAAGCAACCAGAACCCACCCCTAATATTGTATGAAGCTGGCCCAAGGTCCCTAATGTATGGAGCAGAAGACAATACAACATATACTCAGGCTGTGTACACAACGTGCATTTAAATCACATGTCTTCTCCCAAATAATCCTGGGGACTCTTAATTTGTTAGGGATGCTGGGAATTGTAGCTATGTAAGAGATAAACTATGGCAGACAGGATTATTTGGGGGAACTCATGTGCTTTAAATGTGCTTTAAATGTATGGTGTGTGCACAGCAGTAGAGAAAGGGCAAGTGTCCACACAGGCCACTGGTGTGGTTGCTGGTTATGTCCTTCCTGCTTTTTCCAGGCTGACAGTGGATAGCAATCACGTCACTGATGTCTCGTTACACAATCTGAGGCCCCTTTTCTCAGCACAGATCCTTTAATTTTTCTCTCCTCTTCTTATCCCCTGTCCTCCACCCATTCAGCAGCCCTGTATACAAATGTTCTGGCTCCTTATCCCTGCCTTGAATCCACAAACAAATAAAAAAGCTGGAAAGCAAAGATGTAAACTAAACTGAGCAAACAGCTATTTGATGAAGATTATGAGGTTAGGTTCACTTGTTCCACCATCTGGTGTCTATTTACACCCTTTCCCTCAGCTCTTTTCTCTTTCAGGAGAGGAACAAAGAAGTTTGGCTGGCCCCAGAGTGAGAGAACCTGGCTGCTCTGGGGTAAACAACAGCCACCTGGGTAAAGAAGCCCCTTGGGCTGGTGATGGAAGGGACATTTCACTAGGCTGGACTCTTGAGGAGTTGGATTCAAGACAGGTTGGCCCTCTTTTCTCAACTGAAGACAAATCTGTTGCACAGGCTTTGAGCTTCACCAAAGGCAGGCAGAATTCCTCTTGCTTTCCACAGGGGAAAGCCACTCTTTAGCACTCAGTTGGAGCAGACGGCAATAGGGTTTTCTGTGGATTGCCATTTGTTCCGATTTAGAGCTAAAGAGTGGGTTTTCCCTTGGGAAAGGAGCAGGGTGAGGGGAAAACAGCTTGGACCCGTGCCTAGAAAGCATGGGTCAAGCAGAAAACTGCTCAGCCCCCATGCTTTCTAGGCATAGGACAAGGGGCAGTGTAGACAAGCCCTAACTCTGTCTCCAGCAACTTCTCCAAAGCTGGTTATTAATAGTCATGACATCAGCCAGGTTCTCATTCTGCTTGCTAGTCTTGTTCCAGGTATTCTTCATCTGTCTTGCTCCTTACCACTTCCCTGCCTGCCTGCCAGCTTCCCAAACTCTTTGCTGCATCCTTCTTCCCAACCCTTTTGAGCTGACTTTTCCAGATTCATAGACCTCCAGGTTGATCCTGCCAGGATTTAAGGTAGTTGCTCAGGCCTGCAGGCAAACATCTATGGGCTCATCCAAACTTTGATTTGTGTCATATTTTGTAAGCACAAGTCCGTGATTTCCAGGCACAGGTCTGAGTGGGGTTTTTGTTTTTTGGTCTCCTCAAGAAAACCTGCTGTTCACTGTTGAATCAGAACAAACGTCAATCAGTTTTTCTGTGGATCAGTGTTTGTTCCAATTCAGTGGTAAACAGTGGCAGTGTTTGGCAGAACAACAACCAAACAAAAACAAGAAACCCCGCTCAGACCCATGTCTGGAAAGCATGGACCTATGCTTACAAATCATGGCACAAATGGAAGTCTGGATGAACCCTCTGTCTCTCTTCCCAAGCCACACACCCTTAAGTGTTTTTCCTGCCTAGAATGTATCCTCAAACTCTTGCTTCCCTGGATGGAGGACATAGAGGGGTGTGTGAGTGTGCATAGACTTTGCTTCTGCCCCACCCACCACTGGCATGTGGGCCCAGGAAAGTTGCCCAGAAGGGAACATGGCTTTCAGGATGAGAAATATTGTGGGTAGGGAACCTATCTAGGCTACTATTGTCTGTTTCAACTGATGGAGTAGAGCTTTTTGCCACCACCTGCTACTTTTAGTTGGAGGTGCCAGAATTTGAACCTGGGACTTCCTACCTGCAAAGCGTATGTTTTACCGCTTTCCTTCCTCAGTTGTCCCTCAGCTTCCCATGTGTTCAAACAATTGCAGCTCTTCACTGAAACCACTTAAAAGATGATGGAGGCAAAGGAATTGCAGCTTCCTCAGGACCACCCAAAGAGTGTTTGAGCTGCGTTTGACCTCGAACTTTGGGTCAGAGTCTAATTTAAAATATCACCATTTGATTCTTTTAACAGAAATCCACTTGTAACAATAATAACGGAACTATTATAGTGACTCAGTTGCACCTGATTAACAATCTACAGTGCAGAGATTCTCCACAAAACATGACTCACTGAACTGTATTCATATCCTTGGCATTCACTTGGACCCCTGTGTAAAACAGAGTGGAAATAATCCACTTGGCACTTCTGTGTAGCTTAGAGCTTGCTGATGACTCTTGGTTGAAATATTCAGTTAAATATGTCTATTGTTTTGGTCCAGTCAGAGGGCAAATATTTAGCATGAATAAGGTGCCAGGTTCAGCCTCTGATAACTCCAATTAAAGAGTCTAAAGTAGCTAGGGAAGAAGCTGAGCTAGGAAACACTTTTGTTGGTGTGTACAGACAGACATAATCAGAGGTGTCAATCCTGGATAAAGCTGAGGAGGAAATTGGTTCTATTAATTTCCATCCTGCAGAACTGATTGGCTAGACTTTATGACACAACACACAATGGCCAGCTTTTGTGACATCATGGAGCTAGCATATGCTGACTGATTAGTTTTTCTGATGTCATGGAGCCATCTCTCCCCACGCACGATTCTCTAGAGTAGTTTCTCAAGGAAGAAGAGAAAGGGGAAAGAAGAAATTGAACAAAACCTAGTAGGAGAAACCCAGTTGAGTCTACCCTTGACTGAAAACACAGGCTTGTGTCAGTACATGTCAAGCATGTTCAGTGTACACTTCCAAAGTGTGGCTGTGTCAACATATTTTCAAACCTATCTAAGCTCATTAGGGAGTCAGAACTGGCTGCAGCTCCATTGTGTGTACACTCAGAACCATTTCACAACTTACACAGTATCAAATCCAGGTTTGCCATCAGGTGCACGCTCAATTGGGAACTGCAGCCAATCCTGGCTCCCCACTGAGTGCACTGTGCTACACATTGCATTTTTGGAGTGTACAACAAATGCATTGTAAGCGCACAAATAAGAAAAGCAAAGTGAGAAGAATCAGCTCCAAGGAGGAAGAATCAACGCTCCGCTGGTGCCTTGCGGTGGAGACACTATCAGGTCAGCTTGTGTCTGAGGGAAGGCCTGACCACAGTAGCTGACCACACAGAACAGACTCAAGAGGCACCGTCCGGGAGCTAGTGGTGCAAAGCTAATAAGAGTCAGCTTGTTGGGAATCATTTGCCTTGGGGAAAGGGGAGTGAAGCCGGCAGCCTGTGCTGTTTACCAGACTATCAGCAGAATTCCTGGTAGTTTCTGCAAGGGCCTTGGCTCCCATCTCAAATATAGCACCTCCGTTGGCGGTTTAAAGTGCGAGCCAGGAATTTCCTTGCACAAAGCCAAGTGGCAGTCAAAGGATGCTGCAGGCAGTGTTTGGGCATTGGATAGCTGGAGAGGGGCTGAATCACCCCACTCCTTGGCTTCCTCCTTCCCTTCTCCCCCATTGGGACTGCACCCACATTTCATTTCCCCAAGATCTTTCTCCACCTCTTTGTCTTACCTCTTAAAACAAATCCCTTCTCCCTTTCTCTCCTGCATTCTTTCACCTTCTCATTTCATCTTTACAACTTCAACCATTTCAGACCTGCACTGAGGGGCTGTAGCTTTGCATGCAAAAGGTCCCAGGTTCAGTCCTTGGCTTCTTCAGCTAGGACTGGGAGAGAGACTCCTTGTCATAAGTCCTGGAGCGCCACTGATAGTCAGTGTAGACCAGGGATAGTCAAACTTTTTATACCTTCCGCCCACTAATGCATCTTTCTGGATGGTAAAATTTCCTTACTGCCCACCAGTGCTCAATGGAAGGAGGATTCAGCTTGTGCCCTAGAACTCCCTGCTGCCCACCTAGAATCCTGAAACGCCCACTAGTGGGTGGTAGGGACCAGGTCGACAACCCCTGGTGTAGATAGTGCTGAGTTAGATGGACCACTGGTCTTACATGGTATAAGATAGATTTCCATTGTCGTGAGTTTGGGCTGTAGATTAGGCTGTACAATGCCCAAGTCCCTTCTAATTCCTGGATCCTGCAAAGGTTAAAATCAAAAGGGTTTAAATCATTATTGAAGGAGCCAGGCAAAGGCCATGATGACCCCTGCGTGTGAGTTGCTAGCATAAGAAAGCTAGAAAGCTTCTGGGTGGGCCCTTTCCCCCTCTTGGCTGGTAGTGAGAAGGTCAATAGCCAGTGTGTGAGAGAGAGCTGGGCTCTAAGCAGACTGCAGGCAGAAGCCTGAGAAGGAGAGTAATGCTTGATTTCTGCTTGAAGCCAAGGCTGTAGCTATGGAAGAAGCAATACTGAACCTTCTAGGGTGTTGATGCTGTGAGCCCCTCCATCTTTGGCTCAGGTTGTATATATGTGTAAATAAGCCATTTACCCTAAGTCCCCACTGTCCCTTATTCCAAGGAAGCTGAACCCTGGGCAAGTGCCTGGAAGCACTGGATCAGCTTTCCATGACAAGTTACTAGGAAGAAAGAAGTGGAGGGAGAAAAGGTAAGATTTAGCAAGGTCCAAAGTCACACTCTTTGATATGTTCAAAGTTCAATTGCAGGAAAGTAATGGATTTCTAGGAGCATTTGCTGCATTTAGTTTTGATAATTGGTCTTTTTTTTGTAATTTTGTTTTGATTTGGTATCACAGTGCTTTAAATGTATGCCATGATTGTGGCCAATGCCCAGTTGTAATCCAAACAACAACCCTGTAGAATATGTCAGCATTGTTATCTCTCAGGTTGCAGATTAGGGCAAGAGGAGTAAGACCAAGGGAGAGTGGCTTGTCTGCAATCACTGAGTAACTTTGTTGTTGTTTAGTCGTTTAGTCGTGTCCGACTCTTCGTGACCCCATGGACCAGAGCACGCCAGGCACTCCTGTCTTCTACTGCCTCCCGCAGTTTGGACAGACTCATGTTTGTAGCTTCGAGAACACTGTCCAACCATCTCGTCTTCTGTCGTCCCCTTCTCCTTGTGCCCTCCATCTTTCCCAACATCAGGGTCTTTTCCAGGGAGTCTTCTCTTCTCATGAGGTGGCCAAAGTATTGGAGCCTCAGCTTCACTATCTGTCCTTCCAGTGAGCACTCAGGCCTAATTTCCTTAAGAATGGATGCGTTTGATCTTCTTGCAGTCCATGGGACTCTCAAGAGTCTCCTCCAGCACCATAATTCAAAAGCATCAATTCTTCGGCGATCAGCCTTCTTTATGGTCCAGCTCTCACTTCCATACATCACTAGAACAAAAACTTAATTGATTCTAATTTGCTTCAGTAGTCTCATATAAATCTTCTTTTCTGTGTGTCACTTTGAGACTTTGTTTGTGGGGGAGGAAAGCAATCAAATAATTAAATTTAACACCTGCCCTTCACCATGGCTTTTAGCAATTTAAAATTTAGAATTAAAAACAGTTAAAACAGGTGACAGGTATAGGGTGGGTCCTTAAAACACGTCTCAGGTGTCAAACAACAGTATGGATTGAGCCCTCATTCCATCTTGTAGTATTTCGGCTCAAACATAGACCTCCTCATAAGCCAATTCCCCACTTGTGGGAGGAAAGTAGCATCCATCCCTATGGCTGCTTTTCCATTTCCGGTGTCTGTCCCCTGCGATTGGATTTCATTTTTTTAAAAAAGTGTTGGGAGAATGTTACGTGTTTTCCTTCTGCAGTGCCTGAGCTTGGCCCAGAGTCCTAGAAGGGAATTTAAAGCTATCTTATTACAGCAGGAATAAAGGGAGGCACAAAATGGGAAGCATATCTTGGCAAAAATCTCCCGCTGAGCAGGCGAGAGGAGGACCAGTTCCAAAACTTTTTGCTGCAACGATGGTTCCCTGGTTCCTCAAAAAATCTCGCTGGAAATCACCAGTGAGTCTTCAGAAACTGGGGCATACCTGTCCATCATTCTCCCTGACCTAAATCTGGACTCTACCCTTATTTGCCTATCTGCATTGTATGCAACATGGTCCAGTGGACCTTTGCCATATCCCGTGAGCCACATACAGAAGCTGCTCCCCATAACTCATTTGGGGATTCTGTCCTGACCCTCCACTTAGGCATCCTTCCTCTAGATCATGTTTCCTGCCACAAGCAGAATCCTGGAGTCCCTGACTCTGTCCATTTAAAATATGTAGACCAGCTATTTGTAAGCTGGATGCCCTCCAGTTGCTAGTATGGCGTAAAAAAGTACAACCCTCTTCCCCACAGGGCGGCTGCCTGATTTATCTCTGCACTATCCATTGCTTGGGATTTGCCTCCTGCCATTTGTTGGGAGCGGGCAATTCTGTCCCACTAGGAGGAGACCGGTGTATTCAGTCACTCGAAACAATATTAGGTAGCCCCAGATGGGGCTGTGTGCTGTGTGTGTATATGCATGCGTCAGGCACCGAACTGTGTCTGGAAAGCACAGTGCAAAAGGAAGTCTGGATGAGCCCTTACTCGTATGCCGTTTTGGGGTAAGAATGAGGCATGCATCATTAGACCTTATGCAGCACCTTGATGCATCAAATCAAAGGTCTGTCTACATCCAGCATCTTTTCCCCACAATGGCCAACCAGATGTCTCTGGGAAACCCACAAGTAAAAATGGAAAGCGGTATCCCCACTTCCAACAACTGGTTTACCCCTTGGGGCTGACTAGAGCTGCCAGACTCGCCTTCTATGAATTTGTCTGATCACTTTTTCAAACTAATGGATGGCAGGGAGTTCCATAATTGTGTTTAGTTGGACGTACCTCCTCATTGAACATATCTCTTCCACCTATCAATCTCACTGGGTG
This sequence comes from Podarcis cretensis, assembly GCF_951804945.1. NCBI lineage: Eukaryota > Metazoa > Chordata > Lepidosauria > Squamata > Lacertidae > Podarcis > Podarcis cretensis. The sequence goes on from NC_137185.1 coordinate 18,263,965, forward strand.
ATTCTGAGTTCTGGTATTATGGCAGAATGAGAAAAAGCTCTCTAATGCACATGCATAATTCTACTAGATTGATTACATCACCTGCTTCTTACCTTTCTTTTTCTGAACTAAAATGTCCCAATTACTGTAGCCTCTCTTCATAGGCCAGACACTGCAGCCCCCTTGATAATCTCAGTTTCCCCTTTCCTGCCCCCTTTTTGAGTATCCTTTTTGAGAGGTTCAATTTTTATGGGAGTTGGGGGAAGGAGTGTGTGTCCTCCATCAAAGTCTTAGGAAACACTGACACACAGGGGACATTTCACAATGAATTCTGAAGCAACGTCACCTGTTTCTTTTCAGCGTGGGACATGAGCAATTGTTTGACAACCTGATAACCATAATACTATTCCAGGGCTGGCCTGCTTTCCTCCCAGCCCTTGGAAGCTACTCACGCTGGGTCCTCAGCCATCGCCTCCAGAATAACAATGTTCACTTGTGTGGCGCGTTTTTCATACCAGAGTGCTTCATAATCAGCAGTTGTTTTGCCAATGTTTGCTCTAGAGGAGGACTGTGGCAGCTGTTTAGCATTACATAGAAGGTAGAGGAGGAAGTGGAGAAGAATCCTGCAGTCCACTGTGTGTGTGTGTGTGTGTGTGTGTGTGTGTGTGTGTGTGTGTGTTGCAGACTTGGAAAGAGCCCTACAGCTTTTGTGTGGAGATACGTTTCAGAATCTGCATATTAACTCCTCAGGCTTACGGCTCCAAGCAGATACCAAACACAGTTCAAGCTGCTTTGCATGAGAGCAAACATCTAGTCAGGTGCTTTGGAAGAGAGAAGGGCAAATACCTAAATCAGAATTGCAGAACTTGAGACCTAGGGGCAAAATGTGCCCCCTGACTTCTCTGTTTGGCCCTTGGGACTCTCCTCAGGTCACACTCTCTTCCCCTGTTTCTTCCTTCCGTTTCCTTCCTGGAGTGTTTCTGCCGCTGTCCTTGAACTCTGATGATGCCTCTTTCTTGCCAGATTGGGACAGAGAGGGGTGTGTGTAGAAAGCAGCCTACTGCACAAAGGTGAAATGTATATCCATTGTTCCGCCCACTCCTGGCACCTTGATGATGGCAGAAGGTTGCCCAGGAGGGAGTGGTTCGGAAAAGGTTCCCCACCCCTGACCAAATGGAACTAGACCCTCATTTTGCTTATCCTTTGGGTTTCTTCCAAGGATGTAGTCAGAATCCAGATGCAGCCTGAGCTGAGCCTTGCAGATTGTGCCCCTCCCCATTATCTGTCTAAGCAGCTTGACCCCTCTGGGAGCCACATGTCAGTGGTGGGCAGGGCCAGAAGCCAAAGTGGGGGCAATGACAAAGATACGTTTTCCCTTTGTGCAATGGATTATTGGGTCCTCTCTGAGTGTAGCTAGCGTATGACTCACTCCATCCAGAGCAGGGGACAGAGCAGCCTAGGCAACGATACAGAGCAGGAAGACACCATATTTTTCGCTCTATAAGATGCACCAGACCATAAGATGCACCTAGTTTTTGGAGGAGGAAAACAAGAAAAAAAATATTCTGAATCCCAGAAGCCAGAACAGCAAGAGGGATCGCTGCGCAGCGAAAGCAGCGATCCCTCTTGCTGTTCTGGCTTCTGGGATAGCTGCACAGCCTGCATTCGCTCCATAGGATGCACACACATTTCCCCTTACTTTTTAGGAGGGGAAAAGTGAGTCTTATAGAGCAAAAAAATACAGTATCTTGTGATGCTTGTTTGGGAGGTAAAACAGAAGCCACTCCCTCTTTGTCCATCTGTGTGAATCTATTTCGGGGGCCTCCTCTACCACAATTAATGTCGGAAAACAACTTGCAAAGGACGCGCCTGACCTTTTAATGTTTAGTGATGAAAATGCGCCTGCAAGGATTGTAAGGAAGCCAAGTAAACATGGACCCTTCTGACTCAATGTTTCTGCGACATGTGTGTACCTTTTCAGGCAGACCAGACCGACACACACGTATTTCCCCTCCATCTAACCCCACCACCAGTGCCTTCAGAAACAGCTGTGGGCAAGTGATATACATGGATGCTTTTGTTTGGTTAGTCTTCCACAGGAGATTGGAACGATGTACTGCTGCTAATGTAGGCTTTCTGAAATGTGAGGAAGATGGTAAAGGGCTTTCATTGAACACTATAGACTAGGGGAAGCCAACTTGGAGCCTTTCAGATGTTTGCTGCATTTCAGCTCCCCTCATCCCTGACCACCGGCCATGTCGGCTGGGGCTGATGAGAGATAGAGCCCAGCATCTGAAGGGCACAGCATTGGCTATTCCTGCTTAGCTTTAAATGAGCTTAGCTATCATGGATTCCCTTCATGGAAGTCTGGGAAATAGAGCTCTGTAACTATTGTAGGCTGAGACGTGGGTGGCACTGCAGGTTAAACCACAGAGCCTAGGACTTGCCGATCAGAAGGTTGGCGGTTCGAATACCCGCAACAGGGTGAGCTCCCATTGCTCGGTCCCTGTTCCTGCCAACCTAGCAGTTTGAAAGCACATCAAAGTGCAAGTAGATAAATGGGTACTGCTCCGGTGGGAAGGTAAACGACATTTCCGTGCGCTGCTCTGGTTCGCCAGAAGCGGCTTAGTCATGCTGGCCACATGACCCGGAAGCTGTACGCTGGCTCCCTCAGCCAATAAAGCAAGATGAGCGATGCAACCCCAGAGTCGGTCACGACTGGACCTAATGGTCAGGGGTCCCTTTACCTTTACCTAGCTATTGTAGGCTAGCCCTCCACAGCCTGATGGGGATCTACACAGCATTGCATTCTCATCTGTCATGACTTCTCCACAAAGCAATTTTGGAAATTGTAGTTTGAGAGAGAGATAAGCATTCTCCATTAGACATCTGTAGCCTGGAACAGCCTTCCCTGACCTGATGCTTTCCAGATGCCACCCAGCAGCGGCTGATGAGAATAATAGTCCCAGGCATCTGGAGAGCATCAGGCCCTGCAGACCTGCACTCCATAGGTCAGCTGCTTAGCACAGTTTTTGAGTGTCAGTTCGGTGGTAGAGGGAGCAAGACTGGGGACAGGTACCCAGCACCTGTTGCAAATGCCTAACCAATCCACACTATTAAGTTAAAGCACATCCAGTGCAGGGGTGTAGGAAGGGGGGGGTGCAGTACGCCCTGGGTGCCACCCTGATGGAGGGGTGACAAAATGGCCAGCGGCACTCACCACGGGGCCTGCAGTGCGCATGAGCCATGTGTGTTGGCACCTGCAGGCTCCACACTGTCTACTGGCTGCCTCCCCCTGTTATGTACTGAAGTTCTCACCCTGGGCCAGCAGGGGGATACTGTAGATAGTTTTCACTCAAGTCCACATATGCAAATAAGGGATTGAAAGTGACGTTCAGTGATTGGATAGTTACAGAAAGTTCAGCAGGCTGGCTGAACCCTTCAGCTCAGTTCTGGCCTGTGAATAAATAAGAGCTGTTTGAAGAATCGCTGTGTAGTCTGATATGTTCACCCACAACTTAACACTCTCCCATCTGTAGGGTGGCTGAGGCCCCACAGCATGCCCAGTCCCTCCCTAAGGGCACCCCACGCTCTGTACCGTCCCAATGGATGTTGCGTGGCACCCATAGGGACAGGGCATGTGGTGCCCATAGGGAAGGCACAGGCCATGCTGTCCCTATGGGTGGTTCACCCTGCTCCTATGGATGGTTCTCTGCACCCCTGGGCATGCCGCCCTAGGTGCCCAAGATCCAATGCACATCTAAAACACATGACTTCCTCCAAAGAAACCTGGGAGCTGCTATTCCAACCTCACAGGGCTACAATTCCCAGCACCCTTAACAAACTATAGTTCCCAGGGTTCATTGGGGGGAAGTCATGTGTTTTAAATGTGTGTCTTTAAGAGTGTGATGTAGATCTGCCCCAAGGCTGTCTCTAACATCATCCCAAGTCTTTAAGGTCCAACAGGGGGAAACACACCTGAGCAAGATCCAAAATTCCCAGTGTGCAGAGGATTCCTATGACTATGCATGGACTGTGAAGGACTGTAAGGGTGGGGGGAGCTTCCAGATGGACATACTATTCCCATTTGTTGCTTTGAGGTCAGAATCCCAGGCTAGGAATACTGTGAAGCACATGGGTTTGGCCACTGCTTGGATGTGTGGCTGCATGGGACCTGATGTATGCTGCTCTGAAAGGCAATCATAGCTGTCAACGTTCCTCTTTTTATAAGGGAAATTCCTTTATTCCGAATAGAATTCCTCACAAGCAAAGGGAAAAGTTGACAGCTATGAAGGCAATACTGTTAAGAAATTTAAGAAATCAGCACACTTGTGCCCAGCCCTGCTCAGGGATTCTAAGAAACAAAACAAAAACAAGTGCAGTTTCGAAACCAGAAGTTTAAATCAGTGCAGCTTTGAAAGGTTCAGCCCGCCATCTTGATTCAAAATGGCAAACAACTGTACCCAAACAGAGACAAAAACCTGATGCTTGTTCTCAGCAGTCATCATCCAAATATGGTTACAATATCTTAAGAAGTGTCTAAAGGCATAGCAAACAGACAAACAACTATCCAAAATAAATCACTTCTAGGGAAAAACAACAATTGTCGCTCAATGTCTTCCTATTTTGGGAAATCCAAAATAGTATTTCTTGAATACTGTACAGATTTACGATTCATATTTTACCCAGTTTAGACATTCTACTGCTGTTGGCGAGATTCCCAGATCCGCATGACGTCTGGATATAAGGGGGTTATTAGTATTACAGAGGTTTGGCACTGTAGCAGGGAGTCTATCGTCTGAGCCAGAGTTCAGCCTAGTGAGATGTCTACTGAAGCATTATGTATTCGTATAGCACCATCCAACGTCTACCATTTTTCAAAGCGACATGGCAATTTTATATATTTATTTACTTACTTACTTTACAAAATTAATATACTGCTTTCGTTTGCCACGAAACCTCCCAGTGGTTGACAAAAAATATTAAAATAAGCAATGAAAACAGATAAAATAAGTAAAACGTAAAAAAAATTAAACCAGCAGTTAACTAAAAACTGATTAAAAGCACAGCAACATATACACATCTCGATAGGCCTAATAAAAAATGTGTTAAGCAGGCACACAAACAAAGGAAAAATAGTAGAAGTGTCTGCCTGATATCAATAGGCAGGGAGTTCCAAAGTGCAAGTTATGGCAAGCTAAAGGAAGAATTTCTGAAATGTTTGGAATGGGTATTGTGCGTAAGACTGCCAGTTCTACAGATTGAAACTGTCGAGTAGGCACATAGGGGGTAAAGCGATTACATGAGTAAAAAGTAGTAGTAGTAGTAGTAGTAGTAGTAATAATAATAATAATAATAATAATAATATAGGTCCCTACCCTTAAGGATCCTGCAATTTTAACTCCAGTAATGGAGAACACAGCAGAGGGAAAAGGAGGGAGAAGGTGAAGAAGCAAGAGCAGCAGGACGACTGAAGAAAATGCAGTTCTGTGTACATAGCCTTCTTTGCAATTGGGGATAAGGATTAAAGGGTTAAGCCAAAGGCTTGAAATAAATCTTTTCTATAGGGAGATGATGGATGTAATTGACTCAGCTCCAGTCTTTCTCGAGACAAAGGACTAGAGTGTTATTTTTATTCCCACAGAATTGAAATCGTTTTGAAAAAGTGATAGCTGCTTGTGGCATACGTACAGCCATCCGATTTTCACGTCAGGTAAATAGAGCTGGAAAGTTTTTGCATTGCTTAAAAAATCTGCAAAATCTGTTTGATTGAGAGCAAAAGTGGGATAAAAGGAAAGTTACACTTGTATGTATATTGTGTGTGTGTGTGGACACCATAGGAAGCAAAGTCTCTGTTACAAACTTTTCTCTCTTCCTGCCCCAAGAGCCGAGGTTTCCTTAGTTCAGCAGTTCCATGTCATTTCTGCCAGCTGTTCATTGAGCACACATTCAGATTTGTTTGTTGGAAGGGTATATCGACCTGTGCCAAGCAACTATTATCCCTTGCTTTCCAAGGGTGCGTTTCCCAATCATTTCCCTCATCACAAAACGTCTGATTTGAGTGGGGAGGGTGGTTTGTTGCACAGAGCAATAACCAGCTTTATTTGTGCAATCTGAGTTTGCTGGCATGTGGTTGAATCCCACCCCAAAAGAGCAAAAGTCTGGAAGAGACCAAAGTGCGATTCCACATGCATCCTGCCTATCATGGAAACGTTTCATACATCTTACTGCGTAATAAATATTCTCATTTAACATTTCTGAAGTTCCACCTGCTATGTGCTGAAAGAAAGAGGTCTCCCGAATAAACCTGACTTGTACTGAGCCCATTCCTGCTATTAGCACCTCAGATAAAATACTGTAACTTCCCCACTAGAAATGCAGGGACTGATGATGAACATGCGCCCCCACAAATACTCTGTTAGCAGAACCACTTGTAATGGCCCATGCACCTCTGTTCCCCTCTCATTTTAATAGAATGTCCTTCATATAATTTCTGCTTAATTTCACCACTGTGAAAGCCGCTGTCCTAGCAGAAGTTAGGATTTTCCTTGCACACAAGTTCCAGGATAGAAACTTCCCTTTTAGAGCTAACAAAGCTGAGTAAGACTTTCACACGGTGAACATAAATTTACTGATGTAAATGGTACTTGTGAAACCTGTGGGTCTCCTGGTTCAAGTGGTTCTCTTCAACCACGGCTTGGGGGTGGGTGTGGGGATGCAGCCCAAGAGAGAGGGAGGCTCCCATCAAAACATGACTTCTAGAACTTTTACTAATCTTATGTGGCTACTAATAGAGACTGTGCCTCTTCCCCTTCTCCTACTAAACAAAGCCCCAACCCCCCCCCCATTAGTCTCCAAAAGGTAGTATCAGGTACCAAATTAGTATACCAAAGAGGCAGACCTTACAATAATGAGGAACACAGATTAGCTTAACGGCTGTAATATCAAATTGCTTTACAGTTCTCATGTCATCACCTGAGCATAGGCAAAATATGCTGTGCTTGTTTCCCACAATATTTTTTTTTAAAAACCCACAAAATATGTAGTTCAATTTTGCCTCTCTCTGGGCAAAATTATGCTTTGAAAAATAATTTTTCAAGCTTTCAAGTTCTGCAGCGCACTTTACCAGGTACAAAGAAAACAATGAGTTAAAATACAGACGTTTCATCTCCACCAGACAAGGTGCAACTACATGTTACTGCAGACTCAGGCAGCTGCCAGAAATGTCATCTGGGTGTCGAGTTCCCTACCCCAAACCCATAACATCTAGGAACATCCATCAGATATATGACTTCATCACACTGTGCAATATTCGATGATGTGAAGCTGGGGCGGGGAAATGCAGAACGTGATGACATCACATTGCGAGGGATGTGTTAATTGTGTGTTATGGGTGTGGGGTGGTGAGCAGGGGATAACTCTACCCAGAGATGCTGTTTAGTGGAAGTTCCTTGTTAACAAGTCTGCCCTTCTTTAGCAGTCTCAAAGAAGTGCGTTGTCCCACAACGACCCCTTGCACACCCCAGCATGGAGCATCATTCCCCCAGATGTTTTCCACTATGATCATTTTTGCTATCATGTGCCTTAAAGTGTTCACAGTGCTTCACAAGTGTTCTTCCCAGTAAGTAGCCCTGCAAAGTGGATCAGAATTATTATGGCCCTTACCCCATAAAATTACAGACAGGAGGCTGAAAGACAGCAATGAACAAACCACACATTTAAAGCACATCATGCACACCCCATAAGAATTCTGGGAAGGGTAGTTTGCTGGGGATTGTAGCTGTGTGGGGTGAACTACAGTTCTCAAGATTCTTAGGGTATGTGTGTGCTTTAAATGTGCTTTGTATGTGTTGTGTGAACGCAACCAGAAGTTAATGTGCATTAAATGTATGGTGTCTACGCAGCCAGAAGTTGAAGGCAAGCGAGATTTGGAGAAGTACTGCTCAAGGCTCATGCTTTTACCATAACCTGCCCCTGACTGCATCACCCCAGATCTACCACCCCACCCACAGCTCAAAGATTCCCACTATTGGCATGCACCGCCCAACCTGCACCTGCTCTGAGCATCTAAAAGGAAGAGAAGGAGAGTTGAAGCACTGCTTACCGTCAGGTCTTCCCCATAGAACTGGAGCATGGAGGCATCAGCCACCAGCAGGGTCTCCACATAGCGGGCTTCTGAGATGAACCTCTTGGTTCTGCTGGTGCTGTTGGACTCTGCTACCCGGGATTCCTCTTCTGGGATGTCCTCTCCAGCTTCTTTTGCCCACCCCCTCTTCTGGAGCTGGTGGGCCTGCAGCAGAGGATCTCCATTCTCATGACCTTGTGGGTGGATGACATATTTGTCTCCATCCACCAAGAAGGAGCCACGGATGCCCTGGCACAGGCTGACAGCCACCAGGGAGTCTGGCTGGGAGTTCACAGTCCCCGAGTAGAAGCAGCTCCGGAGCCCCACGTCCTCCTTAGCAAGGAGCTCCTTCCTACCCACGTGCTGGATCTTCAGCCCAGGTGCCAAGAAGCTGGCATCTGGCTTCAACTGCAGGACAAACTCCTTCCTGAAGGCACGGATGGAGAAGGAAACCTGCCCTTCGCTTCCCGGAGGGACCATCCAGACTGGCACCACCCCCTGGGAGTCGCTGTCCTGGGTGGGCAGTGCCCAGGCATTGCCAAGCAGTCGCAAGACCAGCAGCAGAGGGAAGAAGAGCGTGCGGGCAGCGGCCAGCCTGCCAGCCGAGGGCTGCGGTGCTTGCAGAGAAAGGGGCATTGATGCTATCAGGGAGCCAGTGACGGGATGGGAAGAGCAGGCTCGGTTGAAGAAACAGCAAAGTCCCCAGCTGTGTATGCTGCAAATTGGCAAGCCACGATCCCCAGGGAAAAACTTGTGGCTTGAAATTGATAGGAGAGAGTGAACAAATTTGGGGTTTTAATGCCAGGTTTAGTTAGCAGCAACTTGCCCAGCGTAGAGGGAGAATTGAGGGGGGGGGAGCGGGCGGGAAAATCCTTTTTCTCCCCAAAGGTTGCTTTGTGGGGTTCCTTCTGTTACCAGCTTCCAAAGTAGCTCTTGCACCTTTCCGGGCAAAAGATGCAGCAACAAAGCGGGCTGTCCACTTGGAAAAAAGTGTGTCGAGTTGAAAGAGGCTGGGACTGGGTGGGTGTTGGAATCCTGATTTCTCTCTTTCTCTCTGCCTCTCTGAGTTTCCCTCCCTTCCCTTCCTAAGAAGCTCTCTAGCTCTCTCCCTAGGCTGCTGCGCTCTCTCCCTGGGCTGCTTCTTCCCAAGCCTTTGAAGCACCAAATCTGGCTGCAGAGTCCTCGGTATTTATACTTTTCTTCCCCCCTTGCTTTGACATAAGAGGTTTATTTTTGATCTCTCTCACTATTCCACATTCTCCCCTGGGACCTAGAGAGCAAGAGGAGGAGGAGGAATGAAAAGGGGGGGGGGAGGGGAGGTTTTTGGATAGAACTTGAAGCCAATCAGGAGCTAGGAGGACACGCCTCTCTTGTTTAAGTGTCAACTCAAACATGCCCCCCCCCTTCTTATTCTCTTTGTGTTAACTCTTTCCAGGATTTTGATCACCCTTTGGCAATCAGACATTCTTTTTAAAATTTACTTTTTAAAGGCTGCAATCCAAGAGATTGGTCATCATTTGCATTAATTCTGCACTGTACGGGGTGAAAGAAGAAGAGGAGGACTTCCACTTGTTCCTTCCTTTTTCGGGGGCTCCTGGGGAGGGGGAATAAGTCTGCCATGGGAAAAAGTTCCAAATACTAAATAGATAAAACTCCATTTTATCAGATGCTAGCATACATCTGGGTCCTCCCAAACGAGATCTTCATCATCCCTAAAGGAGCTGCTGCTATCTAAAATCAGGAATCTTATCATTGTGCCAGGGAGTTGGGCGTTTCATCTGAGAATGTTCTTCAGAGAATACAGAAGGAAGCATAGGGAGGTTTCCTAATTGAAAGCATTAACAGGGCCATTTGGAAAATTAGAAAAGCAATGCATTCAGTTCTTCCACACAAGTATAGCTGGTCATGTTTTCTTTCCTTTTTTTAAAAAAGGAATGTTTTAATCGGAATTCAGCTCCGTCCCCCTTCTCCAAGTACGTGATAAACTTGGAAAGGAAAAATAAAAATAAAAGGAAACATAGAGAATGGATTTTGTGCTTATTTGGTTTTTTAAAAACAAAAAGCAAGCACCCCAAACATAAACCATTTTTTGTCTTATGACTGTCTTTATTTACAGCATACCTTTTATTACTCACAAACCACCCACTGCACAAAAGTATCCATTTTTTATTCTGGTGTATTGCTGATGTAGCTGCTGGATACGCTTTATTTTAAGCAGCCTCGCTTCCTGTATACATCATGACACTGCAGAACACCAAGAGTGGCCTTTCATTTCATTCAGTGGACTTTTGCTTCTCTACATAGCTCTCCACATTCCAAACACTTCAGCTCTGGGCAGAATGAAATAGTCATGTGTATAACCCTCCATCCCTTCATTTCATTTTAGTAAATATTCTTCAACCCCCCCCCCCAAAAAAAAACTTTCTGAACTTCCCCATGCATAGGCCCCTCAAGGCAGTTTACAATGAACTTGTTTATAAAAATCGCATAAAACAAACTTTCTAAACTATCCTCTAATTAATGAGCAGCAACAACAAAGAAAGTTCAAGAATTAGCACCTTAGCCAAGTACAGGGTTCTTTTAAAAGCCAATATTGATGGGGCCGTGCCTATTATTCCCTAGGGGAGAGAAGTCTAATGATGTGGGGCCATCACTAAAAAGTCCCTGTCTGTGATAACTGTCGATATAATAGATCATGACAGCAGCACAAACAGAGAACAAGGGCCTCTGAGGCCCAGCTTAAACTGGGCAGGCTTATATGTATGGATGCAGACAGTTTGGAAACATTTGAGCTGGTATCTCTTCTTAACTGTAGAGGACATATGATGCATTACACTCACCATGATTGGTCTAGATTCTGGAAATCCCATTGTGCTTGACCAAAAGGAACCAATTGATAATGGAGAAAAATCTTTGAATAAGGAACAGCTAATTGTGGGGAAAGGAGAAATCTTTTTAAAAGGTCCATATGCCATGCACACTGGAAGTAACTTCCACAATGGAATTCTGCCAAGCCTCGTCCAAGTCCCACACACCAAAAGTGATGTATTTTGCATGGTGGAAAGGGACCCACAGTTGCCCCATTAGTTCTTAGGGGAGTTGTAGGTTATCAGGGATCAGAGTAATTTCCTTTTTCTCAAAGCGCCACAGAGGAATCCCCTTTCCTCCCCCTTAAAACGTGCTGTTCGAAAGCTTTAATCCTCAAACTATTTGAAAGGATAATGTAAGCAGTGTTTTGAGGTTCCAGATACCTTCCTCCCGGGAACCTGGGAAATCAGCTTTATGGTAAATGATTGAGGACGAGGGTCAGTGTTTAAAGGCTGTTTACTCTGGACAAATATCTGTGCGTCCGTTTGAGGGGGATTATTTACATCTGCTTGGCTCTGTTGAAAAGCCACCTCCTTCTACTCAGACACACACTAGCTGTGTCTCTAAATAACTGCATCTTTTCCAGGGGTTGGGGGGGGTGGGCAAAGTTTCTTATTACCGAATTTCTTTTTATAAAGTGTGATTCTTTTGACTGTAAAGAAATGAAGCGTGATGAGCATTTGCTGATGCGTGTTCTAAACAGTCCCATATTAAATATGCTGTCGGCAGAGGCTCCAGTGATGCAATAAGTGATGGCAGGATAAGATCCATGGGGTGTGACGGTCAGCAGCCGAGCATAAACTGTTGCAGAGAAAAACTGGTCCATGGCCAGAGATGGTTTTTTGGTACAGGGAAAGAGAATAAGATTGGAGACGGGCAGAAGATCTGAATGGACAGAGCAGGAGCTCGGGGCTGAATCAGGAGCAGATCGCTTAGTGAAGAACCATTTATGAGGGGAGAGGGCCAGGAGGATTGACCTGGGAGCTGAACCAGCAGAAGTTAGAGAGAACCAGTCCTGAAGCTGGTTTGTGGTCTGATGATGCCAAGGAAAGAGGCCCTCTGCTGGTGTTTTTAACAAGAGGATTTGTGGAAATTCTGATTGCTGTTCATAGGGCAGCAAAGGTCCTTACTCAGTCCTATCAGATGTTCAGTTTGTAAAGTGAAGGGACTTGTCCTTAACAAAGGAGCATAGGAAGCTGTCTTATACTTTAGTCAGACTTTTGGTCCATCCAGCTTAGCATCGTCTACACTGACTGGAAGTGGCTGCCCAGGATTTCAGGCAGAGGTGTCTCCCAATCCTACCTGCAGATGCCTGGGATTGAATTAAAACAGAAGTTCCACACAGCATTTAATATAGTGCTATGCAGTTCAGCAGTACCCTTCCCTACAGCCAGGATCCTCCTACAGTTTTTACATAGAATTCAGTCTCAGTCGAAAACATAAAACTGCCCCGGTCTCCTTTGAAGGCAGTCATAAAACTTACCTCTAAGCCCCCTGCAATGTTAATTGCAAGTTTCCCTTTTGCAGGTTCTGGCTGCGCTATCACTCCCTGTTTGGATTTGCTGGAGGTTAGTGATGAATTTCCCCTTAGTTAAGTCAGCATCTGCTCTGGGAGGAGACAGTTTTAACTTATGCAAGGAAGCCAGCAATTAGAGCCCACCCCAACCCCTCCACCAGAAACGTAAGCTTACTAGTCCAGGCACCAATTCATTACACCCCACACTGCCCCAGACATTCTGAACAGGAAATAAAATGGGTGGAACCTGCAATGAGGAAACCTAACAATTGGGCATTGTCTGTAAAATAAGAATGGAGCAAGCATGGCGGTTCCAGATAAATGGGCGAGTGTCAAAGCAACCTAGCACAGCTACGGGATTTGTTACCTTTCCTGTCTCCCTAAAACCCAAAGCAGCTACTCGGCAGAGGTCTTAGGTGTGGAATTCCACAGCAGGGAATGCTGTGCTCCTTGTAACCTCTTCTTAAGCACATATGGACATGGGAAGAGCCTGGTGGATCAAGACAATGGCCCATCTAGTCCAGCATTCTCACAGTGACCAACCTAATGGTGATGTTGCCATTGAGGGCATGTTTGCCTTATATCCCACCATTCCACTTGAAGGAGACCAGGGTGCCAGATGCCTTTTGCTTGCAATTTCCAGCAACTGATATTCGAAAGAATCCTGCCTCCAGCAGTGGAGGTGGAACTGAGCATGGCCATTGTGGTTCCAGCATGGCAGTCTGGAATTGTAACCCAAGCACCCTAAATGTAAGGATCATAGATCTAGCAAGGTGGCAGAGCTTTTCCTTCTACTACAGTGAACTGGCCTCTTCTTATGGCAGAAATGGGGGAACTTTCTCTTGAGGAACACTAGCCTCTCTGCAAAACTCTTAGGTAGAATAGAAACAGCTTTCCTTTGGGACAGCACCATCAGTTTCTAGATGGCCACTCATTTTCAGTGGAGCTGTATCATGAACTTTGCAAGTGCTGAAGGGTCAACAATACTCACTTATCTGCAAGGCAAAGGGTTCTACCAGAACCTCTTTCAGACTCCTTTGTCTGCACCACCTTTTGCAGAAAGATATGGTAGAAGTACATTAAGAAGGGAGAGGTCCTTGGGACTGAGGATTGTCCTAAGCACCAGATGGGAAGCCTCTGCCTGCTGGACTGAGCCCTTTTCCCTGCTGTAACAGCAGCAATGATATTGCTGTAACTTGTCAAGGCAGAGATTTGCCTGTACAGATTCTGCAGCCACCGGACTATTTGCAAGTGAGTAAATAAGTTTGTTGGCTCTTGAAAGCATCACCAAGTACAGAATGCTGCCTGTAATAGTCCAAAGACAATACTTTGGAATGAGACACACTTCATTCCCATGCCTTCCCTTTACCTTTACCTTTGACCTTAGAAGAAAGACACTTTTTGGTAGTTGTTGATTCTAGGTCGTCCTGGTTTTCATTAAGTGTTCCTGGTTGAATAAAAGGAAACCTGGAATTTCTCATAGCTTCAGCCAGCCTTCCAAGGGCTTATTAAAGCAAGTTTGGAAGAATTATGTTAAGGCATCCCAGGCAATCAAGATTTCCACCTTTCCAGGATCTCCTTTAATCAGAAGAGCAGAAGACGTGAATGGGAAAAGTTCCAAGGATGTAAGGGTTGGGTCTAGTCTACTTTCACCTGTCATCATTAGAGATCATATTTTAAAAGGGTCCTAGCTAATGTAAGTTAATTTAAGTCTAACCCTGAAGAACTCATGGTTTCCCCACTGTGTTCAGAAAACCACTCGTTTCGCCTTTCCCCTGCAGATCCTTGTTGAGATAAGCTGAACTGGAAGGGCGAATTGACTTGCCCCTTCTGGAAGAAGAAGGGTTTGGATTTGATATCCCGTTTTATCACTACCCGAAGGAGTCTCAAAGTGGCCAACATTCTCCTTTTCCTTCCTCCCCCACAACAAACACTCCAAGAGGTGAGTGGGGCTGAGAGACTTCAGAGAAGTGTGACTAGCCCAAGGTCACCCAGCAGCTGCAGGTGGAGGAGCAGGGACTCGAACCTGGTTCACCAGATTACGAGTTCACTGCTCTTAACCACTACACCACACTGTCCTTCCTGCTCTTTCAAATATCCTATCCCTGTTATGCTCCTGAAATCACAGGGAGTGATTCACACAAAGTGCCCTGTGCGCATTGATTCACTGCTTTGCATTTTGTAGAATGCAGCACAACCATCCTTGGGTTAATCTATGCTACACTGAACGTTGCTTCTGAGGTTAGTTCCCACATTTTTCTGCAATGGGATTTTGCACACATTGGTGCCATTCTCCTGCACCCACACCCATGGAAGCAAGAAGCAAGGTGGCCAGGTTCTCGCAAATGTCAACTTTGACATATTGAATGATATGAGTCTCTGAACAAACAAACAACCCATGCTAAAAGTTGATGCTTCTGACAGCTGCTATCTGCCAGCACACCAGCTGCCTCCCTCACGCAAAAAATCATACCCTAATGTAACTTGGGAACCAGACATTAGGCCATTGCATTTCAATATGAAAACATAGTTGCACAGGAAGCTCTCATTAAGACATCAGCTTGCAGGGTCTTTGTGATAACATTCTGGTTGCTTTCTACTGAGCCCTGTGTACAAAGTACCGGTACATTCTACAAACCTTTTTGCAAAAACAAAATAGAAAAGTAATACACTTGAGAATGACAATATCTGCATTTTGCCCAAAATGTACTCCTTTGATGTTGGAACTCATGTTTTTATTATTTGTAAAGGTCTTCCATGTACTCCAAATTACTGTTAGTAATTGTCACTAAGTTATTTCTGTTAATGCAGAACTTAAAAATATAAGACCATTAAAAATCAAATTCAAATAGCTTCTTCTTATTATTATTTAAAAAAGAAGTTTTGTAGCACTGGGAAATGAAAACAACCCCCGTGTAGCAGTAGATGAGAAGATGTGCCGTATCCCCATAGAGTGGAATTGAGAACAAGAAACCTTCAGGCCAGATGGGCTTTCTCCCCATAGACATTGCCTTATTCACCAAGGACACTGAACAGTGGGAGATTCAGGACAGACAAAAAGAAATACTTCTTCATGTACCGCACAGCTAAACTATGGATTTTGCTGGCACAAAGTTGAATGACAGCTGCCATTTTGGACAGCAATAAATGGGGATTAGCCAAATTCAGGGAGGATAGGTATAGGGACCCCTGACCATTAGGTCCAGTCGTGACCGACTCTGGGGTTGCGGCGCTCATATTGATTTAATGTCCTAGAGAGCGGGCGTACAGCTTCCGGGTCATGTGGCCAGCATGACTAAGCCGCTTCTGGTGAACCAGAGCAACACACAGAAACACCGTTTACCTTCCTGCCGGAGCGGTTCCTATTTATCTACTTGCACTTTTATGTGCTTTCGAACTGCTAGGTTGGCAGGAGCAGGGACTGAGCAACGGGAGCTCACCCCGTCGCGAGGATTCAAACCGCTGACCTTCTGATCAGCAAATCCTAGGCTCTGTGGTTTAACCCACAGCGCCACCCGCGCCCCCTTCAGGGAGGATGCATGATGGCTATATTATCATCAATACCAGAAGCAATATGCCTCTGTATACGTTGTTGGAGGTTACTGATGGGATAACACTATTGCACTGAGATCCTCTTTGTGGACTTCCTGGAGGCATCTGAGCAGCCACTGCAAAAACAGTGGACTAGATGTGTATTTGGCCTGCTCCACTGTGGGTCTCTCCTTATATTCACCTCTTTCTCAAATGAGTCCAAACTAGCTGGCTTAGAGTCTCATTAGCTTATTACCATGTGAGCTCTTTTCCTTCCAGGTGCACAAAGTCATCCAGGACCTGCACTCGCAAAGCGGCCGAGATACATTGAACATGCACACAGATGTCTGAAATCCCCAGTCGCAGGAAGTTGGCTGTTCCTGTATTGATGGCACTCTCAGCCTGGAATGCAAATGTCAGTAGGAACAGAACAGCTCTCCCCTGTCACAGAAGCCTGCCAAATGTTCTGGCAAGACAGTTCCTAAAACACCCAGATTTTTAAGACCTTAACTTAATCCCTTCCCTGTCCAGTGACTGTTACAATTTTTTTTTAATGTTTAAACAACTTCGCCCGTTGATAACAGAGCCCATGTGTTGTTGCCCTTTCATAAAGCCACCACCAGATGTCAGTGTTGTCTCTCTGTTTTGTTGTGAAATGTAGGTGCAGCACATGGGCCCACAGCTGATCTGCAAAACTGATGGTGTTATGGGGGCCATGTAAGGTTTGCTTCACAATTGTAAGAAATCAGCCTTTTAGTGTGGCAGCACCTACACTTTGGAACTCCCTGCCTATTAACATGAGGCAGGCGCCTTTGCCGTTGTTTTTTCAGTGCCCGCTTAATACATTTTTTGCTTTGGTGAGTGTATCCAAACATGCAGATGTTGATCTGATTCTTTATATATATATATATATATATATATATATATATATATATATATATATATATACTGTTAATCTGAATTATCTTACTATCTTTATTGTTTTTAACTGCTTTGTTGATAATTGTAGTATTTCTTGTAAGCTGCTTAGAGGTTTTACTACAATCAAGCAGCATCTAAGTTTTGTTAAAATATAAAATATAAAATATAAAATATAAAATATATAAAATATATAAAATATATAAAATATATAAAATATATAAAATATAAAATATAAAATATAAAATATAAAATATAAAATATAAAATATAAAATATAAAATATAAAATATAAAATATAATGGAAGAGCAGAACATGGCCCCCCACCCCACTGCAACAGGTAGTGTGCTCTGGCTCTAACTGATGGAGTAGCAGCTCTCCAGGGACCCAATCTGCCACAAAGATGGACATTTTGCTAGGAATGGGGCAGGGGGTAGGAGAATGGCATGCAAACACCCAGAATTTTAATTTCTCATGGTGAGCTGAATTGCAGATATGCAACGCAGCACTCTCCCCAGTTGTAACAGCTGGGGTGTTTCTCCTTGCTCTCACTTGCTTTGCTGCAGATACAGAGATGTGACCTTAAAGCAACTCGTAGGACAACCTATGCAAGTCTCTGTTGAAGTAAGACCCGCTGTGTTTGATGGTGCTGACTCCTTAAATGAGTGTGCATAGAGGTTCAGCCTCAATTGCACAATTAACAGAGCCAGTGTAGTGCAGTGGTTATGGGGTTGGGCTAAGACTTGGGAGAGACCAGGGCTCAAATCCCCACCCAGTCCTCAAGCTCATGGGCTTGGTCCACACTGCCTCAGCCTAACCCACCTTGCAGCCTTGTTGCCGGGAGAGAACTGGGTAAGTCACCTTGAGCTCCTTGCAGGAAAGGTGGGTCATAACAATAAGAAGAAGAAGAAGAAATTAATCAATAAACTTATATTTAAGTAAACACCAGGGGGCACTCTTGTTTTATTCCAGTTTAGTAGAATGTGGTTTGATGTTCCTTTAAAAACGGAAATCCTGGTGGGATCCCTCGACTTACAACTGCAACTAATTTTTAAGAGGGTCTTTGAAATGAAGAGGACCATAGCAACACCTGCTTAGCCCAGTGACTCACACTCAGGAGAGACAAGCAAAAGGGCTCTTTAACCTCCTCCTTCCTGGTGGGCACAGCCACATGCTTTGGAAGAGTCTTCCAGTTATCGTGGCCCTTGGCTACTGCCCCCTCATTCACCACTGGTTCAGCTTCCGCAACAAAGCCGAACGTTGAAACGCAAAAGGGATGAAAACTGTCAAACGTTTGCACTGTTAACGCAGCAAAGTGGATGCTTCTCCCTTTGCCCTGCCTAGGCTAAAGTGTGCAAGTGTAAAGGACACAGATTATCAGAGCTGGGAAGTGTCCTCGGAGATCATCCCAGGAATCTTGGAATGACAGCATCCCTGCAGAATGACCACCCAACATTGATGAAAAATTCCTCCAGCGAAGGAGAGCCCACCTTGGAGAATTGTACAGTTAGAAGGGACCCAAAGTCCAACCCCCCTGCAAAGCACCTCCTTCTTAGGCAGTCAGTTTCATGGTCAACATAGGAAGCTGCCTTATCCCAAGCCAGACCATGGTGCAGCATATACTGACCAGCAGTGGCTCTTCAACAGGGGTCCCTCCCAGACCTACCTGCAGATGCCCACCTGTCAAAAATGGCCCCCAGACCAGTTATGGATCTGACTGGCTGGATGCAATTCCCCACTCCCGCTGTAACTGAATTATGTACCGTATTTTTTGCTCTATAAGACTCACCTTTTCCCTCCTAAATAGTAAGGGGAAATGTGTGTGTGTCTTATGGAGCGAATGCAGGCTGCGCAGCTATCCCAGAAGCCAGAACAGCAAGAGGGATTGCTGCTTTCACTGCGCAGCGATCCCTCTTGCTGTTCTGGCTTCTGAGATTCAGAATATTTTTTTCCCTTGTTTTCCTCCTCCAAAAACTAGGTGTGTCTGGTGGTCTGGTGCATCTTATAGAGCGAAAAATACGGCAATGTGCACAGAAGTGCTTTTTTTCCTGCCTGCTATCTCCTGCCACTGTGTGAGTGTATCAGATGAGCCCAGAGTTTTTGCATTGCGTGGCAAGTTTCCTCCCCCAGTTGAAATGAAGACACGGACACGTTGCTTTAAGGTTAATGGGCGTGAAAGGCCACAACTTTATTGATTACGGAATTGAAGGTATTGGCCTTAGGCATTGGCTTCTATCGACTACCCGGCATGGTGACCGGGAAGGGTTGAACACACCGCAGGAGTCCTGTTGAAGTACGCCAACTAGGGTCCCACGGGTGTCACCGCTCAGGGGCGTGCCGGAGGCCCTACCTCTCCAGGCTTCGGACAAGGCCATGCCCCCCCCCTGGGAGTCCTCTACCGGACTACCCCTTCTCATTGTGAAAGCAAGAGGAAAAAAGTTATTTCCATATATCTCCACACTGTGCACTGTTTTATAAACTTCTACTTTTTTTTGGTCTGTTGGTTGGAATACTTTTTTGTCAGTTTAGAGAAAATAATGTTTTGGATAAGGAAGTATTAAATTGATTTTTTTTGGGGGGGGAGGGGAAGAAAACTGCATCCAACTAGGAGCAAATGTCCCTGACATTGTGCGTTTTTGTAGGCTTAGTTTTAATGCAATGGATGTGTAGGTGGAACATGAATTCAAAAACTTAGGTCACATGGTATGGCTTAATTTAAAAATAAGAGGTATGGAGTCAATCTTTTCGTGAAAATCTTTATTGGATTCTCTTATATGGAAGTTCTTCACCTGCCCATAGATGTGCAAAGAAAAATATATTTTGTTGAGCCAGGAGACAAAGACATTCTGTGCATATGTAACAGCACACTTCCCTAAATAAATGTTGCACAAGTCCTATTGCGATCAAAACAACAAGGTTAAAAATTGCAGTCCTGCCGAGTCAAAATGTCACCAGTTGCCTTGCATATTCCCTAGCAGTTCAAACCCCATCAGTGTTGCGAAATCAGGATTGTTGTTATTATTGTCCCAATGTGCATCTCTTACCACTTGTATTTTTTTTGCCTATTTATCCAGTCTGGAAAGTTCACAGTCTGTTTAGGCTTTCACCATCTTGAATAATTGGGTGTCATCCACAAATCTGGCTGTCTCATGGCTCACACTTTATTCCAAATGAACAAGTTAAAAAGCACCAATAACCAACACAGACCCCACTCCTTACTTCCTTCTATTTCAAGACTTGTTTACTCCTATTCTCTGCTTCCTGTTGTTTAACTAGACAGGAATCTTTAGGAGAACTCATCCTCTTATCCCTGTCTGCTAAGTTACTCAGGAGCCTTTGATGAAGGATCTTGTCAAAATCTGGTTTAAAGAACCAGTTATACAATGGTTACTGGACCACCTTTCTCCACATTCTTGTTATTCTGATGTCCAAAATAAGGGATTCACCTTTAGATCAGAGGTGTCTATGCTAGGGCATGGAACAGATTAAGCCCCAGGGCTGTCAGCTGCCAATCCTCATCCTAAAATACAGGAAATGTGTGTTCTGGTTGTAGTACTGCTGCACATTCCTTGATCACCTCTGGCAAACCCAGTTAAGGCTGGTCCATTAGGGCATGTGGGGCACGTGTGCTAAGTGCCCTGGTAAAAGTGGCACATCCAATTTTTCGTGGCTATTTTGGGTGTTGTGATCTCGCACACTCTTGCTCTGTGCTCTTGCCCTGAAAAAGTGGTTTTTTGGGGGGGGCGAGAGTGACGCTCAAGTCACATGACTCACACGGAAGCACACCTTGGAAGATGTTTGTACCAGTTTTGGGTCTTCAAATGTTGGGCGGTATGGTAGGGTGCTGCCCCCATGCCCCAGCCCGCTGCCACCTGTTTGCCTTCTTTTTTAGAACCAGCCCAGCAGGTGGCCCTGCCTGCCTGCTAGCTTCTTCTTCCTCCTTAACTTCATGGTTTTCATTGTAGGGAACAGCAAGGAGGATGGGGACAAAACTAGAATTTGTGGGTTTTGCCTGTCATTGGCTCTGGCGCCACCTACTGTTGGGCCTCCAGCCTTCCACCCCACCAGTCCAACAGGCACCAGGTGACACTGGACCAACCTTACATTCACAGCAGAGTCATCCAGGGACCACTCACTGAAGCCTTCTGTCTGTGCAAAGGCCTGCTCTCATTTTCAGACATCCAAGATGTTCTATGGGCGTGAGCAGCTGGAGCAGCCCTAATGATCCTCAGCCCGCTCCGAAAGTTGGAGGGTTGTGTGGTTGCTGTGTTTACAGGCTGTTCAGAAAAAGGAATGAACTGTAAAACCATTGGCCTGGCCCATAAGTGTACATCCTTGGTATTTGGGTTGCAAACATGCTGAGAGCCAGGTTTATTCCAGATGTGTAAACTTTGAGCAACCTCTTGTGGTCTGTTGCTTTGCAATACTGGAGAGGCAAGCTTTCCTCCAACCCAAGCTAGGGCTCTGCCTACGCACTTCCAACAGGGACACTCAGCACGAGGCTTATTAATCTGGAATGAACCCTGTGCCGAACAAGTGTGTGCAATATAATGCTATATCAATATTGGCTGGACGCTCCGGGGTTGTCTATTAAACCTCAGTCCCAGGCCTAATGTGTGGGAGACTGTTTTGCTGCAAAAACAGAACAGTCTTGCCAAACATTTCCAATCTGTCTTTTGGCCCAGCTCACCTCTCAGAGGTTCACACCCAGCTCTAAGCACTTTTTCCCATCCCAGGGGTAGGAGATCTGCTCCCCTCCCACCAAATACTGCATGCTTCCTCTCCCCAGGCTAAACTGTAGGCCACTAACCCAGGTGTGCTGCTGAGTTTGCACAAAGCAGAAGGCTACCACTCATTTTGTCATGTGCTACAATGTGTCTGCAAACACATAATTGCGGCCTTAATGCATTGTCCTTTCAACACGCTTTTGTTTCATCAATCAGTTACACTTTTAGATGCACGCACTGTTAAATGGGAAGAAGCAGCCCGGCATTTGATTGTCTGGGAGCTGTGGGCTCTCATCAGTACAGCACATATTTGGATGCAGTCAGTTAACCTAGAATAACAGCTCTACTCTATTTTGACTTCTGTGGTTTTTTTCTGCATCAGATCTGAATATCTTGTGACCTATTGAACTGAGTGCAGACTGCCAGAAGAGAAGACACAGAGGTGACATGATAGACATCTTCAAATATCTGTCACACAAAAGAGGGAGCAAGCTTGTTTTCTGTTGCTCCAGAGGGTGGGATCTGAACCAATGGATTTAAAATACAAGATTAACAGAGACAATTAGGGGACAACCCAGACAAGAATTTCCAAAAAAATGGGGGAAATGCAGAAAATAATTTACCAAACAGTGCCCCAAAATATATACCTGGACTTGTTTCGATTACGGTAATTTCTACAGGAGACTTTGCTTTTTTAAAAAAAGTCATAACTAGGAAAAATTGTAATAATCACATATAAAAAACAAGAAGTAAATAAGGAGGCCATTTACAGGATAAAGGAAGTCTTTTATTTTTCTAGTTACAGATAGGTAGCCGTGTTGGTCTGCCATAGTCAAAACAAAATAAAAAAAATAAAAAAATTCCTTCCAGTAGCACCTTAAAGACCAACTAAGTTAGTTCTTGGTATGAGCTTTCTCATACCAAGAACTAACTTAGTTGGTCTTTAAGGTGCTACTGGAAGGAATTTTTTTATTTTGTTTTATTTTTCTGTTATGTTTTCTTTATGTAAAGTAATAGGAGTTTAATTTTGATAATTAAATTGTCAATGATGGTGGGTTTGTATGTATGTATGTATGTATGTATGTATGTATGTATGTATGTGTGAGTTGATGTGGACTATGTTGTAAACAAATTATTAGTAAAAAATAAAATAAAATACAAGAAGAGATTCTGACTAAACATTTGGAAGAACTTGCTGCTGCTGAGAGCTATATGACAGTGGAATGGACTCCCTTGGAAGGTGGTGGACTCTCCTTCATTGAAGGTTTTTGAACGGAGGTTAGGAGGTAATCTGTCAGGGGATTCTTTAGCTGTGATTGCTGCACTGCAGGGGGGGGGCTGGGCTAGATGACCTTTGGGGGTGCCTTCTGCAATTTTGTTATTCTATTGTGCCCTGCCAGGTACTTCATAAATACTGCTTCTGCAATCCCAAGCAGGCAGCAAAATAAAGCAACATCTTGAGTTGCTGGTGGATGAGTCAACTATTTGTGGTTGGTGGGATGCTCCCAGTGCGGTGGCTCACACTCAGCACTTTTTAACATGTTCAGGGGATGAATCAGAAGAAGCTGACACTAGCAATGACCCTGAATTTTGCATTTATCTTATTTAGAGTATGGATTTCTGTGGTTCACAAGGCTTCGATGCACTTGGCGATTTCATACAAAGGTCATGTCCACACCAGAGCATTTAAGCACACACCTGGATCAATTGGTGTGTGCTTATGTGCCATCATCCACACACGAGCTTATTCTGTTTTATGCATCTTGAAACATGATGCTTCTCATCCACATTGGTGGGTGGGGCTTGATGGGATGGGATACACCAACATCACTTGGCTAGCTCATTCTGTAAGAACATCTCAGTTATCCACCAGGAACCTTTGCATGCAATCAATGTCCATGGTGTAAGAGCCAATATGAATTACTTTTGACATTCGCCGTTTCATTGCTCAAATGTGTTCTCAAAGGCTGTTGAAGGAAACTGCACAGTACTATTGATGAAATGCCACTGTCTCAGTTTGGGGCCAATGAAATAAAAAATCGACAGACTGGCTAGACGCTGATGTAAGAAAAACCTGCACCCTCCTTAGATTCTTCATCCCAAGTGTTGCTTATTGATTTATTTGTTGGCAAAACATGCTAAACTGTAAGTCCCTAATGCAGTACAAGCCTGTGGTTTTCAAGGTATGTTAAAAACCCAACATCAGTGTTATTTGGCTGCAGGGGAAGAACCTTCAAGACTCTAAATCCATCACCTGGAGTTGTTTAAATTCCCCAAATGCAAGCAATCCCTTTGCAATTGCTAGAGATGACCCACTACAGTTCAGTCTAATAGGGTGTCTCCCCAGATGTTCTAGGGTACAGATTTGGAAAGTAGTAAAAAAACAAAAACAAAAACACCAGCCAATCTGATGGGCATCCTGTTGCTTTTCTAATATAAGCCCTTTTGGGGCTCTGTTGGCATAGCCAGGGCTGACACCGTTGCCGCTGCCTTATTTGGCGACCATTTTGATGACTCCAGAAAATGGAGGACTGTGTGTTGCGGTTGCTAGGAAACACCAGGATGTGCTTTCCAGCTACATAGGTGACTGAGGAGCATCTCCTATGGTTGCTTAGTAACCATGACATGCTCTCCCTGTTTGTTGGACCTGGCAGAGTGGCTGGCTAGATTTGCAAAGGTGAAGCTGGAGAATGCCACAGGCAGCCATGTCGTGGGGAGAGGCAGCAGTAACCATGTGGTTTTAGATGTAGTGAGGATGTGTTAAGTGTAGCTTTTAAAAATTCAAAATGAACATGGCAAACAGGTGTTTGAAAAAGCTTGGGCCGTACTCGTTTACCAGTCAGGGAGCCTGGACTGAAAGCACACTAGGTGGCAAACCCAGGGTCTGTTATCAGGAAGGAGCAAGGGTGGGTAGGAAGAGAGCTGGCTAGATGACAGAGGTGGGAGGAGTAGGGAACCTAATTCTTTCTGGGTTGCAGCTATGGGGGGTGGGCTGGCTACCAAAGAATAAGAATACAGTGGTACCTCGGGTTAAGAACTTAATTCGTTCCGGAGGTCCGTTCTTAACCTGAAACTGTTCTTAACCTGAAGCACCACTTTAGCTAATGGGGCCTCCCACTGCTGCATGATTTCTGTTCTCATCCTGAAGCAAAGTTCTTAATCCGAGATACTATTTCTGGGTTAGTGGAGTCTGTAACCTGAAGCGCCTGTAACCCGAGGTACCACTGTAATATTTATTACCTGTCCTTCACCAGAAGTTCCCAGGGTGGGTTACAGCAATAAAAAATGCAACATTAAACACAGTTTTAGACAAATTATAAATGTATCTAGAATGGCTCCGTGTGTGTGTGTTGGGGGGTGTAGCCAAAGGTCATGACAAAGAGGTGTGTCTTCAGCATAAAACAATAGCTGCCCAATGAAGGTGGTGGATGCACCTCTGTGGAGAGGGAATTCCAAAGGTTAGGGCTCACCCCTGTGAAGCTCTGAAGATAGTGGAAACAACAAGAGCCCACCCACCCACCGCTGATCACAACACCCAAGAGGATCTGTAAGGAAGGATGCCATTTCTTATTTATTTGGGACCTAGGACATTTAGGGATTTAAACACTAATGTGAGCACCTTGAACTGGATCCGGAAACAAAATGTCAGACAACATGACTTTAAAAAAAATAAAACGGGTGGTATGAGTTCTAAAGGGAACCCCAGCTGGTAAACCGGCCTCTGCATATTGGACCAGTTGAAATTTCCAAGTTGTCCTCAAGGGCAGCCCTTGTGACCAAGTCACGCTGTCCAAAAAGGCCAAAACTGGTGGAGCAGCTGTAGCTGGAAAAAAACCAACTCTCCTTGCCATTAAGGCCACCTGAGCCTCCAAGGACAAAGTTCAACCCAGGATATACAGAACTGCTTTTTCCAGGGGAATGCAACTCCCTCTATGTCAAACCATCTCTCCATGTCCCAGACTTTAAAACTCAGTGCAACGGATAATCCCTCTGCCTTTTCAGGCTACAGCTTCATACAAAAGTGCTCACTAGGGAGCCTGATTTGGGTGTGTCTGCTGGCACAGCAGGTGGCATTGCGGTCTAAACCACTGAGCCTCTTGGGCTTGCCGATCAGAAGGTTGGCAGTTCGAATCCCTGAAATGAAGTGAGCTCCCGTTGCTCTGTCCCAGCTCCTGCCAACCTAGTAGTTCGAAAGCATACCAGTGCAAGTAGATAAGGAGGTACCACTTTGGCGGGAAGGTAAAAGGTGTTTCCGTGAGCTCTCGTTTCTGTCACGGTGCTCCATTGTGCCAGAAGCGGTTTAGTAATGCTGTCCACATGACCTGGAAAGCTGTCTGTGGACAAACACCGTGTGCTGATCCCGGGGGGAAGGTTACCGTTGGCGTAGTCAAAGTCCGGTCCTGGGTCACTAGCCTGGAATCAGTCCACAAGGAGCGGGGCGAGGTCCGAAGCAGGAAGCCGGGCGGGGACAGGAGCACTGGAGAGTCAGGTCTGGGTCCGGGCAGGAACAGGTACTCAACAACGACGTTGCTCCCACAACCTGGGACCGGGCCGACTGGCCTTTATCTGTTCTGAGGCCAGGGGTGGTCCCGGCCCCTAGGAGACCCGCCTCTCTTGGCCTTAAGGCGAGCACTCCTCCTGGGAGAAACCAGTTCCCTTCGCCTCTCTGCCCTGAGCCTCTGCAGTTCAGGAGAGGCTAAAGGGTTACTGGGCCCAGGGGGAGACTCACCTGTAGGCACTGAGTTCTCAACCACCTCTGGAGCCAGAGTGGGATCACCTGGTGCCTGCTCCTGAGGATCCGGCACAGGTGCAAGCGCTTCAGAATCAAGGCCCTGGCCCAGTTCAGACAGCCCTGAAGGCGGGGACTCCTGTGCAGGCTGGGATTCCTCTGGTTCAGCCTCTGAATCGGAATCCCAGGCCATCACACCCCGACTCCCTCAGCCTGAAAGTGAGATGAGCAGCGCAACCCCATTGACTGGACTTTACTATCCAGGGGTCCTTTACCTCTTTACCTTTTTTTACCTCGCTGGCTAGCAAGACAAAGTTTACCACTTTGGGATGAATGAAATGGCCATAAGTCCCATGATGCAGCTTTCCCACAAGCATCTGATTACATTTAGGTTGGGCTTGATCTTGTTCCATCGCAAGAAGCCATCCTTCTTGGTCAGCCTGAGAGCTGTTGGCCCAGGCAACAGGAAGAACGTCCCTTGCACACTCTTGGGCCGGTATCCAGCCTCTTGCTGCTGCCAGCCTTTCAAGTGAAGGCAAGTGGAGTGGAGAGACAAAGAGAATATTTCCTCAGCTCCTCAAGCCCTTTCCAGTCTATCTTTGGCTTGGAACTCTTGAAAGGGCTATATTAAACCAGAGTGATTGTTGTTTTCAAAGCAGAATATAGGGTGAGATCTCTGGGTTTTTCTCATCTTTCTTCTGGCTTTAAATTACTGACATTTCACACAAGGCTTCCAGAAGAGACAGAAATGTGCCTTTGTAGTAGGGGAAGATGGGTGCAGTCAGAGAAAGAAGAGGGTGAATGTGCAACAAGAATAAGTGCTCTGATTTGCAGATCAGGGTAATTTGGATTTACTTAGCCAGAAAACTCCATTGCAATTTTTTGGAGAAATGTGAATTTCAAAGGATAGCTGTGTTTGGAAAATGCAAATTTGCTTCAGTTCACTTTTAAATGGGAACTGAATCAAATTTCCCCCTCTTCCCTACTCCTCAGATTAGTTAAGCCCACACAGACTTTGAGTTGCAGATCTTGATGTATTTATGTATTTATGTCAATACATTTAACTTTAGTTTATCCAATGGCCTTGTGCCTGGTCTCTTTATCTGGTGGTCCCTGGCAAAGGTACCCCAAAATTATGGAAGTTTGCTTTGTTATGAAAAAAAATTGTTTGGAGATGTAATGTTAAAGGGTATATACTACGTCACAAGGCACTCAACCAAAATGATTGGTCAAAAATTGGTTTAGAACTAACTTTCATGGTTTTGACTGATGAGTCAACTGATTTAAACAGTCCCTTGTGAACTGGAGGTGGTTTGATGATTCAGAATGAAGAAAATGGCACAGTAATGCTGGAGTGTAATTTTAATCTATCATAGTTTGCCGCACCCCACAAGCTGAAATCAGATTTAGGTGGCAAAAGTGGCATTTTGCCATGGGTCCTTGAATCCTTCTCCAGATGTTCCTCTCCATCAGAAGCTGGTCCACACACCTCATCATAAATATTGGCTCAAAAAATGTAACCAAAGCAGGAAATGTAGTTTCAGTCCTCTCACCTTCCACCCGGCTCTTGATATTTTTCCATGAATCGGCACAGAAGAAGAACATGTTCACACGTCATCATAATGCGCCACAACCACCAACATCTAAGACAGTCCACATGAAATCTTCTGGCCATAGGACCTCACCTTCTGCATCATAAACCATTCGTCTTCTTGATGTACTGTGGCTGTGCACACCCCGTAACTTGAAAGCACATTTCTCACCCCCATAAAGAATCCTGGGAACTTTAGTTTACCCCTCACATTCCCTCACAAACTACAGTTCCCAGGATTTCCCTTTTTGGGGTGGAGGAGGAAATGTTCTTTATGTGCTCTTCAGCTGAAGTGTGTATTTCTGCCCTTAATGATACAATTAAAAAGCGCTTTGCTTTCATGGGTCTGCCCGTTATCAGGTGCCTTTCGAGAGTCGGTGCTCTACCGGATGGAGTTGACCTGCCCATTGTGTTTCTGTGTCCCTCCTTCTGCAAAGTCCTCATTCAACCTTTGCCAAAAAGTCTCCAAGTGCCCATTAAGGGGAGGCGTTTCCTGTTGACTTAGCAATTAATGACCTTTTCCTCGACTGCTCCCCTCTCCTTCCTCTTTACCCTTCCGTACTCGAAACACAAATACAAAAAGTAAGGGGTGGCGAAAAGAGATCTGTGCAAATGCTACAGTGGGGGTAAGTTGACTGCACACAAGGGGAGGGCCAGGATTTCTCCGGAGGCTTTTTCTGAAGTTTTCCCCCCTCTCACATAACACTGTAACTTAGGGTTACCATCTTTGAGCTAGTTTTATGGAAAATCTAGACATATGGCAACCCACTAATTAGTGAACATCCAATGGAGCTTAAGGCTGGAAGATTCAGGCTGTTTTGGGTGCCCTGAAATAATGTGATTTGGGGCCAAGTTCTTGTCCTGAAAAAACAACAACCTTTCCTGGCTGCACTCATTTGCGGCAGCCAAAAATGTGCATTTTGGGGCACCATGAGAGCACATGCTGGACAGTATGAAAGTGTATTTTAGCAGATTCCTCCCCCCTCTTCTGTCACTGGGCCCTGGTTGGCTTTCCAGTAATAGGCAACTGTGGCAACAGTGGTGCTCCAAGCAGTTACCCACAATGCACTTGGTGCAGGGTTACTTGCAGCTATTTGGGGACGTTTAAATGGTGGCAAGACCCACATTCCTTGCACTGCTTGAAGCACCCAGTCATAAATGTTTTTAAAAGGAGCGGGGGCTTAGGGTAGAGGTGCAGAACCTCCAGCTCACAGTCTGAACATGACCCACTAGGCCAGAGTGGGGAAGGTCCAGCCTGCTGTAGGTATGTTGATCCAATGGCATCAGGGATGGGTAAACAGATTTTAGGACTACAACTCCTATCACCCGCAGCCAGTGTGGCCAATGGTCAGGGATGATGGGAATCGTAGTCTAAAAAATCTGAAATGTATCATGTTGACTTTCCCTGCAACACACACACCAGTGCATAATACCCATTAATAGGATCACATACCCTCCAGCGTTTCTCCAATGAAAATCAAGACGTCCAATTCTATAATGATAACTTTACTATTTATACCCCACATATCTTACTCGGTTGCCCCAGCCACTCTGGGCAGCTTCCAACATATATAACAACATAATAAAACATTAAACATTAATAAACTGCCCTATACAGGATTGCCTTGGGGGTTGGATAACTCCAGACCCTCCAACATTTCTTCAATGAAAATAGGGACATCCTAAGGAAAAACGGGATCAAATCTGGGATCAAATCAGAAACCGGGACGGTTTCTCTAAATCAGGGACGTCTCTGAAAAATAGGGACACTTGGAGGGTTTGGGACATGGGTAGGCAAAATAAGGCCCGGGGTCCGGATCTGGCCCAATTGTCTTCTAAATCCGGTCCTTGGACGGTCTGGGAATCAGCGTGTTTTTACATGAGTAGAATGTGTCCTTTTATTTAAAATGCATCTCTGAGTTATTTGTGGGGCCTGCCTCGTGTTTTTACATGAGTAGAATGTGTGCTTTTATTTAAAATGCATCTCTGGGTTAATTGTGGGGCATAGGAATTCGTTCATTTTTTCCCCTTCAAAATATAGTGCAGCCCCCCACAAGGTCTGAGGGACAGTGGACCGGCTCCCTGCTGAAAAAGTTTGCTGATCCCTGGTCTGGGATCAGCATAACTACAACCGTGTGCAGAGTTTTCTGGGTGTAAATTTCATTGAGCTCAGTTGAGCTTCCTTCTGACCTCGTATGTTAAACGCCCTGAGCTCTCACCTTTGGCCTTTAATTAGAAATACAGTGGTACCTTGGGTTACAGACGCTTCAGGTTACAGACTCCGCTAACCCAGAAATAGTACCTCGGGTGAAGAACTTTGCTTCCGGATGAGAACAGAAATCGCTTGGCGGTGGCGCGGCGGCAGCAGGAGGCCCCATTAGCTAAAGTGGTGTCTCAGATTAAGAACAGTTTAAGGTTAAGAACAGACCTGCAGAACGAATTAAGTTCTTAACCCGAGGTACCACTGTATTGACAAGTGCCACCACTGAAACTCTTCATTCAAAACTGTGTATCCCTTTCTACATCAAAAGAAAGAAAGGCCCAGCCTCTGCCTCATTCACCTCCTCATTCTCTGCTTTCCTCTGTGCTAACCTCCCACCCCAAAATAATAAAACTTGAAAGCCATGTTATCCCCTCATTCACTTGCTGGAGCCACGAGGATCCCTCAATGACCCCGGTGCTCTAGCAGATGACATCATCACTCTTGCTCTGAGAAAGGTCCCGGTGGAGCCCCACTTGCCTGCATTCTCCCTCCCTTCCACCAATGATGGGAACGTCATTTTTGTCTCTGAAGGATCATCTGACATGCATCTCAAGAGGTACACACAATTAGGGCCCAGCACTCTTTCGGAGGAGACAGTTCTAATTAAAAAAACCACACGTCAAATATGCAATTACTGAATCAGCCCATTCAGCTATACTCATTCGTTTTTTCCCCCTTTTCCTTTTCCAGCAATAAACTGTCACGTCCCAGAATCAAGGAGAATCTTTTCAAACAAGGAACATCTGACTTTCTCTAAGTGAGTGAGGTGCTTCTGGGTGGGGAAGTTCTGTTAAGTCTCTGAAGTCCTTGAGCCCTGTAAGTGCAGCTGAATAAAATTCCCTCTTTCCCCCCCGCAAGCAAAGTACTGTTCATTCAAGTAACTGAGCTCATTAGCTAAATTCACCCATTCACTCGCTCTGAGTTGCTCAGAAAGCTTTTGTGGGTCACAGGTTTGGCCCAAAAGAGGCCTTGATGATGGCTGATGTGAGCGCTAGCAACAGATCTCTAATTTTATGCGCTAGCAAGACAGGCTTGTGGGGTGGAGGGAAAGCTCTCTCTCAACCTCCTGGTAGACAGCCCCGTTGGTTTAGATTTCAGAAATGCATAAAATTCTTCAGCTGCAGCTGTCTCCCTGCCAAATCTTTAAATCAAAGCAGAAACCAGCTTGTCTGCAAGGACGGCTTCATTTACCATTAAACCATTTCAGGGCAATAAAAACAAGCATTGGTTTTGACTACGTGACTTATGTGCAAACGTGTTGCACAGGGGCGGGGAAGGCGGGCACCCCAGGGTGTGTGTGTTAGAGTGGGTCAGGTGTCAAGGGGCACAGATTGCTGCCAGAAACTGGCCAACTTGATTTTATCAAACTATTCCCATGTGATTTGCAATGGCTGCCAGTTAATTTCTGCGCTCAATTCAAGGTGCTGTGGTTCACCTTGAAAATCCTTAATGGCTTGGGACCTGGGGCATCTTTCCCCCAGTGCTTTTGCCACCATTAGGCAGAGTGAGGCAAGTGCCTCAGGTGGCAGATGCTGAGGGACAGCTCCCTGGCCGTAGTTTCTATTGGGGGACAGAGCTGGGTTTGCCACACAGCCCAATGCTGGTCCTTCCGATGCAACAGAGGACACTGTGCCACCTCAAGTCCTGAAGGCACATTGAACCGCCTGTCCAGACAGCTTATGGATCAGTTCTGCTTTCCCCATATGTTTTCCCTTGCATGTTCTGATTGCCATCTGAGCCCCTGCTTCAAATCTCTTGGCCTCAGGTGCAAGGCTGATGTTAGCAACCAGTGGCAGGGCCTTTTGTGTTGTGGCACCTATCTTGCCAAGTTGGGTTTCTCAGGCTCCATCGCTATGCTGCTTCAGGTGATCAGAGAAGGCCTGGCATTTTCCTTTTTCTTTTTATAAAAAAGATATTTTGTTAATTATGTTCTTTCTGTGCTACTGAAATTTGCTAAAATGCACTGTTCATCAGAGGGCAATATAATGGAACTCCTTCCCTAGAGAAACTAGACGGGCCCCCTCCTTGTCCTCCTGCTGGCAGGTGAATATATTCTTCTTCCAACAGGCTTTTGGAAAATAACTACAGTGGTACCTCTAGTTACGGACGCGGGTGGTGCTGTGGGTTAAACCACAGAGCCTAGGACTTGCTGATCAGAAGGTCGGTGATTCGAATCCCCACGATGGGGTGAGCTCCTGTTGCTCGGTCCCAGCTCCTGCCAACCTAGCAGTTCAAAAGCATGTCAAAGTGCAAGTAGATAAATAGGTACCACTATGGCGGGAAGGTAAACGGCGTTTCCGTGCGCTGCTCTGGTTCACCAGAAGCGGCTTAGTCATGCTGGCCACATGACCCGGAAGCTGTACGCCAGCCCCCTCGGCCAATAAAGCGAGATGAGCGCCACAACCCCAGAGTCGGCCACGACTGGACCTAATGGTCAGGGGTCCCTTTACCTTTACCTCTAGTTACAAATTGAATTCGTTCCGGAGGTCCGTTCTTAACCTGAAGCTGTTCTTAACTAGAGGCGTGCTTTTGCTAATGGGGCCTCTTGCTGCTGCTGCACCGCTAGCACACAATTTCCATTCTCATTCTGGGGTAAAGTTCTCAACTTGAGGTAACTCTTCCAGGTTAGCGTAGTTTGCAACCTGAAGCATTTGTAACCTGAGGCATTTGTAACTCAAGGTACCACTGTACTTTTAATGAAATGGTTGGTGCTGTGCTGTTTTTATTGCAATTACTGGTATGCTTTTAATAGATTTTAAGGTCGGCAGTTCGAATCTGCATGATGGGGCGAGCTCCCATTGCTCTGTCCCAGCTTCTGCCAACCTAGCAGTTTGATGGCATACCAGCACAAATAGATAAATAGGTACCACTGTGGTGGGAAAGTAAATGGCATTTCCGTTTGCTCTGGCACTCATCATGGTTCTCCGTGTGCCAATAGCAGTTTAGACATGACCCGGAAAGCTGTCTGTGGACAAACGTCAACTCCCTCAGCCTGAAAAGTGAGATGAGCACAGCAACCCCATAGTCTCCTTTGACTGGACTTAACTGTTCAGGGGTCCTTTACCTTTACCTGTAATAGATTTTAATGTATTTATGTAGTTTTTAAAAACAATAAAACACAGATAGAATTAAAGCTACATAAATACATTAAAATCTGTTAAAGGTAAAGGACCTTTTGTTATTTCCCTGTATTTTTAGCTGTTCTTATTTGATCTGTAAGCCACTTTGAGTCCTTGTCCAGGAAAAAGGTGGAGTGTAAATAAATATTTGATGATGATAATAATAATAATAATAATAATAATAATAATCATCATCATCATCATCATCATCATATAAGGGGACTGTGTATGTTTTATTCTGTTTTTATTACTTTTCATTAGCGCCTCAAGTCTCTTTGGTAAAGTAGGTGGGATGGAACTTTTGAAAATAAATCAATAAAAACAAATCACCTCTCCTAGCAGAAAGCCTTTTAACCACGTGACTAGAATAATATTTAAGATGAATGAATGATTCATCTTCACGAAGGAATAATCCTGCTTTGATCAGGGCACAGGGATGGAACAGCAAGTCACAGGGGAGACCTGGGCAGGATGCAGTGCCCAAAGCGGTCATGTTTACATCCCTTTGATGATGGAACCTTATAGTCTCCTCTTCCATCTTGCATGCCTGTCCAGCAGACTGTCAAAACCTGCCTTTTCCTCCTCCCTGCTCTCTGCTGCATATCCATAAACTTTATTTAATTGACCATGCACACCAGCTCAGATAAACTATCACTGTACAGCAATACACACAATAAGACATCAACTACCAATAAAACAATACCTATTAACCAGACCCTCTTTTTATCATGTCTTTAACTGTCCTGAGTGCAGAGACAAACAATTTAAAAACACTAAATAAGCCTGATCTATAATCAGCTGTTGTCAGTGTTTAGGAAATACTTTACATCTTCCGAAAAGGTTGCAGTCCTACAAACAACATGGGGGTTTGTGCCACTGAACTCAATATGGTTTATATATAGGATTGCATCACATGGTATAATCCCAAGATGCAGACGTCTTGTATTTTTTGAAGGGACGTTCTTAATTATTTCAGATTGCTTAATAAACGCCTCCTCTGCAGTTTTCAAATGGCTGACCTTTGTGTCTGTTTCAACTATGGATGGGAGTTAACCATTTTCAGTCTTGCATTTCTTTCTGTTTATGCTTTGGCCAGCTCTCTCTGCTCTGTTTTGCAAGGAAAAGCAACAGACAGCATCCTCTCATTCCTCTGCTGATGTCAGCATACAAAGCTCATATGATGTTGCTAGTGATAAGAAGAGGTTACTGGAGGGTTGCGAATCCCATGGAGACTTTTTCACATCCACATGGACGCTTCCCTTACAATTCGTTGCAGACAACTTGAAAATAATACTGAGCATTCATATAGCACTAGTTCCCAAGTGTTCTGGGGGTGCTTTCAGGTGGGGAGAGGGTTTCTTACTGCAAATGGGTCCTTGAGATATTGCAGATGTGGCACTGGCAACAGCAGGTTTTTCCAATTGGATTTCCCCCAGGAAGAGAACATTGGGTGAAATGGAGGAGAAATACAAGCTGTTTCATTCATGCACAAGTTTAACATGGGGTGTGTGTGTGGGGGGGGGGGGTGAGCAGCACAGTCCTGCAACGTCAGTGGGTCTGTCCCAATCGGAGGGGACCTGACAAAGCACTTTCTGTGTCCACACGAAGGCAACAAGTGCTTGAGAAATGCATTCTCATTAGCACAAAATGGATTATAACTTCTCAGCGGAATGCGATTTAGGTTGACAAAACAGTGTGGGACATGGACAACATAGGGAATGACATTGTGTTTGCAGCACCCCCGAAAGGCACTTGCCTGCAGCACTGAATGCACATTATCACATAGTGTGTACCAGATTTTTTTGTTTTATAAAATTTATACACTGCCTCATGAAGGTGCTGGATACACCTCTTTGGCGAGGGAATTCCATCATCAACCCCCATCGGGAAGCACCCTCCAAACCCTGACAGACAGGAATATTGTCACAATCCTCACAACAGTCCATGAAAGTCTGATCAGCAGAAAATTACGCCCATTTTTCTGATGAGGGGCTGAGGCTGTGTGAGCAAGAGAGGTTTTTCTAAGTCCATCTTGACTTTGTAGGCGAGGAGACAGTCAAGACCCAGGCCTTTGAGACTCAAGAGTTTGCCTATTTCTTTGTGACTCCACACTGGCTGTTGTTAACCCACCTTCTTCTCCAAGGAGCTCAAGGTGGGGTACAAAGTGATTCTTCCCCCTCATTTAATCCCCACAACAACCCTGTGAGGTAGGTTAGGCTGAGAGGCAGTGACTGGCCCAAGGTCTCCCAAGTCAGCTTCGTGGCCACATGGGGGATTTGAACCCTGCTCTCTGACAGGTCCATGGTGGTCACACTGTTCTGAGCTACACCTGCAAGGTCTTTGGTCTCCAGGCTGCAAGGTGTGTGCGAACAGGAGTGTGAAAATAAAGAAGGAATATCTGCGGACGAAGGAAGGAGGGCAATGGAAAAGGTTATTTGTTCAATTGTAACAGGCGGTGCTCAGAAGGGCACACAGAGTGCTTTCCAAGTAGGAAATGATAAGGCGAAGGCTAATGAAGAGAAGGGAGACGGAATGCAGCAGCCCAAGGCACTTTTTGGCACATTCAGAGTGCATCTTTCTTTAGAAAAACACATACACACACACACACAAACATCCTTTTGGCTGGCTGTTTTGGCTTGTCAAGGCTTTCCTGGGGTTCAGGAAAACGCAGAAGATCTGGCCACAAACACAACACAACAGCCCTGTGAAAAAAAGCAGAGTCAGTGGAACTGAGGAACTTCAATGAGAGAGGGGCTGCGTTGAAGAGGGGCGAAGGGGCTGCAGAGGAGGCAGGAAAAAGAACAGCAAACGCTGCAGATGGTCTCACTCTCTGAGCGAGAGAGGAAGCTCCATAATTGCAAAAGTCAGCTAAACTCGCTCTGGCTCTTTAAAACGCGAGGCGAGCGCGCCGCAGCGCGCTACTAGGAGGCAGCGGGCGAGCTGCAAGTGGCTGAGGGCAGGCCCAATAAGCGCCTTCAGCACCTCCCCTCGGAGAAAAAAGCAGCAAGCGAAGGAAAAGCAACTCTGGCTCCGAAGCCTTGATAAAAAAAAAAAAGAAAGGAAAAGGGACAGAAATTGGCACACGGCGGCGATGTATATAAAGCTCTCCTAGCAAGCGCGCTGCCTGTTTGCAAAGCCAGGCACCGTCGAGGGGGGTGGTAGCAGGAGCGCGCCGGCCGCGATGCCTCGCTGAGTGAGTGAGCGAGCGGGCAGCGGGCTGCTCCCCGACGCAGTGGACCTGCAGTTGCCCCGGCCAGCCCGGTCCGCGCCCTCCCCGCCGCGCCATGCCGCTCCTCCTGCTCCTCCTCCGTCAGGGTGCCCTCTTGCTCTGCCTGACCGTCCCGCGAGGGTTGTGCGCCCCGGCGGAGACGGAGCTGGTCACCCCCATCCGCCTGGACCCGTCCCCGGAGGGCGGCCGGCCGTATTTCCATGGCCCCCCCGAGGGCACCCCTGTCGGGCAAGGAGCCACCTTCCAGATCACGGCTTTCCACCAGGATTTCTACCTGCACCTGCGCCCCGACGCCCAGTTCCTGGCGCCCGCCTTCGCCACGCAGTACCTGGGCAGCGCCCCGACGGCGGGGGCGGCCGAGCAGGAGGGAGACCTGCGCCGCTGCTTCTACTCCGGGGACGTCAATGCGGACGCGGACTCTTTCGCGGCTCTGAGCCTCTGCGGGGGGCTGACGGGGGCTTTCGGCTACCGCGGCGCCGAATACCTCATCCGCCCCGTCGAGAACAGCGGCGGGAACCGGGCGCTGTGGAGCGGCCCCGGGGAGCACCTGCTGCAGCGCCGGAGCGCGCCAGGTCCCGCCGTCCCGACTTCCCGCTGCGGCGTGGGCTCGGGCTGGAACCCGGCCATCCTGCAAGCCCTGGAGAAGTACAAGGGGGCCTCCGGGGCCCGACGGGGCCCCCGCAACGGGACGGGCCACGCGCCGCAGCCTCCACCGCCCAGGGCCAAGCGCTTCGTCTCCATTCCGCGCTACGTGGAGACGCTGGTGGTGGCGGACGAGTCCATGGCCAAGTTCCATGGCGGCGACCTGCAACACTACCTTCTGACCCTCATGGCCACGGCGGCGCGCCTCTACCGGCACCCCAGCATCCAGAACCCCATCCAGCTGGCCGTGGTCAAGTTCCTGGTCATCGGGCAGGACGACAAGGGGCCCAAGGTGACGAGCAACGCCGCCCTCAGCCTGCGCAACTTCTGCGCCTGGCAGAAGAAACTGAACAAGGGCAACGACAAGCACCCCGAGTACTGGGACACCGCCATCCTCTTCACGAAGCAGGTGGGTGGGGGCGATCTGACGGGGTGGGTTGACGGGTTGCCTCAGGGCTCCTCCGGCTCGTCCCCCAGGGCAGGAGGACCACGAGGTGCCGCCAGGCGGGGTGGGTGCGTCTCGCCTCTCCCCTAATGGTCCCTGCAGGGGCGTCGAATGGGTCCTTCGAGGGAAGAGCCTTGAGGTTGGGCGGCAGCGCGGGTGAGGCTGATTCCCCTCCCTGGCCAGCAGGAGGCGCTGTAACGATGATGGTTTTTACTAATCCAACATTCTCTGTGTGTATGGTACGGGGTTCTGGTTTATTGCATCTGTATCCGGCCTTTTCCTCCAAGGAGCTCAAGGTGGCGAGTGTGGTTCTCCCATCCATCATTTAATCCCCACAACCACCCTGCGAGGTAGAGTTGCTGTGAGGTGACTGGCCCAAGGTCAGGCACTGAGCTTCATGACTTGTGTATGTGCGCATGTGTAAATGCGTGGTTGAATCCTGATCTGTCCCAGGTCCTACTCTGAAATTGTAATCTTCACAATGCCATGAGGTAGGTTAGGCTGAGAGGCAGTGACTGGCCTACGGTCTCCCAGTGAGCTTCATGTGCTGAGTGAGAATTTGAACCCTGATCTCCCAAGGTGCTGGTTTGACACACTAACCACTGCACCACTCTTGACTCCTCCCGAAGCCCCATTAATCCCATTTCCCTTAGTCCAGTCTGGGGCCCTTCAGATGTTGTCAGATTACAGCTTTCATCCCCTCCTCACCCTTGGCCATGCAGGGCAGGGGCTGATAGGAGTTTTAGTCCAGTGTTTCTAGGGCATCACGTCGAGGAAGGCTGCTGTGGCCTCAGTAACCTTCAGGCTACCACGTCCAGTACACACTTACTTAGGAATAAGCCCCATTTGTTGTCAACGGGTGGAGACTTCTTCCCAAATTAATTCAGGATTAGGTTGCACCTGCCCCCTATGAGCCATGAGAAGGTGCCTGCCCAAATTAAAAGCAACAGCGGTTACTTGGCTGGTCACTTTCGGCTCTGCTGATTTTTCCAGGGAACCAGGGAAGCTGCTTTGATGTTGTTCTCCTTTGTTTAGCCCACTACACTGCTGCCTGCTTGGATTGGCAGTGTCTTTTGTAGGTCCTTGGCAGGTCCAGCCCTGATGTCTTAAGGAAGCTCCTAGTTATGATGGCTGCACTCTGCCTCCAGTGTTCAGGTTTCCCTAGAGAAGAATCCCGCTGACCACTGAACCAGATGCTGGACTAGATTGGCATGTTCCCTGAGCCAGCAGGGCTCACTTTTTATGTTCTGATCTTTTTGCTGAAGCTGCCAGGGGGACGTGGGTTTGGGTCCTTCTGCGTGGGATGTATACAGTCCAGCCTTGCTCTCTGCCACCACCACCCCAATTGCTTGGTTGCAGCTCTGAGGGAAGCACGTGGGTTGTGAGCTTGGCATACATGGAATTCCTTTTGAACAGCAGCCCAGAAAGAAATAAAAAAAGAGGGTAGAGAAAAAACACCCGTTGGCACAGTTTTTTGCGAGGCCAGTAAATGGGTCAAGAGAGAGACATTCTTCAGGAAGAGTCATTTGTGACAAGAAGCTGCCCTTTGCCAGTGGAGCTTCTCGCTGGGCGGGGCGGAGCCACGATTCTCCTCCTTTCTCCTCCTTCTGTCTCTCCCTCCTTCTCTCCTTCCTGCCTTTGCCATCTGGGCCAGAGCTGCCAATTACCCAATGCAGTGTCTCGGTTTGCCTGCCATGATGTGGCTGAGAAAACCATTGCAGGGTGCATTTGTAGTTGCACCTTAAGAGTAATAAAAAAAACTTCAAGAGGAAAAAGGCAATTAATAGAGGCGATTAAGAATATAAGAAGAGCCTGCTGGATCAGGCCAATGGCCCATCTAGTCCAGTATCCTGTTCTCACAGTGGCTAACCAGATGCCCCTTATGGAACACCTGTAAGCAAGATTTGAGCACAAGAGCCCTGAGGTTTTCAGCAGCTGGTACTCAGAATAATTGCTGCCGCCAACTGTGGAGGGAGAGCGTAACCATCCTGGCTCATAGTCACTGATAGCCCTCTCCTCCTCCTCCATGAATTTATCCAGTCCTCTTTTCAAGCCATCCAAATTGGTGGTCACCACTGCCTCTTGTGGGAGGGAGTTCCACAGTTTAAGTCTGCACTCCATAAAGAAGTACTTTTTAAAATCCGTCCTAAATCTTCCAACGTTCAGCTTCAAACCTTATCATTTTTTTACATAGTAGGAGATACATAAATTGTAGGAAAACTTGTGGAGAAGGTGGATAGAGATGCATCCACTGCCCTCCCCTGACCCTTAGGATGCTAAAATGTAGAGCAGGGGTGAGGAACCTGGAAGTCCAATTGCCCCTGGAGCATCAGAAGTTCTGCTCCTGACTTGGGATCACCCTCTGAAATTAACTGGCAGCGGATTCAGCAGACAGAAGAGAAAAAATCTTTCCTCCTTCCCTGCATAGTGAATTCATAGGTTTTCCTTGCACCATAAAATGGTTATGGCTGCTGACATAAGTCCTTATAGCTAAATGGAGACCCTTCATATTTAGAGGCAGTCTACCTACAGTATAGCTGTTGTTGTGGGATGTGGTTGTGGTGGGAACCTTTGATGCTGTTGTATTCCAGCTTCTTTCCACCCAAGCTGGCATGGCCTATTGGTCAGGGATGATAGGAACTGTAATCCAAAAACATATTGAGGGCCATAAACGCCTATCTCTGCTGTAAGGGACGCCCTATGAAAAGGAAGTTAGGATCAATGGACTCTTGGTTTCATCCAGCTCTTCTCATGTTCTTGTTGGTCACACAAAGCCAGGGATTTGCTTTGTTTTCTGAACTCCCCCTCCCCCCAAACAGCTGGGCAGAGCACCAATCTCTTTCTGAAATCTCTTGCAGAACCCTCTATTGCATGAGGTTTGGGAAAACTGAGACCAATTGGGGTGTCTCCCCCACCACTAATCTACTGTCTTTCTTTAGAAATTGTTAACTCTCACTCGCCTCATGTGTGAAGTGGGATTTATTCCCCCAGAGTAATTTTTCATGTCAACATCCGTTTACAGTGGACGTAAACAAGTTAAGTTTGTCTGGCTGCACGACTTTGCCCTTAAATAAACATTCCTGCGATTTCCCCGCTTAATTAGAAGGATTTGCTACTTCCTTTCCTGCTGTTCCTTTTTTGTTTGGGGTGGTGTTTGTGAAATCCAGCGGAGAGAGCAAAGTTAAGTCCTTAGTTTGTCAGTGGAAATCTCATGGCAGTCAGGGATGTCAGATCAGTGGCGGCTGCTGTCCGTGGAGACTGGTGGGGTAGAAGTCCGGGAGCCCAACAGTAGGTGGCGCCAAAGCCAATGACAGACAGAGCCAATTCATTTTAACTTGGTCCTTGTCGTCGTCGTCCTCCTCCTCCTCGCTGCTGAGTTACACAAGGGCAACTCTGAGAGGAGGAAGATGACAGGCAGTGCCACCCCCGGACTGGGTGTAAGTGGGAAGGCAGGCAGGTGGGGGCAGCCTAACGTTGGCAGACAATGCCCAATTTGCCCTAATGGACCAATCTCTGCTGACATCCATCATGCATTTCCTTCTGGAATCTATTACTTATTGCATTTATTTCTCACTTTGTTCTCCAGGGGGCTCAAGGTTCTCCCCATCCTCATTTGATCCTCAAAACAACCCTACAGGGTAGGTTAGGATGAGAGGCAGGGACTGGCCCCTAGGGTCACCCAGTAAACTTCGTGGCTGAGTGGGGATTTGAACCCAGTTCTCCACAATGCTAGTCCAAAACTCTAACCACTACACTGGAACCCTGATCTTCCAATATTTTATATCTCTGTGTGTGCGTGCCTGTGTTCTCTCTCTCTCTCTCTCTCTCTCTCTCTCTCTCAACTTCCAAGGTTCTAGTTCCCATTTCATCTTCACAACAACCCTGTGAGGTAGGTCAGGCGGAGTGGCAATGCCTGGCCCTCAAGATAGCCCAGTGAGCTTTGTGACCAAGTGGGGATTAGATCCCTGGTCTCCGAGGTCCTAGCCAGGCACTCTTTCCGCTGCACCACACTGGCTCTCATCCTGAAACCAGGCTGGGCCTGTTCCTAACTCCTCCCCTCTGTAGCCCCTGGGCTCCTGCATCTCCATGTTGATGCTGACAGCCTGAGCATCCTCTGCAATTGCTCCTTGATGCTGTGGGCTTCGTGCCGGACAGGAATGCAACTGCTCCCTCTAGACCCGGTCGCTCAGCAGCCATCATCGCCTAAGAACGAGTGGTTTTTGCTTCCCATACACCTGGACGGGCTTCAGGCAGGTGATTGACTTGGAAATCTCCTCAAGGAATCCCTTGTCATCCTCGGGCTGAACCTTGGCTACACACACTGTTCTGATCCATGGCAGCCTTCCCAGTTTTGCTCGCAGGAAACATTTGTATGCATCCAACTGGGATTTCTCATTTGACACGGCAGGAGCTTTGGCCAAACTTGTACCGGGAAACGTTCTGACCGTTCTGTTTCCATCTCTACCATTTGCTCGTCGCCTTCCTCCTCCTCCTCTTCCAGGGCTCTGTTGCCTAAGTGAAGGCTTCCTCCTCTGTGTTTGTGCGGCCGGCTGCTGTGATAGGCAAGATTAAGGAGGTGCTTCTTCCCTTGGGTCTCAGGCAAAAGAATGCCTCACCATCTTAACCCTGGATACATGGCCATAGTCTGGCCCTTGAATTGCTGTGGGACAACAGCTCCCATTATTTCCAACAATAGCTGCGATTCCTCCATTGCAAGGCATTGGACTAGATGACTCAATGATCGCAGTGATGCAATGAATATAGGGAAGGCCACATCTCTATTTGCTGACGGAGAAAGATTAGAACAAACCTTTTGGTAGGAATGAAAGGCATCGTGATTGTGTATTTGTGTGTGTAAGGAACCAGCACAACACACACGACCACTCGTGTGTGAAATATCTCAGAGACTACTCCATCCCTCTTCATCCCTTCCATGACTACAGCTAAATGACCGCAGCTACCTGCATGACTCACACCTAGACTTGGGTGGTTGGTTTTTTTGGGTAGGCGCAGCCCCTCCAGAGCTTTGAGCTATTCTGCGAACTTCCATAGGCACTTCTGTTTGTGCAAATCTCAGAGAAGGGGTCGAGGACAAGGGGGACGGAGAAGCAGATCCAGAGGTGTTTTGGGGTGGCCTGTTGCTTTTACTCATGTCACAGGCATGGTCCTCATAACACATGGCAGAGACTGCAATCGTTTGCACTCTCACCTGGAGAAGGGTCCCACGTGATTCAGTGAGACTTGTTTGAGAGGAGACATTGGTGCGATGGCAAATTCTGAAGTGCAGGAATGCATCGTGATGGCAACTCCTATGGCAGGGATGGGGAACCTCAGGCCTGGGTGCTAAATTCGCCCCCGCCCAGGTCTTTCTGTTTGGCCCCTAAGGATCTCCCCTTCCGAAGCACAAAACGAGCCTGTTCTATGGCATCTTTGAGTGCTTTTGCCTGGTTGGATTTGAACTGCGATTCTGCTCCTTGCTTGCCTGGATGGAGGACAGGAAAGGTGCAGGTGTGTCAAACCTCTGATTTCTGTCTGGCTAGTATGCAGCTTATTGTGAAAAAGTAAGAGTCACATCCATTGTTCCGCCCAATTTTGTATCTGGCCCCTGCATGCGCCACCACTGCAGCGCAGCTATAGGGACTGTGTGTTCCTTTAGTCCCTAGCCAGACCAAAGACATACTCACAAGTTAGACCATCGTTCATGGCATTGACTGCAACCCCGTGCATCACTTTCTGGGAGTAAGCTGAGTTCCGTGGTACTTCTGACTGTAGAGGTTCAACTTGGAAAACACATTGAGCTTCAAGAACAAGTTTTTCTGCCAACTGCAATGGCAGCCTTTTCAATTAGAAATGCTACTATCTTGCAAAGACATGTTGAGGACGATGACAACAACAATGCTCCTATCTGACTGGTGTGAAGCAGGTACCTCATCAAAGAAATGGAAGGAAGTACCTAGCCTTGATTATTTTTTCTTGTTCTCTGACTTCCTCAATGCTAACATCCTACAAATCCTGGAGGTGGGGGAAACGACAACCTTGAAACCTCATTCAGTTGCTGGAGAAAATAGAGTCAATCAATTCCTCTGGTGTTGCAGTGGATGATGTCATCGCTCATACTTTGAAAAAGGTCCCCAAACTGTGCTCCCTCACATCCTCCCTCTGCTGCACCACTGGGAGTAAACATGTGGGATAGGACTGTAAAACTCCTAGAAAGAGACGCAGACTTTGAGGCGGTGAGTGATCATGGGACTCCGCCCTGTGACGAACCCTCCTTCTCTTGTCCCCTCAATTCCTCCCATGATATCAGGCTGGAACAAGCCAGGTTTGGCTGCTCCTTCCCTGCTGGTCTATTGAGTTGGGACTGCAGGAGCCTCAGATGGAATGCATTAGAGCAGGATGTGGCTCGGGCGCATGAGACCCTTGCCTTGTTGAAAACGAGACCTGGAACTT
Organism: Podarcis cretensis; assembly: GCF_951804945.1. NCBI lineage: Eukaryota > Metazoa > Chordata > Lepidosauria > Squamata > Lacertidae > Podarcis > Podarcis cretensis. Next base: position 18,308,097 of record NC_137185.1, read on the forward strand.
TTCCACCGACTTTGGGAGGAGGGAGCCAAGGCTTCCCCCAGCTGCTGTATCCCAGCAGTGTGGCGACGGAAGTGAATGTGACAAATGTGATATTATTTGCTGGATTGTCAAAAAGCTGCCATTATGGAAAAGGGGAGAGAAAAGAACAGTTTCTGCATGTTAGGAATGCGAAAGAGTGATTCAGCCTTGCAACTGCCAAGGGAACAGTAAAAAGAAAAAGAAAAAAAGGGTGGGAGGGGAGAGAGGAAGAATACATATTTTTAATAGATAAAGCAAGGTGTCTTAGATTTTCATTTTCCTCCCGATTCTGCGGAATTCTATCCTGGAGCAGATGAGTAACTCCCTTTCCCCTTTCCTTTTCAGGATGAGGGTTTCCACTGAGTAGGTTCCAAAACAAAACACTTTTTTGGAATCGCAGGAAATTGGGCTCCACGAGTTTGTAGCTATTTAGGCAATGTGATGACTACAAGGCTCGGATTTAGTGTTGACCTTCAGTTCAACCTGAGCTGCGTGTCCTGATCCTTACAAACATCAGATGGAGAAGATAAACGTGGGTGCAGAGTCATGCGACTTCAGACTGGTGGGGGAGGGAGGCTGGAAGGAAACACAGAATCATAGGATAGAATTTGTAGAGTTGGAAGGGGTACCACTGGTCATCTAGTCCACCCCCTGCAATGCAAGATTTATTTAAGCCAGACTTAAATAAAACAAAAATCATTGCATCCAGAAAACTAACATGTCAGGGAGAAGGTGTGACTAGAACGCTTCCTCCCTTGATATCTGTTTTTTTGTTTTTTGTTTTTCCAGAAGCAGGAGCTTTTGGCTTTGTGATTCTCTCCACCTCACACTGCAGACTACAATGGTAGAATCCAGAACCATTTCTACTCTGTTGGGTTTGAGTTGTGTGCCATTGAATCCGAGGCCCTCCTTCTGGGTCGGTTGTGAGCAATGGCAACAAAAAAGTGGGCGGCTTCTCCTCTTTGCATCTGTGGGTTGTGTCCAATGCTAGTCCTACTCAAGAGCAGACCCTTTGAAATGAATGAGCCATGTCTGCTAACTTCAGCAGGTCTCCTCTCAGAAGGAGGCAACCAAATACCTTGTATCTATTGGGGATGCTTCCCAGGGATGGGGTTACAGTTTTATGGATCGGAACCTGTCTGATTTAAGAAGATGTAGATTGTGTGCACACTTGTCCCTTTAAGGAGGAGGAGGAGGAAGAAGAAGAAGAAGAAGAAGAAGAAGAAGAGTTGTTTGGATTTGATATCCCGCCTTTCACTCCCTTTAAGGAGTCTCAAAGCGGCTAACATTCTCCTTTCCCTTCCTCCCCCATAACAAGCACTCTGTGAGGTGAGCGGGGCTGAGAGACTTCAAAGAAGTGTGACTGGCCCAAGGTCACCCAGCAGCTGCATGTGGAGGAGCGGAGATGTGAACCTGGTTCCCCAGATTACAAGACTACCACTCTTAACCACTACACCACACTGGCTCTGTGCACATCTGGAGCACATTTTCTGCCTCAACGAATTCTGGGCACTGTAGTTTGATAAGTGCTGTTGGGAACTGTAACACTGCGAAGGGCGAACTACAGTGCCCAGGATTCTTTGAGGGAATGAATGTCCCTTGAATGTGCCTTAAAGGTGTAGCGGGTACGCAGCTCACAAGTATGAAAAAGGCAGCCTATGGGGTTATGTTTGGGGAGAGTTTGTGCTGCAGCGTTCCTGGGGCCTTGTCCCATCTTCCGAATAATAGCCAGCTTGCATTTTTTGCGCATTACTGAGCTGTGCATTCCTCAAACCCCAATGTGAGGGCACTGGATCAATGGAGACATCTGCCTTTCTTGAACTCCTCCATCTGTGGTCTCTTGATACCGCAAAATGTATCTGCCTGCCAAAAAGGCTGTTGCGTAAACCCCGAGCTCTTGTTTCATTAAAAAAGGAGGGAGGGCGACAAGCTAATTGATAGGCAGTTTGCAGTGGCAGTCGACAAGTCCCGTGCAGAGCAGCTGGCGGGTGGGTTGGGGTGTTTTGCTTTCTCATTCTGGGAAAGGCAGGTTCAGGAGTGGCCCCAAACTTGAGAATGGCTGCACTTCAGTAGCGGAACATCTGTTTTGCAGGCGGAAGATCTCTGGTTCAATCTCTGGAATCTGCAACTAGGACTGGGAGAGACAGCTTGTCTAAAATCCTGGAGGCAGCTGCTGCCAGTCAGTGTAAACAGTGCAGAGCTAGATGGACCAATAGTTTGACTCAGGGTTAGGCAGCTTATTGCATTACTGTTGAGGCAGCTGTAATTGACTTTATGCTCCAGCTGTTTCATCCTGATCTTCTAAGCAGGTATGAATTGGAAGTCTCATTCTTTGGTGGTAATGGTGTAGCCCAGCAACTGCAACTCTGTCCCATAGGATGAGCCCTGCCAGATTAGAACAGAGTCCAGCATCCTGTTTCACACACTGCCCAACCATGTGCCCATGGGAAACTCACAAGTAGGATGTAAGCACAACAGTCCTCTCCTGCAGAAATCTCCCGGATCTCTCTGGGTGATCTTAAGCCACCCTTCCATATCTGCAGTTTGGGGATAATAATACTGAGCCTACTTTACAGGATGGTTGCTAGGATTGCAGCAAGATAATGTTTGCAAAACACTCAGTTCACTCAAAAGAGGGAACCGATCCATATGATGCGCTGCTCTAATTAGAAGGTGCTTGGTTGCATGATGATACTTGGGAGAATGCACCAACAGTGACTTTTAAAGTGATATTGGAAAGATCCCCATGTGCAGGACCACATGGGGACCACATCAGAATGCCGTCTCGGTGAGGTCCAGTTCTGTGGTTTGTTCTCTTGGAGAACAGAAGAAAACACGGTATAAATGCAATCAACAATATTTAGCATTTATATAGGGCAGGCACAGCACATCCAACTTCCAAGAGACTGTGATCCACTCACACTGGCAGTAATCTACCCATTGTATTGATCAAAGTTTTTCAGCTTTCTTTAGGGAGGGTAAGCTGTGAGCCAAAGTTGTTGAGCTTTTTTGGGGGGGATCCTGCAATCAACCAGGGACATCATGCGATCGACCGGTAGATCATGCTTCATATACATTATCCCAGGATGCCTCCTAGCTTGGGATGCCTGAGGAACTCTGCATTCATAAATTCTGATGCACATTGACCTGATTTACATCTTCAAATGGGCAGGTTGATGCGGAAATGGGATGGGGAAAACCTATGAATGAACATGTGCAAAACAGACGTGGCCAGGAAATAGAGTGATCTGCCCATCTCTCTGCTTACAACAGTCCTGTAAGGCAGGGCAGTCTTATTCTTTCCATACTGCAAATGTGGTCTGGCTGAAAACAGTGGCTGACTTATTAGCTACTATAGGCACCTTCTGTCATAGCACTACATGATTCACTTGCAATTTGTTTACAGAAAGGCACCTTTCCTGTAAAAAAAAAAAGACTTTCCTTTAACCTCTTACCTTTAACATCAGCGACCTCAAGCGATGCTATTAGACAGGATCCAGGGCCTGTCCTCATAAGCTGCATGCTAGGTCAATGAGGGTTGTACGATCTTCAAGGAAAAATGACTTTGGGTGACCCATGTCTGGGATGGGGCAAGGGGGCATTAAAGGAGGGCCTGTTAAAAGCTCCTTGTTAATCTCTGTCTGCAACCAGGAGGCAAGGCTCACTAGAGAAAGTGGGTCAGTATGTCAGTGCAAGTCTTAGGCAAAAAGCCAAGAGATCCTTTCAGCTTGCAAGGCAAGGAGAACTAAAATGAAGAAAAAAGGAATGAGTAAGGCAAAAGAAACAACCAACTTCCATTTTTTGGTCAGAGGCAGTAATGCTTCTGAATATCAGTTGATGAAACCACAGGGAAGGGGGGCTGCTCTTGTGTTTGGGTGTCCTGAATGAGGGCTTCCCCATTGGGGCACCTGAGAACAGGATGCCTGTCATAGATGGGCCACTGTCAGCGGAGCTCTTCTGCTGTTCCCATAAAGCAACATTTCTCCCTCTCCACTTAACTAAGGTACGACTTATAGACTGTACTTTCTGAACCTAGAAGCTTTTCAGGAACTAAAGACCCATCATGCTCTGCTTCCTCTGGGCTGCATGTTTGGACAAGGAGCAGGGGCAAGCTAGGATTGTGTCCACAGTTGGCAGCTTTGCCTCAACACTAAGCTGGGCTGCCCTGCAGATGCCGCTGGACTCCAGCTCCCACCAGCCCCAAGCAACATAGCCAATGGCCAGGGGTGATGGGAATTATCATCCCACAGCACCTGTGGGTCCACAGCTCCACCAGCCTTGGCTTCATTGTTGTGGACTGCATTTCTCCAACAGAAGAAGAGATGTGGAAGAGTATATGCAGAAAATGTTTCTGGAGATTGGTGAGAATCTGCATAGACCTTGCAGGGAAGATCTGTGAGCATTAAGATCTGCCTTCCTGGATCAGACCAAGGGGGTCCAGCTAGCTTTTCCTTATGTTCTCAGCTGAAGCTATCCATATTCCTTTGAGGCGGCCACAAGCAGGACATGATGCTTGAGACAGCCAACCCCAACCTTTCTGGGTCCTGCTTACAAACCTATTTATACATTCAGCATAATGAGGTGGCCACATCAGCCTGAGAGAGGGGGTAACGACATGTTTAAAATGCCCCCCTTTATAGAAAACTGACAAGCAAACAAGCCCAAACTCCCTGCACTTAGAAAGCTAAAACTTACAGAAGGAAGTTTCTGCCTTGGTCCTTTCTCTCGTGTGCTAGATTTCTGCATGCAAAGACACCTTTTTATTTTTTTTAAAATGGGGTGATATTTGCATTGCAATCTTATGCATGTTTACTCAGCAGTGACTCCCACTGTGTTCAGTGGGGCTTACTCCTAGGTAAGTGTGCCTTATAACCCCAAGCAAGCAATCTTACACCGATAGTCCCTAAAGAATGTTGTTGCATACGTTTTTTCTGAAACGTAAAGATTGACTTTCAGTCTGAATCTGGTGGCTAAGTTATTTTGCAGGGTTTGGAGTTTCTCTGGCAAGGCATGTTGTATTTCAGAGTGGGGGTAAATGGTGAAAGCGACTAGAGGATGAACAGAGAGCGCAGCGTAGCTGGATACCATGAGGGAGGAATGGCTAGCCTGCTAGCCACGCAGGGCACAGGTCCAGTGACCCTGCACTTCGAGCCTCTCACAGGAAGTTACTGTGTGTTCTCAGATGTTATCTTTGCATGTGCAAGGGCTTGAACATTGTCCTTAAACTAACAAAATCTCAAAAGCTTAGATTCTTCAGCGTGAGATTCCAAAATAACCACAAACAACCATGCTTTTAAGCAGTATGTCAGGAGTGGGGGACATCTGTGGTTCTCCAGATGTTGCTGAACTCCCAACATCTCTGACAATTGGCTATGATGGTCAGGGCTGATGGGAGCTGGAGTGCAACAACACTCATCACTGTGCAAGGGGATGTATTCAGCATGATGGCCTTGGCTGTGAACCTTCTGTGGAGTTGGCAGGTTGACTTGGAAATTATATTAACATGGGTCATTGCAAAGTGTGATAAGTGATCAACAGAGCTGTCTTGTGAGCTGAAAGTTTATTCCCACCCACTCATGTTCCTCTTCTGCTAGCTGCCACCCTGCCTGAATCGTTCCAGAAAATGGGCACAGATGGGTGCTGACCAAGGAATTTGGTAGATTCTCATCTTGATCTTCTGAGAATCAGGACATGACAATCTTGCTGATGGATGAACTTAGCTTCCTCCTGAAGTCCATCTACCACAGTGAGATGAATGTGATTCCCATCCCCTGTGGCTGCAAAAAACAGCCCCTGGGGAACACCCCCCTCCAATCTCTTGCTTCAAAATGCCTGTCAAAGCTCCTTAGTGCAAGCCTGTAAGTGGCCTGCCATCAAGATGCAATTGATACTCCTCATACTCTGCAAAGATGTGCCAGCAGGGGTCCTGCCAGACCTTGACCTCATGTGATCCCTTTTAGCCCCTGGGAGCTAAAATAAGCCAGAAATTAAATCAAGGTAACAAAAGAAAAAAGAAACAATATGGAAAATTGCTTAGAAATTTATTTTTGCTCTCTGGTGCCATCTGGTGTTGCATGTTTATAATGCATTCAAAACACTGTTTCTTGACTAATGTAGCTGAGTCCTGGGACTCAGCAGAAAAAGCCCTGGGGCTCCATTGTGCCTTGAGGGGTACCAGGGCCACATTCACACCATACATTGAAACCACTGCAATTTCACTTTAAGCTCCACCGCAAATAATTCTGGGAGCTGTGATTTGTTAAGGGTGCTGAGAGTTGTTAGGGAGATTCCTTGTTTCCCTTCCCTGAGCTGCAATTCCCACAGTTCCCTGGGAAAAGGACTTGATTGTGAAACACCTTTGGGAATTAGAGCTCTCCAAGAGGAATAAAAAGGTAAAGGGTAAAGGTACCCCTGACCATTAGGTCCAGTTGTGGCCAACTCTGGGGTTGTGGTGCTCATCTCGCTTTATTGGCCGAGGGAGCCGGCGTACAGCTTCCGGGTCATGAGGCCAGCATGACTAAGCCACTTCTGGCGAACCAGAGCAGCGCACGGAAATGCCATTTACCTTCCTGCCGGAGCGGTACCCATTGATCTACTTGCACTTAGACGTGCTTTCGAACTGCTAGGTTGGCAGGAGCAGGGACCAAGCAACTGGAGCTCACCCCGTCGCGGGGATTCAAACCGCGACCTTTCTGATCAGCAAGTCCTAGGCTCTGTGGTTTAACCCGCAGCGCCACCCACGTCCCACCAAGAGGAATAGGAGTCTCCTAACAACTCTCAGGACCCTTGAACTACAGCTCCCAGGATTCCTTGGGGGAAGGCACTCTGACTGTTCAGGGTGGGATCATCATGCTTTGGCTGCATGGTGTGGATGTGGCCTTTAGAGCCAGCCCTGCAGTCAGCTTGAGGCTCTTACTGGGGCAAGAAATCTCATGTCCCTCTCTTGCATAAGGGCCAAAAGTTACATGCAGTGGCTCTAGACCCACCAGTGAGCTGCATTAACAGATTGCTGTTAAGGACCAGTGATTGCCTAACAGGAGAGAGAGTTTTTGGCTCATTGCTCTCCGTTCACTTTCACTTTTCCCTTTATTTTATTTTTTTGGTTAAAGCCAATGCCAGATTATCTGCTCCGTTGACCATCATCTGCCACAGAGAGGAGCGTGAGCTGGCTAGGGAGAGTTTGCGCAGAGACAATGGAAAGCTCTCTCTGGGTCACAATGACAAAGGGCTTCTCTGGTTAGCATCCAGCATGGAGAGGAATCTTGGCTACCTTGGCAGAAGCATATTCCAGAGAGAGAGAGAGAGAGAGAGAGAGAGAGAGAGAGAGAGAGAGAGGGAGTGTCTTATGGCACCCTGAAGATAAACAGCTGTATTGTTTGTGCACTAGTATCCCAGTGGATGCTAACCATTTGGGTGAATGGGGGCACCATCCCACCATCCCACCAACCCAGCCAGATGGGTGGGGTATAAACAACAACAACAACAACAACAACAATTAATAATTGCAGCCCATGCTAGCCCCCTGGACTGAGTTTCCCCAGCCACTCTTGGTGGCTCCCAAAACATGATAAAATATCAAACATAAAAAACTTCCCTAAACAGGGCTGCCTTCAGATGTCTTCTAAAAGTCAGGTAGTTGTTTATTTCCTTGACATCTGATGGGAGGGCATTCCACAGGGCGGGCGGCACTACCGAGAAGGCCCTCTGCCTGGTTCCATCTTCTTCCACCTTAGTCTTGGTCAGGCATCCCCAACCTGCTGCCCTCCAGATGTTTTGGCCTACAACTCCCATGATCCCTAGCTAACAGGACCAGTGGTCAGGGATGATGGGAATTGTAATCCAAAACATCTGGAGGGCTTGGAGATGCCTGATTTTGGTGTTGCCCTTGTAGATCTCAGCAAGTTAGAGGATAGGAATGAAGCGCTAATTCTGGCATAGGCAAACTCAGCCCTCCAGATGTTTTGGGACTACAACTCCCATTATCCCTCACCACTGATCCTGTTAGCTAGGGATGATGGGAGTTGTAGTCCCAAAACATATGGAGGGCCGAGTTTGCCTATGCCTGCTCTAATTAATTGGCCCTGCCTGTTATTGGCTCTGGTGCCACCTACTGTTGAGCTCCCTGCTTTCCCACCCAATCATTCCCCACGAGCATTAGTTAGCCTACTGGTATCCCAACTCCTCCAGTTCTGATTCTTTTGTGTAATATTTATGACTTATCACGGCCGGCTCCTGGTGGCTCACATCCCGAGCATCTTCATCCTGGATTCCTTCAGTTGTCGGCGAGATTGCAGAAGACGATAGCGTTGAAATACGATGCATCTTCCCCAAAGGTTGAAGAATGCCCATGTGTGAATTCCATGCAGCCATTTATCTTCCTCCTCTCTCTCCCTACCTCACTCTCTTGTGTGGGCGCACTTCAAAGGAAATGATCCACACAGGAAAGGAGGAGGCTGCATTTGCCTCTGAGAAGGAGAAGCACACGCAGGGACCTGAGTGGGATTGGATGACTCAGGATGCAAGCCCAGTCCTGGAGGTCAGCCACCTCTATGATGTTTGGAAAGGAATGCTCTCCTGGTGGGATCATCCCGTCAGCTGACTGCGCTGCTGGTGCAGAGGCATGGCGCTGATTCTCAGGGCGTTCAGGACTTGACAGAAGAAAGGCCCTCTTCACAGATAGGCAAAATTGCCAAAAAGACGTGGTGATGTAGAGTTAGGTCACCTGTTTTCAGAAAACGAAAACAAAACTGCCAGTATCATTATGACAAATCTGTGCTGCGGCCGCATTTGGAATACAGTGTACAGTTCTGGTTGCCTCACCTCAAAAAGGAAGCGATGGAGTTGAAAAAGGGCAACCGAAACGATGACTAGAGGAAAGTTTTTTTCTCCTCTCGTAACACAGGGACTCAGTGAATGTTGGAAGGTTTGGGACAGATAATAGAAAGGCCTTCTTCAGGCAGCATTGAGTTAAACTGCGAAGCTTGCTCTCTCGGGAGACAAGGATGACAACCTAGATCAGGCACAGGCAAACTAGGCCCTCTAGATGTTTTGGGATTACAACTCCCATCATCCCTAGCTAACAGGACCAGTGGTCAGGGATGATGGGAGTTGTAGTCCCAAAACATCTGGAGGGCTGAGTTTGCCTGTGCCTGATCTAGATGGCTTTAAAAGAGGATTAGACAAATTTGTAGAGGAGAAGGATTATCAGCGCTACTTGCCATGGCGGCCACAGATGGAGGCAGCAATGCTTCTGAATGCCAGTTACTGGAAACCACAGGAGGGGAGAGGCCTTTTGGGCCTCAGGCCTTGCTTGTGGGCAGCTGGTCAGCCACTGTGAGAATAGGATGCTGGACCGGCTGGGCCATTGGCCTGATCCAGCAAGGTTTTTCTTTCATTTCCCCCCACTCCCAGAGCTCCTTGCTGTCCCCAGGGAGCACCCCAAAAAATCCAAAATGATCACAAGAGGAGGTGGGATCCATGCCCTTGGTGTAACCCCAAGAGAATATGCTATGCTACGTTTGGGTAAGGTGTTCTCCACCCTGCCATAACCTGCTGCACTCTGCACCCTCTCCTTCGGGCTCCACACTGTGATCAACATGACAGCACACGTTCCCATTGTTGTTTTAGTTTAACATTGTTCCTGAGGGCATGCCTTGAATCTGTTCGCTCTGCTCTTGCGACCAGAGGATATGGAAGCAATTTGTAAGAATGCTCATGCCGGCACTGCCCTAACTGAAGCTCATGCGCTGGCCTCGGCAGGCAACATCTGCAAGCCATGATGTCAGCCCTGGCTCCTGACAGCAGCAAGGGGGCTTATCGCTTAAGATGAGGATGTGGCAGAAATCCCCCACGGTGCCTCTGACGCTGGAGGCTGATGCTCTTGTCTTTTCCAGCTGGGCGGGTCACGGCCTGGGGCTTTCATGCTTGCGAGATGAGAGGACAAGAGCTGCAAGGAAGTAGCTAACCTCCAGGCTTTTAGCTGGGGAGCCAAAACCCTTTCCTCTTTGCTTGCCCTTTGCCGATCGAGAGAGCATCTCTCGCACACATGTGCGCAGCACGGAGGCCTTTATTCGCCTGCTTCCTTGGCTGCAAAGAAAGCTGGAAAGTCTATCAGCAGCACCTTGTCAAGAGCAGGAGGGACGGCCTCCTCTACTGAGGAAGGAGCGCTTCCAAGCTTTGAAAGCCAAACCATCTCGCTTCCCTTTTTGGCCCTGGGGGTTTTCCATCCCTTGCCCAGTTCTTCCGATGCTTTTTGAGGCCTATCTCCTGCTTCCACGCCTTGATTATTCCTTCCTGCCCTGCTCTTGTGCTACAGAACAGGGGTGCCAACTTGAATAAAATATTGGGGGGGGGGGGGAGGTAAGCCCCACCTTGCATAATTGATCACAAGATACAGCATGCACACACCCTTTGAATGGGCAATGCCCATCAATTTTGGGAGGCCCCAGCAACTTCAAATATTTTATTTGGGGGCCTGAAGGAACCTTGGCCCCTAAGACTTGGCTCCTATGCTACAGAAGGTAGTCATGTCCAGACACTGAGAGCCCCATTTCCCAACTTTTCCACAGGTACAAGGGATTCTCAGAATGGCAGGTTTACTAACCTGAGCTGCTCCACAAGGCATACACCCAGGTTTGGATTTTAAAGTGTGAATGTGACATGCAGGGGTTAGCAATCGCAGGTGTCCTCCGTGGCTTGGCGTGCCTTTTCCCAGCTTGTCTGGTTCACCAACAATGGCTGTTCCTGGACAGGGATAGCCTGACTGCTGTAGTCAGGGTCAGATCTATTATGAAACTAATAAGCTTAAGATTTGGGGCTCCTAATCCCCAGACTTTAGTCCACATTGCTTTAATTTTTTTTTGCATCTAGTAGACCAAATTTGAATCACACATCTCAATTTGATTAATTTTCCTCTGTATCTATTTTAACAATCCCAAAGTTTGAGAGTCGGTTGGCTCAGGGATATTATTTTTCTACTCACAATAATAGGCCGATAGAGGAAGTTAAGATGCGAGGTGCTGTAGAATTTCATCTGGATTGCATTTTAAAGTGAACTGGTCTAATTTTTTTACTTCCCAGACTAATATGTGGATTGGAATGCAGTTATCCTGCAGACAGAGCATTTCTCAGAATTTTGCAAAAATGCGTAAATGATTGTGCGTTATGGGGGGGGGGGGACACACATGCAAAAATGTATATACTTGGAGGAAAGGCGTACCACTTAAATGCAGACTTTATGTGTTTTAAAAGCAATGGCAGAAAACACAAGAGAATGGGCATTTGAGTCAACGTGTGTGAGAACGACACAGACCCAAAATAGACTGATCCTCCCATCCCTAGTTATGACTCTTATTGGCAAAACATTTCCCTTCTATGGATGCAGAGCTTTGGTATGGACAGTTGGACCTACCATTGATCCCTGTGCCTGTGATCAGCTTCAGAGACCCTGCTGTCTTGCTTGTTGCTATTATTAGTTAGTATAGACTTGGCAGCTGCAAGGCCTGCTCAGTGGTGTCTCCACAGCTGTGGAACTCCCTTCCCAATGGACTCCATCTTTTCACCTTCTCTAGACATGCATTGAAGGTCTCTGTGTTCCACAAGGCTTTCTGTGTGCAAGGCTTCCTGACTGTATGCTGATTCAGTTTTTAGGTTCTTCTGCAGAAATGTTTGCCGACATACCTTTTCGTTCTTTGCTGTTGTTTTTATTTCATGGAACTGTGGAGTTGGAAGCGACTCAAAGGGTCGTCTAGTCCAACCCCTAGCGATGCAGAAATCACAACTATTTCTCCTGTTGTAAACCGCCTTGGAAAGATTGTATTTCGAAGGGGGGGGTATACACAAATAATAGAGATAAATTGTGGTTGCCTTGAAAGTGCATGTTCTGGGCCAAACTCAACCCAAGCAAAGTTTCTCTTTTGTAACCACCTTGGCTTCAGCAGCCAACAACCCCGGGTACCTTTCTTGCCATGAGATTAAAGAGCATCCTTTTGTTCTTGGCAGGATTTGTGTGGTGCTACCACCTGCGACACCTTGGGCATGGCAGATGTCGGCACCATGTGTGACCCCAAACGTAGCTGCTCTGTCATTGAGGACGATGGCCTCCCCTCTGCTTTTACTACAGCTCACGAGCTAGGTAAGTAGTAGCTTTGGCAAAGTATGAGATTTGGTCTGAAAATGCATTCAACATCATTTACTTATTGCCATTTCTTATATGATATAATTATACTATTGACCCCACACTCTTCTGCCAAAAGGGTTCCCAGAGCAGCTTGCAGTTCAATAGAAACAAGCACACAAGATAACTGATGCCCTTAGGCTTTCTATCTAAAAGACACAACCAACACACATGGAAAAAGGGAGGAGGGCAGAGGAAGAAGAAAGCAAACTCAGGTGCCAGGAAGGGGGCGCACACGCATAAACATGCTCAGAGCTGGGATCCCCCAGAATATTGCTATCAATCCAGCGCCACAGAACAGCGTAGAGTCTTTTGCTGCCTGAGCTATTGCATCTGTCTGGTTTTGCCGGCTCTCCTTCAAATGTTCGCCAGACCGTTCTTGGCTCGAAGCCTCCATTCATCATCCTGTGGCTTAGGAAGTGGCCACTTAAACCAAAGCCACAGCAAAGAGGCAGAGCCCCTGTCTGTGGTTTCCACCTGGGAAGCAGATTTAGACCAGGGGGAAGTGGAGACACAGGATTGGACCCATTTATGTATATATATATATATGTGTGTGTGCGTGCGTGCGCGCATGTGTGCACGCGTATGCATGGAGAGAGAGAGAGAGAGAGACAGTCAGAGTCAGTCTTAATCCATAATTTGGAGATGAGCCTGATTTTAAAAACAAAAAACAAAAAAACTATGACTACTTTGCTCAGGAAGTTTGTTGTTGTTGTTTAGTCGTTTAGTCGTGTCCGACTCTTCGTGACCCCATGGACCAGAGAACGCCAGGCACTCCTGTCCTCCACTGCCCCCCGCAGCTTGGTCAGACTCATGCTGGTAACCTCGAAAACACTGTCCAACCATCTCGTCCTCTGTTGCCCCCTTCTCCTTGTGCCCTCCATCTTTCCCAACATCAGGGGCTTTTCCAGGGAGTCTTCTCTTCTCATGAGGTGGCCAAAGTACTGGAGCCTCAGCTTCACAATCTGTCCTTCCAGTGAGCACTCAGGGCTGATTTCCTTCAGAATGGAGAGGTTTGATCTTCTTGCAGTCCATGGGACTCTCAAGAGTCTCCTCCAGCACCATAATTCAAAAGCATCAATTCTTTGGCGATCAGCCTTCTTTATGGTCCAGCTCTCACTTCCATACATCACTACTGGGAAAACCATAGCTTTAACTATACGGACCTTTGTTGGCAAGGTGATGTCTCTGCTTTTTAAGATGCTGTCTAGGTTTGTCATTGCCTTTCTCCCAGGAAGCAGGCGTCTTTTAATTTCGTGACTGCTGTCACCATCTGCAGTGATCATGGAGCCCAAGAAAGTAAAATCTCTCACTGCCTCCATTTCTTCCCCTTCTATTTGCCAGGAGGTGATGGGACCAGTAGCCATGATCTTCGTTTTTTTGATGTTGAGCTTCAGACCATATTTTGCACTCTCCTCTTTCACCCTCAATAAAAGGTTCTTTAATTCCTCCTCACTTTCTGCCATCAAGGTTGTGTCATCTGCATATCTGAGGTTGTTGATATTTCTTCCGGCAATCTTAATTCCGGCTAGGGATTCATCCAGCCCAGCCTTTCGCATGATGAATTCTGCATATAAGTTAAATAAGCAGGGAGACAAAATGCAGCCTTGTCGTACTCCTTTCCCAATTTTGAACCAGTCAGTTGTTCCATATCCAGTTCTAACTGTAGCTTCTTGTCCCACATAGAGATTTCTCAGGAGACAGATGAGGTGATCAGGCACTCCCATTTCTTTAAGAACTTGCCATAGTTTGCCATGGTCAACACAGTCAAAGGCTTTTGCATAGTCAATGAAGCAGAAGTAAATGTCTTTCTGGAACTCTCTAGCTTTCTCCATAATACAGCGCATGTTTGCAATTTGGTCTCTGGTTCCTCTGCCTCTTCTAAATCCAGCTTGCACTTCTGGGAGTTCTCGGTCCACATACTGCTTGAGCCTTCCTTGTAGAATTTTAAGCATAACCTTGCTAGCGTGAGAAATTAGTGCAATTGTGCGATAGTTGGAGCATTCTTTGGCACTGCCCTTCTTTGGGATTGGGATGTAGACTGATCTTCTCCAATCTTCTGGCCACTGCTGAGTTTTCCAAACTTGCTGGCATATTGAGTGTAGCACCTTAACAGCATCATCTTTTAAAATTTTAAATAGTTCAGCTGGAATACCATCACTTCCACTGGCCTTGTTATTTGCAGTGCTTTCTAAGGCCCATTTGACTTCACTCTCCAGGATGTCTGGCTCAAGGTCAGCAACCACACTACCTGGGGTATATGAGACATCCGTTTCTTTCTGGTATAATTCCTCTGTGTATTCTTGCCACCTCTTCTTGATGTCTTCTGCTTCTGTTAGGTCCTTTCCACTTTTGTCCTTTATTATGGAAATCTTTGTACGAAATGTTCCTTTCATATCTCCAATTTTCTTGGGAAACTCCACATGTGTGTGTGAGAGAGAAAAAGAAAGCGAGTGAGACTGCAGCCTTGTTCCCTGTGTGTGTCAGAAAGAGAGAGAGAGAGAGAGAGAGAGAGAGAGAGAGAGAGAGAGAGAGACGGAGAAACACCAAGTTTATTCCCAAAGGGGCAGGGAGGTTTGAGTTAAACTGTTGGGAAAGCAGCTGTTGGGAAGACAAGGGAGCCCAAGCCACAAATTCGCCTGCTCTGGCTTGGTCACTACCTCATTTCCCAGGCTTTAGAAATCCTGAAATAACATCTCATGGCCAGGACGCATTCGACACACACCTAGATCCGGAGAAGTGGAATGCCAGATTGTCAACAGGATTCGTGGCCAAATTGCTAGACTCTCATTTGGATAACAGGAAAAGGCTCTGCTATTTTTCTTTACTTTTTTTTAATTAGTGCCACAACAAATTCTGCATCTGCAATTTTGATTTGGACTCTGCTGTACAGCCGGAAATGGAACTGCCAGGAATCAGATTTCCCTGGTGGGAATGGGCTGGTTCACACACGTTCAGCTGTGCAAATGAGCAGCCCCCGGTTCAGGTTGCCTCCCGGCCATGGGTTGTATCAAAGTTTATAAAATTATGTATGGTTTAGAGCAGGGATTTGGCTGTGGGCCCTCCAGGCTTCTCCACCTGGTCTTGGGACTGTCTCTGAGCCACACCTAGAGAAGGGCCATTGGTCCGATCCAGCAGGCTCTTCTTGTGTTCTTAACAGCACCTGGCTGGTGATAACGCCTCTTTGTTGCCTCGATGGAGGATGGAGTGACATGTCTGAGGATCAGGAGTAGCTGGCATGATGCCGTGACAGAGCCAGCCTCCCTGAAGCAGCAGTGCTGATACTCAGCAGGATGGGGTGGGGCAGGGTGGCAGTCAGGATGGAGTGGCACACTTCGTTGCCTGGATCTCACCACCCTGCTCTGTTCTGATAAGTGGAAGTGATGCTCCTGCTGGAAGCCTGGATGCATGAAGTCACATTGCCTGACTGTTTGCTCTATAGAAACCTCAGTTTCTTGTGCATACTGGAGCATATTGTACAAAGGGGAAAAGCCACATCTATTGCCCTGCCCATTTTTGTCTCTGGACACCATGGGCATAAGAAGAGCCTGGGCTGGTTCAGGCCAGTGACCCATCTACGTATAATAGCAGCCTGTTTCTCACAGTGGCCAACCAGATGCCATAAAGGGAAACCCACAAGCAGGACTTGAGCACAAGAGAACTCTCCTCTCCTGTGGTTTCCAGCAGCAAGTACACAGAAGCATTGCTTTCTCCAACTGTAGAGGCAGGACACAGCCATAGTGGCTAGTAATCATCAATAGCCCTCTCCTCCTGCATTAATTTGTCCAATTCTCTCTTAAATCTATGCAGGTTGGTGGTCATCTAAGGGCATGTGGTCCTTGGAAGTTTCCCCATGAGGGGTTGTGACCCTCAGGCTGAAAAAGGGTTCCCTATCTCTAGTCTGGAGGACTGAGAGGCAGTTTTCCTCCCTCTCTCAGAATGCTAGAACTGGGAGTCACCTAATAAAGCTGAACAGCGGGAGATGCAGAAGCAGGCAAAAGGAAGTTCATCTTCCCACTACAGTGCATAACTCATTTGTGGAATCTGCTGCCCACAAGGTTGTGGGTGGTGATGCCCAGTTGTCTGGGTGGCTTAAAAGAGGGATTAGGGAGGAAAATCATGGAGGGAAAGCCTGCCAGTGGCTGGTTGCCATGATGGCAGTATGCAGTCCTCCCAGATCAGGGGCCACAGAATATCAGTTGATGGGGAGCAACAGCAGGCAGTGACATAGTGAGGGGGCACAAGAGCAGTTGCCTCAGGCACAAAATTCTTAGGGGTGCACAATTTCATCAGCCGGTGCTGCCTCAATACAGCTGTGCACTTCAAGAACTCCGTTGAAAACCAGTGAACCAGCAAGTGACCTCCCCAGACAACAGAATTACTCTTATTTTCTTATCTCTGTGGCTGCAATCTCCTGGGTGATGCGCAGTTGAATGCACATGCGTGCTCTGTTTTGTTCCCTGCTACTCACCCCTGCCATGCCCCTGGCACTGGCAACCCGTGTTATGCCACTGACAACAGGAAGGGGCTATTGCCTTCAGGCCCTGCTCATGGTGTTACCAAAGCCATCAATTCACCTACTGCAGAAAACAGGATGTTGGTCCAGTAAGGCACAGGAATCTGCCTTATACTGAGTCAGACTATTGGTCCATCTAGCTTAGTATTGCAAGCAGCTCTTCAAGCAGGGGAGTCTCTCCCACCTTTACCTGGAGGTGCCATTGAGGACCAAACCTGGAACCTTAAGCATGCCCAGCAGATGCTCTGCCACTGAGTTCTGGTCCTTCCCCATG
Organism: Podarcis cretensis; assembly: GCF_951804945.1. Classification (NCBI taxonomy): domain Eukaryota; kingdom Metazoa; phylum Chordata; class Lepidosauria; order Squamata; family Lacertidae; genus Podarcis; species Podarcis cretensis. The sequence goes on from NC_137185.1 coordinate 18,325,080, forward strand.
AACATATTTGTATGCTTAACACAGATGCCCAGGGATGCAGGTGCCTGCAGGATGAATCAAATCTTCACATTTCAAGTTTGCTGCCTGGTTTTAATGTTAAGGTTTTGGCAAGTGTCAGATTTAGAGGGGTTTGTGGGGTTTTTTTTTAAACAAAACAAAACAAAACAAAACATGTAGCCCTGATTTTAACAGCTTTCCCAATCATAGGAGGCATCTGCTTTCAGACGTCCAGGGGAAATGGGCAGTTGTGGCAGGACCTTCCTCTCCGGGTAGCTGGGGAGTTGGAAGGAGGAAATCATTTCTTGTCTCCCCCTCTCCTCCCTCGGATTCTCAGGTTTCCTCCTCCTGCCTTCTGCAAGGGCGAGTGTCCACACACAAAGCAGATGGTGTGAACCTTGGCCAGGATGTGGTTGGCTTGCAGGCTCGACCCTGGCAGGGTTACACGCATCTGGTGTAGCTTTCCCCCTGCCTTTGGGGGGCAATCTGATTAGAATGCGAGAAGCGAGAAACAACGCAGAGCCAGGAAGCGGATCCAACGGAGCAAAGGCTTTACTTGCAGGCTTTTGCAGAGAGCCGGGAGTCCCAGGAGCGACCGAGATGCCTCTTTTATGGATTATGCAGGGAGGGTGACGGAAGAAGCGAAGACACCACTTGTGACCCACCAGGCCAAGCCACAGTCTACCAGCTGTGTGTTCGGGGGCCTGCCAAGCCATTGGCGCTGCTCTTCAGACTGTTTTCTGCTAGCCCACGCATCTAGGACAAAGAGGAGAGGTTTATCAAGCCCCTCGTGGGCCGCAGAACGCTGTTGATGAGCTGTGTTTGACCAGACATTGTGCAGGCATCTGCCGCAAGATGCAAGTCAAAAGGGGTTGTGCAATGAGCATCCCGGACAGGCTTGGGGAAATCTGATCTGGGGTGTGTGATGGGAAGCTTCAAGGAATGTCAATGAACACCTGAAGCTGCCTTGTTCTGAACGTTATATTAACCTAGTATTGTTTACTATGATGGGCAGTGGCTTTCTGGCATCTCTTGTGTCTAAGGATCATAGCTCAATGGTACAGCATCAGCCTTGCATGCAGAAGGTGCCAGGGGCAATTTCCAGTAGGGTTGGCAGAGACCCCTGCATGAAATATTAAGGATGTGTAATATGTGGCTAGGGACGCAGGTGACGCTGTGGGTTAAACCACAGAGCCTAGGACTTGCCGATCAGAAGGATGGTGGTTCGAATCCCCGCGACAGGGTGAGCTCCCGTTGCTCAGTCCAACCTAGCAATTCGAAAGCACGTCAAGTGCAAGTAGATAAATAGGTACCGCTCCAGCGGGAAGGTAAACGGCATTTCCGTGTGCTGCTCTGGTTTGCCAGAAGCGGCTTAGTCATGCTGGCCACATGACCTGGAAGCTGTACGCCGACTCCCTCGGCCAGTAAAGCGAGATGAGCACCACAACCCCAGAGTCGGCCACGACTGGACCTAATGGTCAGGGGTCCCTTTACCTTTAATATGTGGCTACACGGCTACACCCTCCTGCTGTCAGGGCACAGTGAGAGTGGCTCTCAGAGTCCTCTCTAGCAGTCTTATAGGAAAACTCTGAGCTTCAGCTCCTATCATGCCTATCTAGCAAACATGTATTGTTGGCTTGACTGCAGTGTACTGTAAATATCCCACAGTGTAGACTAGTGTAGTCTATTTGTGCTCAACCTTTGCAGACCCAGGACTCACCTTTTGCCCATGCATGTGTTTGGGGACCCACTTCTTATTTTTTTACCGTCTATCTTTATGGTTATAGGGCTGCTGTTGTGGCCCACCTTTGGTCAGGCTGGAGAGAAATTGGATTCAGCTCCAAGCAAAAGATGACCCTACCTGATCTGCATTGTCCCAATCCATACACAAACCGAAACAGAGCCATCCTTTGACACTTGCACTTCTCTGAATCTTGCAATGCAGCTCGCCAGGAAAGCAATACATTCAAAATGCATATATTGCTGTAAAGTGTCCATATAAATGCATACATTAGTGAAAAGCATTATATGATGAGAAACTGATGAGGCATCTATCCTCCCTGTTTCTTTTCCTAAAGGGTTTTTGCTGCCATGACAGCCATATCTTCTTTGCATATAATGCCCCTGGAAGATGCTGTGTCAATAACTTGGTCTCCTTCCACTCCTGGGTTTAGGATGGCAGTGGCCCTGGAATGTGTTGGGTGCCTCTCCAATGTCTGCTATCATCAATCTGAAGTGCAAACCCACAGAGAATTTCTGTATGGACTTTGGTGACTGACTAGGTATGGGGGAGTAATTGATACAGTTTGCATTTGAAGCCAAATCTATTCAGTCCACATGCTCTGAAACAATATGAAAACCGAAACACAGACATCCTTCAAAATATGCACTCGTCTGGATTTTATGATGCAGTTCCCCAACCAAACAGTGTTTACCAAAATGCATATATTTCAAGGAAGTGTGCCTAAATAGGAATATATTAGTGAAAATAGCATGCAAAAATGCAGGCAAAATATGTTCAAAATTGCATACACAAATATGTTTGAGGCCGGAGGAACATTGCCCAGCTGTGAGGAATGAAGGCCGTTCCCTGCAAGGGCCTTTCCACCTGACCTAGGGGGCTGGGCCCACACTCACCAGCCCCACTCATGAGACCGGAGCTAACATCACCCGGCTAATGTTTTATTGATTGATTGATTTTAACATGCTGTACCCTGCTTTGACATTTTTATTAAAAATATAAATAAATGAATGAATGAATGAATGAATGAATGAATGAATGTTGATAAGGAGACATTTGCACTAATATGTAAGAATATTTTTTTAAGTTTAAAAAAATGCAACTTGCCGTAGAAGCGTGGGAATTTAAGAATGGAAACATGAGAAACGGAGAGAATTGAAATTGTCAGATCCTTCCATCCCTGTGGCTGACCAAATAATTTAGATTCCCCCATGAAATCACTGGAGAGGTGATTGGTTGGACACCTTGGTTCACTGTGAAATTCATGGCCCAAAGGCTGCTGGAGATACTCTCCGTGGTTTTCAAATGACAACTGTTTCTCCTTCTAGGACATGTGTTCAACATGCCCCATGACAACGTGAAGGTCTGTGAGGAGGTCTTTGGAAGGCTGAGGACCAACCACATGATGTCGCCCACTCTTATCCAGATTGACCGCATCAGCCCTTGGTCGGCTTGCAGCGCTGCCATCATCACCGACTTCCTGGACAGCGGACATGGTGAGCAGGGGATAGGGAGTAGGTAGGTGAAAAGGGGTGAGTGAAGGAGGCATTTGGGTGCCAGGACCGGGTGCCACCCTGTGTATTGCTTTGTTGTCAAAGCTAGCCAGAATTAGGAGGTACCTTACTTTGAAATTTGCTGGGCGTCCATAGCAGTGAATGCTGAATAGTTTCAGTCACAAAGAAGGAGGCAAAGGGGAGCTTATAGGAGCGTTCTTCCAGGCCTGAAGGATAGCAGTGGAATGGCATGTCTGGAAGACCAAGGAGATTGGTTAGGCCAAAGCTTCTGCTCCGCAGTTCCCATTCTTCTCCCTGGCAATGATGAAGGCTGGAGCTTATGAAGAGAAAACATATGGAGGCCTCCGAGTGCAGCATTTGTTCCACCACTAGTGAACTGAGTCCTACCAGCCTCTTGGTTGTCATCCAGTCATGGCATTTGATATGAGTGCAAGTCTCTCTCTGCCTCCTGCCTCCAGACCACCGTTTGGCCAGAAGCTGCCGGAAAGATTGACATATAAGGCACCACCTCTCTATAGAGCTGCCGCTGAATTTTGCCCGAAGTGTAATTTTAAGGTGGATATTGGAGGTTCCTCCTCAGATAAAGCCCCCAATGGATTTTGGAGTCTCCTGCTCAGGTGAAGCACCCAACCATTTCAGTAAGACAAACAAAATTTCCCAGAGGGGTTCTGCAGATCTCTACAGACTTTGGCCCACAGAAAATATGAGTGCATATTGTTGGTCAAACTGTACACTTTGCGTGCCATCCTTTGTTCCTTGCCAGCACTGCTGGGAATCTCAGAGCTGGTGAAGGAAGCCTTTATTTATTGAGCAAAGTTGCTGGGACCTGGGATTAGAATTGCCAAAGGATTTTGCCTAAAGTGAATCTGAAGGTTCTTGCTTGAGAAAAAACATTTGAGACATTGCCGGTCAATCAAAACCTTTTATCAAGGCTAGGGGAACTTCTCCAGTGAGTTCTGTACATCACTACCATGTTATTGTATGGTCAAAATGGTGGTGTGGCTCTGCTTTTAATGAGTGTGAGGCATGAGGCCTCAGCAAATGATGGGCCTAGAGAACAAGGGATGTTAGAGAGGCTTCAGTCCAACTGCCTCCAAGGTTGGAGTCATCAAGAACTGACCCAGATGACTTGGCCTGCTCCTCCGGTTTTGTTAAACAATTTATACCGGGAGGGCTGCAAGTCTTAAAAAATGCAAAACCTGGATGTTGCGTGAAACAGCTGTGTTATGCCCTACCCCCCGAACTGTGTTACGACAGCTCTGTTTCACTGGTTTTTGAAGCCTTCCTACATTAATTTAATTTGTGAGATTTTTATATCCCCTTCCAATACAGATGTCCAAAGCAGTATACTATATAATACAGTGGTACCTCAGGTTAAGTACTTAATTCGTTTCGGAGGTCCGTTCTTAACCTGAAACTGTTCTTAACCTGAAGCACCACTTTAGCTAATGGGGCCTCCTGCTGCCGCCGCACGATTTCTGTTCTCATCCTGAAGTAAAGTTCTTAACCTGAGGTACTATTTCTGGGTTAGCGGAGTCTGTAACCTGAAGCGTATGTCACCTGAAGCGTATGTAACCCAAGGTACCACTGTACTGCAAGTCAGAAAACACCAGATCAAATAATAATCTATTTATTTATTTTTTAAAATGTTATAAAAGTAAAATGGACAAGTAAGCAATCAGCAGATGGGGGAAAGCGTATTAGCAGACCCAGTTGGTTGAAAGCGCTGCAGTAAAGGAAGGTCTTACCTCTTCCTGGAAGGAAGGCCTTGCTGGGCTTGTCCTTACAAAACTCAGTCTGGCCTTTGGTGACTGTGCATGTGAGTGGGAATGGGGAGGTGGCTCCCCTGACTCTTTTTCTGCCAGCTCCAATTCATGTTTGTAGGTGTAAGATGGTATAGTCCTTCGAGGTCTGTACCATCTCCATTTTGTAGATGATGATTCAAAACATGAGATTTTGTTGCATCAGAGAGACATATAATCCCAAAACTTCTTCTTGACGATGCGAGGTTTGCCATTTAAAAAAATAAAAACAAATCAGGGACATTTTTTTTTTAGAAACAGACTCATCCCAAGATGGAACTGGCTGTCTCTGGATTGGGCAATCTATTTATTTGAGCTAGAATTGCAATTTAGGGCAGAGTTCCCTTGACTGAGACTGCAAGTTCCATATGGACTGTCACCTTTAAAATGCACTTGATTTATTTCCTTTGTAGCTCATCTTTAATGGAATTCAAGGAGAGGTTCCTAGAGTTCTCAGGCGGTTCCTCATGCAGGAACCTCCACCTTAGTTTCATGTCACTTGAGACCACATCCTGGAATGACACCCACAGAGCAGAGCTGGGGAACCTCCAGATGCAGTTCCCACCACTCCTGGCCACTGGCCAGGCTGGCTGGGGTTGATGGGAGTTGGAGTCCAACAGCATCTGGAGGACCACAGATTAGCCACTCTTGTCATATTTGGATACGAAGCCTTTGACTTACATTCACTGGTCTTGAATGTCTCACTGGCTTCTTTTCATAGAATTGCAGAGTCTGCTTATCAGCCTCCAAGGAAGGAAAGTCCACAACCTTCTGAGGGAGTCCATTCTGCTGCTGAACAGCTCTTACTGTCAGAAAGTTCTTCCTGATGTTTAGCCAGAATCTCCTTTCTTGTAACTTGAATACATTGCTTCAGGTCCTAGCCTCCAGAGCAGGAGAAAACAAGCTTGCTTCATCGGAATATGGCTATGCATTTCTCCTCTCATCCAGGCTAAACATACCCAATTCCCTCAAACGTTCCTCATAAGGCTTGGTTCCCAGACCCTTGACCATCTTGGTCACCCTCCTCTGTACAGCTTCCAGCTTGTCAACATCCTTCTTAAACTGTGGCGCCAGAACAGGACATAGTATTTCAGGTCTTCAGGTATTCTGACCAAGGCGGAATAGAGCCCTTGATCATCATCATTATCATCATTTGTTGAATTTATATACCGCCATATACCCGCAGGTCTCATGATTATGTTGAAAGTGCATCTGATTTTCTGTACAGTCTCTCTGGGAGCCGTTCTGTACGACATCTGTGACACACATCCAATGGAGCTGTGTGCAGGCGTTAGCAGAGTTCGGCAGGAAGCCAAAGTGTTTAGGAATGTGGTAACTTACTTGGGGAAGCAGTCAAAATCTATGAACTCTCTCTTTTGCTGACTCCCTCCCCGTTCCCCTCCTCTCCCTCCCTCTTCCAGGTGACTGCCTCTTGGATGAACCCACCAAGCCCATCCCACTGCCCGAAGACCTCCCTGGTTCCAACTACAACCTCAACCAGCAGTGTGAGCTGGCCTTTGGCATGGGCTCCAAGCCCTGCCCATACATGCAGTACTGCACCAAGCTGTGGTGCACAGGGAAGGCACGGGGACACATCATGTGCCAGACGCGCCATTTCCCTTGGGCGGATGGCACCAGCTGTGGAGAAGGGAGGTTCTGCCTGAAGGGTGTCTGTGTCGAGAGGCATAACATCAGTAAGTACCGGGTGAGTACCTGTTGGCTCCGTACTGAGGATGTGGCTTGGGGAGGGCTGATATCTGTGGAGGTCTAGACCATGGGTAAGCAAACTAAGGCCCGGGGGCCAGATCTGGCCCAATCGCCATCTTAATCCGGCCCACAGATGGTCCAGGAATCAGTGTGTTTTTACATGAGTAGAATGTGTCCTTTTTATTTAAAATGCATCTCTAGGTTATTTACGGGGCATAGGAATTCATTTTTTTCCTTCAAAATATAGTCCGGCCCCCCACAAGGTCTGAGGGACAGTGGACCGGCCCCCTGCTGAAAAAGTTTGCTGACCCCTGGTCTAGACTTATGCGTTACAAAGCTCCAAATCATGTAAACGAAACAGATGTGTGAAACGCATCTTAACCTCTTCCATTGACTAAGCCGAGGGCTTTAGAGAATTTGAATCTTTGACAGCCTTCTGAGATTTCACCGGCCATCACTGACACGCTTCCTCTTTTACAGGCGTAACAGCTAGAAACTTGCTTTAAACAAACAAACAAAAACAAACAAACCCTAAAAGCTGAGCTTCTCAAAGCGCTGAATTCTCCACCCAGTATTAACTGCATGCTTGCACAGAATCAAGGAGTTCACGAGTTCTGCATGAAGGGGTTCCCCAGAGGTAGTGATGCTAGAAACCTATCCCTTTTCTTTCCACGGATTTTTTTATTTTTTTGCCATTATATGTTTGGGATGCTTAGCAGCGAGAGCAGATTGCAATTTGTGCAGTGCTGATCTCTATCCTTGCTCCACATTGCATGTGCCTTATTTTTGTTGGAGGGGCACACAGTTAAGGTTGAAGCAGATTGGTTGATGGATCAATTGGTCACATTTGCATTGGAATAAAAACAGCTTCCGAGCAGAAAGCAGTGTTGCATGCTTGTGCCTTAGCAGGCAGGCATCAGAAGAGGCATTGCTTCTTGTGTGAGGAAGAAGGGATGCTACTGGAGAGGACGCTTGCCATCTACAGACTTTTACAGTGGTACTTGGTTTAAGAACAGCTTGGTTTATGAACAACTTGGATTAAGAACACTGCAAACCTGGAAGTAGGTATTTTGGTTTGTGAACTTTGCCTTGGAAGCAGAACATGTTCTCCTTCCTGTTAAGTGTGTTCCATTTGTAAATTGAGTCCCCCACTGCTATGGGAAAGCATGCCTTGATTTAAGAACGCTTTGGTTTAAGAACGGACTTCCGGAACGGTTTAAGTTCGCAAACCAACATACCACTGTACAATGATTGCACCAGCACCATCATCCAGAGTACCAGAGTACTATTTTAGCCCATCGCAAGGGTTTAAATTAATTACATATTGATTTAATTACATAATGAATTTTCATAATTGCATGCCATCAGGGCTTTTTCACTCAGTTCTGGCACCTGTCAGGTGTTCATGATAAGTTCTGGCACCTCTTTTTCAAGAAAAATAGCACTGCATGTCATGTCATCCACAAGTGTGGCCATATCTGGACCAGGGATGGGGAACTTGTGGCTCTCCAGGTGTTGCTAGACTACAACTCCCATCACCCCCTGGTCATTGGTTGTGCTGGCTGCATCTGTTGGGAGTTGGAGTCTGACATCTGAAGGGGGCCACATGTTACCCATCAATACAATGCAAGACTGAATTGTTGGGCACTGCATGCACAACTGATTTGATTAATTGCTTGCTGGCTTCTCTCTCTTGTCCTTTGCTTGTAGAGCAGGAGATAATATTATTGAAGCTACTGACTTCAGAGAAGGGTGTTTTGCACATGCTCAAAAGATAGCCTTTTCTTGCCTAACATGCCTTGAGCAAACCATGGCATACAAAGTTCATGTTGTTGTTGTTGTTGTTGTTTTTATCAAGGCTAGTGATAAATCCTAAGTAGAAATGTGATGAGTATAATTAAGCTGCGGCGTTGGCTGTGGGTTTCACGTCTGCCTCTCTGCGGTGTGCCTTGGCAGGTGGATGGCAACTGGGGGAAATGGGCACCCTACGGCCAGTGCTCTCGGACCTGTGGCGGAGGAGTCCAGCTGGCAAAGCGGGAATGCAACAACCCGCCCCCTGCCAATGAAGGGAAGTACTGTGAAGGAGTGAGAGTGAAGTACCGCTCCTGCAGTCTGGACCCCTGCTCTGATTCAGGTGAACTTTGCAAAGGGGTGGGCCTGGCTGAGAGCCAGCGAATGGTCTGAGACCATCTGAGGCTGCAGCTTGGGTGGAGCCAGTGATTGGTTTCGGAGCATCTTCTTGCCACCTGCACCAGCTTCTGCTGCCACCACCACCTGATGATTGACAATGCCTGTCACTGGGCAGCAATGTGTGGACTGAACTTTTTGTGACTGTTGCTATATGCATATTTTCAATTTGCAGTTGTTTTAATTACTTATTTAATTTTGTTGTACATTGCCCTGCACTATGTTTGAAGAAGAGTGATTCAGTAATAATAGTAATAATTAATAAATATCTGAGGCTGAAGCACCGATGAATCTAAGCAGATGACGAGACAGGCAAATCCTGGATGAGAGACTTCTGGGGGGAAATAAATCACAAGAACAGGATATAGTAAAAGCAAACATATAGTATATGATTTCTCATATTAAAAATATATGGGAAATGAAACTCAGTGCTATTTTTTCCAAATAAATTTTTATTAGTTTTCCAATATTCCCCTAATAGTAGCTGAATAATAACAATATCAAAACTCAGTACTTTGTTGGTCCCCTGCAGTCATTCCAAACTGTACTTTAAATACCAGACTCTGACCATTGGGCCACGCTGTCCGGGCCTGATGGGAGCTGGAATCCAACTTCACCTGGAGGGCAACAGGTTCTTGTATCCCTGCTCTCCCTATGTAAACTCATTTATACAACATGCTTCTTTTATGAGACTTTGGCCCTCCTTCAAATGTAACCTGCACCATATAATGCATGCAGCAAAATGACCTGCCTTCTTCAAAACAATGATCACTTGGAGGAGACCCTAAATCAAGGGCAGGGAGGTGACGGAGCATCTCCTTTGCGTGCAGAAGGACCCAGGTTCAACCCCTGGAGACTCCAGGCTGGGCTGGAAACACTTCTGCCTGAAAGAGCTGTGTAGGCAATACTAAACCCAATAGACCAACAGTCTGAGTTAATATAAGGCAAGCTTCCTTTGTTCCTTTGGACAACTCCAGCTCCCATCAGCCCAAGCAAGCAATAGCAATAGCCAGAGATGATGGGTATTGTAGTTCAACCACATCTGGAGGGCCACAGGCCTCAAAGAGTTTTCTCAACCACTGTCTGCAATCATGAGCATGTGTGAAATAGACATGGCAGGTGAAATAGCACATCAAACACTGGGGATGGCTCTGACACTCAGTGGAGAGTTGCTACATGATGGCATAACCTGATAACTTGTTTGTATGTGTGAATGAGCCCCAAAGGGTTGTTTCTTTTCTTTTTTTTAACTGCATGAAATTGTTTTCACACAGTCCCTGGGAAGAGCTTTCGGGAAGAGCAGTGCGAGGCTTTCAATGGCTACAACCACAGCACAAACCGGCTCACGGCCACAGTCTCTTGGGTCCCCAAGTATTCCGGAGTGTCTCCTCGCGACAAATGTAAGCTGATCTGCAGAGCGAATGGAACGGGGTACTTCTACGTCTTGGCTCCAAAGGTGAGCTGGGATCCCAAAACGTGGTCTCTTTGGTAAATTGGGAGAGGAAGGCCGATGTGAGGGCAAAGGCTGTTTGCAGAGTTGGCTTGAGCAGGGAGGGAAGGGGAATGATATGCAGTGCAAAATTTAATCAGTGATAATGTGTTTCTGCAAACCTTCAACTACGAACCAATGAGAATTAATAACTGGAAAGAACCATTGCCAGAGAAAGAACATATGAGGTTGTTTTGATTAAATGTTACTTGAAATATAAATAAACTTCCCCCTGTTGAGCTAAATGGAGGTGTTCTGGAATCACCTGAATGATGTGGATTGTAATCTGGATTTGCGTGAATCATACACTCATACACTGTGGTCTAAACCACAGAGCCTAGAGCTTGCTGATCAGAAGGTCGGCAGTTCGAATCCCCACAACGGGGTGAGCTCCCGTTGTTTGGTCCCAGCTCCTGCCCACCTAGCAGTTTGAAAGCATGCCAAAGTGCAAGTAAATAAATAAGTACCACTCCGGCAGGAAGGTAAATGGCGTTTCCGTGCACTGCTCTGGTCCGCCAGAAGCGGCTTAGTCATGCTGGCCACATGACCCGGAAGCTGTACGCCGGCTCCCTCAGTCAATAAAGCAATATGAGCGCCGCAACCCCAGAGTCGGTCACGACTGGACCTAATGGTCAGGGGTCCCTTTACCTTTACCTTACCCACAACCTAGCGATGCTTCACTTGCCCTTAACCCCACACATTTGGTACAGCTGTACTGGAATGCAAACACAACATAAAAGGTGTGTCCCAAACCATTCCATCTTCATGGGTGGAAAATCGGCATTCTGCATTCCAGTACAAGTGTGCATTGGGCTCTGCTATTGTTCAGGACTAGTTCTGGTCATGGTGCCATTCTTTCAAGGGGAGTATAATAGCATACCTGCCTTCCAACCAGATGTCTGTGGGAAACCCACATGTAGGACCATAGTACAAGAGCTTTCTCCCCTCCTGTGATTTCCAGCAACTGGTCTTCAGAAGCATTGGTGCCCCAACCAGGAAGCAGAGCATGGCTAGTACTAGGTAGTAACTAGGTTGGTGGCCTCTACTGCCTCCTGTTTAACTATGTGTTGCACGAATAAGTACGTACTTTTATCTGCCCAGGTGGTGGATGGCACGCCATGTTCTCCAGATTCCACCTCGCTGTGCGTCCAGGGCAAATGTATCAAGGCTGGATGCGATGGGAGACTGGGCTCCAAAAAGAAGTATGACAAATGCGGCGTGTGTGGTGGAGACAACAAGACCTGCAAGAAGGTCTCCGGCTTGTTCACCAAACCCATGTGAGTGAGCTTCTTTTTTAAAAACCTCTGCCTGCTTCCAGAGAGAGGAATGCAGACACAGCTAAGTGGGCCAGCACCCAGTTTGCGTGCAGATAGACTGAGGTCAGATCTCTGTCATGCAGTGTAGAAAACCACCTTATGTCACGTCTCACCATAGGTCCATCTAGCTCAGGGATGTCAACACTGACTGGCAGCAGCTCTCCAAGCCCTACCCAGAGATGCCAGGGATTGAATCTGAGACCTTCTGCATGCAAAGCAGATGCTCTGCTCCTGAGCTGTGGGAAAGTGTTGGGAAAGAGCCCTGCTTGAGATCCTGGGGGGCTTTCTGTAGACATTACAGAGCAACTCCCAACAAATGTCTGATTCAGTCCATAGGAGGCTAGATTTGAATAATGGAGAATACGCATCAACATTTAGAGTTAGGGGTGGTGGGGAGATGCTGTTGGACTCCCACCAGCTGCATCCAGTCAGGGATGGTGGGAGTTGCAGCTACTATTGCTGCCCAGCTCAAGACATCTTCTGTATGTTTATTTTAAGCTTTCTTAGAGAGGGCGCAATTTATGTTGCAAAATGACTATCGACATTTAGTTTAGAAGGGAAGTGCTGGTTTCAAGGCCAGTTCAGCTGATGCCCTCTTATGGGGCTCTTGGAGGGCAGGCAGTGGTCCTCTGATTAGCACTGGAAGGTGAGACTCGATTTAAATTTCCCACAATGCCCTAGAATGACAGTCATACTATACATTTAATGTGCTATGATACTACTTTAAACAGTCATGGCTTCCCTCAAGGAATTCTGGGAGATGTGGTTTGGTAGGCATTGTTATGAAACCCCTATTTCCCTCCCAGAGTTGCAGTTCCCAGAGTTCCCTGCAAAGAGGGATTGACTGTTAAACCATTCTGGGAATGGCAGCTCTGTGATGGGGTCTCCGAACAACTCTCAGCACCATTAACTAAGGACAGTTCTCAGGATACTTTGAGTGGGAAGGAGCCATGACTGTTTAAAGTAGTATCATAGTGCTCTAAATGTGTGGTGTCACCCTCCTGACACCAAAGGCTCACAGTAGGCTTCCCATCAACTGCTTGAGGATGCTGTTGCTAATTCTGGGCCCAACTAGCTCAAAAGCTTCCATCCTGAGATGTTCTGAGACTGAATTCTGCACTCCATGCAAGCCCTATGCTGCGCGAACTTGCTAACTTGTATCACATCTAATCTCTCCCCCCCCCCTTCTCATCCAGGCATGGCTACAACTTTGTGGTGCTCATCCCAGCAGGAGCTTCCAGCATTGACATCCGGCAGCGGGGCTACAAGGGCTTGGTCAGTGATGACAACTACCTGGCTGTGAAAAACGGGCACGGCAAATACCTCCTGAATGGGCATTTCATTGTCTCGGCGGTAGAGAGGGACCTGATGGTCAAGGGGAGTGTGTTGCGCTACAGTGGAACCGGGACAGCTGTGGAGAGCCTCCAAGCCTTTATGCCCATCCAGGAACCGTTGACGGTGGAAGTGTTGTCCGTGGGGAAGATGACCCCGCCTCGGGTCCGCTACTCTTTCTACTTGCCCAAAGAAAGTAGGGAGGACAAGTCCTCATACCGCAAAGATGGGAAGCGCCCGCCGGTCCTCACCAACAGCATCCTCACCCTCTCCAACCGCCTTGATCCTGGCAGACCGGATTACAAACGCCCCTCTTACAAGTGGGCCACCACCAGCTGGGAAGACTGCTCGGTCACCTGTGGCAATGGGCTGCAGAAGCGCATGGTGCAGTGTCGCGATGCCCTTGGCCAGGCGGCCTCTGCGTGTGATGCCACTCAGCGGCCCACTGACATCAGGATATGTGGGGACCCCTGCCCGGTGTGGGAGGCCTCCTCCTGGTCGCCGTGCTCAAAAACATGTGGCCGGGGTTTCAAGCGACGCATGCTGAAGTGCATGGGCAGGGGGGCTGTCCTGCTGCCCCGCGACCGCTGCAACCTCAGGAAGAAGCCCCAGGAGCTGGACTTTTGCACCCTGAGGCCGTGCTGACTGGGCTGGACCCTCGTATTGACCAAGGCCTAATGAGCATAATTCTGGCTCTTGATGATCAAGTGGCTGAAAGTGTAAAAAAAAGAAAAAAATAGCCTCCGGGGGGAGGGAAGGAGGGAAAAGGGAGTTGATTGAGTGGAGTGGGATCTGTTACATAGTGCATTTGGACGAACTAAAGGATTCTGAATGGGCCGAAAGAGAGAGAGAATGAGAGCAAGCAAGGGAGAGTGCCAATGAGAAGGGGCTGAGTAGGAGGGTTTGACGATCTGGGTGCTCAGTGGTGAAGCAGGAATAAACAACTACCTCGAAGCTGCCAAACCACCCAATCTCTGCCTCGCATGGCACAACCTGCAGTCATGAAGTAGAAAGGCAAGATCAGAGATTGAGAGAAATTGCCGTCCAAGATGGACCAGAGACAATGGCGGCCGTTCCTTAGAGTCATGGCCCCAGCCTATTCCGAAATACAAACGGGTCATCTCCTATTAGGGACCCATCACCCTCCCATTGTAAAGGACCATAAGGGATTACCATTGCACCCACAGCAAAATGCAAGGCTTTCCAACCGGTACAGTAAGGTACCTCCAAGGCCGACCAGCCCTGATGCATTGTGGGTCTCTAGAAATTCCCACCCCCTTGTTGCTTTCCGGCTTCTGTGCAGGGCTGACGATGGATGGGTTGCTTTACTTCTGTTCATGTTTACGGGCCAAACGTGTAGGTTTAAATGGTGCTTGACCTCTTTTTCTATTCTTTTTTGTCTTTCTTGGTTGAAGTAAACCATTTGTTTGTTGCCTATTTCCCTTGGAACAACCCCTATAGCAGTTTGAGGGGGCATTTTATCTCTCCAACACATGCACAATGAAGTGAGAAAACCCAGATTCTTCTCTTCTTAGGAGTTATTCATAAGCCACACCTCTTCCAAATTCATTGCTGTATTATGAGTATTTCCAGAGATTGCAGTAAGCCTCTGCAAAATACCTGTGAATCTGAATGCCTCTTTCTCTGAAGTGCTCTGGATATTTGCCAAGCTGACTTTGTACTGTGCATGAAAAATCTTTAAGGGCCAAACTGAGTTTCCTGCAGCCATCCTTGTGTGCTACTTGAACAATTTGCAGGGAAGGGGGAAATCATATGGTCAGGTGGATATTTACAGCTGCTTTGATGCCTGGGGCTAAGTCAACCATTATACTAAGGATATACTGAAGAGGTGGTCCCCATTACTCCACTTCTGATATCTGGAGCTTATTAGTGTGATATTGCACCTTAAGGTTTTCGTCTTTAACTCTCCAGGCAGTAATGCTATGGTTGTTCCCTTATAGTGAGAATCGCATGCTTGTTCCCACCATGAGACGAGAGGCCATAGCTTAGTGGTAGAGCATCTGCTTGGCATGTGGAAGGTCCCAGGTTCAATCCCTGGCAACTCCAAATTGGACTGGGAGAAGCCCTGGTTTGAAATTCTAGGGAATGGCAGTCCCCCCCCCCCCAATAAAAAATTGTTGCTGCTGTTAAACAGCAAATCAGCCAGAGATCTCCCAGTCAACCTGCCTTTTGCCCATCCATGTCTTAGTGCCCCTATGCCCTTCAGTTCAACTCTGCTAGTACCTTTTCATGTGTCTGCAAATGGGTGAATCAACACCACCTTTCTCTCCAAGTTATTTTCATTGGATGTAAGGTGGTCAATAGCTTTCATAGCATTGTAGAGTTGGAAGGTACCCCCAAGGTTCATCTAGTCCAGCCTGCTGCAATGCAGCAACCACAGTGAAAGGATCCCTGACAGATAGCTCCACATCCACTTCTGTTTAAGAACCTTCAATGAAGGAGAATCCACCATGTTCCCAGGTGGCCCATTCCACTGCTGAACAGCTCTTAGCACCAGAGGTTTAGTTGGAATCACCTTTCTTATCATTTGAATCAATTGGTTCAGGTCCTCTTCTCTGGAGCAGCAGAAAATTAGCTGGCTCCCTCTCCCATGTGATAGTCAGCCATCTTCAAATATCTAAATGGCTATCATATCACCTCTCAGTTACCTCCAAGTTAAACATGCCCAACTCCCTTATGGGAGTGTTCCTCATAAGGCTTCGTTTCCAAACCCTTCATCATCTTGATAGAGTCCCTTCCACTTTGTTTGTTTCTCTGCCACATGTAGCAAATAGAGGCACTCTTGATTCCAAAATGGTGCTGATTCTATGGTATTTGGGGATGGGGATTTCTGTTGACTAAAAACAGTGGCATTTCCACTTCTTCCTTAACTGATTGTTTACAAGGTTGTAAAATGGAATTATATATTAAGAGAGGTTGTGAATTCAGGTCGCTGGGCCTGATATTCTGCTTGTCCTCACACGCTTGGTGTGTTCCATTGAAACTAAGAGATCTGCAGCGATAGACAAAGAACTTGAGAATGGGATCAGAACTTCTGGGTTTATTTATTTTCTTCTATAGATGCTGAGAAGAAAAAAATTGTGGAAGTATCAGGTATATATATATTTACAACATGGAGGACATTGGGAAAGTCACTGGGTGGGGCAAAATGGTTTCAGTTGACATTCTTCTCTAAAAGCACCATGTGGCCAAAGTTCTAGAGCTAGGCCCTCAAAATTCTAGACCTGGCTGTCCCTGTGGGCAACCAGTTACACCTGTCAAAACATATTAGTACAGCTCTAGATGACAGAGATGGGGAACCTGTAGTACTCCAGATGTTGATGGACTCTATCAGTCCCAGCCAGCTTAGCCAGTGGCCAAGGATAATCACAGATATGGGGCCAATAACATTGAGAGGCCACATGTACCTTACCTTAGGCTTTAGGTCTTTGTACACCACAGGTGTACATTGCATTTATATCAGTTTTACCAGGCTTGCAAGTAGTTGCTTGCCTGTCTGCCAGTGAAGAGTAAGGAAAAGAACCACAAAGGAGTAGCAGAGATACATGTGGTATGATGGGTTAGTACACCTTGCAAATTTACTTGCAATGGTGTAGTTTGGCGTGGAGGAGTCTCGAATAGAAATCTCACCCTTTTGCAGAACTACAGCTCTCTGGGGGAGACAGAAGGATGTCCTCTTAATTCTGTAATGCAGATATCACATCTGTGACTTGTACAGACTTCAAACTGACTTTCTGACTTCTCTGAAAATGCATTTTAATTTGTGTTGGTTTTTTTTTTAAACTGTTGTCTTCTGCCATGCCCAGTAATCCAGCCTTTGATGGCTTCAGAGGCTTCCCTTTATCAAAACGGTTGGTTTCCATCAACTATGTAGCACTGACATCCTTGCCCATTGCAGTGTGTTTGGGAAGGGAGGGGCTTTTAATTTTTGTTAAAGATATGATTCTTTTGCAAGATATACAGCAAAAGGATGGAAATGCCTATTGTACTGGCTGCTTTGTGTATACCATGTATACTATGTGTTGGTCTCTGCTGTTTGTGTGTGGATAGCAAACCTAAAATAAAACTGTTAAGTATTTAAACAATCTGGCTGTTGCACAGTTTTTTGGGTCCTGGTGCACATATAATCACTGAAGGGCACATTGATTCTTCTATAATCTATATTACGAACTTTCAGATTTCAAAAGGTTTATATTCTATTTATCTATACTGTTTATATTCTGATACCCTACAAGCGGTGTGCATGACACGCACTACAGAAACGGTAAAAATCGGTCAGAACTCTAAAATCAGACCCAGTTATTTATTTATTCATTACATTTCTACCCCACCTTTTCCTCCAAGGGGTTCAAGGTGCAGCACTCCCCCCTTTTTAAATCTCCACAACAACCCTATGAGGTAGGGTAAGGCTGGGAGGCAAGGATTGGCCCCGGGTCAGCCAGTGACCATCATGGCCAAAGGGGTGAGGATTTGAACCTTGGTCTCACCTAGATCCTAGTCCAACACTGTAACTTCAATTAAAATGTTTGGTGGAATAAGATATGTCTTCAGTGGGCACTGGAAGTTCAACAGCTTGAGCTGGCTGGGAGTTGCACTAAATTGGACCCACAAGACTGAACGTGCATGGCTTCCGGTGGATATGGGTTGTGCGTCTGAGCCATGGGGGACCACTAAATAAAAGGTAAAGGACCCCTGGATGGTTAAGTCCAGTCAAAGGCTGAGGGAACCAGAGATTGTCCATAGACAGGCTTTTCTGAGTCATGTGGCTTCTGGCGCAATGGGACACTGTGACGGAAACAAGAGCACACAGAAACACCATTTACCTTCCCCCCGCAGTGGTACCTCTTTATCTACTTACACTGGTATGCTTTCAAACCACTAGGTTGGCAGGAGTTGGGACAGAGCAATGGGAGCTCACCATCAACATGTGGATTAGAACCAATGACCTTCTGATCGTCAAGCCCAAGAGGCTCAGTGGTTTAAACCACAGTGCCATCCTCGTCCCTACTGTGGGACCACTAACAGTGACCAGGAAGGAATATAAGGGATTAGGTGGCCCTTGAGGTATACTGAGCCCAAATTGTTAAGGGTCTTACAAATCAATACAAGAACCTTGAATCTGTCCCAGTAGTGTGGGCAGCCTGCACAGTCTTTGAAGCACTGGAGTTACATGCTGGCATAATTCTGTCCCCATAAACATTAGCCCTGTGGTCTTTACATGCTGGGGTGAGAAACCTTTTTCCATGCAAGAGCAAGATTCCCTCGCTCCCTGCTGCATAACATTCTGGAGGCCACTGGCAACTGGCTGGATCAATGGATGCTGCTCTTAACTTTGCAGACGATTTGCTAGCCATGCAAGATTCAGAGATTTGAATGTTATCTCAGACATGCAACATTTGAAATGTCATTGGAGGCCATCATTCATTCTTCCGCCACCATAAGGCCCCATGGCAGCCCACATCAGATTAAAATACAATATTAAAAGCAGTTGCAAACCAGTTAGTCGCAAGAATAAGGTAGGTCCAAAAAAATCTCTGTCAAGTGGCAAAGGCCAATGTAAACCGATGTGCCTTCAGCAAATAACAGAAACTGCAGAATGAAGGTGCCAGCCCCACCTACCCACCCAGCCATGTTTTTCCCGTCAGATAATCAAGGTGACATCATTATGCTTTGAGGATACATTCTAGCCAGGCAAAAGCATTGCAATGAAAGCGGATTGGTGGCAAGTTTAGTATAAATTGGGACGCAGGTGGCGCTGTGGGTTAAAGCCTCAGCGCCTAGGGCTTGCCGATCGAAAGGTCGGCGGTTCGAATCCCTGCGGCGGGGTGCGCTCCCGCTGCTCGGTCCCAGCGCCTGCCAACCTAGCAGTTCGAAAGCACCTCCGGGTGCAAGTAGATAAATAGGGACCGCTTACCAGCGGGAAGGTAAACGGCGTTTCCGTGTGCGGCTCTGGCTCGCCAGAGCAGCGATGTCACGCTGGCCACGTGACCCGGAAGTGTCTCCGGACAGCGCTGGCCCCTGGCCTCTTAAGTGAGATGGGCGCACAACCCCAGAGTCTGTCAAGACTGGCCCGTACGGGCAGGGGTACCTTTACCTTTACCTTTACCTTTACCTTTAGTATAAATAGGGCTCCATTTTTGCACCTGCTCTCTCTCTCTCTCTCTCTCTCTCTCTCTCTCTCTCTCACACACACACACACACATCACTTTTAATTGTTCCCTGAAACGTTGAGGGGAGGAAAAAGGAAAAGCAGGACATTCTGAGATCAAATCAGAAACTGGGATGGCTTCTGTAATTCTGGGATAGTCTCTGGAAAATCATGACACTTGGAAGGTATGGAAGATGACTCAACGAGCTTCTTGCCACCTTTTCCCCCAGCACATCCTGGATGAAACAGTCTATTCTTGGGAAACAAAATTGGCTCCAGCCTTGTGATAAGGGCTTTATTCCCATCACATTTCTCTTCAGAATGTGTTTGTGATGAGAGGTTTATCTGAAACAGAACAAGGGGAGGGGGAGTCTGTTCTAGGCCACACCATCCTGCTCTCTCTTAGAGAAAAAGTACTCCGCTCCAAAATAAATGAGACTCTCTCTTTTTTTATTGCAAAATTTGGCAAATGTAGAGGGCCTCTCAATTTTGTGGCAGAGACAGAAAGGTCTACTTGCGTAAAGATGGGGGTGGGAAAACCACTATTCTTTTTCAATAGCAACACCCTCTACCAAAATCCTATTTAAACCATTCACGGAAAATGATTGATAATTTTGTCTCCAGGCAAAAAAGGTCTTGCGCCTTGTCAGGGGCTCAGGAGCAGAGGCACAGGGAAGAGAGGAGATGGAGAGCGAAGGGGAAGAATCCGAGGGGAGCGTAGGAGAAGAGGACAGTGGACCGAGGGATTCCATGAGCCTCTCCAGCGAATCGGAAGATTCACAGAAGGGGGCGCCAGTGGCCAGGGGTAGGGGGTTCCCAAGGGGAACGCCCCAGGAGCAAGGGGGCAGCAGGGACTCCCAGAGCAATAGTTGGAAATCAGGACCAGCTTCCCCACCAGAGCAGAGTGGGGGGGGGAAGAGTCCCAAGTATCGGGGCCAGTGCATTCCCCACCAGGGAGAGAAGACGAGGCAGAGCTGACCACGCCTCCATCAGAAAGTCGGACAACGGAGGGGAGGTCAGATCCGGCCAGTATCCCGGAAGAGGGAAGCAGTGACCGAAGTAGTGTAACGGTTAGGAGAAAGGTCACTGGGTTGGCACGAGAGGCAAGTTCAAATGTACAGGAGCGCGGGACAGCAGAGAATGAGGATTGGGAACCGGGTCCTAAAGCCCGCAGGAGGCAGGGGGAGGAGCTAAGCGACTCAGCGTCGGAAGAGTCCAGAAAGGGCAATGCCCCAGTGGGCAGGAGGACCCAGAGGAGGAGAGAGCAGCGGAAAAGGTGGAGCAGGGCTAGGATCTTAAACTGGTGTCAGAGGGGAGGAGAGTCAGACGGGACTTCGCCGGTCTAGGGTTTAAGACGTAGAGTTGCACGCTGTGGTTTTGAAATGGAAACCAAACTTCAATAAAGACTTTTGTACATAACGACAGCCTGGCGTTGGTCCTCTGTGAGCTGGGACCTAGGGGCAGCTCTGACACATATGTTCCATTTTGCTGTGACAAACAAACTTTATTAAGAACATATTGCCTTCTCTTCTAGCAAACCATTAGGCAGAAGGCCGCTGCATGGTGACAGGACATGTGCCTTGCATGTAGAAGGCCCTGGTATTGCCCATTACAAGGCTTGGAAAGTCTGTGGAGGGCCAATGTTAGTCAGATGAGGCAGCTGAGAGTGAAATGTCTCTCAAAAATAGCCTCAATGTATGTACAACTGCATCAGGATTACCTTTTTCTGCAGTGTTTTATCAATGCATACATTGATTGTTTTATTCACTGCATAAGAAAGGCAGTGAATAAAGAAACAGATCTTTTTAAAATTGCTAACATAATTCTAGGTTGCATCAACAGAATAGGGTCCAGGTCAAGGGAAGTAACAGTGCCACTCTGTTTTGCCTTGGTCAGCCCACACTTGGAATATTGTGTCCAGTTCTAGGCACCACAATTTAAGAAGGATATTGACAAGCTGGAACGTATGCAGAGGAGAGAGACCAAGATGATCAAGGGTCTGGAAGCCAAGCCTTATGAGGAATATTTGAGGGAGTTGGGAATATTTAGCCTGAAGAAGAGGAGACTGAGAGGCGATATGATAGTCAGCCATCTTCAAATATGTCAACTGGAAAATGGAGCAAATATCTTTTCTGCTGCTCCAGAGGATAGGACCTGAGCCAATGTGTTCAAGTTGCAAGAAAGGAGATTCTGATGAAACATTAGGAACAACTCTTTGATGGTAAGAACTGTTAAACAGCGGAACGGACTAACTCGGATGGTGGTGGACTTTGCTGGAGGCTTTTAAACAGAGGTTGGATGGCCATCTGTTGGGATTCTTTAGCTGTGGTTCCTGCACTGCAAGGGGTTAGACTAGATGACCCTTGGGATCATTCCAACTCTACAATTCTGTAAAAATCTGAAAGCAAACTGCACCTGTCAGCATAGGTCAGGAAAAACAACAATGGAGACTGCTGATGCATCTGTTCCATTTTGGAAAGAAGACCAGGTAATTCAAAAGGACAGTGAGATGAGAAATTTGGATGAGGAGACTCTCAAAAGCAGCCCTCATTTTTCTGCTGAGCAAAGTTCAGCAAGAAAAATGCAAGCTTGGTTCTAACTATTCCAAAGCTGGATCTAATGAGATGTTTTCCTGTCCCTTCATGGAGAAATCTTACATTCAGATGCAACATCAAGACAGGGACGGAAAGATCTGTGGGCAGGAGATTAGATGTCTGCACCCTGTTGTGTGTGTGGTTGAGCACATGGATTTCTGCATTTGTCAACATTGTTTCTTCCCATGCATTCCTCCACGGGTGTTCCTCTGTGGTGGGAAAAATGTGACACTGGAATTCATCCTCAGGCAGCATAATATATATCAGCAGAGGCCTTGCAGTCAAAGATTTAGCTGTGTTCTTGAGGGTTGTCTCTGAAGGAGCACTAGAGTACATGGCTTTCTACTTGCACAGTGGGGCTGCCTGCCCCTCTCCTCCCCTGTATGTCCCCTTTATCTGTTCTGGGGTTCCCCCAATCCTCTGGAGAAGATATGGGAAGGGTGTGGGGAGTGCGCAGGGGGAGGTCCTGTTGCACGATCAGAAATCCTTGCGCTGATGGGGTGTGATAGTTGGCTACCATCCCTAGTCAGTATGGAACCTGAACATTCCTCAGTTCTTCAGCAGCTGTCCTGGCCATGCACAACTCTCCTCTCTGTATTCCTTCTTTTCCCAGACCCTTCTTTCCAGCTTTCCCCCCTGGAGTTTTTGCTTTTCAAATCCCCACTACTAATTTCTTAAGTCTTTCAGTTTGTTTCTTTTTTTCTGTCCGCCTTCTTGTGCTTGGACTTTGTTTGCCCCATCTTTCCTAGGCTTAGGTAAAGGTAAAGGGACCCCTGACCATTAGGTCCAGTCATGACCAGCTCTGGGGTTGCGGCGCTCATCTCGCTTTATTGGCCAAGGGAGCTGGTGTACAGCTTCCGGGTCATGTGGCCAGCACGACTAAGCCGCTTCTGGCGAACCAGAGCAGTGCACAGAAATGCCGTTTACCTTCCCGCTGGAGCGGTACCTATTTATCTACTTGCACTTTGATGTGCTTTCGAACTGCTAGGTTGGCAGGAGCTGGGACCGAGCAACGGGAGCTCACCCCGTTGTGGGGATTTGAACTGCTGACCTTCTGACCGGCAAGTCCTAGGCTCTGTGGTTTAACCCACAGCGCCACCCGCGTCCAGCCCACAAAGGGACGTATGTAGCTCAGCCAATGACACAAGAGGCACTGCTGCCTTCTTTTCCATGACATCAGAGCAGCTCAGCCAATCTCCGGTGGTTTCTGCACTTCTTCGTGTCACGAGAATATCCATGGGTAGTTTCCCACCTTTTTTCTGCGAGGTTCCAAATAACAATGAGCTGACTTTTTCACAAGCCTATGGGATCATTTGTATTCACTTAAACAATGCAGGTGGAGTCCAGAGAGGAAAGGATAATACTGGATAGGCTGAACAAAATTGGGACATAATGCGAGGAGAAAAAA
Source organism: Podarcis cretensis (assembly GCF_951804945.1). Classification (NCBI taxonomy): domain Eukaryota; kingdom Metazoa; phylum Chordata; class Lepidosauria; order Squamata; family Lacertidae; genus Podarcis; species Podarcis cretensis. The sequence continues at coordinate 18,348,336 of NC_137185.1, forward strand.
ATTGCAAGAAGATATTAAACAACTAAACATATGGGGGAAACTCCCTCAGAACCACACAGCCAATAGCGCTTGAGTTACTCACAAGGATCATGCCAATCTGAGTGGTTGCTAGGCAACATCTGGTGTGATTGTACTTATGATTGCAAGTGATATGTGTCTTGATTACAGGTTTCATTACTGTAATGCGCTTAACAGCATCTTAAACAGCATCTTAAAAAGCAGAGACATCACCTTGCCAACAAAGGTCTGTATAGTTAAAGCTATGGTTTTCCCAGTAGTGAGGTATGGAAGTGAGAGCTGGTCCATCAAGAAGGCTGATCGCCAAAGAATTGATGCTTTTGAATTATGGTGCTGGAGGAGACTCTTGAGAGTCCCATGGACTGCAAGAAGATCAAACCTCTCCATTCTGAAGGAAATCAGCCCTGAGTGCTCACTGGAAGGACAGATTGTGAAGCTGAGGCTCCAATACTTTGGCCACCTCATGAGAAGAGAAGACTCCCTGGAAAAGCCCCTGATGTTGGGAAAGATGGAGGGCACAAGGAGAAGGGGACGACAGAGGACGAGATGGTTGGACAGTGTTCTCGAAGCTACCAGCATGAGTTTGACCAAACTGCAGGAGGCAGTGGAAGACAGGAGTGCCTGGCGTGCTCTGGTCCAGGGGGTCACGAAGAGTCGGACATGACTAAACGACTAAACAAAAATGCGCTTTGTAAGGGGTGCCCCTGAAGACAGTTTGAATACGGCTTCCTTGCAATGTCATCCTAAATAAGATGCCTTTTGTGTGGTGTTTTACCAACACACAGGGAGGGGAGCGGTGAGCATTTGCAATCTGAGAAAACATTGCACTGAAAGAATCTTGGTGCACTCTTCTGTACAGTCACCAAAGAATGCCTCCTTTTGCAGCATTTCATTGCAGGGAAAAGCAAAGTTGCAAACAAACTGGCAGGAGTGAAATGCTCCACTTTCAAAGTGAATTTGGAATTTGGAATAATTCTCCTAGTTAAACCAGAAGGATGATGTTGGAAGACACTGGGCAAAGCAAGCTGGGGAACAATCCAGAAATGGAAAGGGAGAAATTGTTTTGTGCCAGGCAGAACTCCTTAGAGGAAGGGTGGGCTGCAAGGATAATAAACAATCATGTACAGGAATCCTGAATCTCCACAGAGGTTGTGGGTCAAGGAAAAGGATGGTGCCAATGAGGAAATTTACCAGCAAGAGCAAGGAGAACGGATTGCCTGTGTGTGGCACATGTGACTCAGCTGCCCATGGTTTGGGGAAGCTGGTGTGCTCAGTGTTCCTGTGAAACAATGGGGATTATGAATGGCTCAAGTGAGAGTGGCTATTTTCGGTAGGCATTGTTGTCAATAGATGAAGCAGGTGATGTGGTCCCCAAACTGCCATTTCCTCCGGCTGAGAATTTTCCCTGTTTCACTGATTGCCAACTTGGCTGTGATCATGTATCAGCAGGAGACTGTGTCAGTGCTTCTGCATTGTGCCTTTTGAGCTTTCTTGTACGGTGGCCGGCCCTAACAAGAGGCAATGTGAGGCAGAGGCCTCTAGCAGCAGAATTTGACTGTTGTTACAGGTTGGAGTTTTGTATTTTATTCTATTTGTTGAGGCTCAAACAGTATAAGTATCTGAGAGAGCGATGAGAGAGGTGTAAGAGAAAGTATATTTTCATGGAACATTGTGGGGGGTGGGGCTGTTTGCAGGATGGGAGAGGGCGTAGGATGATGGGGGTCTGAGGTTAGGTATAGAGTTCCCAGGTCAGGAGCATCCCAAGGATTTCAGGGCCCAAACCTGAGACCTAAAAGTGGCCTTTGGTGATGTCACAGGGCTAGTTCCCATTGACGTTATTAATCACGACACAATAAGCATTAACCACAGTCAGGGACCTGCAAGCTGCAGGCATCATCATCCTCACCACCACAACCAATAATTGTAAGGTTAACTCACCTACCTGCAGATTTAAACCCTCCCCCTGCCACCTAGGAGAGGGGCTGGAAATTGGGAGACTTCAGTTGAGCCATGGGGGTGGTCTCACAGCCTTACATATGAGGGATGGGGAAAGGGGCCTTGGGATAAGGAATGAACAGAGGGAATGACAAGTGACAAAGGTGATGGGGTCAGGAGTGGAGCTTCCTTCCACCCCCAGTCTGATCACTTTGTCTTGGAACATGCATAGAGGTTGATCTTCAACTGGCTTCTAGTTTATTGACGTGGGTGACGCTGTGGGTTAAACCACAGAGCCTAGGACTTGCCGATCAGAAGGTTGGCGGTTCAAATCCCCGTGACGGGGTGAGCTCCCGTTGCTCGGTCCCTGCTCCTGCCAACCTAGCAGTTCGAAAGCAGCTCAAAGTATAAGTAGGAAAGCCTTATCTCTCACCCCTCTCTCTCCCAGAGTCAAGCTTGTTGCTGCAGTGGAGAAAATTTTGCAAATGCAATCTGTTTATCATAAAAAGCAGAATCTCTTCTACCGCTCTTCCATTCCAAGGTCAGAGTAACCCCAAAGGTTTGTGGTGCTGTTACCCAGGCCAAGCTCAAGAGGCCATATTTGTCTGGCCAGCTTTCTTATTCTGCTGTTTTATTTCACAATAGTTCAGCAAACTGGAGGCAAAACACAGCAGGGAGAGGCTGCTGTTGCCAGCTATAAACCCTTCTATTTAAACAATTTTTAAAATAAAAGATATGATGTCCCTGTTTAGGGAAGTTTTTAATGTTGAATGCTGGACTGTGTTTTTAATATTCAGTCAGAAGTCGCCCAGAGTGGCTGGGGAAACCCAGCCAGATGGGCAGGGTATAAATAATAATTTATTTATTTATTTATTTATTTACGGCACCATAATTTGATTATTTTGCACATTAGGCCTTCAGGCATCTCAAAAAATGGGAATGGATGCCGTGAGAGTCAAATGGGCTGTCAATAGACTAGGGAGCGATGATCCGTCAATTTCACTTTTCTCTTCCTTTTTTAATAAAAATCTTAAATTCAGTTCTCCACAGTTCTGCAGCAATTTTCCACCGGTTTTAAAATCCCTATGAAAACTCACCAGCATTTTAGAACTGATTTCATCAAAGCAGCACATTTTTAATGCAATGTTGAATAATAAACACATTTTTGCAAGGGTTTTCCCCCCAATATGATGCAGCTTTGTACATTATTTTCACTTATATATGCATTTCTATGTACACGTTCCCCTAATATATTTATTTTAGTGCATACTGGTTGCAGAACTGCACTGCATTTTTAAAAAAATAAAAATTTCAAAGGGCAGCTGTGTTTTAGTTCTCACATTGGTTCAAGAAGTACAAATTTAGTCATTTCTTGTTGACACGCAGGCTTGCAATCAATTAGACATGACACAAAAAGAAAAGGGGACTGAGGAGGGAAGAGGAAAGCAAGCAGAGGAGCAGCTACTCCTTCACTGGTCAATGGATGAAGCCAGGCTGATCTCCCCCTTGCCATGATTTCCACATGGCACAACCAGATGCAGAGAATTTCTGCGCACTTATTCTAAATTTCACACACCAAAAAATAAAACATTGGCCCAAGTAACCCTATGCTACAGAATATATTCAGATCTATCCCCTTGCACAGCCTCATACCTTCCAGTTGTGTTCTCATCCATGACAGGAAACCTTCCTGTAAGGATCAAAGAATTGTCACTGAAAGTTCGCTTAACACGAATTTCAAAGCAAAATGTGAAAATTCAGATTGCAATCGTATATGTACTGGATTTTTTTTTAAAAAAAAATAAAAGTATTAATACTGATTACATTTACCATTTATGAAAGAAAAAGTATTATAGTGACTTGACAAGGTAAAATGCAAGAAACCGAAGCAATTTAAAACCAGAAAAAATGGAAAACAATGCTCATTCAGTAAAACAGAGTATGAATAAGGACAAGTCCCACCCACAACACTAAAAGATGAGCCTCATAGAAGGAGGAAGTTTAAGGAAGTGCACTGTAAGGGAAGCATGTGAGGAACTTCAAGGGCAGTTGAAAGAGTTTCCACTTGCCTGGTGAAATTTCCTGGGTGATTAGAGAAGGATTGTCCACAAAGTCTCAGGTTGTCAATGGTTTTTGCATCAAGTGAATCACTGACACAAATATGGAATAACTGAAGCCAAAAGAGTTCCAAAATCAACCCCATTACTTTCCTCAGGGGGAGTTTTGCATTTCCTCAGTGGGGGAGCATCTGTTTCACACGTAGAAGGCCCCAGGTTCCTGTATCTCCTGGTAGGGCTGTGAGAGACGCCCTTTCTGAAACCCTGGAGATATGCTGCTGGTCAATGTAGTAGACAATAGTGAGTTGGATGTCCCTACATACAAGGCAGCTTAGTTCATGACCTGGAAAAACCTGACGTTGGGCAAGAAAGATGACCTCTTCTTGGCCTGCACAAGGCTTGGCCTTGAAGCAGCCAAGAAAGCTATTAATGGTTGGCAATTGTGGTGGTGTTTGAAGGGGGAATGTCACAACAGGATCCGTCCAATGTAATCCCTGCTGAGCTGTAAGGAGGAGAAAACACTTCAAGTTGAAATGGGGAGCAAACTGGGCCCGATTCATAGGAGTCACCAAGATGCTGAGTGCCCCCAGCTCCCCCTCAACTCTCATTTCCTATTCTCATTTATTACCACCACCCCTTGGCTGGTCACTCTGGAATGTTTAAGTAATTTGACCGTCATCTTTTGGACAATGCTAGATCCTGCAAAGTTTGTTTCAGAGGACCAGTCTTTAACATCTTCTTTCTCACTCTTGGAGACTTTGCTCCATCCTTGTCTTGTAATATGAATATTTATGTGTGTATTTTAAATGATATCGTGTTTAAATGATATGTATTTTTCCTAAGCCTGATGATGTTGTGTTGATGTTTTTTTTGTTTATTGCTGATTTTAAGTATTCAGCATGTTTTAAATACAGTGGACCCTCCTGATATGAATTATATTCATTCCGGGGGTCCGTCCGCAACCTGAAAAGTCTGTAGGCAGAGGCGCTGCTTCTGTGTATGTGCATGGTGCGATTGAGTGCTTCTGCGCACGAGCGCGCTGCAAAACCCAGACGTACACACGTTCATAACCTGAAAGTTACATATACAGAGTGGTACGTACCTAGAGGGTCCACTGTAGTTGTTTTAACTGTTTTTACCAATAATTTTATTGTTTTATTTTTTATGTAAACCTCTTTGAAGTTTTTATTACAATCAAGTGGTCTATGGATAGCTCAGATGATAAAGCATGAGACTCTTAATCTCAGGATTGTGGGTTCGAGTCCCATGTAGGGTGAAAAGATTCCTGCATTGCAGGGGGTTAGACTAGATGATTCTCATGGTACCTTCCAACTCTACAGTCCTATGATCCTGTGATCCTTTTGGTCTACTGCTGGCATCTGCCTGTCTCGGGAGACAATGGAGGAATGTGCCTTTGGGGCTGAAAACAAACTGTTGAAAGGTTACCTTCTACATGCAAAACACGTGCTCTATTACTAAACTACCTGTTTGTTGACCAGATCAACAAGTGACTGTTGACATGATAAGAGATTATTACATGCTTCCGAAGTTTATGTCTCAATCTCTACATATTGGGGGAATCAAAGGACTGGAGAAAAGCAAGCAGCTGTTAAAGATTATAACTCTTTTAGCTAGGTAAATCTCTCTGCTGTTGTGGTCAAGGCTGACTGTGGTAGGTTTTTTGATGGACGCCCCCATTGCCATGTGGTTGCCGGGGGTTTCCATTTAGTGTAATTAACACTGACCTCAGCAGAGAGATGCCGAACCCTCGAGGCTGTTAAATGCATGTAAAGGCGGCGTGAGAGTAATTTAATTTTGGTTCAGCCATTTATTTTTGAAATGTTTGATATTGAGAGGGGGAAGATAAAGAGAGGGAGTGTAAATGAATTCAGCACTCCCAAGAGGTGTCAGACGGAAGGCTACAAAGAGGCCTGGAGCATAAATGAGACCTGGAAACTTTGATGGTAGATGGGCATCTGCACCAGCAAGCAGCCAGCTCTGAATAGCTCAGGGGCATAGCGTGGGTTGCCTGTGCCCAGGGCACAGTAGTCATTCCTTTCACTGGGACCAGCATCTAATCAAGGAAGTCTCTCCTTCCAAAACAGCTCAAACTTGGGAGCAGAGATAAAACAGGGAAACACCAAGCCAGGAGCGCCATGGTGTTGCCTCAGCTTCCTGTCCTTACAGCAAGGTGTTTTGGCAATGCATGTGGCTCCAGCAGTGTTTTCCTGCCTTCTTCCTCCCTCTGTCCATGGGGGGGGGGGCAATGGCCTCAGCCTCCCTCCCTCTCAGCCAGCCCAGGGGAGGGGCACATGTGGGCATCCCTTCGCTGGCCACAAAGAGAAGAAGGAGGTGGTAGCTCCCCAGCCCCAAAGGCCTGGCCCAGATGCAGCTTACTTCCCTGCGGTTCTGGTCTCAGTGAGGGAGCCTGTCATGGGAGCACCTGGTTGCTCCACCTCATAAATTTGCACCAGCCCCCCCCCATGCCACTGAAATAGCCCCCCACGTTGTCAATTGTTTAGAAAAGAAAAAGATAGGAAGAGGAGGACAAAGTCTTGCTTTTGTACCACCGAGTTAACACAATAGCTCTCTGCTCTGCAGTTGGGATGGTCTAATTGCAACATAGACACAAACCTTAAAAAGCCACAGGAAGCCACCTTTTACCGAGTCAGACTATTGGTCTTCCTTGACGAGTACTGTCTGCATGGACTGAACATATGAAGAGCCTTCTGGATCAGGCCAATGGCCCACCTAGTCCAGCATCCTGTTCTCACAGTGGCCAAGCAGATGGCCTGGTTGACCTCTTACTCGCCCCCCCCTAGGTCCCAGAAACAGCAACCTTTCCTTCTGGGGAACTGCTCCATCTCTTTCATCATTTGGGTTGACCTTTTCTGAACCTGTTCTGGATGCTTGCCTGTTGCCTGGCTGATAGGAAAAGAATTGTGAGGGAAACGATTGTAGAAATGCATTAACTACCTGCCTGAAGGAAATAGGGAGGTCATACAATGCTATATGATTCCTGTAAAAGTGCATTGACCTCATATCACCTTGCTATGAAGGCTGGCTTATATACAGCTCCGGACACTTAACAGAGATGGATTTCTCTATGGAGAAGCTTTTCACTGCATGTTTGCAGTGCACACGTGAGGGGCTCTGCTCGCCTGTTGCCGTATGGGAGCACACAACACCTCCCGGAAGTGACCTGCAGGAATCTCGGCACTGGCATCCCATATCCATCTGGCAACTATCTCAGCAAACACAAGTGAATTCAGGGAGCAGATAAGACTCAAAGCCATGGTTTCCCACATGGCCTGTGCAACACACAAAGGAACCGGTGATAAAGAGAATAAAGCAAAAATCCAGGCATGATCAATGAGGCAAACAGAAATCTTTCAGACTCCTGTGACAGATACCAGAAGGGGAAAAGGCCAGAACAACCAGCAAAGCAATGGGAGTTTATGATATGGGATGCATCCAGAAAGCTCAGATCTGGCCACATCTGCACCATAGATGTAAATCACTATTATACCACTTTAGATATTCAAATAGGAAAGGCTAGGGAAGACAGATCTGAAATTTATGGCATGTACTTTACTGAAAGAAAATTACATGATGTGCCAGTGACACTTGACCCCAGTTAAGTTAGCAAAAATATATAGAATATATGTTGGAAATGTAAAGAGACAGAAGGTACCTTTTACCACATGTGGTGGAAATGTAAAGTAGCCAAAACATTCTGGGAAATTATTTATAATGAAATGGGGGGGGGGGATGCTTAAAGTAACTTTTATTAAAAAAACCCAGAAGGTTTTCTGTTAGGAATTATAGGTACAGAAATCCCAAAAGATCAAAGGAAGCTGTTTATTTATGTTACAACAGCCGCCCGGATACTGTTAGCCTATAAACGGAAGGAAGAAGCAGTCTAGACAAAAGAAGAATGGCAAAGTTAATGGACTATGCTGAAATGGCAAAATTAATTGGGAAGCTCAGAAATCAAGATGACAACAAATACTGTACAAAAAAGAATGGGAAATGTTTATTATGTATTCACAAAATTATTGTAAACAGGTTAAAACATTAGTAGGATTTTAGGAACACTTGTAATTTAAGGAGGATTTATAGATAATATGGGTTGTGAAAAACTGGAATACTATTGATATGCAGTTGAAAATAAAATCTGAAGGACCCAGGGACGAGATGGAGGGAAGTCATGAGATTCATAGAATCTCATTTTTTTTGGATTTGATATGGTTTTGGATGTGTGTGTGTGTATGTATATATATATATATATATATATATATATATATATATATATAAAATCTTTTTTCTTTTTTCTGTTATTTCTTTTTGAGAAGCAAATAAAAAATATTAAAAACAAAACAAGACTATTATACCACTTTAGAACATAGCCATTGTGGTTGGGAGCCACTGGTAGCCTGATCCACTATATGCTTAAAGCAGTACCATACCATTATCAACAGCTATGATTCCCTGCCCCCAAAAGAATCTTGGGCATTGTAGTTTGTTAAGCATGCTGAGAATGGCTAGGAGATGCTGATTCCCCTCTCACAGAGCTAAATTTCCCAGAGTTTCTTGAGAAGAGAGATTGATTGTTAAACCACTCTGGAAATTGTACAGATGCAACCAGGTCTAGAAGTTCTGTTCTGGTCTCCTTTGGGACGAAGGCTGAGATGCAAATCTATTAAATAGATGCCAGTTTTTGGAAATAATGACTGCCATTTAAATAAAAATGCATCTTGCCATAGTAGCAAACACATCTGTCCCTAGGAAACATGCTGGGTCTGCTGCCCAGGTGCTGCTCACCTGGGCAACTTCAAGGCTCCTACCTTTTCTCTCTCTTCCTAACAGGGCTCATTAACCTTAAACTGGACTTGGACACTGGGCAGCCCTTCAGACAGAGGACTGTCCCCTGCAAAGCAGGACACACGACCACCCCATGAAAGGTGAGACCCACCTTTTTAAAACAAAAACAAAACCCCTCTCCAAAATCTAAGCTCCAGGAAGAGTGTCTCACATCTAAGGATTTCTAGGCTGTGCTGACCTTGTTGTGGGTGTCAGAAAGTCCAGCTACTTTGGGTTGACTAATTTGCTTTCAACTGGGAGCAGTTAAATGGCCTCACTGGTGACGCCTGTGACAGCTCGAAATGAGTAATGAGAGGGTGGAGGAAGCTGTTTTACAAGGGAGGAGAGACCCTTCATGCGTTCAGCGGGCCAAAGGCGCAGGCTTTTCTCGGGGGCTGAAGGGGGCCCAAACTGGGAGGCTTGTTGAGAGGAGGAACATGTAGGTCTGGGGGAAAGGGGATACAGGAGGTTGTGGAAAACTCTGGAGAATCAAGGAAAAGGTTGGGCCAGGCCTGTTAAAGCGAGGTCAAACAGATAAAAAGTTTCTGCGAGTCTGAGAAAGTGTGTGTAATTGCTCACCCTCGGGAGCTAGTTTTGGCAGGGCTACACATGTAATAGCTATCAAGTGCAATTCAGTGGTTTAGCAGATTGGAAAGGACTGGTGAGGCGTTGGGGAAAGTAGAGGAGGCAGGCTGGGTATGTAAGGGAGTCTCCGCACTTTGCACAGTGCCCAAATGCAATCTTTTTCTGCCACTTGAACAGATTTGCCTCTTAGCATCTGCAAAAACACTCGTCTCGTGCTGCGTCATAGTGTTGCAAGCAAGAAGAAGCTGGGTGCTTCCAGAGGAAGCCATTCGAAGGAAGCCATGGGGTGGGGCGCACCACAGGGCCTCTGGAGTCTGCCTGCCTCCTCCCACTCAGCCGCCCTACAGCTGTGGGGGGAGGCAGTGGGTGGACCGTTTGGGCAGTGTGGAGCTTACACGCACCCAAGCCACTGCGTCTCTCCCAGGAGAGATGTGTGGCTTGGGTGCACTGCAGGCCCCATGATGAGTGCCCATGATGAACACTCTGTCACAAGAGACAAGGGCCCTGCAGGACTTGACATCTTTCCGCAGGGCCTGCAAGACAGAGCTGTTCCACCTGGCCTTTGGTCAGGGCGCAGCCTGACTCCCTCCTTTGGCAATCTTTACAAAAATTTAGTTTATGGTTGCCATCAATTTTGATTTTAATTAATTTTTATAATGTTTTTATAATGTTGTACTGTTTTAGTGTTGTTAGCCGCCCTGAGCCCGGCTTCGGCTGGGGAGGGCGGGATATAAATAAAATTATTATTGTTGTTGTTGTTGTTGTTGTTATTATTATTATTATTATTATTATTATTATTATTATTATTATGTCACCCCCCCCAGTGGTGACACCGCCCCCACAGGCCCCCCTTCCTCCGTCCTTGGGTATGGCAAAGTCAAGGAAAGGCAGATGGAGATGGTGGTGAATGTCTCGGGGAGAACAGGAAGCAGAAACTGTAAGGACACCTATGATGTGTGATCTACAAAGATGCATGAGACTTGGCCTTCCCTCTCTCTTTTTCTGAAGATTCAACTATCTGTCACCTGCCCTCTTGCTTTAAAGAAACTTGCACACCTAGGACAAAGGGCCTCTGAGCATTTGCAGAGTTGCTTTGCTCAAAGGGAAAGAAATTGCTACAAAAAATACTGATGGACCCAAGCAGAGCATCCTGGGCAAGCTCTTCTGCATTGTCCTAAAAGGTAAAGGTAAAGGGACTCCTGACCATTAGGTCCAGTCATGGACAACTCTGGGGTTGTGGCACTCATCTTCCTTTATTGGCCGAGGGAGCCGGCGTACAGCTTCCGGGTCATGTGGCCAGCATGACTAAGCTGCTTCTGGCGAACCAGAGCAGTGCACAGAAACACCGTTTATCTTCCTGCTGGAGCAGTACCTATTTATCTACTTGCACTTTGACGTGCTTTCGAACTGCTAGATTGGCAGGAGCTGGGACCGAGCAATGGGAGCTCACCCCGTTGCGGGGATTCAAACCGCCGACCTTCTGATCTGCAAGCCCTGGGCTCTGTGGTTTAACCCACAGCGCCACCCGCATCCCAGTCTGCATTGCCCCAAAATAGGTCAAAACAGAATGGCATAATATTTGCACATCCTAATTCCTAGGTGCAGAATTAAGTAGAAATCTGATACATTTCACCATAGTGGGGAAGACTGTGACCAAGTGACCTGTGGGCCTGCTAAGTCTATTGTAAGTGGATTGTAGTGCTTTAAATGCATGGTGTGCTTGTGGCCTAAGTGTCTGTACCACATCTTTTCCAGTAGCTGCTGTCAGGAGGTGGGAGGGGAGGGAATGGGATGGCAGGCCATGAGCTCATTGGTTCCCAGGCCTTTTCAGGGCATTTCCCCCATTGGTTCCATGAATTCATCCCAAGTGCCTCCTACCTTATCAAAACTACCATTCAGAATTGTGGTTAAAGAAGATTCTTTAAATCTAAAAAACACAGCAAGATTCAAAACTGTAAAAATATACTCCTTTTGGGAAAAAGGTGTTTCACATTATTTCTAAAGTTCCACAGCAATCCCAGTTTGGCTCTTGCCTTGTTATCATTAGACTCAAATTTAAACAATTACCTTAAATGCAGAGATTTAGTATTTCTTTTATTATCAGCAGCCCAATTAACAATAGCCCAATACTGGAAACAACCTATAGGAATCCCCATTGAAATCTGGTTGAATAATATTTGGAATATGGCTCCATTGGAATGCCTTATTCGCCACAGATGGGTAATTGAAGGATAGACACTTTTGGCAAGACTTGGCTTCCTGTCTTTTCCTTTAGAAACGAGACAGAAGATACAGTGGTACCTCAGGTTAAGAACTTAATTCGTTCTGGGGGTCTGTTCTTAACCTGAAATTGTTCTTAACCTGAGGTATCACACTTTAGCTAATGGGGCCTCCCACTGCCGCCACAACACCGCTGTGCAATTTCTGTTCTCATCCTGAAGCAAAGTTCTTAACCCGAGGTAATATTTCTGGGTTCTGTAACCTGAAGCATCTGTAACCTGTGGTACCACTGTACTTTTATTCCACCAATAACAGAAAAACCAATAACGGAGAGGGTAGCTGAATTGATAAAGCATAAATAAATATATTTCTTGTGTACTGTGTACTGCATATGAAACTGAATAAGATGGGACAAGTTATTGTAGTTATATATTGCTCTTGTGTTTACATGAAAATCAATAAAAATTATTTGGGTGGGGTGAGGAACCAGTAACAATTATTTGCACATTTATTCAAAATCCAATTAAAACTAAAATGGGTGAACTTGATGCAGTGATACCAACTTTTCAGGGTCTGGTTGTCATTTGCATCTTCAGTGCCCCCATGCTGCCCCCTTGCCTCTTAAGAGTCCACCTAGGTAACCCAGCCCTCCCAGGGGGCAGTACTGCTAATTTGGGAACCATTGGGTTACATGAATGCACTGTGCATCCCCCTCAGCCCAGGCGATGTCTCAGAGCAGAAGCATGCTCAGCTAGAGCGTAGCGCGCACATGTTCAAGAATGGCCCGGCTTGAAATTGCAGCCATTCTTTCCATTCTCTAAATCTGGCAACCGGCCAAGAGGATAACATTTCGGCTGTGCCAGTAAAGTGCTGGCTGGCTGGATACCCTATAACATTTTCAGCTTGATGTCCCCCCCCCCCCCACCGCCAAGAAACTGGAACTGAAATGTTACTGAAGTGCTTGGGATTACATCTTGAAACGAGTTGTTATTGACGCAAGTGAAACCAGCAACAAAATGTTGCAGCGTGGAACACTCCTGTTCAGCTGCGCCTCCTCGGAGAGTCCTCCGCTCCATGCCTCCTTCCCACACTGGTGGAGGAAGAGGAATGTGGAGGGAGCGCACTGCCCCCGGCAGCGCGATCCCAGTAGGGTGTCATCGTGGCTGCCCCCCCCTGCCCGTGCTGGGCGCCATGCCACTGCAGACGGCGTGCCCTGTCCCCAGGACACGCAACAGCCCTGCCCCCGCCTGCTCTCTGCCCCCCCGGTGCCAGAGCATGAAGCTCCGCCATTGCCTTCCCGCACACTTTTTTGGGTTTCCTCCCTCCAGCAGTCAGCTAGCAACTGTGTCTATTTGTTGGTCCATCTAGCTGAAAATTGGGCATCATTATTGGAGGTGACTCTTCAGGGTTTCAGAGAGAGATTTCACCCAGTCCTACCTGGAGCTGCCAGGGACTGAATCTGGGACCTCCTGCATGCAAAACAATGAGAGCAATACCTTCCCCCAGTAATTCTGCGGCCTGCCCACCCCCACATTCCTCTTTTTTTCAGTGTTTTGCTTGGATTCCAAACTTTAGGAAAGAGTTCTGCCTTGTAGACTGATGCACATCATATTTAGATGTAAATATGTGCTAGTCCAATGATGGCTTGTTGAGAAAAAGATTCAGCTGATTTCTTTTTAAGAATTCACATGAAAGTATATCAAGACTGACTACAAGATAAACACCTGACTGTTGTTGATCTTTCAACCAGATGCAACTGTTTTCTTTTTGTCCCCTCCAGGGCCCGTTTCACATAACTCCAGTCTAGCGATTCTCTATTTTTCTTTCCCGAGCAAAAGATCTCTGTGTTGTTCAGGCTAATCTCTCCTCTCTGAACCTCCTCAGGGCTGATAATGGGGAAATTTTCCACTGCTTCTGAAATGTTGCTTTTCCAGATTTAGAAATAATCCCTCGCGGAATCCCAGTTTGCAATAACAATGGCAGTTATTAATGAAATGTAATTTGGGAGGAAATCTAGCCTCCCTTTTGGGTGAAACACTCAGCCGTTTGGGAAAAGGGAGGCAGGGTGTCTTCTCATTGGAAATCCGGCACAATTCTGCAGAAGGATGAAACTGGCTAGCTTGATCCCCTGCCAGGAAACAAATACTCCTCACAATAAAAGGAAATAATAAAAAAAGACTTTAAAGGAAGTGGTAGCTAGGAGGCTTCTCCTGTAACTTTATGGATCATGCAAGATGTAATTATTTTTCCATTCTGATTTGCAATTTCTATCCAGTCTTTTTGGCTGTTGTTCAGCGCTCCACCTGACCTAAATAAATAAACAACAATAATAATAAACTCTGCATGAGTCACAATACAAAAATTGGCCTTGCTGACTTTAACTCTGTAAATGCACCCAAACCTCAGCACTCTGTGGATGGTTCCCATCATCTCAGGCGCTGTTTGAGACTTCCCACTCTACGCTTTTAAAAGGGTGACAAGCAAGTGTCTGACTCACCAGTTTGTTACACCTCAAATGCATAAAGTTGCGAAGAAGTCCATACGAATTCCAGTTTAGGTTGTGGCAGGCATGGGGGGGGGGATCTGTGGCACTGGAGAAGTTGGATTACAGCTCCCATCCTCCTTGACTGTTGGCAATGCTGGTCAGGGCTGATGGGAGGTGAGAGTCCAGAAAGTGGTTGCTTGGGGGTGCAGGTCTCCCATCCTTGGGTTATAGAATGGGTTTGCCCATCAAAGAACAGGAATTAGCTGCAGCCGCATTCAGGGGTAAAGCCAGAATGGTTGCAAGGTAATGTGTAAATCAGTTGTATAGGATTTTTGTTGGAAAGTGAAGACTTGAAGTGGTAGGGGCTGCCACTCTTAGAATTGTAGCATTGGGAGGGACCACTAAGAGTCATCTAGTCCAAGTCCCTGAATACAGAAGGTCATACAGAATGTCAATTCTTCATAGCTCCAACAAGGACCAGGAAAGACCCGATGCTAACCATGGTCCTGTCCGCACCATACATTTAAAGTACTCTTATACCACTTGGACAGCCATAGCTTCCCCTTTGGTAGTCTGTTAAGGGAAATGTAGCTCTGAGAGAACCCTCATCACCCTTAGCAAACTACAGTTCCCAGGATTCTTTGGGGGAAGACATGACTGTTGAAGTGGTGTGATACAACTCAACCTGTTGTCTAGTGACCATCACCAGGCCTCATGCTAGCAAATTCAATTAAGTTCATAGACTCTTGGGATTCTAGAGTCGGAAGGGACACACAGCTAAGTTAACGGCCAATGAGTAGGGATGCGTGAACTTGGCAGTTTTGGCTTCTTTGTCTCATTTTTTCCTATGTTAAGTTCAGCTCTCCACATTTCCACATCGGTCTGTGTGTGTGGTTTCCTTTTTTTAAGGCCTCATGAAAATTCAGCAGTCTTTTAACAGGCATTTCTACTCACATTCATATTTTTGTAGGGAATCTTGACTTACATGTGCATTTTTGCAAAGCAATTTTCTCGTATATGAGGCAATTGTATGCCGTTTTCACTAACGCAGGCAATCTCTAGGTGTACTTTGCCCTGGTGTATACATTTGCGATCACATTACTCGGCTGGAGGCCTTGCACTACAAAATTTGGTGAGAAGAGTGAGGAAATAATGCAGCATGTACCGTATTTTTCGCTCTATAAGACGCACCAGACCATAAGACGCACCTAGTTTTTGGAGGAGGAAAGCAAGAAAAAAAAAATATTCTGAATCTCAGAAGCCAGAACAACAAGAGGGATCGCTGCGCAGCGAAAGCAGCGATCCCTCTTGCTGTTCTGGCTTCTGGGATAGCTGCGCAGCCTGCATTTGCTCCATAAGACGCAGACACATCCCCCCTTACTTTTTAGGAGGGAAAAAGTGAGTCTTATAGAGCAAAAAATACGGTGCCTCTTGCGTGGCTTACTCTTCCTCTGAGAGACAGACAGACAGACAGGGTAATGGAGACAGTGTTGAGAAGGATATGGGTCCATGCTAAGGTGGGGGCAGGGGGCAGGGAAGGGATCTCACTGAGGACATTTTGCCCAAAGCCGCCTCCCTGCAGAAAAACTTTGATCACCCATGGAAGGCTATCCTTCATGGATCCCATTTCTCAAAGGGGTATTTGCTAATGACCATCGCTACATTTTGTTGCAATGCATTCTCTGAATGGGTTATATTTACCAGTCCTTGGGAAAGCTGTGTTTTCAACGGTATTTTTTTTTTAAAAAATAAATAAAGATATTTATTTTTACAT
Organism: Podarcis cretensis; assembly: GCF_951804945.1. Taxonomy (NCBI): domain Eukaryota; kingdom Metazoa; phylum Chordata; class Lepidosauria; order Squamata; family Lacertidae; genus Podarcis; species Podarcis cretensis. The sequence goes on from NC_137185.1 coordinate 18,364,273, forward strand.
CAAAGTATTTTTCCGAAAGCTGCTTTTTTTTTTTTGAAGCTCCCCGCTCCCCCAAAAGTTAAAAGGTTCTGAGTGACACCAAACCAAACATTTCTCCCTTATGTACACACTTGGACCAGTCCTAAGCATGCGGTAAGAAGTAACGGAAAACCTTCTCCTAATAGACAGAGCAGACACAGAAGAACGGTCCAAGTTCCAGGCACAAAGGATTCTGGGAAATGTCAGCATCCCCCCGGTCAGTGATCTTGCTCCCTGAGAACCATCATTTGGTGTGTTTATTTGTGAAAATGCAGTTCCCGTTTCGTTTTTCATTGCCTTATATAGCAAGGCAGCCAGGGGCCTAGACTACAAGCAAGGAGGAGGGTTGGGGTGAGGGGAAGCACATCCAAGTCCCAGCAGTGGAAAGAGGTTCAACACAACTAAGCTTCGAAGCTTGGAAAATGACAGATATGTGCATTTCTGGAATGGGGATCTCACTGGCATTTTTTTTTTGCAAGTTCCTTTTCAAACAGTGGGCTCCCATTGCAGTCACAAAGAAACGATCCAGCAGGGCTCTTCTGGTGTTAGTTGTTTTCAATTGTTTTTATATTTTGTTTGAATGCTGTAATCTACCCCAGGACTTTAGGGTGAAGGGGTGGGGATGAATGAATGAATGTAATACTGTATTAGCACTAAGGTAAAGGTAAAGGGACCCCTGACCATTAGGTCCAGTCGTGACCGACTCTGGGGTTGCGGTGCTCATCTCACTTTCAGGCCGAGGGAGCTGGCGTACAGCTTCCGGGTCATGTGGCCAGCATGACTAAGCCGCTTCTGGCAAACCAGAGCAGTGCACAGAAATGCCATTTACCTTCCCGCCAGAGTGGTACCTATTTATCTACTTGCACTTTGAGGTACTTTCGAACTGCTAGGTTGGCAGGAGCTGGGACCAAGCGAAGACAGCTCACCCCACTGCGGGGATTCGAACCACCGACCTTCTGATTGGCAAGTCCTAGGCTCTGTGATTTAACCCACAGCACCACCCGCGTCCCTATCAAGCACTATTTTTCTAGAAAAAAAGGTGCTGGAAGTCACCATGAATACCTCGCTGGTTCTCTTATAATGGCAATGGCGCCCAACCAAGAGGTGCCAGAACTGAGTTCCTGTGATTTCCGGCTGAAAAAGAGTCCTGTATAATATTATTATTATTATTATTATTATTATTATTATTATTATTATTATTATTCCTAATCTTTGTGAGTCTATGTAGACTACTTTTGTGATGGGGGTTGTAATTAATAAATCCCTTGGGATTACAATTACCTTCCCTGCATATAACACAATGTGAGAAAGGAAATTTATTTTCACTGAGAGCAGCAAAAAAATCTCCCAATCGCTTTCAGCCCAGGTTATGGCTGAAGTTCATGACACGTCAGGCGCCTCACTATGGATCTGAATCAAAACATTACAGGCTCCAGTTTACACATGAAGATGTCCAAAGGTTTCCTTTTGATGTTGTCTCCTTCCTTCCTTCCTTTGGGTAACCTGAATCCCCTCCAGGTTCAGGAAGAGAGGGGGGGGAGGTGTTTCTGTAGCACTTGCAGGCCACTTTCTCTTTCAAGATGCTCTTCAAAGTGATGTTTCTCATTCATGCTTTTGAAGCCCAGCTCAATCGAATACTTCCTCACCTCATCAGCTGAGCTTTTGAATCTTGGCACAGGCTTGACCTGCCAAAGGTGGGTTGTCTTTTGAGGAAACCTAATCTCTGGATCCAATCTTGCCTCTCATTAGAAGTTCAGAGAATGGCTCTGGCCCAGAACTTAACTCCAGGAAAGGTAAATAAATGGAAACTCAAACAAGGCCCTCGAAAGGCAGCTTCTATCACTAACCACCTCGCCTGACCAGCTTGAGCTCTGTGTTCTCGGTGGTCCTACAGCTGGTCCCTTAGGTGTTCCCACCTCTGGTTTGGCTCCTTGCTTTCTGGCAAGCAAAATGGAGGGTAAATACCCAGAGCTGACCAAAGTATGAGCCAAACCTAAGTGTTTTTAGGCAAAAGATGCATTCACACAGCTCATTCTCTTTTTAGATGTTCCTCTCAAATGTTAGCCAAGTCAAGATGGTGCTGGTGATAGGGTTTCCCCCCTCTCACTTCAGTGGCACCCCCTCCAATTCAGTGCCTCAGTTTCTCTCAGAGAACTGAACAGCATCCAGGGATGTTCAGGGGCCAGATGTGCCAGCTTCTCAAGTTGATTGAGGGGGCCCTGCTTGACGTCGTGCGATGTCCTGGTGACTCCCTCTGGACATTGAGAAGGTCTGGCCCCCTCAGAAGAAATATATTGGGGGCCCGAAGTGCCAAGCCCCCCAGGAGCCAGTGTCTAAGTCAGGGACAATGGGCTGGTGGCTATATCTCTGCCCTGATCCTGTAGACCTAAGTTTCTTAGGATTCACTGGAGCCTTCTGGGGGAAGAAATTATATCCTTGCTGGTGGCTGCCATTTGTTCCTAAAATCAGACCTGGGGACTGAGTGTGGCCCTCCAGAATTCTCAGTCTGGTCCTTAGGCCACATCTCTTTTCCACAAGCCTGAGCTCTGATCATGCCTCTTCCTTGTCTGGATGGAAGTCAGAGATGAGTGCATGTAGAAACTAGCCTGCTCAACAAAGGTTTGGTTTGTTGCTCCACCCCATTTTGCTTCTGGCCCCACCCACTGTTGACATGTGGCCCTTGCAAGGTTGCCCAAAAGGAAACATGGCCCCCAGGCAGAAAAAGCTTCCCTGCAGTATGTGATGAGGTAGTTTTGCTCACACGGACATTATTGGGAAAGAAAGAGAATGGGAGCCACTAGTGAACCTGTAAAACAGGTGATGCCGTCTGGCAGAGGGAAAGTGGTAAGTGAATTTCTCCTCCTGCCTCCCCAAAGTTCACCCCACCAAGCACCCCAAAATTCACCTGAAATACTACAGGTTTTAGCCTGGGCTTAGGTCAACGCCTGCTCTTCATCTGATTCAAAAACGGGTATCGTCAACCTGCTCTGCTGACCGGGCTTTTAGCTTCTCAACCTTCAAATCGGCTGTGCCAGGTCTCCTTTGGGGAAACGTGAGATTTGCCTGAACGCTAAGGGAGAAAAATGCATTCATTTGTTCGACTGTCAAAGGTGACTTTGAACAAGCCTGATGTGAGTAAACATGGGGGTGGGCGGGTGGGGGGAGCCTCAATTGCCAGGACTTTGCAGGGTGAGGGATTTATATACATTAGGCAGATGTTTTTGCTTAAAAGGAGAGAGGCTGCAAGGTTGAAATTATGTGCGATTTGCAGAAGTAAGGCAAAATGAAGGGCCCTGTGTGTGTGTGTGTGTGTGTTGGGGAAGAGGGTGAATACCGGGCCCTCTTCCCCAACACTATTGGACACTAATCACTGGGCTGGCATTTCAAAATCACAACCTTGCACAGACACTTACGGCTGGGGTAATGCAGTTGTTTGGATGTTGGATTCTGGCTGGGGAGAACAAAGTTCTGCATCAGCCATGAAGCTCACTGGATGCCTCTGGGCCAGATGTTCTCTCTCAGCCTAACCTACCTTGCAGGGCTGTGGTGAAGGTTTCCCACCTTTCTGAGCTCATGATCAGTAACACCATTAAGATATGGATTCCTTGGGATGCCAAATAATGTGATCTTTGGTGGTTTCAGAATAAACACTGTATGCAGTGTAGAATCTAAAGCGTTGTACTCCAACTCCCACCAGCTACAGTCCACATGGATGATGGGGGTTGTAGTCCATTGACATCTGGAGGACCACAGTCTCTTGGCCCTGTTCTACGAAGTCAACATTTTCTTATCCATTGTGTATATGCCTATTTTTACATACCTAAAAAGGGATCCACAATTACAGCAATCCCACAATTTATGTGGGGGTTACGTTCCAGGGATCACGCCTAAAGCCAAGATACCATATTTACTAGAAACAATGCACACATTTTTGGGCCAAATTACATAGCAAAAATTACGATGCGCATTAGATTTGATGGCGCATTGACATTTGCCACCAAATACTTTTTTTGATTTCAAAGTTTCAAACATTCAGGTGCACATTAGATCCGATAAATACAGTAGCATATAGTCAGAACACATTGGGTTTGATGATAGGTGGGATTGCTAATGTCATTTCCCCCCAGAACCCTGCCCCCTTTCTGCCCCCTTTTTATTTTTTATCACACCTGTAAAGCTGAATGTGCACAAGTTGAATGCAAGTGGAATGCATGCAAGTTGCAAGCTTATTATTGACATTCTCATGGGGAAATGTAGAGGGCTTGAGTTTTGTAGTGAAAAACAATTAATGTTTAATGTAATTGATATTGGTTTGTACTATGCTTAGTGGAGGTTTAGGGTTTGTTTGTTTCTTTTGCCTATTTATAGACCACCCCAGCTTGCAGGATAGGATATTCTAGGTTGGAGGGTGGAGACCTTTTTTTCAGCACAAAGGTGTGTCCTTTGGGGGGGGGCAACCTTTTGGGGAGGGTCACATGTCAATGATGGGCAGGGTCAGATACCAAACTGGGCAGAGCAATGGATTTTATTTTACCTTTGTATACACAAACACCCCTCTTTTCCAGGCAACCCCAGAGCCATTCACATTTCCTTTTTTTAAAAAAAATTAACAATATCATCATAACAAAATATCAAAATATATCATATTCATTATTCTCCCCTTTTCCCCCCACCTCCCCATCGAACCTTCCTGCCTTCCCCTCCCCGAGTCTTCCCTCAGCTCCTCCCTCTGATTTCTCAGCACATATTCTTCTCTGCATACCTTGAAATTGTCTAAACCCTTATATTATCTGTCTACTATGTTAACAATCAATAAATTTGTGTATGTTTATTCAAAACCTGCCAAGGAGTCCAATTTATTTTGTTTTTTTAAAAAGTAATTTGTAAAAAGTTCCCATTCTTCCTGGAAGTCACAGTTGTCCTTATCTCGTAGTTTGTATGTCAGTTTAGCCAGTTCTACATAGTTCATCAATTTCCCTTGCCACTGTTCTTTTGTCGGGATTTCCTCATTCTTCCATCCTTGTGCTATCAAGACGCTTGCCGCTGTTGTTGCATACATAAATAAGTTCTTTATTTTCCTTGGCAGGTCTTGTCCTAAAAATATGGAACGCTTCACGAATTTGCGTGTCATCCTTGCGCAGGGGCCATGCTAATCCTCTCTGTATCGTTCCAATTTTAGTGTATGTGCTGCCGAAGTGAGAACCAGAGCCATTCACATTTCGAAGTTGCCTTCTAGTCAGGAAAAAGCACTTGAGGGTGAGAAACGGGCCTGCGGAGGGAATATGGGAACTGGGGAGGGTCATGGCTCTCTTAAGTCCTGAGGGCACATAGAGAGTCCTGTGAGGTTCCACACTCCTATTCTAGGCATATCAGCAGTGGGGTGTAGTGGTTAGAGATTTGGATTAGCATTGTGGAGAACTGGGTTCAAATCCCCACTCAGCCATGAAGCTCACTGGGTCACCCTAGGGGCCAGTCACTGTCTCGCAGGCTAACCCACCCCACAGGTTTGTGGGGATTAAATGAAGAAGGGGAGAATCATGGGTGCCACAATGAGCTCCTTGAAGAGAAGGAAAGCTGGGATATATGTGTAATAATAATAATAATAATAATAATAATAATAATAATAATAATACGTTGTTTACTACTTATAATTAGTTATTATGTATATAATTGTCTGAACTGTAGGTTGTAAATTTATTTATTCACAGGAGTGCGCCCCGGGCTTCGGGCAGATATCCGCAAGCCTGGGGAGACCAGCGGGAAGTCGTGCCAGTCTCCCCAGGCTTGCGGATAGCAGCCTGCATGCCGAAGCCTGGGGTGCGCTGAGCAGTGCACCCTGGACTTCGGGCAGATATCCGCAAGCCTGAGGAGACTGGTGCGACTTCCCGCCGGGCTCCCAAGGCTTGCGGATAGCAGCCTGTTCTGGGGGCTGGGGTTGGGGGAAGCTCGGGCTTCCCCCGCCCCAGTCCTGCACCTGGGGGGGGGGGGAAATATATTTTTTTCTTTATTCCCCCCCCTCAAAATACTAGGTGCGCCCTATGGGCCAGTGCACCCTATGGGGCGAAAAATACAGTATATTCCCTTCCCTTCTCTTTCCTGGACCATTTTGAGGCTTTCCCTCTTTTTTTTTTTGCTTCTCTGGGCTGATCTGGAACAGTTCCAGAAAGGAGAAATGTCATTTGTGGCTGAACTCGGTCAGAAATGAAGACTCGCTTGTTCAATCATGACACCAACCCCTTTCTTGCCCTAGATTTTCTGGCCTTTGTCGTCTTCCAAAAGGCAATTAATCAATCAGTTATAACCCCTGAAACCTGCCGACACAATAACCAGATTATGAAAAAGAATACCTCCAGGATCACATGCTTGACTTTTGAGGGCAGGTCTCAAGGCCAAAATTCTGCATTTTCTCTCCCCTCCCCCCAAATAATCAAGTAGAATTTTGTTTCAGTTTTAGCTCTGGTCCAGTCATTCTTGAGAGTATGAAATCAAAAGATTTCATGGAGAGAGGAGTTAAGAATGTGAAGACGTTTTATCGAGACCCAGCCCAAACCAGTTTTGAATATCTGAACTGAAATACCAAAGGCGGTTAATGATTGCTCCCTCAAGGAGAAAGCAGCCCCTGTCTTGCTTCTGTATTAAGACTCCAAGAGCTCATCCTTGCCTGGACCTCCAGCCTTGCTGGACGGATGATCTGAAGCACACAATTAAATTCATTGTCAGAGGCATTTTGAATGGGTGGTTCAGGGCCCCAGGCTATGTCAAAAGGAGCTTTTACCAGCTCCCTTCTTCTTCTTCTCAAAGCCAATCATTCATTGTCTGCAAAGAACAGCAGGCAGTCTATTATACAGTGAGACAAAGTGGAGAGTCAAAACAGGTCATCACGACAAAAAGGGATGCGTGGGCTTTAATTCACCTTCTCCATCACCAGACAGAAAAGTCACAGCGTACCACAGCCATGCATGTTTACGACAGTCGGTGTGTGGGCCAAGTCATGCCCACATCGAAGAGCAATAATTCATTCACTTTTTTTTTTAAGAGTTCCAATTCTTCTTCATTTTTTAAAAAACAAAAACACAGAACGTAACAGAAAACCCACAAGGGCATTGTAAAAAGACGAGAAAAAATGTTCACAAGCTTCCAACCAGGGTCTTATCTCATACAATGGCTAATGCATCCTGCTTGGTTGTCTCAAAGGATTTAACTTAATTCCCACAAACTATAAAATGGTCTCAGTTGTTCCCAAAGCAGCAAGGATCGAGGGCAGTCTCTTAAAATAGAGCTTTTGACCATCCACAGAGTTTACCACATTCTCCCCCTTCCCTTTGCCCAATTCCTCTTGAGTAACAGCCAACTTAAGTCATTTCCTGGGTGAAATAGAATGGTTCCATGCCTGTTTCCTAATGGACAAGAGCCAATATGGTCCAGACCTTCCAAGTGTCTCTATTATCCAGGGATGTCCCTGATTTAGAGAAACCGTCCCGGTTTCTGATTTGATCTTGGAATGTCCTGCTTTTCCATAGGACGCGGACGCCCCTATTTTCATTGGTGAAATCTTGCAGGGTATGGAGTTATCCAACCCCCAAGCCGTCTGAAGGCAATCCTGCATAGAGAAGTTTTTTTTATGTTGTATATGTTGGAAGCTGCCCAGAGTGGCTGGGGCAACCGAGTAAGATGTGTGGGGTATAAAAAGTAAAATTATCATTATGGAATGGGACGTCTCTGTTTCCATCGGAGAAATGTTGAAGGGTATACCGATCTAGGACCTAGGAGACCAGGGTTCAGATTTCCACTTGGCCATGAAGCTTGGACCAGTCACTGCAATTCCCAGAGTGGTTTAGCAATCCATCCCTTTCCCCAGGGAACTCTGGGAATTGCGTCCCTGCAAAGGGAATAGGAAAGCCTCCTCATAACTCTCACCACCCTTAACAAACCACAGCTCCCAGAATTCCTTGGGGGGGGGGAGCCATAAATGTGTAAGCTGGCATCACAGTGCTTTCAATGTGTGGTGTGAATGTGGGCTAAAATGTCAGTTCCACATGCAGTGACTTGGGATTAAGCCCACTGAACTTCTTGGGGCTTAACGGCTGCAGAGAGATGCATAGGACTGTGCTGCCTTATTGAGAGGAACTGGACCTCCAACTATCCAGGCAAACAACCAAGGAGGGTCATGGGAAGCTGCTTTATACCTAGCCAGACCATTGGTCCTTCTCAGTCAGCATTGTCTGCACCAACTAAAAGTGGCTCTTTAGGGTTTCATGCAGGGTTACCTGGAGATGCTGGGAATTGAGCCTGGAGACCTTCTGCATTCAAAGCATCTCCTCTGCTACTGAGCTATGGTCCCGCTCTGCTGCCTGGCTTGACGAGCAAGGTTTGATTTTCAAATGGCTCATGGCATGATAAGAAACTAAGGCCATTCTGTTCAAGTTTTCTCCAGTTCTAACTGGAGATGCCAGGGATCAAATTTAGGGCCTTCTGCATGCAGCAGTCCTCCTCATTACAGTGTCCTGTCCAGTTTGTGGGCTCTGGAGGCCTCTCTGACTAGCCTCTCTTGGCAACAGAATGTGGACCTAGAACAGTGATTGCGAACCTTTTAGAGACTGAGTGCCCAAACTGCAATCCCAATCCCACTGATTTATCGCAAAGTGCCAACACGGCAATTTAACCTGAATACTGAGGTTTTAGTTTAGAAAAAACAACTCATACATTAACATCTTTTGTCTTAAAAGAAAAACACAATAACAGAGCTTTCAATGATACAAACTTTTTTTATTGAAAGGTAAAAGTTTGCATTTGGCATGCTTTTGAACAATTAATGCCTGGAGAACTCTGTGCTGGGGCGATGGCGTGTGTGCCCACAGAGAGGGCTCTGAGTGCCCTCCCTGGCACGAGTGCCATAGGTTCACCACCACTGACGTAGAAGGATGGCCTGCCTGCACAAAGCCTCTTTGATGCATCTTTGAAGCTTTCCGTTTTAATCTGACCATCTTTCAAATGGGTGGTTGCTGCAACATGCCAGAGAGGGAATAGACACCTCTGGGACTCGGAGTTCTTGAAGGAATAAGCATCTTGTGCTTTTAGCAACAAGGTCAGCCTCCTTGAGCCAGTTTGTTCTTTCGCCTCCCGGCTGCTGACCTTACTTCATTGTGAAAGCAGTACAGTCATACCTCAGGTTACTTCAGGTTGCTTCAGGTTGCGTTTTTTCAGGTTATGGATGCTCCAAAACCCGGAAGTACCGGAACGGGTTACTTCTGGGTTTCGGAAGTTGCGCATGCGCAGAAGCGCCAAATCGCAACCCGCGCATGTGCAGACATGCCACTGCGGGTTGCAAACATGCATCCTGCATGGATCACGTTTGCAGCCTGAGTGTCCACTGTGAAAGGCATTGCTTTGTGTGCAGATACCCACAGTCAGGGGTCTCCTTGCATGTAAAATCATGGAAGTCATACAATCCTCTCCACAAGGAAAATAAGACCTCTCTGAAAATTACAGAGATGTACACTTGATGTAGTGATGGTTTGGAATATCTCTAACTCCCATCGTTTGCAACCAACTATAATTACTTGGTGATAAATGGAACGGAACTATTATTTTTAAATGAATTTGTGCGGCTGCTTCAGCCAAGCCAGTGGCGTAGCGTGGGGGGTGCAGGGGGGGCCGGGAGCACCGGGCGCAACATCTGGGGGTTAGGGTCAGGGGGCGCAAATCCATGGGTTAGGGGGTGCAAATCCATGGGTTAAGGGGCGCAAATTACTTGCCTTGCCCTGGGTGCTGACAACCCACGCTACGCCACTGAGCCAAGCTCACCAAAGTCGCTGCTCCCAGTTCCCTTACCTAACAATCCTGTTTGAGATATAGGGAGTAATTTTGCTATAAATTATCTGCAGAGCTTCAACAGCATTGAGATTCTGCTGGGGCCCCGATAAGAGAGAACATGAAGACCCTGTGCTCTGTCTTTCGCTCATGTTGTTCTTCCTGAAGAGATTTCCTTGCAAAAGCCACAGTGTCCCAGCCCTGGTAAGTAGCAGCGGAGGACATCCATAAACAACGAAGCAGAGCTAATGCAAACCAAACTATAATAATGACGATGAAGAAAAGGGAACAGCTAGAGGTCAGCTCAGTGCAAGATTGAAATCTATGAAAGCAACAAAAATAACCAGCTATGGGAGGAGGACGAGGGAAAAAACAAAACCTTCATGAGCAGAGAGAAAAGGGCAAATTAGGGCAACCCACTTGGTGTGTGAACATAAGAACATAAGAAGAGCCTGCAGGATCAGCTCAATGGCCCATCTAGTCCAGTGTCCCATTCTCACAGGAGTCAACTAGATGCCTCTTTTGGGAAACCCACAAGAAGGACCCAGGCACACAAGCCCTCTTCTGCTGCTGTTTCCAGTAACTGATATTCAGAAGCAATGCTAGCTCTGCCAATGGACACAGAAAGCAGCCAGCAAGGCTAGCCACGGATAACCCTCTCCCACATGAATTTGTCCAATGCTCTTTTAAAGCTATCTAGGTTGGTGGCCATCACTGCCTCCTGCAGAAGCGAGTTCCACAGTTGAACTGTGTACTGTACTGTGTGGAGAAGTCCTTTCTTGTCTCTGTCCTGAATCTTCCAGCTTTCAGCTTCATTGGATGCCCACGAGCTCGGATGTTATGAGAGAGGAATAAAATCTTTTCTCTCTCCACTTTCTCCATGCCATGCAAAACTTTTAAATTCCTGTCACGTCATCACTTCCTTGCCTTTTCTCTAAACTAAAAAGTCCCGAACGCTGCAATCTTTCCTCACAGGGAATTTGCAAATTTTGGTTTTGCTGTTTTCTGAATCCTTTCCAACACTGCAATATCTTTATAATAAGCAGAACTGTACACAATATTCCAAACATGGGTCTGTCCATTTCTGTATATCAAGTCTTGCAAGCGATAGAATGACAGCCTTATCCAACCAGGTGGCCTTCAGACAATGACTCCCATCAGCCTGAGCTAGAATGACCCATGGTCAATGCCATAACTGTCAATTTTCAGATTTGAAAATAAGGGATCAGCAGCCTCACCTGTCCCGGGGACAGTCCACGGGATATCTAACAATCCGGGATAGCAGCGGGAAGCAGCGGGAAATGGCCGCAAAAAAGGGAAGGTTGACAGCTATGGTCAATGCTGATGGGAACTGTAGTCCAAGCACCTCAGGAGGGCTGCAAGTTCCCCATGTCTGGTTGGCTTCCTGTTCCCAATGCCTTTGAGTGCTTCTCCCTTAAAACCTGTAAAGAAAATGGCAGAGGGGGTTCCCAAGATGTCTCGGCAGGTTGGAGGGCAAAACAGGAAGGTCACTCAGCTCTGTTTCCCCTCTCCCAAGCCACTAGATACATTATAAGAAGAAGAAGAAGAGTTTGGATTTGATATCCCGCCTTTCACTCCCTTTAAGGAGTCTCAAAGCGGCTAACATTCTCCTTTCCCTTCCTCCCCCACAACAAACACTCTGTGAGGTGAGTGGGGCTGAGAGACTTCAAAGAAGTGTGACTGGCCCAAGGTCACCCAGCAGCTGCATGTGGAGAAGCGGAGACGCGAACCCGGTTCCCCAGATTAGCAGACTACCGCTCTTAACCACTACACCACACTGGCTCACAGGCAGATTTTCCTCCCACCTGATGCCCTTTCAATTTTTTTTGGACTGCAACTTATATCAGTTCCTGCCAGAATGGCCAATTCTCAGGAATGATAGGAGTTGTAGTCTGAAAGGCCTTGGGTAGCGGAAAAGTGCTATGGAAGAACTTTTGGGGGCATTGCTAAAGATGTCCATGTAGCTAAGGGGTCACCCAAAGATCCTGATAGAAAGTGTGTTAAGGACAGACAACAGAAGGTGCATAAATATAGGGCTGCCATATTTCCAAAAGTGAAAATCTGGACACAAAAAGGTTGTTCAGCTAATTTTAAGGAAGTTTGCCTAAATCTACACTTCTGACATGGGTTGCCATACACCCAGATTTTCCTGGACATTTCAACAACTTCTGTTCATGGCGGCCAAATTCCAGTTACGTCCGGGAAATTCTGGACGTACGGCAACCCTAAACAGCTTATGGAATTCACAACCACAAGATGCAGTGAAGGCTGCTAAAAAAGAGGGATGAGACAAGCATCTGGTGCTTTGAACCAAAGAATCAAAGAACCGTAGAGTTGGAAGGGACACCAAGGGTCATCTAGTCCAACCCCCTGTATCCTTGCTAAAGCACCCCTGAAAGTTGGCCACCCAGCCTCTGCTTAAAAACCTCCAATGGAGGGGTGGCCACCACCTTCTCTGGTGAATCTCCCAGATTCTTCCAATGCCTCTATAAAAATGCTCACTCCAAAACATGGAACTTAATCATACAAACAGCTGCAGCTTTTTGCAGCTTCGCCAGTAGATCAGTATCCGCTTCCAGCTAAAATGTGAAATAACTGGGTCAGGATCACAATCGAGTCCAGGCAATCTGTGTAGTGAGCCCTCATTCTGATTTGTTTGCGGAGAGGCCAGACTTCTTTGCAGAAAAACAAAGGCTCTTATCCCACACTTTCCATCCCAAACATTTCCCTGTCACTTTGCTTACTGGGAAAAAAAGTTTGATCTTTTTTTGGGGAAGCAGGTTTGTTTTGCAACAGCTTCAGAGTGGCTTTAACTGTGCAGCCTGAATTGGTCAGGGTATGATTGAATCCCACCCCCCAAAATAGTGACCCTAAGAGATGAATTTAAGGCACCTCAAACCGACAAATTTATAAGGTTGCTCAGCATTGCATATTTCACCAGCCCATTTTTGCCTCTAGTTCAGAATCAGATATCCATTATTTTCCTTCCTGCCTTCCTGCCTTCCTTCCTGCCTTCCCTTCCCCTCTTCTTTCTTTCTTTCTTTCTTTCTTTCTTTCTTTCTTTCTTTCTTTCTTTCTTTCTTTCTTTCTCCTAACTTTTACCTTCCAGATCCTGAATCCTTGCATTATCCATAAGAACCTAACCCTCCAGACCTCTCTGCCTGGTTCTGGTGACACCCCCTTCTCTCCGTGCCATGCCTCTCACCTGCTTTGCACTAACCTTGACGGTTTTGCCCTGTCTAAAATGTCTCAGTGAACTCTGATAAAGCTTCTTGCTTGCCTAGGTGGAAAACAGAGGGAGATTTGTTGATTCTGCTCCTGGCCCTGCCCCCCACTGCCACATGGCCCTCAGGCGCTTGCCTAGAAAGCAATCCGGCCCCCCAAGCTGAGAAAGCTTCTCCGCCCCTTCCTTAGGTACCTGAAGCTTGTGTCCATGTTTGTGCTTGCCAGGTTTCCGAGACCTGTTCTTGTCCCTCATAATGTTGCTGGTTTTTGGTGACGCTTCTGCAGGCCTCCCTAGGAGGCTGCCTGCTTTCTCAGAGGCAGAAGGTGGTGCACACTTGTCCCTTCCCTCCACTGAATTGGTCTCCCCTCCCTCGCACTCACCACCCACCATTAGAGAGGAGGGGAAAGGAAGGAGGGGGGAAACCCCGAAACCAAATGCCCTGCCTCAGGTCACAAACTTTTCGCTGCGGCATTCAGGGGTGTGTGTGGTTTTCCCTCCTCTAATCCCACAGTTTACACTGCTGAGCTCTGAGCCAAACCTAAAGGCTGCGTGGACCTGCCAGGAACCTCATCTTTTCCTAACTCCCATATAAACAGTTTCCTGCACCTGCTAGCCTGGTTCTTCCTCAGGCGGCTCGTGCGCCCCGGAAAGGCACTGAGGGGTGGCAGCAAGACCACAAGGAGGGTGGTGGGGTGAGCCAAGCTCTGCCCCCTTTCTTCCTCCTCGGCCTGCACTCTCTGCAGCCCTTGGCAGGCACCTCGCTCAACACTTGGTTTGCATTGGGGCTGGCTCTCGTGCTGATGGGAAATGAGCTAATTACACAAAAGGCAGCTAGTCCCCCAGGACAATATCGTTTTTCCTGGCAAGCCGGGCACGCCTTCTTTCCAAAAATACATTCCTCTTTCTTGCTGGTCCTTGAGCTGCTTTTATTTATTTTTTATTTATTTAAAAAAACTGTTTTATCTCACAACTCGCTCCTCGCAGAATTGTCCTCAGAGAGCCGGGTCATCGGAGGTCCAGGATAAACGGAGGCTTTCGGGTGGTTGTTGGACTGCAGTTCCCATCAGCCCCGACCATTTGACATACTGCCTCAGGCTGATGGGAGATGGGAGACCAGCAATGTCTGGCTCCCTATCCCTGGTCGAATCCAGTGGCTCTTAAAGTGGATGGGCAGTGTCCCCTGTGGGGCAATGGGATCACCTGGGGGACACTATGGGGCAGCAGGAAGGTGGGAGGGGCTGGCAGTGTGAATGGCTATCAGATTTTGAAAAACTGGTATCCCTGGATCAAGTTCATCACTTTTGTTTGAATTAATGAAACTGAATAGCTTTGGTTGCATTTTGAATAAATATGCAATTCAAGTCTCTCTGGGAGCCATTTTTGGCTATGAAGCAGTGCATTAATGTTGTTGTTGTCGTTTAGTCGTTTAGTCATTTAGTTGTTTAGTCATGTCCGACTCTTCGTGACCCCATGGACCAGAGCACGCCAGGCCCTCCTGCCTTCCACTGCCTCCCGCAGTTTGGTCAAACTCATGCTGGTAGCTTCGAGAATACTGTCCAACCATCTCGTCCTCTGTCATCCCCTTCTCCTTGTGCCCTCCATCTTTCCCAACATCAGGGTCTTTTCTAAAGACAACTTTTTAAAAAAAGAAATAAAAGAGATGCTGCATGTTAAATTCTCCACACAGCACACCCTTCTGTTCTTTTACCACCCTTTGGTGGGACTGCAGAAGGCAGAGAGGCCTACATATCCAGTCAAGACGAAGCAGCTCCATCTTCAAGCAATACCCTCCAACACAACATGGCCCAAAGCCAGGATTCCATCTTTTGGGGTCACTGCCGCATGCGAATCACACGACCTGAGCAAAATCATGGCCCCCCAGGACTTTTGGGGGGATGAGATCACGGCCCAAAATCATGTGAGATTGTGGTGGCCATTTTGGTCACTGCCCTGGTTTTTCTGGGACTCTTGAGGGGAATGCTTCAAGCTCGTTTCCTCCTGCTGCTCATTCGCCTCATCCTAACTACATTTCCCCCCAATAAATGTCCAAACTAAACTCTTCTGAAACCAATCACAGTTGTGTGTGTGGAGGGGAGGGATTTGATCCAAGCTTTGGGCTGGGGGCTCTTGTTTACAAAGACCATACTTTTATCATTAATGTTGTGTGATCTGCTTAACAAGTCTTAGTTGAAAGCTCACAGGGAGCCGTGGCAAAGACGAACCACATGGAATATGATGCAATATCATTTCCCCTGCCCTGCCATCTCTCTTTCTCTGGAATTCATGGCTTAAAAGCAAATCATATCACAAAGCATGCAGAAAAGGCTTAGATGCAAGGTAATACATCCGTATGCTTGCATTTTACAGCATCGCTATGCCCTTGGTTCTCCGTCCTCAAGGTTGTTTGCAAAGATAAACAATGGAACTGGCTCCCACAGGAGACGGTATTGGCCACCAGCTGAGATGGCTTCAAAAGGGGACTGGAGAATTTTATGGAGGGGGAAAGGGCTAGCGATGGCTACTAGCCATGATGGGCACACACTGTCTCCACAGGTGGAGGCAGTAATGCTTTTGAATACCAGTTATTAGAAACCACAGGAGGAAAGACTTGCTTTTGTGCTCAGGTCCTGCTTGTGAGTTTCCTACAATAGGGATCTGGCTGGCCACTGTGAGAACAGGATGCTGGAGTATGTGGGCCAGCGGCCTAATCCAGCAGTGTCTTCTTAATGGCATGCGGTGGGAGAGGAAAAGGGGAAGGGGGGTCACCAGTCTATTGGTTTGAGGTGATTTCCAGTTGCTCCCTTCAGCTGGGGGTGTTGTTGCCGGGTTGTCAATCTATGGTATGTCGGTTTGGTTGAGGCTGGCTTGCCGTCATGTGGTGTATGTTCGGTGGGATGATTCTGTGAGCGGTGCTTGACTGTACTGGTTTGCATTGCCATGTCGTTTCTGTGGTTTCGCCTTCCTCTTTACTGTCGTCCAGTCACTTGCTGTTGTTTCATCGTGGCAGTCCCTTGGTGGGTCTATCAACTGCCATTCTGGTCGAGGGTCGAGTCTGAGGTTCTTTAGTAGTTGCAAGGCGTCAGGTATGTTGGTAGCCATGTGCTGTGCTGTGTTGGTTGTTAGAATGAGGCGGAAGGGGAAGCCCCATTGGTACTCCAGCAGGCTTTTATGTTCTTAGGGTAAGACCAAGTACAGTGGTACCTTTGGTTGCAAACGGGATCCGTTCTGGAGCCCCTTTCGCAACATGAGCTGAACACAACCCGTGTCTGCGCGTCTGCATGTGCGCGTGTCGTGATTCTGTGCATGCGTATGACATTATTTTGTGCGTCTGCGCATGCGCGAGCGGCAAAACTATTTCCGGTACTTCCAGTTCGCTGCAGGATGCAACCTGAAAACGTGCAGCCTGAAGCAAATGTAACATGAGGTATGACTGTATCTTCAGATCCAGGACCCTTTAACCCAAACATGCATTTAGGGACCCTATTTCTTCATCTTTACCACACATTTGCATGGTGGTACTGTTGTGACGCACCTTGAATCCGGCTGCAACCCACCAGTGCATCCCAAACCACAAGTTGAAGACCAGTGCTAGGGACCATTCTTCTCCATTAAGCCAGTGCAGGCATGTAGGGGTTTTAGAACTGGATGCCCAGTTGAAATGGGGGCTCTAAGGCAGTGTGAATGTGGACTGTCCTCCGAGTTCTTGTCTGCAGATTTTTTTGGGTGTGTACGTGCATCAAATATTCTCTGGATATTCAAATGTTACCCAAATAATCATTAAACAACTGATGTCAGTGTTTGGCCCCTGATTGTATTTGATCTTCATACTTAATATTTGGCCTGAGCTCTGGCCCCTCCCTAAAAAGCAAGGAAAACACATTTCGTTACTGTCAAGATGGGCTGGTTCTTTGTGCATGGAAGCTTAATAGGCAGAGAGCTGACTGTGCGCTTTCAATCTGATAAATGTCCCCAGGTCCCAGGGTTCATTGTTTAGGTTTATTAACCATGCAATATGGTGCATGTCTTCTGAGTGGGGGTGGAGGAGAAATTTGATTCGGTATGCATTTAAAGCCAAATCTTTCCAAATTGCACTGCTAACCGACACATGGCCATCTTTGAAATCTGCACTGTTCCAAGTTTTGCAATGCCGTTCTCCATCCGAACAATGTTGACCAAATGCATGTTAAGGGGAAGAGTGCCTGAAAATGAAGATGTTCATAGAAATAGCATACAAAACTGCAACATATTAGGAGAAATGGACTTTAGTCGACTGGTGGGCAGCAGACAAACAAAGACAGGACTCTCTCTCTCTCTCTCTCTCTCTCTCTCTCTCTCTCTCTCTCCTTTCATTTTCATTTCACTTTTAATTTGTATATTGCCTTTCTAGATTGCTAAACAGGCTCTGAGTATTACATACCTGCCACATTCTGTAACGTATAGTCATGTTACGTTTTACGTTGACACCAGCAACTTAGGGACTCTCTCCATTTCAGTGCTCATTTGACTTATAATTTTTTGTTTTCATATTGTAAACCGCCCTGTGATCCTTGAATGAAGGGCAGTGCAGAAATTTAATGAATAAAATACATAAACTTTATTAGTATTATTTAGATCTGAGCTATCCGTTCAGGATAGGTAAGAGAGGGGGGAAGTGGGGTGTTCAGCTTGTCAACCGCCATATATATATATATATATGAAATGCAAAGCAGCATGTGCCTTTTTGCATCTATTACAGAATCGTAGAACTATAGAGTTGGAGGTGGTACAAGGGTCATCTAGACCAACCCCCTGCAATGCAGGAACTGAAGCAAAAGAATCCCTGTTTGGGTGTTATAATTTAATATGTTTTGTTTTTATATGCCCTGCCTTTAACTGGATATATTATTAAATTTGTGTTATTGTTTTCTTGTCTCTGTAGGTCCATAATTATTTGAAAACAAATAAAAAAGTTTTTTTAAAAAACTAAAAAAAATAATAATAATACCAGCTTCTAGTTAGTAATAGGAATCTGGATAAGGTGGACTTCTCATCTGCCCCAGCACAGCTCGTCTTATGTTCTCCAGTCACTATGAAGTCTGCATGAAGGCACTTCCTGACTGAAATAATAAATGGAGGCTCAGCTATGCTCAGCCTTTCCAGCACATACAAACCTGAGGACAACTGTGAAAACTTCCAAACCTTTCCCCCACTACCCGCCATTTGCAGATCAGCCTTAGAGTGTCTATCTCTTATGCAAAGTAAAAACCACATTGTTTTGAAGAAGGTTCGTTAGCCTTTATTGCCAGAATTTGAGAGTCCATTGGAGAGGGACATAAAGCTGTTTCCTCTTCTATAAATCAGCCAAATGTTTTTAAACTCCCTCTAAGGATCTCTGGATCCAGCTTGCGGCTTGGTAAGGCGTGTGGGTAGCTGTCGCCGTAAATCACCGGCAGAGATGGAGAGCCCCCAGTTCGCGAGAAGTGCTGATTTGTTCCTTTGGCCAATAAATCTACATCAAACAATCACACTCTGTTTCCAGCTAATATTTTGACAAATGGAGTGGGGCCCCCTCCCCACACGAGGAGGAGCAGGGCTCTGCTTGCTATGCTGTTCACAGACTGCTGCAGGTCAGATGTACCGCAATGCACAAAGCGATTGTTGGAGCTGTAACACCATCCGAGAAGGCGTACATTCTGGCCTCGTCCAATAATCCAGATATTCTGGAATGCTACATGTAATCTTATTAGTGAAACCATTTGATATTATAATGCCACAGGATCCCTGAATAATTCTATTAGGCTAGCTGAAAAAAACAGTCTTGGAGGGAGATTTAGAAGTGGTGTTAATCTTATTTTCTGCTGCAAAATAAAAAAACAAAAATGCATTGTTAAAGCTTGGGGGAAATGTGCTGCTTCTGTCATCTCTGACTTGTTTGGAAACAAAAACAAAAACCATACCCAGATTCGGGGGGGGGGGGGGACATGACTGTTTAAAGTGGTTTGATACTGTTTTACACCTACAGTGTGGATGGAGCCCTAGTTTAAAAGGATCTCGGGTCCGGGAAAGATCCCAGAAAACTGTTGCCAATTCAGACAGCCAGTACACTGGGCAGAGTGGGCCAGTGGTCTGAATCAGTAGAACACAGCTTCCAATGTTCATATTGATTGAACTGATAGCTGGTGAACCTACTTCACGGGGTGCAGCGGGGTGGAGAGCACAACCTGCTGGCCAGGAGGAGCATGTGAGCCTCTAGGTTCTTTTTTGTGGCCCCTGAAAGCCAAGGGAGAGGAGGGGGAAGGGAGGGAGAATGAATCCGAAATGGCTGAACGGAGGAAGGAGAGAGAGGGTGAGAGTGTATATGAATGGGAGAGAGGGGAGTTGGGTCCTTAACAAGTCTGTCGCCTCCAACCACATTTCCCCAAAGGGAATGCAGCCCTTGACCCTGAAGAGGTTTCCCCATGTTCTGCCCTACAATTCAGTAATTTCCACACTGCCTTTAAGCATAAAATTCTTCCCAAGGAAGTCAACATGGAATGCAATGAATAAACTACAATAGCTGTGATTCCTCCATTTCTTCTTTGGCGATCACTCGTAGCCGAGTAAGATTGTCTTCCATAAACACGGTCTTAACGGTGAGTCGATAAGTGACTGTGGAGGCCAATTCTGGATCCACACATCCTTCCACAGTGGGGACATTGGTTTCTGGGCAGGAGTTGATCATAGTGAGAGTTTGCCAAGCGTGCCTTCCTCTTAGCATGTTTCTCCCTTTCATCCTGAGTTCGAGTGTCTTCAAAGCCCATGAGGTTGGAAGAGATGAATTTCGGGGTCCCTTCTAACTCTACAATTCTGTGATTTTAAATAAGCAGAATATAATAAAATACAGTGCTACCTCTGGTTACATATGCTTCAGGTTACAGACGCTTCAGGTTACAGACTCCACTAATCCAGAAATAGTACCTCGGGTTAAGAACTTTGCTTCAGGATGAGAACAGAAATCGCACAAGAGCAGTGTGGCAGCAGCGGGAGACCCCATTAGCTAAAGTGGTGCTTCAGGTTAAGAGCAGTTTCAGGTTAAGAATGGACCTCCAGAAGGAATTAAGTTCTTAACCCGAGGTACCACTGTATAGTGAATCAAGGCTGTTGTCATAAAATATAGCAATGTAATTGTAAAGTAACAATGTTTCTGGCACCTATCTATGCTGAAATATTGCTGGTGTTGTAGGGTTGCCCAATACGTCCGGAATTTCCCAGACATACACGGGATTCAGCAGTCAGAAGCAATATCTGGGTGGAAATTGCTTAAATGTCTGGGAAAAGTTCAAAAACTTTTATGTCTGGATTTTTACTTTTTGAAATATGGCAACCCTAGGTGTTGTTATTTTCATTTATAATAATAACAAAATATTTTATTTATTCATTGCATTTATATCCCACCTTTTTCTCCAAGGAGCTGAAAGTGGTGTACATAATTATTCCCCTTATTGTATTTTTCCCACAACAACCCTGTGAGGTAGGTCAGGTGGAGTGGCAGTGACTGGGCCCCGAGGTCACCTAGCGAGCTTCATGACAGCGTGGGGATTTGAACCCTGCTCTCCAAGGTCCTAATCTGACACTCTAACCACTAACTACACCATAGCGGCTCTCCAGTGGGCTTCTAATGGATGAATAGCATATAAAGTTTTTACAAGTATAAAAAGCTATCACAGTAACATAACAATCTAAAAGAGGCAGTGTAAAAGAAATATAAAAGGTAAAGGTAAAGGACCCCTGGACGGTTAAGTCCACTCAAAGGCGACTGTGGGGTTGCGGCTCTCATCTCACTTTCAGGCCGAGGGAGCTGGTGTTTGTCCACAGACAGTTTTCCGGGTCATGTGGCCAGCAGGACTAAACCACTTCTGGTGCAACGGGACACGTGACAAGTGCCAGAGCACACGGAAATGCTGTTTACCTTCCTGCCACAGTGGTACCTATTTATCTACTTGCACTGGTGTGCTTTCGAACTGCTAGGTTGGCAGGAGCTGGGACAGAGCAACGGGAGCTCACCCTGTCGCAGGGATTTGAGCCGCTGACCTATTGATTGGCAAGCCCAAGAGGCTCAGTGGTTTAGACCACTGCGCCACCTGCGTTGTGAATGAAACCAACCAACCCTGATTTTTGTTTTCAGAGGAGGAACATTTTAAGCAGACTGTGAAGACTGGGTGCATGATTGTGTCTGCTAAACTTTATTCCTCCATACATTTCTCCCATCTTCCATGCCTTTCTGTGGGTGAGGCTTGTGTGTATTTGTCAACTTCAGGTTTTAACGGGGTTATTTCAAAGCTGCTTTGAGCTGCATGATCCAAACTAAAGCCTCCTCATAAACAACCTACCCTCCCAAAAAAGGTTGTTTGTGTATTTGTGTAAAAAGGAAGCGCTGGCTGAAAGGGGCTTAGAGGTGAAAACACATGTTTTCCCAGAAGACAATGATGTTTTTAAAGAAAAAAAACCAGAGCGGAAGAATCTGGTGCTAAGGGGTCAGTTCTGCAAAGTGTAAAGGCTTCTTCTAATCCCGAATACTTTATCTCAGATTGGAGTTCTGGAGGATGTGATGCAGGTGTCTCTTCTGTGAAGCAAAACAACAGTTTGAGGCAGAAGGAGAGAGGCAGAAAAAGACACAGAGGGCACTTGAAAGTGGTCAGAATTTTGAAGGAGGAATTCCAGTGCATGCTAGACATTTAGGTTTGCACAGGTAAAGTGCTCTGCTGCTCTGGCACCAGAAACCCACCTTGAAGAAGAAAGTAACTTTGTGTGTTTAGGAAAGTGATGGGGAAATTCATTGAGAAGATGAGATTATTAACAGGAAGGCGTATAAACACCCCACGAGCAAATCAAAATGGATGCACACTGTTGGATAACCTTCCCCCCCCCCCAAAAAAAAACCCTCAATAAAGGCTGGATAAAGGACACTTCCAGAGGACCTGTTGATTGAGCATTCATTCTGCTTTGTTTTCTGGGATATAAAATTACGCTGGCTACTTAATAGGCATTTATTCTGATTTGCTTACAGAGAGGTTAGATGTTGGTGTGTCAAAACGAGTGCTATCCCACACTTTCCACTGCATCTGCCTGTTGTTTTTCCTTCATGCAAAAAGTCCAACCTTTTAGGGAAGTGGGGAGTTTTGTGCAAGGCCTCCCATTAACTGTAGTTGTGCCTCCTAAATCTGCCACAGTTGGAGACAGCAATGTTTCTGAATACTCACCGGCACCAGGTATAGGGGGCGCTAGGGGCTCCAGCTCCCTCAATACCTTGAATCAGGGGGCTGACATCCCCCATCACTACCGGGACCTATAGAGGCCATAAGCACTTAAAAGATTTTGGGGTCCACATATTTATCTAATTCAAAATATAAGCAGTAATAAACTGTAAAAATAAAATTATTCTTTTTTTAAAATTGAAAAAAAACCTACAGTATTATGGAAAATAATGTTTATTTCTCTATATTTGTATAAATAATGTTCATTTTCGTTCAGCTGCACCATACCATACATGGTAAATCTGCCAATGGAAAATTTCTGGGGTGCCCCCCCCCCAATGCTTATTTTGCATGTGATGGAATATCCCACCCCCAAAACAGTGACAGTCTGGCAGTGCCCATAGTCTAAACTCCTCGTAAGCTCTGAGCAAGCAAGCCAGGGTCAATACTCAATAGAGGAACCCAAAGAGCTGAATTTTGGCTCTGAGAGCAACTTAGCGTACTGCCTATCTTTGTAAATATTTGAGGGAGGGGACACTTCGATTTCCTATTGGATGTCTAAGCTGTATGTCTAACCACGTTCAGCCTGCATATTTGTAAATATGCAGGGAGGGAGGGCCTTCTCTGTGGTGGCTCCTGAGTTGTGGACCTCTGTTCCTACAGAAGTGTGTCTGGTGCCTTCACTGGACTGCTTTTGGCGAGCGCTGAAGAGACACCTCTCCACCCTGGCTTTTGAACTCTGTGGTGTATGTTTTTGGGACCCACCTTGTTTTTCTGGGTTGTTTCAAATTGCTTTTAGTGTTGTTTTTAATGCAGTAACCCACCCTGGGACTTTATGGCGAAGGTCAGGTAACAAACAAACAAAAAAACCCCCACAGATACAAGATCACAATAATTGGAAGGGGTGCAGACTCTTACACACCCCTTCCAAACTCACAATAGTATGTACCGTATTTTTCGCTCCATAAGGCGCACCTGACCATAAGGCGCACCTCCTTTTTTGGGGGGGGGGGGAATTCAAGAAAAAAATATGCAGCTCTTGGGGGCTTTTGCGGGAGGTGGGGGAAGTGAGAGAGCCTCACTTTGTCCCTTCCCCCACCTCCTGCAAAAGCCAGGGATAGCAGCGCGAAGCCTCCCCATGGCAGTGGGATGAAGGCTCCCCGCTGCCCTGCGGAGGCTTCGCGGGCTACCCCAGAGCTGCTCAGGAGCTTGTCGGGGCTGGCGGGGGAAGCCCGGGTCCTCCCCCCCAGCCCCAGGGACCACACATTCGCTCCATAAGATGCGCAGACCTCTCCCCTTAGATTTTAAGAGGAAAGAAGTGCGTCTTATGGAGTGAAAAATACGGTATATGTCTCTGTGTGTGCTTGTGTGTGAATGGAGTGGGCTGGGCGTTTTTTCCCACCAGCCCTGAACAAATGGCAGATTTTCTGGAGACCGGCAACGGCACCTGACCCACACCCACTCCAAAGCCACTTCTGCCCTTCCACCCCACCGCACCTGTGCTTTGCCAGCATATCCAGCATGCCTGTGTTAATTTTAAAGGCAGAAAAAGGATGGGGAAGGTGGAGTTTCCTGCGCAGAGTTAATTCCCAGGCTTCCTATCTCCATCTCTGTTGACTCTCCCAACCCTTGTCCTCAGAGGGCAGTGCAGAAACGGCCACATTCCTGCATTATCACACTTCCACATTCCCTCCTTCCCTCCCGCCTCCTCCGTCATGCCAGTGCCAGGGAAAACCTCCCAGAGGCCAGTGGGAACCTCTCCCAGAGAGAATCTTACCCGTTACGGAAACTTATCTTCCTGCACCTGCTCTCCCAGTGAAGGGGGGAGGGGAGAGGAAGCAAAGCCCCCCCCACTTTTTTGGGAAGTTAGCCAAAAAGATACTGAGAAACAAGAGTGCCATGGGCTTGCTGGATCAGGCCAAGGATCCATCTGGCCCAGCTGGATGTCCCCATCTGGAAACCCAACACGCCTCTAAGGTTGCCTCCCCACTAACCCCAGTGATGTGCACAGCAGCCCCTGCAAAGATTGCTGAAGCAACTGAGCAGTTTTTCCTTCTTGGAAGCTGGTCAGTAATATCCATAATATACTTTATAGTCTCCAAATACCTGTAACATATAATGATTTATAATCTCCATGAGGAGTTAATAATTTAAACAAAAAAAAATCAGCAAAGTTCCCCCCCCCCAGAAAATGAAACAGCCCCCCCCCCCCGCCACAGCCTCACTTTCCCAAGCCATTGTGGAAAACAGTTAAGAGCAATTATATTTTCTTGGCAGTCCTCAGGATTCCTTGCAGAAGGAAACAAGCTTCTTCCAGTGAAATGCTGCTCAGTCCCCCCCCCCCCACACCTTGACAAGATGTTCAAAATTAGTGGAAACAAAAGGGGAAACTGCAACAAAATTTTGCAGCGCAGAGTGTTTCTGTTCAGGGTTCCAGCCCCTCCACCCTCACCCTCCCATATTTTCTGTCCACTCCACAGTCAGACAACATTCCAAGGAGGCTGGAAATGGCCTGTCCCTGTGCATGGAAAGTTCATTTTGAAAAAGGAATTAGTTCCAGTGCCAATTCATTCCCTCTGGAAAAGGAATTGCCCTTTTCTGAACCTTATCCAACTCTACAATCACCTCTGAGGTGGAATGCTGTATACAGTATTCCAAATGCAGTTGCCCCCGTGACCCCACCCATTTTTCTCTGGCCCCACCCTCTTTCCCCCTCTGTTGTCCCATCCCCTTTTGCTTTTGCCCCACCCACCACTATCACCTATCCCCTGAAAGGCTGTCCATGGTGGAGCACAGTCTTTGGCCAGAAAAAATTCCACCCCCGGAATTCAATCTTTGCTACCTATTTATAAAACTTTGCGCATGTAGCAATGCGGTCCCGACAGACAGACAAAGCTCTGCGATTTGTCAAGTGTTTATCTTTGGAGATCCGTCTAGCCAAAGATCTATGCGCCACATCTCATTCATCTGCCATTTGAGAGGGACCTGCATGCACCATTGCATTTGCCTAGGCAGTTGGAACAAGACGTGTTTCCTCGCTCGCTCACGCTGCCTCACTTCCTGGATCGCCGTTTGCGGTGATTCAGATGAGAATAAATCTTGGCCATTTGGTGTGTCACGAGCTTAGAGGAACTGTATTTGGGACCTGAGTTACGGGAATAATTGCCCATTGTGGGAGCAACTGGGCATCCTGCCAGCACAGACTGGAAAAAAATAAATAATTGAAAGCAATCGCGCTTGGCCTGAGGGTGAAGTGGGCACTGCCCCACCAACCTCACCCTGCCCTCAACCAACCCCCACCCACCTGCCTGGTTACTTCTAGGTCGGCTGGGGTGTGGCACTGCCTGCCAGCCTGCTCTTCTTTCTCCATTGTTAGAGACAGGGTGATTCTAAACACCATTGGCTGGAAACCTCAGGAAGAGAGAGGAATGTTGCCCCCAAGTCCTGCTTGCATGCTTCCCATTGACATCTGCCTGGCAGTCACAGCGATAATAGGGCGCTGGGCTGAATGGGCCACTGGCCTGATCCAGCAGGCTTTTCTGATGTCCTTATGTTTCTCCTCCATAGTCTTGGTGTTGCCCTTGTAGAACTCAGCAAGGAGGAAGCAGCTGGGGACAAAATGAGAATGAGTTGGCTCTGCCTGTCATGGGCTCTGGCGCCATCTACTGGTGGGCTCCATGCCTTCTGCCCTACCAGTCCCAAGGGGCATTAGCCACTATCAGTGCATGGCGCTCATCCCGATAAATCAATATGGAGCATGGAACAGACATTTTATTAGAGGATGGGCACTTAATAAAACTAGGGTATATCTATATCATAGGTAAACTGATCAAATGGTCATTCTCCCTCCCCAGACAGCAGAGTTCTGCATCAGATCTCTAACAGGAATCACATCCACACTACAGTCATACCTTGGGTTACAGATGCTTTGGGTTGTGCGTTTTCAAGTTGCGCACTGCGCCGAACCCGGAAGTACCGGAACAGGTTACTTCCGAGTTTTGGTGCTCGTGCATGCGCAGAAGCGCTAAATCGTGTTTTGCATATGCGCAGAAGCGCCGAATCGCAACCCGCGTGTGTGCTGCGGGTTGCGAACATGCCTCCCGCACGTATCACATTCACAACCTGAACGTCCACTGTATATACTTTTAAAGCACCAAGGTTCCTGGAAACTGTAGTTTCTTAATGGGGCAGGGAATTATAGCTCTGTGAAGGCTAGGCTACGGTTGCTAGGATTCTTAGGGGAAGCCACATGTTTTAAATGTATGGTGTGGGGGTGACCAAAGTTTCAAACACTATCCTCAAACTAACATTACCAAGACACTTAGGGTGTGTGGAGGGGTGAACCTTAAGGGTTAAGCTGGTGTATGCCAAGTGGTCAGAGTGGTGAACTTTCTTTTAGACCAAGGCTGGGGAACCTCAAGTCTGGGGCCTGAATGTGGTCCTCCACGGCTCTCCAACAGGCCCTTGGGACTCTCTCCAGACCGCGCACCTCACTGACTCTGCTCAACACCCTCCTCAAATGCTTTTGCCTGGCTGGAATTTGTCCTCTTGCCAGCATAGATGGAGGGTGTGTGTGTGTGTGTGTGTGTTATAGATAATTGAATGAAGAATGTAATGCAACAAACAAAGTTATCCTTCCATTGATATATAATTTTATGGTATTACTCCCCCAAAAAGTAGTGTTATGAGCCATCAAACCCCAGAAATACAATTTTTCCAAAAAGTTTCCACCATTTTGGCCACTAGTGTATATAGGGAGTGTGGAAATCTCTGACTTCTTCATGGCTGCAATGCAGATACAGCTAATTCTACAGCGATAAGGGTAACAATTCCTTACGCCTGTGTTAGATCCTTCTAACTTACCCCTTAAAGACTTACAATTCCCAGGGTACTTTGGAGAAATTCATTCATTAACCCCATTTAAGTCCACAGTATAGATATTCCCTCAGTTTTTCCTTGGAGTCGGAACAGGGTGCAGGATATTATTATTATTCACCCCAACAATGGGCATCCCCAACAGGCAAAAAAAGAGAGATCCAGGATTCCCCCGTTCCCTCCAGCCCATTGCTTCGAATTCAGCTTCCCTCTGCTCCATCCAAACCACAATGCAGTTGGATTTCAGAGCCTCCATAATAGATCCATGTAATTCGCCAGAAAAACTAAACTCTGGAGGTTTAACCGATAAGAAAGGACTGGTTTACTGTGTTTAGTTTCCCCACCAAATGGGGAATTGAGTACTTTCTTGAAGGAAGCACCGGCTCGAGGGAAGTATTCTTTTAAAAATTGTGGTTTAGCTGAACTGCAACTGGTGTCTTTAAGTCTCTCGAACGAAGGATTTTCTTGCTTTCCGGTAAATGTCAGTTGCCATGGAGAAGGCCCCTGGAACAAGCCAAACGTGAAACATTGGCCTGACTGAAGCCATATCAAACAGTTAATTAGAACCGCTTTGCCATATGTTTCCCATTCCCTGGAAGGGTTTGAATCAATTGCCCCATGATTTATCACCTGTTTTCTGTGCTAACGTTTCAGCTCGGGTTTGGTGCACGTGTCGGAAAAGGGATTTGTGCAGCCCAAGAAGGAGAGGGACAGGGCGAAGGGAGGTCTCCTCTTCCAAACGATTTTGCTTGCCAGCTCCCCCGGCGACAGAGATTAACCTGGCGT
Organism: Podarcis cretensis; assembly: GCF_951804945.1. NCBI lineage: Eukaryota > Metazoa > Chordata > Lepidosauria > Squamata > Lacertidae > Podarcis > Podarcis cretensis. The sequence goes on from NC_137185.1 coordinate 18,392,221, forward strand.
GCGGATGACGGAGCATCTTTGAATTCCGGTGGCATCTTGCCGAAACCTTCACCAACTTGGCTTAAGGCAGGCGGATGTCACCTATGTCGCTCTGATATTGCCTTCACACGGGAGCACTGTGTCCAGAGGGACATTGCGAAGGAAGCAGATCGCACTGCTGAAGATGGGGATTTCAGATGGCCACTTTCCTCCTCCTGAAGCTAATTCATTTCTCACACTGCCTGAGAGTTGTGTGGGGCTATGGCTGTGGGTGAGGGGTCCAATTTTCCATCTTAGCATCTCTATGTGTGAGGTAGTCTGCCCACCGGCTGCAAAACACCTTGTCTGCCAGCGCAACAGTAGTGGCGAATAATCCGGTGACACGGCTCGGTGTTAGGAGGCATTTGGAGTTTGTGCCGAACTGCCAAGTTCTGAGCTGGATCAACATTTTCGTACTGTATGAAATCAGAGCAGGGCCCTCAATGGCTCTAGAGGTCTCCACCCTGCCCGTCCTGCTTCCTTATCAAAGCTGCATCGATTAGCACTGAATGGTGTGTTGTATGACCAGGGGAACTTTTCAGAGATTAGGAATAGACAATCCTATTGTGGTTACTCCAGTTTCTCATTTTTCCAATCTCAGGTTCAGATCTCCACATTTCCACAGTTTGTGATTTTTTTTTTTTTAATTCCTCAGGAAAACCCACCAGCATTTTAGTGTGAAGTTCTCCTAACACACATTTCTATACAATTTTGCCGAATAATACCTATTCCTTCCCCTGAAGGAATACCTCCCAGATGTTTGGAAAGGTGATTCAAGTTTTTTTTTTAATCTATTGTTATTTTAACTTTTCAGAAGTCTTAAATTACTGTTGTTAATTTTTCTCATTGATAATTTTTTGGTTCAAATTTTTGTTGTAAACTGTTTTGAGGTTGTTGCTTTTTTTTACACTCAAGCAGTGTATAATTTTCATGACATTAATTAATCAATGATATAACACATTTTTGCATGTCATTTTGCCCCTGTATATACACATTTGTTACTCAGCTGGAGAATGCATTGCAAAATTCGGAGAAGTGTGAATTACGAAGGATTGCTGTGTTCGCGTATTGTTGCAGAAAGTGTGAATGATGTAGGTTTGTCTTTAAATGTGTGCTGAATCAAATTCCTCCCCCGTCCCTACCTGAAATTGGACCTCTCTTTGCTTCTCCTAGTTTTAGCAAAATTTAATAAACTCACTGTGTCATGTTGACTGTGCCAACATGACTTAGTAAGTTCATTAAAATAGGACATGCTTTTAACATCCCAGTTCTCAAACTGAAGAATCTTTCCCCCAGAGCTTTCTGCTGCCAACTATTACACATTGTTGAAGGCTCTATTCTAGCGCTGGTATGTGTTGCATTCCCCTCCTTTGCAATTGGTCTCCCATGAGTAATAGCCAGGTAGGGATCTGTTCTTTCAGTTAGGGAGGGACACAGTATTGCCTTAACAATAGGTTTTCAATATATTCCAGGGTGGATGGGTGTGATGTGGCAGGTTCTATGATCCATGAGGACCTTCCTGTTCTTCCATTCTAGATACAAGAGATCCTAAGAGAGGCGGAGCCTGCCAAATTGCAACTCATCTGATTCAGCCAGATGGGCGGGGTATATTATTATTATTCACCCCAACAATGGGCATCCCCAAAAGGCAAAACAAGAGAGATCCAGTTTTACCAGGAACAGAAATCTGAACAGATGAACAGTTGGCACAACTTATCACTTCTGTGAGGGAGATGTGGCATGATACACTATATATTAATTCTGATGTTCCTCTGGATCAGCAGTTCTCAACCTGTGGGTCCCCAAATGTTGTTGGACTACAACTCCCATCATCCCTGAGCTCTGGCCTTGCTAGCTAGGGGTGATGGGAATTGTAGTTCAACAACATCTGGGGACCCACAGGTTGAGAAAGACTGCTCTAGACCATAGGTGTAGCCATGTTGCCCAGTTCAGAGCCATGCATGAGTAGAAAATTGTCAAGAAAGTTCCTAGCCCACATAGCTGTAGTACTACATTTCTGCTCGTTTTTCATCTAGACTTCCAGAAGTGGCTTTTACGTCATGTGATAAATCACATAAAATGTGGGTATTTTAGAAAATGGAACGAAGTGCTATCCAAATGCAGCCCAGCTCAGTTGGTAGAGACTCTTGATCTCTGGGTTCTGGGCTCCAGCCCCACCTTGAACGAAAGATTCCTGCACTGCAGGAGGTTGAGCTAGAGGATCCTTGTGGTCCCTTCCAACCCTACAATTCTATGATTCTATAGTAGTGCCTACACTGACTGCCAGAGGCTCTTCAGGATTTCAGGCAGGGTTCTCTCCCAGCCCTACCTGGAGATGCCACTGGGGATTGAACCTGGAGCCTTCTGCATGCCAAGCAGATGCTCCACTACTGAGGCATGGCCCTTCCTAATAGAAATGTGCAGGACTCATTTATACCATGTGTATAAATGAAAACTAGCAAACTCTGTTTCTATTGTTGTTAAGCAGCCTGCCTAAGATCCAGAAGAGGTCTTTCCGTTTACTTTTCTGCCATGAATAACAGCCAGTGTGTCCCTGGGGGTGGGATCTCACTTAAAGTATTTTGTGACTCTCTTGTTTGCCTTGCTTTCAACAGTGTTTACGTCTAGCAGACAGTCCTCCCAACTCTTTCAATTGCCAGTTTCATGTGGGCAAAGACAACAGCTTCATTATCTTTGATCGATGCCCGCAAGCTGATGTTTCCCTGTCTCCAGTGGATTCCCTCCTGTAAACATGACATTGCGGGCATAGCCAACATCCTTAACTAATGTCTACTCTTGTGCAAGACATTACTAGGAGGCACAGATGTCGGGGGAAGTCACACAGAAACAGGAGCTGAAATTGCTGAGATTTGCATCTTTGTCTGGAGATCATGCAAGTGAGTGCATATGCAAATCACTATATTAGCTTTTTTTTTTAGTTTGTAAAATGTTGCATAAATAATTACATTATTTTATACGTTGCTGTTGACATTTGCAGTTTATTGAAATGCATTGAAATTGACTACATAATTGACTGAGTAATTGAATAGCTTAGTTTTGACCACAGTGTATGTTGTTGTTGTTGTTTAGTCGTTTAATCGTGTCCAACTCTTCGTGACCCCATGGGCCAGAGCACACCAGGCACTCCTGTCTTCCACTGCCTCCCGCAGTTTGGTCAAACTCATGCTGGTACCTTCGAGAACACTGTCCAACCATCTCATCCTCTGTTGTCCCCTTCTCCTAGTGCCCTCAATCTTTCCCAACATCAGGGGCTTTTCCAGAGAGTCTTCTCTTCTTATGAGGTGGCCAAAGTATTGGAGCCTCAGCTTCAGTATCTGTCCTTCCAGTGAGCACGCAGGGCTGATTTCCTTCAGAATGGATAGGTTTGATCTTCTTGCAGTCCATGGGACTCTCAAGAGTCTCCTCCAGCACCATAATTCAAAAGCATCAATTCTTCGGTGATCAGCCTTCTTTATGGTCCAGCTCTCACTTCCATACATCACTACTGGGAAAACCGTATAGTGAGACAAATAATATAGGTTTTAGTGAAAACTGAACTGTAGTGAAATGGAAACAGCACTGATTGCAATGAACAGTGCAATTAGTGGGGAGGATTGTCTGCTTATATCCCTATTAATGTCCATTAAAAACCTTCACTCTCCATTTCACATAAATCAAGTTGCTGATAAATGCATAGGAGCAGTTGGGGCTTCTCTGGTTGTTGGACAACTCTAGATGCTGCTGCAATGAGTTATAGGAGAACAAAAGGGGAGTCATTACAGTTGCATCATTTGTTGTTTTTTCCAGCATGATTTATAAAAATAGATGGAGGGGGAGAATTTGACCTACCTTCATTTTCTCTGGAACGCATTCACACAGCTGAGCTTCATGATCAGCAGACTCATTGGAAGTAACTGTTGCTGGAATGTACCACCCCAGATTTCAGCTGGGGGTGGGGGGAATCTCCTGTTTGATTGTTCATTTTAAAGTAAAAACAAAACACGATGGAAGACTAAACTGCTTCAGCCTGCGAAACTGGAATCTTTTAATAATGTTCTTCACACACTTGTGATAAATTGATATTTTATTGTGGTGGCAAACCAGGTTTAACCCATTCCAGGGCTAAGCTCTTTCAGAATATGGTTCCATAGCCAAAAATAAGGTGTAACCTCCCTCTACTCTCCATCCAAGAGATGAGTTTTATTATGGGATATGTAAAACTAAGTGTGAAATCGCCACGTGTCTGTCAAGCTGATCCTTCATGTAAGGGCCGACCTAAGGTATTTTTCCGCCTGAGGTGAAAGACAAGATGGTGGCTGCCATCCCACATTCTTAAGCCAACTGGGCTGGTCATTGATTCTGTCTGGTGGGACAGCATCCTCCACAACAGGCTTCCTCAAACTCGGCCCTCCAGATGTTTTGAGACTACAATTCCCATCATCCCTGACCACTGGTCCTGCTAGCTAGGGATCATGGGAGTTGTAGGCCAAAAACATCTGGTGGGCTGAGTTTGAGGAAGCCTGCTCCACCATCTCAGAGAGCAGAGGTATCACCATATAGTGGACACCACTCCATCTTCCATCAGAAAGGAGTCTTTAGGGGGGCTCTTAATAAATGGCTATGGTGGGGAGGCTGCTGCAGCCACTGCCTATCTACACCCCAGCATTTGCTGCCTGAGGTCACTGCCTCACTCTGCCTAATGATAAGACAGGTCCCAGTTATGAGTACAAGAATAGAAAAATTGAACTAATTGCTAAATGGAAGCTTGTGGTGCTTTATGCAGTAAGTAACACACTTCCTAGGTGGGGTGTGGCATGTCAGAGTCCCGTACTATGCCTCTGAAGTCTTGGGGCTGTGTGTTGCTTTTGAGTTTATTAAGAAGGCTCTGCGGGTCTTATGTTTTATTAATTTTTAACAGGGTATTATGTGCCTCCCCCAGCCCAGCCCTTTCGGCTGTTTATTTCAGAAATCGTTCCCAGGGGGACAGCTCTGTTTTTGAGCTCTTGGATGCTAGACAGAATGACATCAGACAGAAACTTAGACGGAAAAGGAGGGAGGCATAGATTTGCCCTTAAAAACATTCACTGGCAAAATGTATTGAATGAAATGGAACATGGCGCCCAATATCAGCCAGTCATGTGGTCAGGTGGGAAGGAAATGCGAAGGAACGCCTCAGTATGCAAGGTCTGAGGGTTGTCTCCAATGCTAGCCCTGCTCAGAGTAGACCCATTGACATGAAAATGCATGGCCAACTTACACCCTTTAATCTCAGTGGGTCTACTCTTGAGTAGGGGTTAGCTGGGGACAACCCAGAACACCTGACACATAAATGCATTCACAAATCTTTGAATCAGAGGGGGTTTAACAACCAATCCCTCTTTTGGGAACTGTAGCCCTGTGAGGGGAATAGGGAGGTCTCAGCACCCTTAACAAACTGCACTTTCAAGGAAGCCATAACTTCTAAAGTAGTAGAATGGCGCTTTAACTGTGTGGCGTTCTCTTCTACTAGCAGCCAGGCTCATAATAACCAGATACCGGAAGAATTAGGAGACGCGGGTGGTGCTGTGGTCTAAACTACTGAGCCTCTTGGGCTTGCCAATCAGAAGGTCGGTGGTTCCAATCCCCGCAACGGGGTGAGCTCCCGTTGCTTGGTCCCAGCTCCTGCCAACCTAGCAGTTCAAAAGCACACCAGTGCAAGTAGATAAATAGGTACTGCTCTGGCGGGGAGGTAAATGGTGTTTCTATGCGCTGCTCTGTTTTCGGTGTTCCGTTGCGCCAGAAGTGGCTTAGTCATGCTGGCCACATGACTCGGAAAAAACTTTCTGCGGACAAATGCCGGCTCCCTCAGCTAGTAAAGTGAGATGAACGCTACAACCCCAGAGTCGTCTGCGACTGGACTTAACGGTCAGGGGTCCTTTTTACCAGAAGAATTTAGAAGGTGCTTCCTTGGCAAATTGGTACAACAAAGTGTGACAAATAGTACTTGTAGAAAAATTAAATGACAAAAAGAAATTGTCGCAAGGCCTAAAACACAGAGATTTCTTTGTAATGGAATGGAACAGCTTTATTATGTATGTGGCTAAAAATGAAAATGGAGGACTCCCCCCCAAGATAAAACATTTTGGCCATCATCAACTGTTTATCGCCTGCTGTACAAAAAGAAGTTTGGGATAAGAACTTAGGTTATCTGCCTGTTATTGTGTATGTATTGCCTAAATACCAACTTCTGAGTTAGGGTGCAATATTTCATTACTTATCCGTATAACGTTGTTGTATGTTGAATTAAAAAGAAATGTCTCATGGATGTGGCCTATGTTTCACAATTCATCCATTCTGAAATTTCTTATCTTCTGCTATGGCAGGTGTGGGGAGCCTATCGCTCTCCTGAAGTTGTTGGACTCCAACTCCCATAATCCTCTGACCACTGACGATGCTACCTGAGGCTGATGGGAGCTGGAGTTCAACAGTGTGTCGAGGGCCCTCACAGGTTCTCTTCCCCTGTGCCATGGGGGAAAAAAACAACTTATTTTATTTCACTGTTCCCAGTCTGATTTTCCAGGACATTTCAGCAATGTCCCCCCGGACCCTGCTTCCGACTGCCATATCTGGGAATGCCAGGAAAATTCCAGACATTTGTTGTTTAGTTGTGTCCGACTCTTCGTGACCCCATGGACCAGAGCACACCAGGCACTCCTGTCTTCCACTGCCTCCCGCAGTTTGGTCAAACTCATGCTGGTAGCTTCGAGAACACTGTCCAACCATCTCATCCTCTGTTGTCCCCTTCTCCTTGTGCATCCCAACATCACGGTCTTTTCCAGGGAGGCTTCTCTTCTCATGAGGTGGCCAAAGTACTGGAGCCTCAGCTTCAGGATCTGTCCTTCCAGTGAGCACTCAGTGCTGATTTCCTTAAGAATGGAGAGGTTTGGTCTTCTTGCAGTCCATGGGACTCTCAAGAGTCTCCTCCAGCACCATAATTCAAAGGCATCAATTCTTTGGCGATCAGACTTCTTTATGGTCCAGCTCTCACTTCCATACATCACTACAGTGGTACCTCGGGTTACATACACTTCAGGTTACATACGCTTCAGGTAACAGACTCCGCTAAGCCAGAAATAGTGCTTCAGGTTAAGAACTTTGCTTCAGGATGAGAACAGAAATCGGGCTCCAGCGGTGCAGCAGCAGCAGCAGGAGGCTCTATTAGCTAAAGTGGTGCTTCAGGTTAAGAACAGTTTCAGGTTAAGTACGGACCTCCGGAACAAATTAAGTACTTAACCTGAGGTACTACTGTACTGGGAAAACCATAGCTTTTACTATACGGACCTTTGTTGGCAAGGTGATGTCTCTTAAAAATGTCTAAACATTCAAGTTTCTGGGAAGACAAAATGGCTACTGGAGGTAGTCGTGCTTCTGAATGTCAGTTGCTGGAAGCCACAGGAGGAGAGGCTTGCTCTTGTGCTCAGCTCCTGCTTGTGGGTTTCTCACAATAGGCATCAGGTTGGCCACAGTGAGAACAGGATGCTAGATCAGATGGGCCCTGGGCCTGATCCAGAAGGCTCTTCTCATGGCCTCAGAATATAGGGAATTTTGCCACCGGAGAGGGATAGTCTGGATGAGCCCTGAGGCTGTTCCCCACTTTATGATCCTGCTGGAGCGAACAGAGATTGTGAACAAAGAGGACTTTCTCTGCTCGAAGGGTTCCCATGGGAGTTTCCCTATGTGCTTCCTTCTTTCTTTCTCTGCGCAAGGATCGCAAAACAATTATGAGCCCCAAGCCAGCATTCCCGACTCCCTGTAAAAAAAGAAAGAGCAAAACCCATTCCATTGCCATCTAATAAATAATATCGCCATTATGTAAGCAGTCATAAGTCAGGCCAGAGAATGAGTTTGATACAGAGAATGGGGAGTTGTGATTTTTTTAAAAAACACACACACATAAATAATAATAAAAAATTCTCCCCACCTCTAAATCCTTTCTGTTGCTTTTTTGGCACAACAGTTCTGTTCCCAGCCTTCAGATAGAGCTGAGGGAAGACCGTTTTGCCAATCGTGCATTATCACCCCGAGTGTTGCATTTGATACAGTGTGATCTCAGTGTGGGAACCGGTTTTGCCACCTTTGTGACAGCGAAGGAAGGGGGCGGAAGGAAGAGAGGAGAACAGAGTTTCCTGTTAGAAATTGCATTCAGAACATATTTGGGCAACTAGCAAAGAGATTCATAATGCCTCCTTCCACATTCAAAGGCCTGGACACATAGAGAGAGTGTGGGTTTTAAAAATTATTATTATTTGAGGCCACAGGTATATGAGGAAAGAGATATGGCCTATGTATACAGATTGGGGGTTTCTGTTCCACTTGGGTAGGGCTACTTAGAGTGGCTTTGAACCCTGGTAAAAATAAATAAATTGTGGTCCCCCTCAGCAAGGGCAGACTGGCTAAAAATATTTTTATGAATCTTAAAACAAAACAAAACAAAACCTTTAAAATCTTCCCATATACTGTAAATTCCACATTCCAAATTTGTTATACATTCCTCTTTAAATTTTGACTTCCCACTTTTCCCTCCGTGCTGTTCTTAATCCCATCCCATTTACATACTGCATTCTAATAAACATTTCTTCTAATACATATTCTTCTTTTTCACATATTATCAGTTTCCCATTGCTGCTCATATTTCAAATCCTGTTAGCGATTTTATCTGAATATGGTATTCCCCCCCCCCCACCAGATATTCCAAAAAGTCCTTCCATTCTTCCACGAATAGACCATCATGTGGGTTTCTTATTTTCATCTTTACCTTGGATATAAAATAAATGTGCGACCTCATTTTTACATTAATAATAAACACAGTAATATTTGTACCCGTTGATCATATTAAGATTCTAATGATGGATATCAATAATAGAAGCACACCCATGAACTAACCATGCACTTGCTAAACTTGTACGTGTAACACAACACAGTGTGTTATCACACAAAAAATCTGTTGTATTCGCATGGTGTTCGCTTAACAAATGAGACAACATTCTATTCCAGTTTATAGACCACAGAGGAGCTACTGAAGATCAAAAGTCCTCCTCAATCACACAAAGTTTGCACATATTTTTCTTGCATGTGTGCTTGTCACACATAACCCACTTTCAAATCCAGTTTTCCTCCAAGGAGCTCAAGGTGGCAAATATTTTGCGTGGGGTGGGTGGATTGCCCAGAGTTGTTGAACTTTTTCAGGGTAGGATTGCCCAGAGTTCTTCAGCTTTTATTTGTTAACTTTTGGTAAACTTTATTTAATCCCATGATCGATAAGGGTCCTGCGATTTACCAGGATCAGTCGGGGATCTACCGGTAGATAGCGATCTACTGGTTGGACATGCTTGATCTATAGGATGGGCCACCTGGCTCTTTTCTATCAAAGGGATTATTCTCTGTGCAAAGCCAGGCATGTGAAGCAGTCCTAGAGCTGGGAGTCATTTCCAAGCATAAAATGCTTCATAGATGGCAGTATTGAGGTTCCTTAAAAAACAAACCCAATGGGGATTGGGTAGACATTGCTAATTCTTAAAAGTGCTATAGGGTTGCCATATGTATGGAATTTCCTGGACATAGCTGGGATTTGGCCGTCGGAAACAGTGTCCGGGTGGAAATCACTGAAAAGTCTGGAAAAACCCGGACATATGGCAGCCCATGTCGGAAGTGTAGATTTTGGCGATTTTCATTAAAAATAGCTCACCAACTTCTTCTTCTTCTTCTTCTTCTTCTTCTTCTTCTTCTTCTTCTTCTTCTTCTTCTTCTTTTGCAAAAAAGGGCTTTGGGCAAAACTTTAAAAAGCTCCATAACTTTGGCCAAAAACCCCTAAAAAGCCCTTTGCCAAAAAAATTGTCACTTTTTGAAAAATGGCAACCTTAAAGTGCTGCCTTTTGAAATCCTGGGCTGACAGATGTTTGGCGGTGTCAAAACGTTGCAATATGTTTTCTGTTTTGCAGGGAAGTGTATATTTTGAGATAGAAATCTCAGCAGTTCACTGGGTGGGGCATCTTGCAGGTCTTCCCTGGAAGAATCTTAGCAGGCTGCTCCCTGCAGCTGAATGAGCTGCTTCTTTTCCAAAGGCACCAGATGGTTACATACTATTGCCATTTATTATTTCTGTATATTTTACTTCCTAAGGATACAGAATGTTCTTTAAAATTTTGCTCGTTTAGCATCTCGGGAGGCCCCTAATATGGGAAGGGGGGGGGCTATCAGGAACGGAGCCTGAGGCAAATATCGAATCAGTGACCTGAGGATTGGCAGTCCTGGCTGTGGTCAGCAGGGGAATTGCAAGGAAAACTAGGCACAGAACCTTGCACCCATTCATCAGGAAAGGTCAGGTGAAATTCAGGCTTTCTGGGTTGATGGGGCCTTTGAAAGACACTGTTGGAGGGTCTGTGATAAGTCCAGAAGGTGGGGGCTTGTGTTGGTGGAATTGGCAGTATCGGGCAGTGACCTTATTCCTTTTCAGTGGTGCCCTGGAAGGCTTGACATTGGGGACATGGGAGTGTAACACACCAATGCTCCAACATTTGTCAGAGTACATAGTTAAAATGTGGAACTTGCTTAGCCCAGAAATGGAAGCAAGAAGAAATTCCGATGAAAGAAGAATGGCAGACAAAATTAATGGACTATGCAGAATTGGATAAAATGACAGGAAGGATTTGAAACCTGCGGGACCAGAGATTTACAGAAGATTGGAAGAAGTATATGAACTATTTGAAGAGCAATTGTAATCAACAAATTACGCTAGTAGAAATACAAGAAGTTTTGTAAGGAGAAATATATGAAACGTTACAAAGTAGAAAAAGAATAAAGATATTAGTTATGAGAATTTAAATGTACAGTGGTACCTCGGGTTACATACACTTCAGGTTACATACGCTTCAGGTTACAGACTCCACTAACCCAGAAATAGTACCTCAGGTTAAGAACTTTGCTTCAGGATGAGAACAGAACTTGTGCTCTGGCGGCGTGGCGGCAGCAGGAGGCTCCATTAGCTAAAGTGGTGCTTCAGGTTAAGAACATTTTCAGGTTAAGAACCGACTTCCGGAACGAATTAAGTACTTAACCCGAGGTACCACTGTAATACAGAAAGTAAGAAATGTATACTAAGTGATTAGATTGGAAAATTTTCAGATGTGATTGATGGAAGTCAAAAAAATTGTATAAGATGTAAAAGTACGTTTAATTCCTGTTGAAAAAGATATGTTAAAAAACTAATAAAAAATTATATATAAAATAAAATATGGAACTTGCTCTCACAGGAAGAAGTGACGGACACCAACTTGGAGGACTTTAAAAGATGATTAGAAAAATTCATGGGAAACAAGGCTATCAATGGCTACTAGCCACGACGGCTATGCTCCGCTACACAGTTGGAGGCAGCAGTGCTTCTGAATACCAGTCGCTGGAAACTGCAGAAGGGGAGAGGGCTCATGCACTCAAATCCTGCTTGCGGTTTTCCTATGGAGGCATCTGGTTGGTAAGTGAGAGAACAGGATGCTGGACTAGATGGGCCATGGGCCTGATCCAAAAGGGCTCTTCTTATGATCTGATATTGCAAGGCTTTTCTTTATGGGCTGAATTTTGGCAGGGCAGTGAGTTAAACCAACAGAGTAATCTCCCCTGCTCTTCCTCTCCTTTAATAATAATAATAATATATCTTTGTATGACTGGGTTTCGATTCACCACATGGGACAGTTTGATGGAATTCTGTACATGCTTCCTATTTTCTCCTCCAGAACTGTGCAGCTTGTGTATTTGTCATTCATCTGCAACCATTGCAGCAATGGAAAAGAGCCCAAAAAGTCCAGCTCTATTGGGCACCACTTGCTGCTGAGATTGTTTCCAGCACAGCTGGTCATTACAGGAACTTCTATTCCACTTTGAGAATTGGTGCCTGGGGTTGCTTTCCCCACAGCCTCCTCCCTCCTCCCTCCTCATCCCTTTTCCTTTTGTGCCATGTCTTTTACAGTGCGGGCCTGCAGACAGGCAGGGGGTGGGGCTGCCTTGCCTTAAACCGATTGTACATAAGGCACTTTGGGAGCAGGTTTACAATGCTCTAAATGAATTTCCAATAAATAAATAAATCTTGGCCACTGCAGGATGAACAACACATCCCAGATACAAAGGTGTGTGCAGGGAGGGTGAGATGCAGGAAGAAAACGACCCCTTTCTCATCACCCATTAAAGCTATTATTCAGAAACAGAAAGTTTGCAACAAGAAAGCTTATGGGCAGATTGTATTCCCTGTCTCTAGTAAATCCAACACTTCTTCCTACTGGCCTTAATGACTATAGGAGCATGCCTTTATTTGGCTGTTTGGGGCCTGAAAGGAATTCCCAGCCCTTGAGACTCTTGGCATTAATGTCTGCTGTTGCCAGTCATCTCTCTGATGCCAGGAGCTAATGGCAGAAACGTCAAGAGATAACAGAACACCCTCCTTTAGTGATGGCTGAAGCCCAGGAAACCATTAGCGGTTCAGCCTCAGGAATGAAGTCCCCCTACAACCCCCCCCTTAAAAACTGGTATATTCCACTCACTGCAGATAGCAGCAGGCTCAGGGATTGCAAGGCAAGCCTATGAGATTTAAAACTCCAGAGCTCTCTTGCGCCAGTGAGAAATTTTGACATCTGCTTTTTTCTTAACTACCTTCTCTTTTCAAGTGGCTCATAAACTGTTTGCATCGGATTCCTCTGGGGCGAAAAGTTCTCCATGTTTGGACTGAAACCAAGAGCGCGTTTTATTGTTTGAGCAAAGTCACTCCAGCCGTTTTGGGGTTGTTTTAGTGATTTTCCCTCCCCCAAAGCATTAAACAGCCCAGTATTTATCCTGCATCTAATTCCTTATCTGTAATGCAGCCAGGAATCAAATTCTTGTAATTTATCATCTGGGCGGGGGTTGTTAAAATATGTAAATAAATATCAGGGAATCGCCTGCCAATCTGACAACAGAGGACTGATTCTATATGCATATCTCATAGCTGGGGATAGGCAAATATGTCAATGTAGGTTTCTCTCATTTTCTCTTTCTTTCTTCAAAGCTAAACTTCAGTTTTCCACTTTGGCTGATGAATTTCCTTTAAAAACCTAATGAAAATCCATCCGCCTTTTAGTATTAATTTCTCCTGATACATTCCTCAATGCTCTTTTGCCTAAGATGTTTACAAATATATAGGAATCCCTCATCTTATGCAGGGGTTCAGTTACAAGGGTTACATGTATATGCAAAAATCATGTATGGTCAAACCTTTGGAGCTGCCCCATAGCTAGAGTGTGAGGGGAAGAGAGGGAACAGCCTCAGCTCTCCTGGAGTGGGCACACTGCATAGGTCTTTCCTGTTTTCTGCTAATTCTGTTTGTTTTTTAATGCAGCAAAAAGTATGCCTGTATTGTATGCAATTTGTAAACAGGTTTTTTTTAATGCCCTTTGTATGCATCTCCTCCATAGAACGAAATGAAACAGCATTACAAAATTTCAAAACATGGGAAATCTTCTTGATAACGGATCTGCATGTAAGTCTGAGAGCTGTGAATTATTGCATCTCCTCCATGCCTACCTATAAGTATTTCTTTTCTCCTCACCCTAAGACATCCATAGTTGCAGGTTTAGTGTTTGCGGCAGTGGTGGGGGTCATTTCACCCAATGAAAATTAGGCCCCCCCTCCCCTGAGCATTTAGAGCTGGGAAAAGGGAGACTGCCCACTTGGCTACAGAATGTGATTTGGATTCCAGAAGTCTGGAACTAGAGTTGCTATTGCACTTGGAACTTCAAACAGAATAGTAATGATGGAGTGTTGCTAAATTGCCTGTGCCTGGAAGCAACCTAAATCAAAGCTGAACAAATCACTTGCCCTGCCTGGTTGATGATGTGTATATTTCTTCTTAGAAATGGAGCTAGGGAGGGTGCAATGACCACGCATGTGCTAGGGCAGAGCCAAAATGTTTCCTGATACTTCACCACGCTTTATGCATGTTGCAAATGTGAGGCATTTTTCTTGGCGGGGGGGGGGGGGGGGCTTTTGATAATTTTGAGCATTGTGGAATAAAGCATGCTTGGAATTCACCAGTGGTGATCATGTTCCCATGAGTTGCATGGGCAGCGTTTTCTGCCCCATCCAATCAGGCGGTGCACTGAGTACAGGAAGAACTGCGCTTGTTGCATCATCATGGAGCCAATCAGAGTGTGGGCAGGGCCAGCCCTATCATTTGGATGAGTGAGGCCACCTCAGGCAGCTTATGTTTCTTGCACCATTTCTCAGAGCCCCCTAAGCTAGCCTACTCTACACTGCTTGGGATAGCCTGATGCCCCAGATGTGGTGGAGAACGACCTCCTGCACTGTTAGTGTTGAAGTAAGATCCATATGCTGGTCTTGTTGGATGCTTCATTTAGAATGGGAAGGTGCCATCTTGCCCTTTGTCTCAGGCAGCAAAATGTCTTGGTCTTGCCCTGAGGAGGTAAGCAGGCATCCCTTTCCATTCTGCCCTGTATTCACCACATGCAGCGCTGCTTCCATTCTGCTGCAGTTTGTCTTCCACTGAAAACTGCAAAATTCGTATCACTGTCTACTGTGGCAAAATTGTGTAACTTAATTAATTATCTAAACCACATTGTCATTATGTTATTCCAGCCCATTCATTTCCGTGCAAAGAAAACACAATGCAATTAGAGGAGGAACCCATCCATCGATTACATATCTTTTTGTATCACTTGTGGATTGAGAAAAGCAATGGCGAATGTTGACCATATTCATTCAAATGATTTCTGTTTCAGATAAATAAGCAAACACAAGCAATTTCTACTTTCCATTTTCTTTTCTTTTTTTAATATAATTTTTATTAACAAGCCAATCAAATCACATCACATTAATTCCAAATTAATTCCAAATTACAGTCCGATATAATAACAAGCCATGGTCCTCCTCCCCCTCGACCATCCTGTAGCCAGGCCTGCCGTAACAAATCTCTTTTTGTAACCGCGTCACAGAGACTTTTCATTCCTTTCCAGATATTCCCACAAGCCATGTCTTTGATTAGTAATTTATTTCCGCATAGTTCTTAATCATCCTGCTTGTAATCAGTAATTGCAACGATTCTTCTTGGGGGAAGGATTGTTAGGTACTCACATAAGATAAAAACAGAAAAGTCCCCCCCCCCCTTTTCAGTCCCGTTCCAACATACCGAACCTTTGATATATCTTCTTCTTGATTTATTGTTGAATCCAGCCCATCTCTCCACTTCACAGAGATCACTTCAATTAGCAGTCTTATCTCCCAATCTTCATTCGAAATATGTGCATTTGCTTCTCTCTAATTGTTTATTTTGAGCTCCTGCAACCAGGCCGAGCGATTAGAGACAGCGTCAGGGAGAGCCGTCTCACACAAGGGCTGTGCGCCTAGTGCCTCTACTTTCCATTTTCATCAGAAATTTCAGACACCCCTTGCCCTGAGTGGTTGATTCCTGCCTTCACCCTGAAGTCAGCTGTGGGTATGGGGTGGAGTGGTGGTTAGCAGTCACCAGAATTCCTGTAATTATGTTTGCCACCTTCAGGACCATGAAAAATTTGATGGCAGCAACAAGAAAAGGTGAGCCAGGGGCAGGGGGTTGGGGGGATCAATTTTATGAAGCTTCCCACCCCTTAGAACTCTCCCAAGTTCATGCAAAAAAAAAAAAAAAAATTGGAGAAGAACTTAGTGCTGATCCCTAGTTTAATAGTTGTCCCGTAGCTGGGAAAAGATTTGCTTATAGGCACTGACACCCCAAAGGTTATTTTGTATGCTGAGTTGATACTCAGGGAAGACAATACTGTACGTACTTGAGAAGTTGACCCAGTTTTGTAGATTAACAGAGATCGGCAAGGAAGTTGGCACCAGCAGAGAAAATTCAAACTTGAGAGATGAGAGTAAATGATTTTTCAAGTCAGCAAACAGAATCCAGCTGCCCACCCTTATCAGCTTGGAAGGTGGAGAGGCACCTAACGCATGGACATATGTAGATGATTGCAGCCTACAAAAAGACGATGACTCTGAGATTGAAATGCATCCAGCTGATGCAAATACTACCTCACCTGAATGGCAGGTGCTGGAGAGAAAGAACAGGAGAGGGTTGATGGCTTGTCAGCACCTTTGGAGCAGCCAAGTGGCCATTCGTGCAAACAGAATTCTGGATGAGATGGGGCTCCAGAGTGGCTTGTAAATGTCCTTATGTTTTATCCAAGGCACACCCTGAAGCCCTCAGCACTGTATAAAGTGTTCGCTGTGCTGGCAACAATGGGAGTTATTTTGCATTCATGCTGTACGAGCATCGCACAATGAACATACTTGACCTCGGGGGAGCTAGCCTGTGGTACCAGGCTCCTGGCATCAAGAAAGAAAAATGGACAGGCTTCATTGAATCCTCACCTCATTCTCACACCATCCACAGTTATTATGTGGGAGACATATGATCCGGGCTACCCACGTCAAGAGGAGAGTGAAGGACTCTTTGTTGCTGCCATGGCCCCAGCATGCTGTGATGATGTCACTAGAAAATGGTACTTCTTCACACGGGACCCAGAGAACGTTTCCATACTGTCACTGTTTTGCAAGAGGGTTCAAGTGCATATCAGGTTTGTGCAATTAAAGTGGGTTAAAGGGCTCTGGCATCCTTGCACAACAAATGCACTTAAAAACACACAGAGAGAGTTGTTTAGTGGTTAGGAAAGTGATGGGCAATGTATTGATAAGTGGGGAATGAACGAAAGATTAATGGGAAGACATATCATCATCTCACAAGCAAATGATGAAGCATAGTCTAACCTCTGTGTAAGTAAATCAAGACAAAATCTCAATAAACAGGTTGTCTGGAAGAGCCCAGAACCACATACACCATCTCTATTTCCCAAAGTCATAGGAAGTTTCAAGGACTCCCTTTTACACAGTCATCTTTCCACAGAGTGAGTTTTGGAGGCATAAGATGTGTGCTTTTCTGTTTTGCAAAAACTTTTTATATACTAAACACCTGTGCATGATGGTCAGGAACAGTGTAAGTGCCCAAACTACCTTTAAAATCAGGAATAGTGCTCCAAAACAAAGCAGCATTCATCTGGATTCCTCCAAAGGCTCCTTCTTGTGAGCCACATGCAAAACCAACAGGTTAGGCAGGATGGAGGGATAGCAGAATTATGGACTGTACCACTACAGACTGCAGGGAGGAGGAGAGGGAGGAAATGTATTTTCAAATACTCCTCCAGGCAAAAAGTTATTTGCATTGAGTGAACTATATCAAGAAGAGAGGAATGCTAAGCATTTCTCCCAAGTGTGCTACTTTTCTAAACACAGGGAAATTGTTTTGCATTTATTTGTGATTCTTTTTAATAATTTTCTAAGCCTATGAGGGTGATGATTCGCTTTGAAGTAAGATGAGGTACAGTACATGAGTTACAGGTACTGTAAGCTGAGTGATTACTGTGCATAACAACCTGTCACTGTGCAAATTCACCAGGCCTTGTGGAGAATGTGCACATAATGTGCCAATGTGGAGGGAATAAAAATAAAATAGAAAAGGAATAAAATTAAATAAAAAAGGAATAAAAAGAAGAGAGAGAGAGAACAGGGAATTGTGCACATTTCCTGGTCAATATGCATAATCAATAGGCCTTGGGGAATGTGCATATCTTCACTTTCCTCCTCAGTGTGGATGTTCTTTCTCACCATGGATACCCATTTCCTCTTCCCTGAAAAGAGAAAAAGTGGTAGGGGATGGGTGGCTTGAGCAAAAAAAGAAAGGGCTCACAGGGAAAGGGATAAAAATCCCCCTCCCTGATTCCTTTATTGCAAGGATGGGGAACCTGTGGCCCTTCAAATGCTGATGGGCTCCAGCTCCCACCAGCCCTCAAGCCAGCATGGGCAATTGTCAGGGATGATGAGAGTTGCAGTTCAGCAAAATCTGTAGGGCCACCAGTTCGGCACCCCTGCTTTATTCGAGCTCCCAGCCTCTTGGAGAGAGAGATGCACATAGCAGCTAGTCAGGGCCTCATGAGTGAGAGAGGAGTGAGAAGATGGTGCATGAAAGCAGGGTTCCAAGAAAAGAGTGAAGACAGGATATTACAGATGAGTGTGATTTCCAGAGAAAGAGGTCTGGAAAAGCAGGGGGAGAGTTAACAACTTTGGAGACAAGGCATCTGGCTCTTTGTAATCTACTGGCTGTGTCTGTGAAGGCTTCCAGGATCGAAGTGCAAAAATACATGTCCATGTGCTTATAATTCGGGTGGAAGGGGAAAGGCCCCTGCAAGGAAAAGGAACGTTGTCCAGTTTGCTAAAGCAGGCATATGGAATCAAAGGCAGCCACGTAAAACCAAGGGATGTTATGTAACGAAGACGGCAGCCTATGCATACTTAACGTAATTCGCAACCATGCACATTTACCACCATTCATTTCATAGATCCATAGAACTGTAGAGTGGAAAGGGATCACGAGGGTCATCTAATCCAAGCCCTTGCAATGCAAGACTAAGTTTGCCCAACATGGGGCTCCATCCCACCACTCTGAGATTAAGAGTCTCTCTTCCAATCTTCAACCCAAACCAACCAAACCAAACATTCCCAGAATGACATATGCATATCAGTAACATGCATACAAGACAGTCCCTGCCTTCAGGCTTCCAGTCTAAAAGACATGAGACAAAAGGAAAAGGGAGGAGGAGGGAGGAGGGAAGGAAACAAACTCAGGCACTAGTTTTACAGATATCTTGGAACCAGGGGCATAGGAAGGGGGGCGGTGGGGGCGGACTACCTCGGGTGCCCTCACTGAAGGGGGTGACATTAGGCATGTCACATGCCTGCCCATGGCTCCCAAGCCTACTCTGAGCCGTCGGGGTAAGGGGGGGAGAGCTGCGCCATTTTGCCAGCGGCATTCCCCCCTTCCCCCTTCGTTTTGACAGCTTGAGGGAGGCCTGGGAGTCGCGGGTGGGTGGCGCGCCGAATGTCCGCCATGGCGCCTCGCTCCGTCCCGGGCAGCAGGGAGCACATGCTGCTCTGGACACCCAAGCGGCTATCCCATGCTTGGGAGGGCACCCTACACACCACGCCCCCCTCGGGAGCGCACCCGCCCTGGGCACTGCGGTCATATGCTCCGCCGCTGCTTGGAACGACCAGCTGGAACGGAGAGGAGGAACCAGTTCAGGCATTAGAAGTCTGATGACATTATAGTATCCTGCACTGTGCCAGAGGCAGCAAACTAGCTTAGGAGGCCAAATCCAGACCATGTGCATGCACAACTCTGGCGTCTGACAGAGGAGAATGGCTCCGACTGCCGAGCCATTTGTTGTCTCACTCTATGCTGTCAGCTTGTCCCACATCATGTGTGAATTGTGTGTCCTCTGACTATCCATAAATCCTTCTGTTTGAGTTTACCCTGGGTGATTCTGTCCTTTGCCTATTGACTTTCCTGGCTCTCAGTCATGATGACACTCTTAATTAGCAGTTGATTACTACCATGTGGTGCAAAATGGCATCTGCAATGCAGCACTTTCACCTCTACTGACCCTGCTGTATTATCAAGGTAGCCTTCACTGAGTATGATTTATTACAATCTTCGGGGACCCTTCGGGGAGCTCCTCGCCTCCAAGGCCAGTCACCTTACGGATGTTTCCTGGTGCTGTTTGTTTGCAACATTTGCAGATCAGCAGAACATGTAACTGAAAAACTTGATGGCCTTCAGCTGCGACGGAGCTCTGCTTGGCTCCCATCATACGGCTTTGTTACATTCTTTCTCTTTTTATAGCTCTTCCTGGAGCTTGCTTATTTGTTTTCACACAAACCGTAAACCCCAGGCAGCCTTTTCTCTGGCATGCTTGACCTGGGTTGTTTCATCGCTTTCCTGTCTCTTACTTCATGGAACTATCAAGGTAGCACTGGGAGATCTGGTTCATCCCTGCCACCCCAAACTGCTCAAAATCTACTCA
Source organism: Podarcis cretensis (assembly GCF_951804945.1). Lineage (NCBI taxonomy): Eukaryota > Metazoa > Chordata > Lepidosauria > Squamata > Lacertidae > Podarcis > Podarcis cretensis. The sequence goes on from NC_137185.1 coordinate 18,412,203, forward strand.
GGGGTTTGTTAGGACATCCTGAAGTGGATGGAAGATTCTCCTTTCCATTTATGACACTGACTCTACCCAGAGCAGACACATGCCAGTAGGGATGGGTGAAACTGTCAATTGCCTGATACACACATTTTTGCAAAGCAATTTCCCCAAATATAATGCATTTCTTGTACATTATTTTCCACTAATACTTGCATTTCTATGCATGCTTTACCCCACTGTATGCACTTTTGCACACCTTCCTTGGCCGAAGAACTGCACTGCAAAATTCAGAGAAGTGCAAATTTCACAGGACAGTTCTGTGTTTCAGTTCACATATTGTGTTGGAAAGTGTGACTTATATACACTTGCCTTTGAATGTGAAATGAATCACATTTATCCCCCATTCCTACTCCAGAGGCTACAACTCCCACCAGCCCTGACTACTGGCCCTGCTGCCTCGGGTTGATGGAAGTTAAGGTCCAACAGTATTGGTGGGGGGCACAGGTTTCCCATCTCTGGGTTCAGTGGATGGATGGATGAGTAGATGATAGATAGATAGATAGATAGATAGATAGATAGATAGATAGATGATAGATAGGTAGACAGACAGACAGATACAGTAGATAATGTGTGTGCATAAAAGTAAACTATGCTCTCAATTTTAATGGAGGAAAAAAACGGGCACTGTGTATGAAATAAGTGGGAAGCTGGTGTAGAAAGGTCTGTACTACATGGACCATTGATGTAACTCATTGTAAGGAAACTCTTTAGACCAAATATCATTTCATGTATTACGTTATTTTATAGGGTGCCTTGAGGCAGTGTCAATGGATGCTAAACTAATGCAAAGCCAGCTGTTTTTGTTTTTGATCACTTGCAGAACCAGTCTTTGCATTTTTCTCTGGCTTAGCATTTTTAATCAAAACAGTCTTCCTGTGCATATTTGAGCTAACATTAGCTTATCCCTAAAGGTGGTGGGGTTAAGTCACCTGCTGGTGGTGCCTTGCCCACTGACTCCCTTCACTCACCTGTCACCGCGGCCTTCCTTCACTTGGTTTTCTAGCTTAGTCCTCTTTGGCTTCTTCCAACATCTGCACAGATTATAAACGGGACCTTAATCCCAGCGCTTCCCTTCCAGAATGTGCTAACATGGCAACAAAGAGACACAGAGACATTGTGAAGACTTGGCCCGAGGCTTTGGTAAAGGCAACAGTTGCCTTCTAGACAATGCTGATGGGATGGGATGAGGTCTGCAATGAGGCAGATGAATGGGGCATTCTTAATCAGTTCTGCATAAGGGAAAGAAAGAAAAGGATCAAGAAGGTAGGGCACAGCTGGACCTAGGAATGCCAAAGCACATTTTATCCCCTTCCTTGTGGTTTTAGGCCCCAAACAGGAATTAATCCATGCTTGCTCATGGTTGAGATTCATAAAGCAAATGCTAATTGGCTTGAACCAGAAATTGCTTCAATGCACATTCCGGAGCACATCAAAATGCACATTCAGAATCACATTCCAGCTGGACTGGAGCTTCTGAGCTTCTGGGAGAGGATATTGTGGCTCTCTTTGTCCTCACTGATGTCACCCTGTGGCCAAGTCATACAGTGTCCATGATGTCATCTTCACCATGTGATCCCTGATTGTCTGGGCTCATGTAAAGAAGAAGAAAGATGAAGTCCTGGGAAAGTTGACAACAAACAATCCTAACCAAAAAGAGGTGTTGAACCAGCAATGGATTATGGGCACAATAGCTTTGAATTGGCACACACAAAAAAGGAAAGTTAAGTTTAATAATTTTTAGATTTTTAAAAACCTTTTAAATAGATAATAAAAAGATAAAGGTAACCCTGACCATTAGGTCCAGTCGCAGACGACTCTGGGGTTGCGGCACTCATCTTGCTCTATAGGCCGAGGGAGCCGGCATTTGTCCGCAGACAGCTTCCAGGTCATGTGGCCAGCATGACTTAGCTGCTTCTGGCAAACCAGAATAGAAATCCTCTGAGCAAATACATAAATACCTTGCTAAGATAGTAGTGCATCTCAGAGAAAAGTTCTATCTCAACCCTCTCCTTGTTTTGCTATTTTTCTATTTGCAGGGACTCTCTATATATTAATACATATACATATGCATAGGGAAACATTGAAAAATTGTTGTGCTTCTGTAAATTGAAGTAGTATGATCCATCTACCACTCATGTCTTTCCACAAGGTTTGGCAATCATTTGGGGCCAATGTTAAAATAAGACCTTTTAAGAAAGTCCCAAAATGGCTGCTGTCTGTGACATAAAAGAAAATGGCTGCCAGGGAGGGGTGTGACATAGCAAGAAATGGTTGCCACATCTAAAAGAAAGGGGTGGGAATCACAAAATGGTGTGGAGATACCCCCATATCAAAAAGTCACCTATATCAATCACTCACTCTAAGAAAGAAGTCCTTTGTACCTCTCCTCTGTTCAGAATGGAAGGGAAGATGGAATGAAATATGCGCATCTTTAATGGGGCACTTTCAATGGAGGAAAGGTTAGGCCCCTTAAAACAGGAACTGAGTATAGCAAAAAAAAAAGTGCATTGTGGATTTTAGAGAAGATATTTACCGAGACCTTTCACATGTGCCATAAGAAGTACTCGTGAGAGCACTGACACCCAAGGATGCTGTGCTGGTGACCTTTGCTCCAGCATGTTATAGTAGATCAGGTCCTGCTTCTGTCCTATAGAGCAGGGGTCAGCAACGTGCAGCCCATGGGCTGGATGCTGCCCATGAAGACCGTTTTACCAGCCCATGAGCCGCCTCTGAACTCAGCTGCCTGCTTGGCAAGTCCCCCGCATGCTGCGCTAAACTGGTGCAGTGCGGCACGGGGACTTGCCAAGTGGTGCCAGAAACTGCATTTGCGCACACACAGATACTGAAAATCGCATCTCCACATGTCTAGACACTGAAAATCGCTTCTGCACAGGCACAAGTTTCAGCGTCTGGGCATACGCATGAGCAATTTCTGGCGTCGTGGATATGCACAGACGTGATTTCTGGTGTTGTGCTGTACCAGTCTGGCCCACGGATAATCTCCGTGGGGATGATCCAGCCCATGGCCTGTAAACCTTGCCGACCCCTGCTATAGAGTATAGACAAACAAACCTTAACATTTCAAACTCTAGTGGCAAAGCCAGGAATTGGACTAGATCTCCAGACTTGGCACAACAACACCCCTTATCGTGCTGCTGGATTCTTGTCACACTGGAAAGGCTGCATCATTGTCTGAACATGGGCTCATCCTGGTTGTTTTTCTGCTGTCCCCCACCCCACCCAGCCAATAGTGATGGAGCTGCCTAAAAGATTAAGGCGACATCATTCACTCGGCTGATAGAGGGGGAAATGATTGATCCCTCCTGGCAAAGCAAGAGAAGGAGGAAGCAAACCTCTCCAAAAATATGAGATCAAGAAACTCTCGTCTTTCCCGCACTGGAGTTTAATCAGAAACATGAGTCCTGCACATTCAAATTTCTTCATTTGCTCTGGTGGTATCATTATCCCACCCAGACGAAACCCATCAGAAGGTCTAGGAAATTAAACAGATGACTTTGATGTGAAACAACTAGACAGTTTCCCTCCTTTATGTGGCCCTCTACCTCCTGATGTTACTTCTCATTATTCTAATATATACTAATTCCTCAGTCCCATTTTTTTAAAAAAGATCTCCCCTTCCAAGATTCCTCAAATGATAAATCAATCACCTGGATAAATAAGATCCTCAGCCACAAACTGAGAAGACCATGAAGAACATTCATATTATCACATCCACATCACGAGTTTGAAGTATATGGCTGTCTCCTGTGCTTTATTTGGGAAAAAAAGGAGGTGCTGGTATGCACCACTCTGCCCCCCCCCCTTTGTCTGTCTCCTCCATCACCACCACCACTTCCCCGAAAGCGTTTTGGCACAACCCACCAAAACAGGTCTACCATGAAGTGGCACAGCTAGAGTGGCTGTTTCCTTGACATGCAGGCTGCTCTAGCTGCACCACTTTGTGGTAGACCCACTTTGGCCAGCTGTACCAAAATGGTTCTGGGGGAAGTGGACGCAGCAGAGGTGAAAAGAGGTGGCAGTATGGTATAGCGCTGTGTACCGCCTCAAAAAATCCCTGGCTGTCTCCAAAGAATCATGAGAATTGTAGTTTATTAATGGCACTGGGAATTATAGCTCAGTGAGGGGTAAACTACAGTTCCCAGGTTGCTTTGGGAGGAAGCCATGTTCTTCAAATGAGCTTAGAGTGTGCTTTAAATTTATGGTGTGGATATGACATCTCCATCTATGACACATTGGACAGGTAAGGTTATCTTCTATTATGCCAGGGTGTGATCCCACCACCACCAATGGGGAATCAGCCACCAGTGTGCTTGCCCACAGATAGATGCTTCTTCCGGTTCTTGAGAGTGGACTGGAGGGAGGGTGTGTGCCCAATCCTGGTATCCAATGAAATGTGGGCATGTTTAAGGAGTGTGTGTTCCACGGAGGAGAGGGAGAACCAGTAGAAACAAGAATTGAGCAAGGAGAGCAAATAGTTGCTCAGGCATTGTGGATTTTTGAGGGAATATTTACTGGGCACATTCACAAGTGCCATAGAAGGTACTGGTGGGAACATTTGTACTACAGGTGCTGTGCTGGAGACTTGAGGGAGCAAGCAGATCAACTATGTCTAAAGCACGTCTTCATGCTGCTGCTCCAGGTTGGCGTGTAAAGCCCAGCTGAGAAAAAAGTGCAAGAAACAATTAAAAAGCTGACCCATTGTCCAATATATGCAATGCAAACAATGGAAAATCAAATTGGATAGCAGTTTCTAAGAAACATATATTTTTTAAAGAAAGAAACAACAACAACCAACAGGCGGCAGGGAAGCCTTTTGCTGCACACCCTTTGGGTCTCTGGTCTCCTCCATTTGGAAAAGATCTGGAATGTCTGTCTTGCTGGGCCAAGTGTGCTTAAGGACACTCTGTCTTCATCCTCTGAAAAGGCACAAATCAACTTTTGAAATATTGGGTTGTTTTGGTTTTGCTTCTTGGTAAATTCTTGCTTTGGCTTGCCACATCTCCCTTAACAATAGTTCGTGGAGGGAGGGATGGGGGGAGACATTTGACTCAGGTTGCATTTAAAGGTGAATCTTACAAATTTGCACCTTGCAAAAACAATATGTGAACCGAAACAGAGCCAATCTTTGAAATTCACACTTCTGTGAATTTTGCAATGTGGTTCTCCAGCCAGTGTTTTTGAAAAGGCGTACTTCAGGGGAAACTGTGCATTAAAATGAAAAATAACACACAGATATGCAGCGTATTGGTAGAAATTGCTTGGAAAAATATGTACATTAGTCAAAAAGCATAAAGAACATATTTCTTAGGAGAAATCAACACTAAAATGCCATTCAGTCTACATTGCTCTGAGCAACTTGGAGGACGTGGGTATGGCTTCCAAAGTCTTGCCCAATCTCTGCTTTTTAAAACTCCTTCAGCACTCAGCTCTTGTTGTCTCCAGGCTGTATGAAAAGGGTGGACAGCCTGTGACTGTCATCTTAACTTCCAGCAGCTCTTTGCCTAATTTCATGAGTGTGGCAAGGGGAAGGGTGGTAGAGTGAGTGAGGAGTATGAGAGAGAGAGAGAGAGAGAGAGAGAGAGAGAGAGAGAGAGATGTGTGGTAGATAGAATTTGAGAAAAGGTGGGTACCACACCGCTTTGACTCTTGCTTCGCTCATTTTTGGCTACCGACCACCGTTATAGGGCTCCCAACCAATTAACCCTGAAGGAATGTGGCCCTGTACGATGTTTTCCTTTACTAACGGCCTATATTAATTGATCCCTGTGGAAGTCATGTGACATTTTCTTGGCCCTAGAAAATGTGACACTCTCTTTATAACACAGAAAGGCTGAGAATGATGCCCGCAGTTGTTGTTGTTGTTGTTGTTGTTGTTGTTGTTGTTGTTGTTGTTGTTTTGTGGGAGGGAGCACTTGCTTACAATCAAAAGGAAGTAAGCCATGATGACCAAAGCAGCCCCACTCTGTTTTTTTGGGTTGAAATCTGTGAGCCAAAAGTTAACATACTCTCATTTCATGTTCAACTCAGCCACAACTTCATTCCAATAAATCTCAAAGTGCCAGGAGGGAGGGAGAAAAAAAAAAATCAAAGGTACTTTGAAGGACAAAAAAAAAGAGAAGGCCTGTAGTATTCCTAAAGGACTACTGGCATGAGGGGCAGACTGGCCCAACCAGGATGGAAATATTTACAATGGAGGTGCCTATAAGGAACCTCATTAGCCTTTCGTAAGGCTGCCATGACCTGTGTTGTGCTAATTGCCCCGTTAAGCTCCTTCCCCTGTAAAACCAATTCTATTAATATTCAGACAGGCTCATTAGTGCTGCTTACCAAAAAAGACCTCACTTCAGAGCACAGCCAAGAATGAGGAGATTGGGTGAACAACAGGGTTGCTATAAGGTAAAAATGGCAGTGGTGGGGAACACACTATATATGTTGCCTTGGAGAGATTCTTTTATTTCTATAAATTAAAAAAAAAGAACAATAGTAAAAGTTTTACGCAGAGAACTCCTAGATTGAAGTGGAGGGGAGGGTTGAAGAGGGGGCCTGAAAAGTGTACCCAATCTCCCAACTCCCCACTTCAAACTATTGTTTGCCTGTTTTCACAACAGTGGCATTTCCCTGGGGACCAGAATGACTGAGGGACAACATTTTTTTTAAAGAATTCTACCCAGAACTCCAGGGACGCAGGTGGCTCTGTGGGTTAAACCACAGAGCCTAGGACTTGCCAATCAGAAGGTCGGTGGTTCGAATCCCCGCGACGGGGTGAGCTCCCGTTGCTCGGTCCCTGCTCCTGCCAACCTAGCAGTTCGAAAGCACGTCAAAATGCAAGTAGATAAATAGGTACCGCTCCAGCAGGAAGGTAAATGCCATTTCCGGCCGCTGCTCTGGTTCACCAGAAGTGGCTTAGTCATGTTGGCCACATGACCCGGAGGCTGTACGCCGGTTCCCTTGGCCAATAAAGCGAGATGAGCACCACAACCCTAGAGTCATCCACGACTGGACCTAATGGTCAGGGGTCCTTTACCTTTACCCAGAACTCCTGTCAGGATGACAAGAGCTTGTAATGTAGCATTGTTCTGAGGGGACTTCTGGGTAAAAAAGAAAGATGGCAGCTTTCACCCTCCAGGACAGCTGCTGGGAAGCTGACTAGTTTTGGGGTGCCATTTGTCCAACAGAAAACTTCCAAAACAACCCCCAACTCTGCTGCTAGGAAGTGACACTATGCAGGGCCATCTGGGATCAACAATGTCATGTGTGATTAGAATACCCCTCAAGTGTCCTGATAAAATCAATACACCCCATTTTTCACACAAGAAAGCCACTTTTTAAGGGGCCACAATCTCACATGGCACCCCAAAATGTGCTTTTTTGGGCCCCACAAGAGCACAGCCCTGAAAAAGCGTCACATGACTCTCACAGGAGTGCGGCCCCTTGAAGTTGCACATCCTGACTTTTTGCCTCAGTGTGTTGGAGAGCATGGATTAGTTCTTGCTGTTAAGAACAGAAGAAGAAGCCTGTTGGATCAGGCCAATGGCCCATCTAAGCCACCCTCCTGTTCTCATAGTGGCCACCCAGATGGCCCTGTTGCATTTGCCCACAAGCAAATGCAACAGTACTCACGCAACTTGTGACTTCCAGTAACTGGCTTTAAGAGGCATACGGCCGCCAACTGTGGAAATAGAACATAGCCATTGTGGTTAGTAGTAGCCATTGATAGCCTTAACCTCCAGGAGTTTGTCTAATCCTATTTTAAAGGTATCCATGTTGTTCCAAAACTATGCACTGTGTGAAAAAAAAACTACTTTTCTTTGCCCTCAATCGTCCCAGTGTTCATCTTCATTGGTTATCCATAAGTTCTAGTGTGCTAAGCAAGGGAGAAAAGCCATTCTCTCCGCACTTTCTCGATAATAATTTTGTAAACTTTTATCATGTTTCCTCTTCCCTGCCTTTTCTCTTAAATTAAAAACTGTTAGAGCAGATCAGGGCTACTCAAGAAACAGAAATTGGCTACAGGTCTCAGGAATGCACTACTGCAGTGAACAGAAGTGGAAATGGACTTCGTTATCTGTTGGTAGTGTGTCACCATTTTATGGAGTGTAAGCTGTAGTGGCGCATCTGCAACCCACATGCTTGCTTGCTTGCTGTAAATGTAACATCGAAGCTTCCTCCAGATTATTTACTTACCAGTTGGAGACAATAAAACTGGTCATGTTTCCTCAGCAGAAGTGGGAGCTGGCTAGGTTTGTGTGCCCTTTAGGTGTCTGAGGAGAAGAGGGAAAGGGGAAGATGTCCATTAACACCCTTTTAACAAGAAGAGGCAGAAACAGATTTATTCTCCTCAGCCTGCAGTCTTTGCTCAGGATGGGTTTGCTTTTTGCACTTTTCATTTTATGGAAAGGAAAAAGCCATGCGTATGTGCTGAATAGGTGGGCAAGCTAATGAGGTGCCAACCACAAGCAACCCAACCTACATAAAAAAACCCAGGAGCCTACTAACAAGAGCATTAGTCCTGTTAATCCATTTGTTGTTTGTTGCTCGGATGCCTGATTATTGTCTTCCAAAGCAACTACTCTATTCCAAACTTAAAAATGGAAAGCGTATTGCTGGTGGTCAACAAAAGAGGTTTAAAGACTCTCTCAGGGCAAATCTTAAAGAAGTAACATAAACTCTGACAACTGGGAAACACTGGCCTGGACAGCCTTTACCAAAGGTGTCATGGACTTTGAAGATGCTCAAACTCAAGATGAAAGGGAGAAACGTGCTAAGAGGAAGGCACATTTGGAAAATCTTCACCGTGATCAACTCCTGCCCAGAAACCAATGTCCCCACTGTGGAAGGATGTGTGGATCCAGAATTGGCCTCCACAGTCACTTACAGACTCACTGTTAAGACCATGTTCATGAAAGACAATCTTACTCGACTACGAGGGACCACCAAAGAAGAAGAATCCTGTTTGCTTGGAGTCAAGCCTTGCAGAACTACACCACTAAGCAATGGGAAGAATGTACATGTGGAATTACAAAGAACATTATCTTTCTCTCCATCAAACTGTGTCTTGCAATTCAACAGCAGAAACTCTTGTCGATACGTTCATTACTACAGGGAGCTGAGGTTGTTGAATATGGAGAAGAGATCGCTGAGAGGTGATAGGATAACCATCTTCAAATATCTAAAGCACTGGAAGATGGAGCAAGCTTGTTTTCTGCTGCTCCAGAGGGGAGGACCCAAGCCGATGGATTCATATCATAAGAAAGGAGATTCCGACTAAACATTAGGAAGAAATTTCTGTTCAACAGTGGAACTGATTCCCTTGGATGGAGTCTCCTTTTAAGCAGAGGTTGAATGGCTTTTTGTGCTGGGGGTTGGATTAGATGGTCATTATGGTCCCTTCCAACTCTACAGGTTTATGATTCTCTGATACCAATATATTGTTACTAAAGTGAAGCTGTCAATCACATTCCATGCATGTTCCATCTGGAAAGAACTTGCATTGGTTCTATTGACAAATTCCTAGCTGTGCCCTGCCCTTCTTAAAAAAACAAAACAAAATTGCCTTGTGATTCCTGCTATATTCATGAACAAATAATAATCTCTCTGTCGTCCCCCCACCCCCTGTGCTGCCGCCAGGGTCAAGATTGTATCTCTCCCATCACCTCCCCTTAAATTTTAATCAGAGAACAGCAAGCAAGCAGAAAAACAGCAAGACATTTGATGTCTATTTCCTTTTGCCAATGGGGGGTGTGTTTTATCACCCAGAGCTGTGTTTGTTGAAGGAACACAGCAGTCCACATTTCATAGGCTGAGGAGGAAAGACTCCTATTAAATTTGGCAGCTTTATAATGTTACTCCCCTCCCAGCCCCTCTTGCCTTTTGACTCTGGTGAACCAAAAGCAGGGAAGGATGAACCTCAATTCTGAATGCACAGATTTCAGGGTTGCAAAAGCCTTCTTTATGCATGACACTAACTGTGAAGCAGGGCTGGCAAGGTAAGGCAACTGCCTTAGGTGGCAGAATCCACGTAGAGTTTTATTTTTCCCCACCCCTGTTCCTGATATAGATCTTCACTCAGACCTTCTTCCCTGGTGGGGATCGGAATGCCATTTTGTGGTTTGCTTCAGGTGCCAAAATGTCTTGGGCCAGCCCTGCAACGAAGCGGGTGCAACAGGGGCTAGCACAGTAGCTCTGTCTCCCCATCACAATGCCAGGTGACCCATCCCCAACTTGTGGAATGTGGCTCTCTAGGGTGAGGAGCTTTCTGTAGTCATAGAAGACCTGATGGATTAGGAACCAGTCAAAGAACAGGAAGCGGAACCATGGTGGTTGATGCCCATTGAGGCTGGTAGGGCAGAAGGCAGGGAGGACAAACAAAGGCAGCAAATACAATTCCCTGTAAGCAAGTGTAAAGTGATTCCCATTGGGGCAAAACATTCTATCTCATGTGTACTCTAATGGGGTCCAAACTGGCAATGACTGACCAGGAGTGAGACCTTGGGGTCACAGTAGATGGGGTGATAAACAGTTTGACCCAGTGTGTGGCAGCTACAAAAAGGGATCATTAGGAAAGGAGTCAAAAATGAAACTGCCAGTATTTATCATAGCATATACAAATCTATTGTGCAATTGCACCTAGAATACTGTTTACAGTTTGGGTAGCCACACCTCAAAAAGGATATTGTAGAGATGGAAAAGGTTCAGAAAAGGGCAACCAAACTGTTCAAGGGTTAGAGAAATGCCTGTATGAGGAAATTTTGCAAGATTTGGGGCCTTCTACTTTAGAGAAAAAGTGGGTAAGAGGTGACATGAATGAGGTGTACAGATTTATGTATGCTCTGGAGCTAAATGGCTAGAGAAGGTCCCATGCCCCCATAATACTAGAATCTGCTGCTATCCAACCAAGCTGAATGTTGGAAGATTCAGGACAGAAAAGAAGCTCACACAGCTATGGGATTCACTATGTTGAGATGTAGTGATTGCCACCAGCTTGGATGGGAAGGAGGTTAAAAGCCCATTCTGGAACTATAAAGGTAAAAAGGTAAAGGTACCCCTGCCCGTACGGGCCAGTCTTGACAGACTCTAGGGTTGTGCGCTCATCTCACTCTATAGGCCGGGAGCCAGCACTGACTGCAGACACTTCCAGGTCATGTGGCCAGCGTGACAAGCTGCATCTGGCGAGCCAGCGCAGCACACGGAACGCCGTTTACCTTCCCACTGGTAAGCAGTCCCTATTTATCTACTTGCACCCAGGGGTGCTTTCGAACTGCTAGGTTGGCAGGCGCTGGGACCGAACGATGGGAGCGCACCCCGCCGCGGGGATTTGAACCGCCGACCATGCGATCGGCAAGTCCTAGGCACTGAGGTTTTACCCACAGTGCCACCTGCGTCCCTTATAGTTCCGCGTCTGGAACTATAGAGAGATATATTTGTGCTAATTTCTGTGTTATTTGATTTAAAAAAACACGTTTGCAAATAATGTGGAAATGAATGCTAAACTTGCGTTATAATCCACCATAGTTTTGCTATGTTCCACTATACTTCCAGAATCAGCTTTTACATCACGCGAAAGCTCAGATATAATGTGGAAATTATCAGTGAGAGAATCGGCATGGAGGTGGAATAAAGAGCCATGTCAATGCAGCCTCATTCTCCATTGATTCTAGAGCAAAATGTCATGTGTCGGCAGCCTTTGTCTCTCTGGCCCAAGTTTGGACATTTGAGCCCTAAAATCACTGACACATAGATCTACTCTAGCAGCAGCTGACAACACTTCAGATTGTTTTGTGCCTGGAGAAGAGCGGTTAAGGGAATCTGTGCAGAGTAGATGCAAGGGAGAAGTTGTTGGGAAGGTGAAGCTGGCCAAGATTCGCAGGCTTTGTCTGGACTGTGTGGAGGAAGATCACCCAGTGCTTCTTGGAATTTAACCCTCCTTAGCAGCCGCTGCCACCAGTTCCCCCAACCTTCAAAAACACATTCACTTCTTCATCCTCCCTGCAAAAAATGCCTGTGAAAACAAGGCACAGCCTAAAAGCCTTTATCTCTTCTAAAGCAACTGGCTTGTTTTACTGGGGGCTGGAGCCCCCTCCTGCTTTGGGAAGCCAAATTCTTTCAGCACAGGCTTGCAAAGAAGCAGGCGGGTCCCGAGCTGAGAGGCTCGCATTTGCAAAGCTGGGGGAGGGCAGAATTATATATGTATATTATTTGGCCAAGTTGCCATGTTTAGGTTGGCTGGATAGCTTGATGTGGAATTAACACATATGACATGAATCTCGCAGCTCAGCACAGTCAGTCATTCCATACAGGGAGAAAAATATTTAGGAAGGAGTGTGTGTGTGGGATCCTGATGCACCTCTGGAGAAGGAGTTTGTGATGGCAGGGTGGGGGGCTGTCAGTGGGGCTTTGAATTAGGGAAGTATCTGCACTGGGCTTCCAGGAGTTCAGCTACCAAGGTCTTGAAATGCAAGTTAGGGCAGATTTGGACCAGAGCTGGATGGAAGGCTGAGGGAGATCCACAAGCAGGCCTTAAGAACATAAGAAGAGCTTGCTGGATCATACCAATGATGCGAGTCCAGCATCCTGCTCTCATAGTGGCCAGTCAGATGCCCTTTATGGGAAAGCATCAAACAGCAGATGAGCAAAAGAGCCCTCACCCCTCCTGCATCGTGGTGTAGGGTTGCCATATGCCCTCTTTTCCCAGGACATTTCCTCTTTTTTCATGGGTAGAGCAGTCATAGCGAGCCATAGTTAAAAGTAGAAGTTGGCAAATATGTCCTCTTTTTTGCTCTTCAAAATCTAGCAACCCTAATTCCAAGGTCAATCCAAAGCAGAATTGGGAGTAAGGAGGTAAGAAGGCAACCATCTCTGTTCCAAATCATGTTAATCACAAGCTGTGCTGTTTCCATTATGCTGCAGTTCAGCTTCTGTCAAAAGCTACTTCATTTGTCTTGCCATCTGCTGTGGAGGACATTTATGTAGTTAATTGCTTTAGCATTCTGCTATTCCACACCATTCATTGCAACGCAAACTGAGGGCGTGTTTGTGGAGTCATCAATTGCATATTGTTTGTGGACTGAAAACAACATTGTAGTCACTGGATCAATTTCCATTCTGCACGTGGGACGAATAAGCAACCCCCGGCAATTTCCTCTTGCCCTTCCATTTTTGTTGAAATTCTCTGACATCCTTTACCAGGAGTGAGCTTAGTCCGGTCAGCCAGGAAAGAGGATATAGCAGCCACCAGACTCTAGCTGTAAAGTGTGGCTGCCCAATTTGTTCCAGTTGCCATTTTGTACATTTGCAACCAATGGCACCATCCCACTGCCAAAGTGCATTGCATCCAAGGCTGGTCAAATTTTGGACACCAGAGGCAGAAAATTCTGCAAGCACTTTCCCTCTTCCTTGACAGTGCAATTACACTAGCAACAAATTGTATTCCGCAGCCCAGAATTAAAGGAAGAGGGCAGCTTGATCAGTAAACTATCCACCATTACCGCCAGGAGTTGACGGGAACAAGTCTAATATGCCAGTCAAACATGAACACCAGCATGAATTCTTAGCTGGAAAGTTATGGCCCCCAGCAAATAGACTCATCCTGTTTATTCAGATGAGAACAATTTTCTCTCACTTGTGCTTTTGACAAGTTATGATCTGGAGGCCTCTTCGGTGTCCCTGCCAACAACAATAAGTGGGAGGGGCCAACTGGACAAAGAAGGATATCTATTTCCAAGCTGGTTTTAGGATTGACTGGCCTGTACATTGAATTCCCAGTCTGTAGTTTAAAGCTATAGGTTACAGATGTGTGGTTTTTTTTTTTAAAAAAACAAGAAACCTATGCAACCAATCTCTAAATAATTATTAGGTGGTCCATGAGTGTTGTGTGTGTGTGTGGGGGGGGGGTGCTGGTAGAAAGAGGAATAAACTTCCCCATGTAACTATTCACTGGGAGTCCCACAGTGTACTGAAGACTCCTCCACTCTCTATGATATTCACCAGTGCAGAGTGAAAAGTGAATATCTATGATATTCACTTTTCGATATCACGAATCAGAGTGAGCTTCGGGGACAGACTGAGGAACTGGGAGGGCCTGGGGACACCTTTGCAAATCTAAGGAACTTTTGTGGGCTCCAAGAAATACCTGTTCCACAGAAGAAAAACGGACAGTGCTCAAAACCTGGCAGACTGACAAAACACCTACACCTCCAAACCAAAAGCCAAGTGCAAGCATAAGCACCCCAAAAACTAATTTTAAAAGTGTGAGGGGTGGGGGTTCTTGGCAGCTGTCAAGGGAAGTGTTTAAATATACCATGGTGCTCACAGGTGCCACCTTGGGGACCCTAACCCTGCATAATTAAGAAACAGTCTCCTTGTTTATTTCTTCATCATTAGCGCCATCATTTAGTATGCTTTTTAATCCTTCTTTGGTGGTGGATGCAGCTCATTGGGACTGCTAGGTTGGGAGACAAGGAGGCCAACAGTAGGTGGCACCAGAGCCAATGAGAGGCAGCACCAATTAATCCTAGTTTTGTCCCCATCCTCCCCCTCCCTGATGAGTTCTACAAGGACAATGCTGAGACTAAGGAGGAGGAAGCTGATGGGCGGTGTCACCCCCTGGACTGAGTGTAAGCAAGGAGCCAATGAGAGGCAGCACCAATTAATCCTAGTTTTGTCCCCATCCTCCCCCTCCCTGATGAGTTCTACAAGGACAATGCTGAGGAGGAGGAAGCTGATGGGCGGTGTCACCCCCTGGACTGAGTGTAAGCAAGGAGGCAGGGAGGTGGGTGCTGGCTGAGGACAGAAGGTGTGGGGGGCAATGTCCCATTTTCTCCAATAAGGCCAGCCTCCATTCCCCTTCTTACAAAAAGCCCCTCTCATTGTAAATGGAGCTAATCCCCAGAACCATCTTATGAGGTACACTCCGCTTTGGGCAGAATTTGGTGGAAGTCTAGGAATGTATATGTGGAATATGTGAGGAAATATTGCTAGTTATTACAGTGGTACCTTGGTTTACAACCATAATCCATTCCGGAGGTCCAGTTGTAAATCAAAACAGGTTGTAACCCAAGGCGCGCTTTCGCCAATGGGGCCTCAAAAAAAGGGGGGGGGGTTGTAATCCCAAAAAAGGAACACACACATCTGGGTTTGACATGGTTGTAATCCAAAACGGTTGTAATCCAAAACGGTTGCAAACCAAGGTACCACTGTATAGAGATTCCATTTAAGATTCTTCAGATGTTTTGCTTGATTGGGACCCTGAAAATTGCCCCATGATTTCACCCCATGAGTGCAGCCCTAACTGCTACTGCTGCAGCTGCAAAACATTTCAACCTCTCCTTTCGACTAGTGTCAAGTCAGTTTTCCAACCTTCAGGGAGAAACATGCGTAGCATGTTTACTTGCAAAAAAGCAGCCGAAGGATTAGATTTCCCCTTAAGAGTAGCCATAGTGGGCTCCCAAACCCTTTTTACTTAGATGACCCCATTCTAAAATTTACATTTTTCCCGTGACCCCCAAATAGCAGCAAAGTCTAGAATATCATCCCAAAGTAAAGATGTAGTGCATGATGTCTCATTTAATGGGTTTACCATTTTTCTGCAATGGGCTTTATGATCTCTGGGGGCTCAATGTTTCATTCTGGACAGGGGGTCTACCCTAGCTTCTGGATTTAGAAATCACACCCCCGTCCTTTGGGGAAAGATGTCCAACACGTGCTTTAAGCTTAAATTAAAATATCCTGCATAGTTTTGATTGAAGCAGACACAGACAAAGAGACAGATGTAGGAATGCATTGCAGCAACTGTTAAGTGATGCTTTTACATGCTGCTCATCTGCTTGCTGATGATCAGCTGATGTTCTTAAGTGGCATACAATATATTGGCAGTTACTAGTAGCAGGGTGAGGTCTGATGTGTGTTCTTCATTCAAGGGATATGTGCAAGGGACACACAGTTGATTTATTAATTTCTGCCTCTATATAGCTACCCCATAACAAGAGTTCTCTGGGCTCCTCAGCAAGCAACAAACAAGCCAAGCACGTCAAAGTATTATTTATTTATTGCAGGTATAGTCCACTTTTCTCTCCAAGTTGCACAAGTTAGCATACATGGTTCGCCCCACAACAACCCTGTGAGATAGGTTAGGCTGAGAGGCAGTAGCTGGCCCAAGGTCACTCAGTGAGCTTCATGGCCAAGTGGGGATACAAACCATGGTCTCCCAGGTCCTGGCCTGACATTCTAACTCAGCCTTTCTAAATCTGTGGGTCCCCAGATGTTGTTGAACTACAACTCACATCACCCCTAGCTAGCAAGGCCAGAGCTCAGGGATGTTGGGAGCTGTAGTCCAACAACATCTGGGGACCCACAGGTTGAGAACTGCTGCTCTAACTGCTATCTGAATTCCTGGAGAGCTGCTGCCATTCAGTGTAGGTGGTGCTGTGTTAGATGGACCAGTGTTCTGACTCAGCAAAATAAGGCTACTGTACTTAAGTTCCTAGGACTGCCCTCCCATCGCCCTTTAAAGTAGAGCGCTCTCCTCTGCAATCTAGGACACACAACCACCCTAGATGGAGATGTGCCCAAAGACTTAAATGCTTGTGGGAGGGTGAGCATGTATACACAAAGACAGAGAATGGGGAGATGCTGAGGAGATAAAAAAATGCGCACAGAGATAACAAACAACGGCAGGGGGTAATTCAGAGTTCTGTGCTGTCTTGGTTTAAGCCAAGTGACATCTTCCCGTGAGAAAGGCTTTGGATGAGCCGACAAGAAAACTCAGAAATCATTTTGTGTCGTTGGATATGCTTCACTGGGAAAACTGGGAAGGGGGCATGGGTGGTTCTCTCCGCTGGTTGCTTCTTCCCCCCAGGCATTGGGAAGGATAAACATAGGTCTGCAATGGAACCAAGGACAGAGCAGGCTGATTCCCAGGACGACGGGTCAAAACTCCCAGAGTGGGATGAATATAGCAAGCAGCTTAGATTTTTTGCTGATGAGTCCCCATGGAATATATTTTGGAAAGAGAAGATAGAGGACAGCAGGCAGCGGTAGGCAACTGCATTTTTCCTGATCATGTGCAGCTGAAATGGATTAAAAAGCTATGCAGTCCCTTTGTGGCCAGGGAAGGTTATTTACCCACCTGCTCCTCCCTGATCAACACATGTTTCCCAACATGAATGTATGTGGCAAGTGAACTATCACGGCTCCCACCAAGAACCCTGGGAATTGTAGTCTGACAGTGACCAACATTTGGTCACAGATATCTGCGGACTCCATTCCAGAACCACAGTTCTGAGACCCCCTTGGGAAGAGGGAATGATCATTAAATCCATTTAAATGCAGATCTGTCTTAATCCCAGACCAGAGGGTGCTGGAATATATGGTTCAAACCAGTGTGTTGCATGACCCCAAACTGTGTCCAAACATCTTGGGACGTTGTGGTTCATGCAGAAGAAGGATGCCTCTGAAGACTAGTTGCCAGGAATCGAAATGGGGAGAGTGTTTTTGCACTTGGATCCTGCTTACAGTCTTCTGTGAGGCCGGGATGCTCAATGGCCTTTTGGCCTGATCCAGGAGGTCTCTTCTTGGCTTTAGACAAATTTAAGGCTGTCATTGACTATGAGCAGACTATGTCCTGCCTCCGGGGTCAATGCTTCTGAATGCCAGTTGCTGGAAACTGCAGGAGGGGAGAGGGCTCTTGTGGCCAAGTCCTTGTAGGTTTCCCACAGGCATCTGGTTGGCCACTGTGAGAACAGGATGCTGGACTAGAAGGGCCATTGGCCTCATGCAGGAAGCTCTCCTTAAGTTCTTATGTCCTTCTGAACAGCTAAACAGCACAAAAAAGGTGAACGGTCACCTCACCTGGGAGGCAGGCCAATACTGCGTGATGCACAATCTACACTGCCCCCCTTTCCTCTAAAACCGCAACTGCCCCTTGTGAGTGACTGTGTTGAGTCCTGTGGTTGAGTGCTGGGATGTGGGTGGCACTGTGGTCTAAACCAATGAGCCTCGTGGGCTTGCCGATCGGAAGGTCAGAGGTTCAAATCTGCATGATGGGGTGATCTCTCGTTGCTCTGTCCTAGCTTTTGCTAACCTAACAGTTCGAAAGTATACCAGTGCAAGTAGATAAATAGGTACCTCTGTGGCGGGAAGGTAAACAACATTTCTGTGCATTCTGGCACTTGTCACTGTCATCCATGCGCCAGTAGTAGTTTAATCATGCTGGCCACATGACCCAGAAAAGCTGTCTGTGGACAAACGCTGGCTCTCTTCGCCTGAAGCAAGATGAGTGCTGTATCCCATAGTCACCTTTGACTGGACTTAACTGTCCAGGGGTCCTTTACCTTTACCCTGAGTCCTGTTTCAGGCACAGTGTGAGCCAGGTGCCTTTTAAAATCATAAATCAGAGATGGCCAAGATGCAGGCTGGAAGCAATTTGACTTGGCCCCTGACTGGTCTCTGAAATTTTAATAAAAGTGTAATGGTGGAGAGCAGGAATTGGCCTCAGCTCCTTATGTACAAAAATAGTTCACAAAAGCCGGAAGAATCACTGAGGTTTGGGGCCTGTAGAAGAGCAGCAGAAAACCTGCCTTATGAGCAGAAGGACCTAGGTTTTGAGAACTGGCATCTCTCGTTAAAAGAGCCACAGGTAGCAAGACTATGAGATGTGCCTTTCTGAAACCTTGGAGAACTGCTTCCTTTGCTCATGGGTCTGAAGGGTGGTAAGGTTGAGTATCCGTTCAGGCTTCAAGGCCAGTGAAGGGACCAATGCTCTGACAGTGTTATCACTTCCACATTGCACCAAGTAGCATAAAAGGTCAGATGAAGCTTCAGAGAAATTATTTGGTTACACATCATGCCTCTTCCAGGTTATGGGGCCCTACTGAGGCTGCCAATGGATTACAAGTCCCATCATCCACAGCCAGACCACGTGGACAATGGGAGTTGTAGTCCACAACACCTGGAAGGCACCCTGTTAGCGAAAGCTGAGTTGAATTTCAAATACCGTAACTGCAAATGCTTGGCAGAACGCTACCTTCTCCATTCCTTCTCAGGACTTAAAGACAGGTTCTAGAGTGGTTTTCCAGACTGGCTTTGAAATCAGATAAGACCTGAATCAACAGGCAGAGTAGCACTTCCACACCCCATGAATGCTTGACTTCTTAATCCAAATTCCCTGAATGGGGAAGATCAGACCCCCAAGCTTACAGGAGTGGGGGTGGGAGGGAGAGAAGCTGTAATGTTTGTGGGCGGCCACAAATGGTCCAAAGCCAGAGGCTGCTAATTTGAAGCAGAGCGAGTCCAGACCACATTCTAGACTCCAGGCAAATGGTGTGTTGGTGTGTGTGTGTGTGGTGTGTGTGTGTGTGTGTGTGTGTGTGTGTGTGTGTCATTGCTAGTTAGTAGATGGGGAAGCTTGAGTGGGCTGAAAGGATGGGTGATCCACTTTCCCATCCTGCATGGGTAATTAAACACAATTATATGTACTTTAGGGATTAACCGGTTCTGTATAAGAGGGAGGTCTCACACTTCATGTGCTGAGTGTTTTCAAGGCAGCTTGCTTCAAAGAGTTGATCAACTGCAGACGCTACCATGGGGCCTTCCCCACCTACTTTCACCAGAGAAGAGCACCCTTCGTGCAGAGTGCAAGCACTTTGCATCTCTCTGCCTGTCTATCTCACTTGGTTAGAACTTGCCTCTTCCAGCCCTAGCTTTCCTCACCTCATCCATTTGTCCACATGACTCCTTTACATGAAAAGGTTTGGGGCTTTCAAATTTAGACAAAAAGCAAGTAAGGGGTGACATGAAAGAAGTTTATAAATTAATGCATGACGGGGAGAAAATGCATAGGGGAAAGCTTCAGTTCTCCACATTTCCACATTGCTTTGCAAAGTTTCTGTTTTTAAAGCTATCGTTAAAATGCACCAGCGTTTCAGTGTAAATTTAATCTAATCTACACATTTTTGTGTGCATTTTTGCCCAGTAAAGAAATTTTTGCAAAGCAATTTTTGTGTGCATGTTTGGCTGCATTGCAAAATTCAGACAAGTGTGAATTTTGAAAAATGGTTGCATTTTGGTTCATGTTTCAGGCAGTGCAAATTAGATAGGCTCACCTTTATGCGCAAACTGAATCAATTTCTTCCCCCACCCCTACCTCCAACATGGGGGTGGATACTTCCCTCTTTTAAGAAACAAATTACCACCCAGTACAGCCACTCCAGAGGTCCATAGGAAATCTTAGATCTCTCAGTTGATGCAACCAAGTTTCTGGTTCCTGGAACATCACGAACCAGGGCTCCGCTGGCTATGGAACCATGAAGCATTTCCTCAACAACACTTACCTCCTGCTGCAATTAACGAAGCTGCTCGTCAGCCTTATCCGTTAGCACTTTCCAAACAAAGCTCTCTGGTGGTTAATAAAGCCTAATGAGACCCAGGTTTCAAACTTTCCAGCTGTCTTTAACCTTGTTATGATGACAAGGCTGTGCCTTTACAGCCACAGAGAGGAGCTGTTAAAGGAAAGGTTCCTTCTGATTGATTGCTCCCAATGCTGCAATGCTGGTGGCCCATCAGGCAGAGCATCTGGGCTGAAGTTCAGGCCTGCACGGCTGCCAGCAACCACCACCTTCCGCAGTACAACCATCACTGCTGCAACCAGCTATGCAGGCAACCAGCGCCATCATTATGGCAGATGGATAACAGCCTGGAACTGATGCTGAGGTTCAAGGACCATGTCTTGCCAAAGGCCACCTGGCAAGTTGGTTACTCAAGCTGGTTACTCGGGTGGGCACCTGAACTTGAGACTTCCTGGTTCATTGTGACAGTTACCAGTTTATTTTTGCTCTTCCTTTCCTTGTATATTTTTTGAATTGTTAATAAACACTTTTTTAAAAAATAGAGAGAAAATGGCCAAAGCCATCATGGATTTGTCGGTGATTGAAAGGCATGTCTTGTCTTCCTGAAGCTTGAGGTAGAAATTCCGCAAAACCTATGATCAGTGAGACCAGTGTCAGGTATGCAAAAGTGCAGCCAGACCACAAAAGTGGTTAGAACTAGTTTAGGAGGAACCAAGCTAGAGTGGGAAATGACTCCAAATAGGGTGTAAGGAGAGCTCTGCATGTACAGGAAAGAACTTGGGTTGAATAAATGTTTCCTACATCTGTGGTGGGATGAGAGATGGTGAAGTGCTATTATTATTTATTAAATTTGTTAGTCCCTTTATCTGGCCCAGGGCAACCCAAAGCGACTTACAACCAAGGCAGGGTGTTAAGGTGTCAGAAAGTGCTCGAAGGTGGTTGGCTAATGAACAACCAAGATGATGTACATCTCCTGTGTAGGTATGTACTCACACAGACTCTTTTGGACTCTGTCCTCTAATGCATTACTGAAAACAGTCTAATTGGGAATTTGGAGTGAGCCTCTGTATTGAGCTCCCAAAGAGAATTTTCTACCACAAGCTTGGAGTGGACTGATGACTTTTCGGATGCCTGATGGGTCAAGATTTCTGGGTTTTGCAAGCCAGGAGACGAAGACTGGATGGATCAAGAATTTGTCAGTTATTGCAACAGCCTTTTGTGGAACCTCACATGGACCCACTAGATCAGCCCTCCCTAACCTGGTGCCTTCTAGAGGGACTACAACCTCCATCAGCCCTAGAAAGTGTGATCAGTAGTTGAGGGCAGGAGGCACCAGGTTGGGGAAAGCTGTGCTTGACCCAAGAGCAGAAACCCATGCTTTTGAGTAACCAAAGCCTAGCGATTTTTCTCAGTGTGTGTGTGATGCTGAAGGAGTTTTGCTGAGGGAGGCAGCCTGTCCCTTGGCTGCACCAGAGCCATTGTGGGCTAAGTCTAGTTGGCTGATGACTCTGTGAGCAGTGAAGGGACACTTCTTGGGAGGCAACCCAAGGCTCTCCTGTCGAGGCAGCCAAAGAGTCTTGCCTGCCGGGTCAAGGATCTCACCCAAGTTTCATGCATTGTGCTGGGAGGGCCTTTGCTTAACGCAGCTCCGCATCATGAAGAACGTGCTTGGCTGTCTTCACAGACCAGGTAGCCAGTTCTTTGAGGTGATTAGCCCAGAGGGTAGGGAAGCAAGGAAGGTTTATACAAAGCAGTACTTGGAACACCCAAACCAGGCTGCCAAGGAGTACCGTGTCCCCTTCCAAAGCAAGCACCTCTCCTTCCAAACGCTTGCCTCTTCCTGCAGAGGACATTTGCTCCTGGACACATCAAGCAAACAAAGGATTAGGAATAAAACTGCCTGGGAAACAGCAATGCATTTCCCAAAAGAAATTGGGGGAAGGCATTTTGCTTAATTTCTCCAGGGGGGGATGAGAGATTCTGCTTACAATTTTTATTGCATTTTTGAAATTATAGACAAAAAAATAATAATTCAATACCCCTCGCACAATGACACAAATTCGGTTACAATAAGAATGCTAAGCCTAAGTAATGCTAGATAGAGCTTTTCTATAAAAAGAGATGGACCAACAGATGGATCTAGAGCCCAAGGCAGCCCTCTCCTCCATGCATTTGTCCAATCCTCTCTGAAAACCATCTTGGTTGGAGGCCCTCAAGTTCCATAATTTTGCTCTGCAGCGTGCTTACTTTATTTTCAATAGGCTCATCTCTTGTCCTCCTGTCCTGCCACGACTGCCAAGAGTGCTCTCAACTTCAGAGCCTAGAATGCTCAAGGTTAATCCAATTTACATAGGTGGAGGATTGCACATGACAGCTTCACACCCCGGCCCTCTTCTTCTGCTTCATTTCCCTGGCTCTGCCATGAGAGCAAACAAGTCTCACATTCCCAGTGCTCATTTGAGGCTGATCTTGCCACCCTGTTTTACCAAGCCCTGGCACCAGAGAAGGATTGGCAAAGCCTTGGATTCAAGATGTTTGGGGGGGGGAGGGTTGTTATTTCAGCTACAATAATGAGATGCAAATTCTTTCCTGTCTCAAAACACCTTCTCCTTTAAAAGAGCAGCTCCTGGGGGACAGCCTGTCATTTAGATGGGAATCAGGCTTCTGCAACATTTCAGGCTGAAGGCATTTAAGACACCAGTCTGGTTTATGTAGCTCAGCTCTGCAACTCAGGAGGTGGCGGTGAGGGCAAGAATGGAGACGAGATGAGTCTTTGCAGCAGCATCAAGAAGCATTATGCTGCTATCAGCTTATTCCTTCGTGATGTCACAATAACTGCTATTAACCCCCCCATATGATATTAGAAATTTTGAGTAAAGAACATGCTGATAGTAGAACCACCTTTACACTCCAGT
The DNA here is from genome assembly GCF_951804945.1 of Podarcis cretensis. Taxonomy (NCBI): domain Eukaryota; kingdom Metazoa; phylum Chordata; class Lepidosauria; order Squamata; family Lacertidae; genus Podarcis; species Podarcis cretensis. Next base: position 18,435,514 of record NC_137185.1, read on the forward strand.
CAGATGAACGGAAGGCAGGAGTGTGTCAGCTGCGTGTATTGATGAGCATGTATGAAGAGCACCATAGTTGGATATAGAGCAACCCTGTTGCTCTCTCTTTCCCTCCATCTGCCTTTCCACTACCTTTCAAGTTTTATAAACTCTCTAATCAGCTTTTAGGGAATGGGGAGACCTTGAAACGTCTCTTTCCATGGTTTCCAATTGGGCATTTCAATAAGAAGGCTGTGTCACTCTATTAAGTATGAGCATGATTAAAAACATATTTATAGAGGATTAATGACTTTTTAATGGCTACAAAATTGCTCCTCAGCGATTGGTCTTTCAGGGCTATGTACCTAATCAGTGATACAGGAACCCATTTAATCAGTCAGGAATTAAATGCATGTTTGTGAGAGTGTTCAGTGTGCAGCTGGGGCGGAATGGCCCCAAGGGAGATGTCCTACAGGAAAGGAACTTCTACCTTGCTCAATGCCTTTGCATTCAGATCACTTTAGCTGTGCATGGGACTTCTTAGGGTCCCTTTGGATTGTAAGCTCCTCCAAGAAGGGACCTGTTTTCCTTTGTGAGGCACCTTACAACTCCCACTCTACTTTCAAGCTGAGCCGAGAGGCGAGAGTGTCTTTTTCTGGTAAAAGGAAGTACTTATTCATGCAGCACATGCTTAAACAATGGAACTCTCTTCCACAGGAGGTGTGCTGGTCCCGTGGGTTACCCGAGAGGCAAGGTCCAAGTCCGGTCCCTGGTCAGAGGTGCAACGTGGAGGCAGTCCGTAGTAGCTGAAGCTGGGTGCTGGGCAGGGAGTCGGGTGAAGTCAGGAACAGACAGGCAAGCAAACAGGACGGGTCAGGAGCTCTGGCAGGAAAGCAGGACAGGGTTCAGGCAGGAACTAGCAACCAACAATGTTGCTCCAACAACTTGGGACTGGGGCTGGCCAGCTTTTATCTGCCCCGAGGCATAGGGCGGCCCCAATCCTCTGGTGACTCGCCTCTCCTGGCCTGGAGGCAAGCACTCCTCCTGTGGGAACTTAGTTCCCTCCTCCTCTCTGCCCTGAGCCTCTGTAGTTCAGGAGAGGCTGGAGGGTTACCGGACCCAGAGGCAACGTCCGCTTCCTCTGACGGGGCTGAGAGTGGAGCACCTGCAGGCAATGGATCCTCCATCATCTCAGGAGCCAGAGCAGACTCAGCTGGTGCCTGCACCTGAGGACCCAGCACAGGTGAGGATCCTTCAGGCTCATGCCCCAGCCTTGGCTCAGCTGGTTCTGGAAGCGGGGAATCCTGTGCAGGCTGAGATCCCTCAGGTTCAGCGTCTGAGTCCGAATCCCAGGCCATCACAGGAGGCAATGATGGCCACCAACTTTTAAAAGGCGATTGGACAAATTCATGGAGAAGAGGGCTGTTGATGGCTACCAGCCATGCTGGCTATGCTCTGCCTCCACAGTCGGAGACAACGATACTTCTGAATGCCAGTTGCTGGAAACACCAGGAGGGGAGAGTGTTCTTGTGCTCAGATCCTGCTTGTGAGTTTCCTACAGACATCTGATTGGCCACTGTGAGAACAAGATCCTCCTGGGCCGTGTTCAGAAAGTGGTGGTGGGGGATGAGTATTCAGACCCCTGGGCCCTCACTTGTGGGGTGCCTCAAGGTTCCGTCCTCTCCCCCATGCTTTTTAACATCTATATGAAGCCGCTGGGAGAGATCATCAGGGGGTTTGGACTGGGTGTTCATCAATATGCAGATGATACCCAGCTCTACCTCTCTTTCAAATCAGAACCAGTGAAGGCGGTGAAGGTCCTGTGTGAGTGCCTGGAGGCGGTTGGAGGATGGATGGCGGCTAATGGATTGAGGTTGAATCCTGACAAGACAGAAGTACTGTTTTTGGGGGACAGGGGGCGGGCTGGTGTGGAGGACTCCCTGGTCCTGAATAGGGTAACTGTGCCCCTGAAGGACCAGGTGCGCAGCCTGGGAGTCATTTTGGACTCACAGCTGTCCATGGAGGCGCAGGTCAATTCTGTATCCAGGGCAGCTGTCTACCAACTCCACCTGGTACGCAGGCTGAGACCCTACCTGCCTGCGGACTGTCTCGCCAGAGTGGTGCATGCTCTAGTTATCTCCCGCTTGGACTACTGCAATGCGCTCTACGTGGGGCTACCTTTGAAGGTGACTCGGAAACTACAACTAATCCGGAATGCGGCAGCTAGACTGGTGACTGGGGGCGGCCGCCGAGACCACATAACACCGGTCTTGAAAGACCTACATTGGCTCCCAGTACGTTTCCGAGCACAATTCAAAGTGCTGGTGTTGACCTTTAAAGCCCTAAATGGCCTCGGCCCAGTATACCTGAAGGAGCGTCTCCACCTCCATCGTTCTGCCCGGACGCTGAGGTCCAGTGCCGAGGGCCTTCTGGCGGTTCCCTCATTGCGAGAAGCAAAGCTACAGGGAACCAGGCAGAGGGCCTTCTCGGTCATGGCGCCTGCCCTGTGGAACGCCCTCCCATCAGATGTCAAAGCAATAAATAACTACCTGACATTCAGAAGACATCTTAAGGCAGCCCTGTTCAGGGAAGTTTTTAATCTGTGATATTTTAGTGTATTTTTGGTTTTTATGGAAGCCGCCCAGAGTGGCTGGGGAGACCCAGCCAGATGGGCAGGGTACAAATAATAAATTATTATTATTATTATTATTATTATTATTATTATTATTATTAGTATTAGTATTATTATTATTATTAACTAGATGGGACATTGGCCTAAACCAGCAGGGTCTTCTTATTTTCTTATGTCCTTCACTACTACAGAGACACATGGGGTGGTCCTGGTCTGAGATATATAGGACGCCCCTTGAGATGGATGACTATTGTTACAAATCAAAGCTACCCGGCAAATGTGTGCATCTTGCGCACTTTGTGAAAGTTTGACCTCAAAGGATGTTTCTGGGCCAAGGGCTCACTGACGCAGAAGAGATGTTTAATCCAGAAAGGAATCTTTTTACAGAAAGAAGGCCAGGGGTTATGAGACGGGGCTGAAACTGACCACTATTTGCAGATGATTTTGGCTTCCCCCTTCTGTCCACTCAGAATGCAGTCGAGCTGCCTTTGTGCCAATGAATTTGGGCTCCCTGTAGATAGATAAATAATGAGGCAAAGCTGAAGCATGCAGTTAAAATAAATGCTGGGAGAATGTTTGTTTCCCATCACAGAGCAAGTTGTTCATCTACCCTGTTTGGTCCTAACAATTCCCTCCCCCTCTCTTTCCTTGCCAAATGTGCAGGGAACCAGGGACCCTCCAAATCTTGTTGGGCTATAACTCCTGTAATCTATTATCATCTGCCATGCTGGCTGAAGCAGATGGGAATTGGAGTTCAAGAACATCTGGAGGGCCACAGATCCCCCATCCTGTTCTCCCACAAGAAAAATGTGGTATCTATATATATTGTCATTATCTCTGATGGGCAAAATTTATATAAAGGGGTTAACCACCAGTGGGTATTGCAAATTTAATTCACATTCCACAGTGTTTTGATTATTATAACATCTAATCAATGAATCTGGGGCCACTGTGCTTTTGTGTGTGTTGATGCATTCTGCAACATGAAATTGATGCCATCATAGTGCATTAGTGGTAGATTTATCCTGGGTTGTCCACATAACATTTCACTTTATTGGTTGCTCTGCGGGGCTTCCCCAATGTTGCTGCATTATTGTAGTCTGGAGGGGCAAGTCTTGTGCTACAATGCAACAAAAGCAGGACAAAAAATAAACGAGAACTGGATAGTTAAAGGATTTCAGCAGGAAGTTATGGGACATGCACTGATTGGGAAGTAAGCAGTATGTCTGCCCCCAAAATTTTGCAGGCAGTACTCATATATAACCACCCTGATGCCATCATGATCAGAAATCACATGAAATCTTTGGAGGTAAGAATGTGAGAATGCATTGTTTTCCATTCTTCCCTCTGTTCATCACATGCAGAACTGTTTCTGTTTCGCGGCAGTTTGTCTTCCACCAAAGACTGTCCACTGCGTTGAAATTGCATGTGCAATTGATTCAGTGAATTATGAAACTTACTTTACGATTGTGTTGAAGCACATCAACCGTTTCAGTGTAAAGGAAACACAAAGCAAATGGGAGGAAAGTAATCAGTTAAATTGACTGAAGGCAATAACATTGAACACCAATTGTAATTTTATGTAATTGCATCAATTGCATCAATATTACAATATTCCACACCATTCATTTCAGTTCAAAGGGAACACAATTCAAAGTGGAGGAAGGAAACAATCAATTACATATCATTTGTAGCTTGAAAATAACACCAGCAAATACTGATCACACTTGCTGGGCTGATTTCCTCCCAGATATGAGATGAATAAGCGAACACTGGCAATTTCCACTCTCATTTCAGTCCAGCAAATGCAGTTGGGCTGCTGCTGTATTTTCAGTTTGCAAATGATACATAATCAATGACTCCACCCCATTTGCATTGCATATTCTATACATTGAAACAAATGCTCTTTACACTGAAATAAATTGTGTGGGGAAAATGTAACAATGATGTAATTAACTGGTGTAATTAATTACATGTAAATCCACCACAGCAGACAGAAAGTCAAATAGCAAAGTTTTTGTTGGATGCTGAACTGTAGTGGTATGGAAACAGCGCCGCGTGCAGCAAACAATGGAAAACAATAACTTCTCACATCCCTTATAATAAGCATCAGAACTTACTAGCCAACCATGGAATTTCAAAGTTGATAACAACCTCACTAACTTCTTAGAAGCCCAGTATTTGAAGACTGTCTTTGCTGAATACCACAAAGCGAGGAGGGGAAAAATACTATCCCTGGCATCGGTGGAAAGCAAAGTTAATTAACTCTGACAAAGATACGCCACCAGGCACCAAGAAAGAGATCCGCAAAGTGAGCGCGATGTGTCCAAAAGCTATTGACGATCACAATAAAGGCACATCTTTATGTGATTGCTAAATGGAGCCTGATTGAAACCATCTTAGCTCTGTAATCAAAGCAGTTCTTTTTATCACTCTCCAAAGAATGGTTGCACCAAGATTCATTTTGACACATTTGCTCCAGCACTGAAGGCGCGAAACTAAGAGAGGGAGGGAACCCTAGAAAAACACAACCTTTCATTTGTATGAAAATGAAAAATAACTCCATATATTATGCATTTTCATTCTGATTCATCCATCTGATATTTTGCTTGGACTCCAAGGCTAACGTTCATGCTCCCCTCCTAACACATTTTTGGGCGGCTTCCACCATTGTTCTTGGGAATGATTATTTTATTCTTGACATACATTTAGATATACAACCAGGTCTTCTGCAGGGAAAGCAATGCAGCCCAGTCAATCATTAAGGAAAAGTCTGGGAGTTTTGCCTCCTTGAAAGAATCAAGCTTTCTTTTATGGCTCAGTTTTAAGGCCCAAAGCAGACATATGTTGGGGAGTCTCTGCATTTGCTGCCAACATGTCTTCCTGGCTCTAATTTCTATAGCAAAGGGTGGAAATCGATGGAAGAAGGACCAGCCACTGAGTATAACTAGTAGAGCATCTATGCAACATTCTACATGGAGTACTCTATGGTCAGGCAACACAGCTGATGTCAGAGTGTCAAGCAAGGAATGTGCCAGCGATTGGGAAATGGCAAACAGGCTATAATTCAGTGGGAAGGCAACAGTTTGGCTAGAAATTTTGGTGGTGGGAAAGGAAATCTTGCTGCAGCAAAAGCACAATAAATTGTGGTGGCAGCAAAAATTACCATGCCCCCCATACAGGCTGCTCAACAGTGAACATGGCCCTTGACCCAGAAAAGGGTGCTCATTAGTAAGATGAGGGACCTCAGCAAAGCAGGGTCAGCGCACCATGTCAGGCAAGCTAGATCCAAACATTGTGGTTTGAGGAACTGCATGTGGCAAATGGACCATGTTTTCTCCAGTCCTGAGATGAACATGGCTGGCTGCTGGCCATGATGGTTAATTGAGGCAGCAGTGCTTCTGAATACCAGGAGAGACTGTTCCTGTGCTAGAATCCTGCTTGCCTGCTTCCCACTGGGGCATCTGGTTGGCCAATGTGAGAATAGGAGGCTGGACTAGATGGGTCATTGGCCTGATCCAACAGGCACTTGTGTTCTTAGCAATATGTGGAGGATTTCAACTTATGACAAAGCCATGGGGAGCCATTGCTTTGGGCAGCAGATGCCCAAAGTGACCTCATTTGTGAAAGACTGGATCTAATTAATGGAGTCATTTGTTTTGATAGCAGGTTCTAGAGAACAATGAATGCTGTAAAGGGGGGGAGAGAGAGAAGTAGCTGGAATATTATGTTAAACAGAAGATTCTTAAACCTATTTGTAGAGTACATATTCTGCTTTTTAAAAAATGTAATCTGAATCCTGAAATGCTGTTTATGAGGGGAAGGGGGATAATTTATCTTTATGTTTATACCTTAATTAATATTACTTTTGTAATACAGTTTGGTACAGATTTTTTTTTAAAGTGTTAAGAACCATTTTATATCACTGCAGTTTTTTAAAAAGAGAAAAGATTGCCAGCCTTGGTTAAAGGAGCTATCATTCTGACTGTTTCTCTGTAAAAATGCTTAAGCAAAGAATGCAGCAAATTCATTTATTTGGTTTACCTTATAAATAGTAGAAGGCAGAGATAGGCTGAGTTTGGGTTACCCACCCACCTAAACAAAAGTAGTTGGTTTAGCACAGCTTCCCCACATCTTTCAGAATAACTCCCATCTTCTTTGACCATTGGCCATGCTGGCTGGAGCTTATGGGAACAGTAGTTCAAAATATCTACAGGGCACCAGGTTGGGGAAGGGCGATTAAGCACAACCACTCTGCATTGATATTTGGTTGTGCAAACGAGGCCTTGGTAGTGACCGGATGGTGAAGAAGTTGTATTACAACATATTTCTTCACTGAACTAAAGAACAAAAGTAGAGCTTGCTGGATCAGTCTAACGACCCATCTAGCCCAGCATCCTGTTCTCACAGTGGCCAAGCAAATGCCTATTGCGAGAAACCCGCAAACAGGAGCTGAGCACAAGGGCAAGTCTCCCCTCTTGTGGTTTCCAACAACTGGTATTCAAAAGCATTGCTGCCTCCAGTGCTTTTTTTCTTAAAAAATGTTTAGGGAAACTCTCATTTTGACTCAAGAAAATCGCCATTTTATAGTTCAAATTGGGAAAAATAAATACAGTAAATGGACAAAAGTACAAAGATTCACACAATGTTTTAGAAGACATCTGAAGGCAGCCCTGTTGTAGGGAAGCTTTTAATGTTTAACAGACCACTGTATTGTAATACTTTGTTGGAAACCGCCCAGAGTGGCTGGGGAAACCCAGCCAAATGGGCAGGGTATAAATAATAAATTATTGTTATTGCTATTGCTATTGCTATTTATTTAGGGGTATGCGTCCCCCTGCATCCCCCCAGAAAAAGCACTGGCTGCCTCCAACTGTAGAGGGAGAACATTGTTGTCATGGCTAGTAGCCCTTGATAGCCCTCTCATCCATGAATTTGTCTAATTGCCTTTTAAAGCCATCCAAGTTGGTGGTCCAAGGGACACGGGTGGTGCTGTGGGTTAAACCACAGAGCCTAGGACTTGCTGATCAGAAGGAGGTGGTTTGAATCCCCACGACGGGGTGAGCTCCCATTGCTCGGTCCCTGCTCCTGCCAACCTAGCAGTTCAAAAGCATGTCAAAGTGCAAGTAGATAAATAGGTACCGCTCCGGCGGGAAGGTAAACGGCTTTTCCGTGCACTGCTCTGGTTCTCCAGAAGCGGCTTAGTCATGCTGGCCACATGACCTGGAAGCTGTACGCCGGCTCCCTCGGCCAATAAAGTGAGATGAGTGCCGCAACCCCAGAGTCCGTCACGACTGAACCTAATGGTCAGGGGTCCCTTTACCTTTACCTTTAAGTTGGTGGTCATCATGGCCCCCTGCAGGAGCAAGTTTCATAGCTTGCTGCCTAAAGAAGGACTATCTTTTATCAGTTCTGAATCTTCCAGCTTGTCAGATTCATTGGATGTCCAGGAGTTCTAGTGTTATGAGAGATGGGGAAAAATACAGTTCCCAGCAAGCTTAATAAGACACAGTTCCCAGGATTCTATGGAAGAAGGTGTATGCTTTAAATGTAGGGTGGGTACACAACATGAGGTTCAGAAAAGGACAACCAAAATGATCAAGGGGATGGAGCGACTGCCCTGGAAGGAAAGGTTGCAGGACCTGGGACTTTTCAGTTTGGAGAAAAGCCAAGTGAGAAGCAACATGATAGAAGTTTATAAAATGATGAAAGGCCTGGAGAGAGAAAAGTTCTGTGATGGGGAAGATTGTTGTTCCCAGGATGCTTTGGGAGAAGTCATGTGCTTTCAACATACTGATGTAGCTTCATTGATGCCTTTTTCTGGTCCTAGTTCTATCCAGGTCTAGTTGTCTTGCGTTTTCCAGACCACAGAAGATTAGGTGCACTTGAGCTGGTATGACAGCAAGCACTTAGCTCCCGAGGCTCAGAAGAACACCTGAAATTTCCCCAGCACAAATTAAATTACCAGATTTCATGGCTCATCCCAGCCACACCACAAGCCACACATCAATCTGGAGCATGAAGTATTTCCCCTTTAGGGTGGAAAGACGGAATAGTCAGGTGCAATAAAATGGACTTTTTATAATCCCTTTATGCACTGGGATTATATGAGGAACATAAGATCAGAGAGATGTAGATATACTCTCTTTCTCCTAGACTTTGAGATCCTGCTGGGACAACCTTAATAGGGATCACATTTAAGTTTCTGGAAGGAAAAAAACACCCCACAACAAGAGTTGAAATGATTCCCCTGCCACGATGACAACCCACCACAATTGGCTCTGCCTCTTTTAACTATGATGCTTGTCCTTCTCCATGAGGAGAGGCAGGCTGGTTGCCATGGAGACACAGGGATACAGGACAGTTTACCGTGGCAGCTGAGAAGCCATTCGTGTGACTCCATCAGGGTTCTCATGGCTCAGCTGGCACCCTTCCCTGGCTGGAATCTGAGCAGCACTGGGCAGCGCTCCTGCAGCAGACCACAAGCCCATTAAGGCCAGGAAACAAGCATGTTTTACTCCGGCAGAAGATTTTCACATTCCATCTCCAGACCGTCCCGCAGGCTTTCCCTCCTCAATTGTTCTCTAATCTCATGCTCTGCAGGATTGCTCACTTTCTCATCCAGCCTTTGCTGAGTCTGCTGAGAAGCAGAGGCCTCTTCTTCCATCGCAGCAGAGGATATTTGTCTCCTCCATCTTCTCTGCTAGCTTCTTCCATTCTCCCAGGGCTTAGCATCTAAGGCAGGGTGAAGGGAAATGCATGGGCTTGCAAATGTTGCTGGACTACAACTCCCATCATCCCTTGCCACTGACCACACCAGCTGGGGTTGATGGGAATCAGAGTCCAGCAATGTCTGCAGGGCCACATCATCATCAACAACATCAATAAGAACACACACACACACACACACACACACACACCTTTATCAATTACCACTACCTTTAAAAACAATATTTTAAGATGATGATGATTATGTCAATTGTGACAGTGGCCAAATTGTCTTGTTTTCATGTTCCATCTCTTTCCCTCTACCTTTCAGTTATGTATTTATTGTATTTCTAGCCCAGCACATTTCTTTTTCTTCAAGGAGCTCAGTGTGCCATACATGCTTTTCCTGTTCCTCATTTAACCCCAAAACAGCCCCGTGAGGTATCTTAGGCTAAGAGTGCCTGGCTCAAGGTTACCCAGCAAGTGGGGATTTGAACCCTGGTCTCTTCCTGCCCAGGGTGGCCTACCCTCTGCCTGCTCCAAAACCGCTGCACCATGAGGGGCTAGGCGTCAATGGCAGCAGCCTCTCCTGCTCTTTGTCTGCTCTCCAGCAGCTACAAGCAGCCCAAGGGAGGGGACTGGCACCAGCAGCCATGGAGAGGCAATGGGATGCTCCCTCGCTGCTGCCACTGCCACCACCACTCAGGACAAGCAGCGGCTTATCCTCCTCCCCAAGTTCAGTGGCAGCAGGGAAAGTAGGGGCATTCCAGGATCAGATCAGAATCTGGGTTGGCTTTTGTAATTCCGGGACTGTCCCTGGAAAACCGGGACACTTGGAAGCTATGCACTTCCCAAGTGATTTCTGAGGGGTTTGGGGAAGAGCTGAAAGAGGATTTTCAGTGCTGGGAAAAACAGCATTTTCGCTTGCCTGTAAAAAATAAATAAAACAAGTGCGTTCTGTAACTGACCTCCTCCTTAAGAATATATTAAAAACCTCAATGTTGGTCCTAGACTCAAGCTGTTAGGGCAAAGTGCTTCCCTCAGGGCTCCATGTTGGGATCACAATTCCTGGCAGGGAAACTTTACGTGCCTTAGAAGGATTTCATTAAAAGAAAAAGAAAATACTTTTTTTTAAAAAAAACTGCCTGCCCTGTTCCTCTTGTCACACCCACAAGTTCTGATGCCTGTAAAAGGCAATTGTGCTCAATCTCGACAACGTTGCTTAGCAAAATGTGACCATGTCAGCATGTTTATTTGAAAAAGGAAGTGACTGACACAGATGGAGAAAAGGAGGGAGGAGGCAATAATTATTCAAATATATTGTTCAAGGGGGAATATTGGCCACCAACCTGGATGGCTTTTACAGAGGAGTAGAAAAAATCATGAAGGATTAGGCCATCTATGGCTATATTCTACTTCTTCTGTCGGAGGCACAATGCCTTGGAATGGCAATTGCTGGGAATCGCAGGTGAGGAGAGTAGTCCTGCGCCCAGACCCTGCTTTGGTGTCATTGTGATGTTGTGGTTCAAACCAGTGGTGGTGCAGTGGTTGGAGTGCCAGACGAGGACTTGGGAGGCCAGGGTACAAATTCCCCCTCAGCCATGAAGCTCACTGGGTGACCTTGGGCCAGTCACTGCCTCTCAACTTAATCTACGTCAATGGGGAGTGGGGAGAACCATGTACACTACCTTGAACTCCTTGGAGAAAAAAGTGGAATATAAAATGCAATGAAATAAGAAACAAACAAAGAAGATTGGACTTCCCTTAGGTATCTTATTGGCCACTGGGTGAGAATAGGATGCTGGACTAGATGGGCCATTGGCCTGATTCTACCCAGGCGCTTCTTATGCTCTCATGGTGTTAGAATCCATTCTTTCTATATTCTCCCAAACTTTGAGACCATAAAATGGGGAGCTTTGGCCACTGGGGAATGCGGTCCTCAGGCAACAACAACAACAACTAGCAACACACTGAGCCATGTGGAGGAAACCTTTCCATACAACAGGGGTAAGTAACTTTAAAAGAAAGTCCCCAGAGATCCTTAATGTTCAAGCTGCGCCAGGACCGAAATAGTACTACCTATTCTCCAGTGAGTCACACGCACCACTTCTTAAACCACAAGTTTATTCTCGACTCACTTTCAGATGGATTTACCACTTCCTGGGCCACCTATGATGATTTCTTCTGTGACCGTGGAGTGTTCCCTCTGCTGACCAGCCACACCCATAAGAAGATCCCTGCCACATCAGGTCAGTAGCTCATCTACTCCGACATCCTGTTCTTACAGTGGCCACCCAGATGTCTATGGGGAGCCCACAAGCAGGGCATGACCATAAGATCAGCTCTCCAAACTTGCTGCTCCCAGAGACTGATAATCAGAGGCCTACCGCATTAGAATGTGGCCATACTTGCTTGAAACTGGATGAGAACATAAAAGAAGAGCCTTGTGGATCAGGCCAATGACTCACATAGTCTGGCAGACCCTGTCCTCATAGTGGCCAGTCAGATGTCTGTGGGAAACTTGCATGTAAGACTCAAGCACAAGGGCACTCTTCCCTCCCGTGGATTCCAGCAACTGGTATTCAGAAACATCACTGCCTCTAACTGTGGAGGCCGAGCTAGCAGCTATCCAGTGTCCTCTTCTCCACAAATAAGATCTATGATTTAAGATTTAAAAGTCAGAAGGGAGCTGGTAGGCAAGATCTTGGCCAGTGTTTGCGTGTTCAGACCTTTAAACCTCCCCCTGAAATAAATTCAGACAAGAATTTAGGCCACAACTTTATTGATTACAGCAATAAAGCTCTGGGTCACCTGCATAGGTATAAATAGGTCCCTTGATCCGTTTAGCCTGCGTCCCATTGGCCTGATTGAACCCTGCATCAAGGGACCTACCAATTGGGTGTTGTGGCTATCCAATCATACCCACCCACAGGGTGTGGTGGCCTGGTCTCACTGCAACACGTGCCCTCTTTAAGGGAGGACCCAAACTTGGGTCTCCAGTATTTTTGGACTGCAATTCATGTCATTCTTGACCACTGGTCCTGCTAGCTAGGGATGATGGAAGTTGTAGTCGAGAAACAGTTGAAGACCCAAGTTTGGGAAACACAGATCTAGGCCCTGTAGCAGTTTTATGTTAATCCTGACCTGGTGACTCTCCCTTCTCGCTATCAAGTTGTTTGCCTGCAACCTCTCTAGTAAGACAAAATATTTTCAAGTGTGTGCAGATACTCTACAGTTCCATATCACTTTTATCCACTTCCAAAATCTCCCTTGGGAGTTCAAATGGAAATGCTATGATTTATTTCAGTTCATTAGCATTCATCATCAGGGTCAGCCTCCCCTGAGACAAGCGCACTGACAACCTTCAAACGCAGATGGCAGTGGACTCCAACTCCCACCAACCCCGTGCAGAAGAGCCAATGGTCAGGGAGGATGGGAGTTGTAGTTTAACAACAGCTGGAAGGCACCACGTTGGCTACCTTTGATCTAAGAAAAGGGAGGTTTGTGTGCCAAAAGTCATTTCTGTTCCTCATACCACTCACTGGTCAGCAGAGTGGCTCCTGAGAACAGTGGAATTGCCTGCCTCTAATTTAATTCAAGGATCTAAGCAGGAAGAAATATATATCCAGGCAGCCAGCTACTTTTGTAGATATCAGGAAGGAACAAAGAGAGGCTTGTTCCTCTTAATCGGTTCATCAATCAACTCCAGATATGATTTCTGCTTAATTCAGAGATGTACTCTAGCCACGACAAACTACGGAAACAGTGCCACATCGTAACTGAAGGCGACAAATCCCAAGGGTGTGTTTGTGTATATAAAATGCAATTCTGTTTTTTTGTGTGTTCTGATTTTTGATACCGTGGCTGCGTGTTCCTACCTGCTTTCAAACTCGAAGCCTGTTCAAGAGACGGAGACCGTTGACTTTACACAATAGATGCGCTTGGCTGAACTGATAACAACTTCATGCATACCTGGAGCAAATTGGAGCCAAGGGCATGGAAGGAAACATGAGTCCTGGCACCTATATAATGCCTATCGTGTTTTGTCATTGCTTTCTGTGGAGACAGAGTGACATCCACTTTGATCCTTTCCAAAAAGACATGCGCAATCACCAGGGCCATAATTCATTATTACACAATTTGTTCTTGCTACAAGAGATGCCCACTCTTTCAAATGGTGACAGCAAACTGGACAGCTGAGCCAATTGCCCTGTTACGATGATGTTGATATTAGTGCAAAATCAAAGTTCATAGGGCAGGAGAGTGTTAGTGTGCTTGCTTGTGGCTATTTTGGTTACCATGATCCTGTGCAATTTTGCAGTGCGGTTTTCCCCTGAAAAAATGTGTGTGTCCCTCCAAAGGGCTGCAATCTTGTGCAGTGCCCCAAAACACTTTTGGCGCTGTGCTAAAAAAGTGGGGTTTTTTTGGAGGGGGGGACCACGATGCAAAATTGCAAGAGATCACAGCAACCAAAATGGCTGCCATGCTCGTTCAATAAAAATGTGGCCAAATGTGGCTCCACAAGCCTCTCTATGTAGCCCTTTGGAGCCTCCCCAGCCCTGCTCTGCTCCCTTCTTGAGTGTTTTTTCCTTGGCTGGAATGGGCCCTTGAACTCCAACGATGCTTGCTGCTTGTCTAAATTAAGGTCACCAGATTCTTTTCCTACTAAATAGATGGATTTTGTCAGGGGACTGATTTGTAAATCTGGGGACTGTCCCTGTGAAACGGGGACATCTGGTAACCTTAGCCTAAATGGAGGACAGGTAGCAGCGTGTGTAGAAACCAGCCTACTATGCAATTTACATTTATTACTCCACACAATTTTTGTCTCTGCTCTTGCCCACTGATATGCGGCCCTCAGAGGGGAATGCTGCCCTCAGACTCACAATAGTTCCCCATCCCTGAGAAAGGCCTTTGGTCAAATCCAGCAGATCTCTTCCTATGTTTCAACACTTGGCATCTCCCAGAATAAGGTCACTGGTGATGATGTTGTCCCTCCCAAAGAATACTCTGTGTTTGTTGGGAGAGACCTCATCCCTTGTTTGTGTTTCTATGGTTCTGCATTGCATTCTGGTCTGGCTCCCATCCTCAATTCCCCCATAAACTTGAGAACACGACAAAGTTAATTATCAATGTGAAAATTGGGATGAAAAATAAATAAATACAGTTGATTTGGCAAGGAGGCGGGGAAGGAGAAAGAAGGAAATCTCGGATTCGATGACTAATCCTGGGAGGGCACATTAAATTAGTATTAGCTGATCAGCCACAGAGGAGCAGAGGAAAATTTCTGCTGGACTCTTCCCTTCGTGTCCACTCCCTGGCTTCCTTTTCCATCCCTCGGTCCTTCCAGTCCTGAAAAACATACACAGTGTTGCCACGGCAATCAAGACGAGATACATGTATATGAGAAAATGAGACAATCTCTTTCCTCGGTAATCACTTGGATGGTGGAAAATGTAAACCTCGGTGTTGCTCATAAAGAAATATCCACCGCTGATGGAAGACAACAGGCACAGGATTTTCCCACCATTTCACCGAATGCCATGTGGCTTTGCACACCTCATTGGGGATTACTTCTCCCTCCCGCCATGAAAAATAAAAATGAGCATCCACAACATCGTGGTGCTCAATTTCAGCATCCTCTAGGTGGCCGCTCTTGGAGCGCAGGCTCAGAAAGCCACTTTCCAGCACTGTGGTGATTAAAATTAAAGGTGGGCGAATTTCTCGATTTTGGTTTTACACTGTCTTATCTCCAGTTGGGATTCTTATTTGTTAGAGGGAGTCTGGAGTGGCAAACATCAAAATGTTACGACGATGCAATTTAAGATAAAACAGAAGCATGTTGGAAACATCTAATGGCTATTTGAAAGAAATCTTAAAGCTGTTAAAATGTTTAGAGCCTCCAAAAATATAAAATATATTAGCAAACACTCAAAAATTTGTTGGCATGTCTACTTTGCCACTTACACTTTGCACAC
Organism: Podarcis cretensis; assembly: GCF_951804945.1. Taxonomy (NCBI): domain Eukaryota; kingdom Metazoa; phylum Chordata; class Lepidosauria; order Squamata; family Lacertidae; genus Podarcis; species Podarcis cretensis. The sequence continues at coordinate 18,450,802 of NC_137185.1, forward strand.
AAAGCTGCCGCTGTTGTTGGTTGGGAGCAGTAAGTCACGAAATAGCAATTTTCTAGGTATTGCAGCTGTTGCACATCACTTGGCCAGAGCTCTGCATTACAAAATTTTGATATTCACGTACAGTATACAGTGGTACCTCGGGTTACAGACGCTTCAGGTTACAGGCACTTCAGGTTACAGACTCCGCTAACCCAGACATAGTACCTTGGGTTAAGAACTTTGCTTCAGGATGAGAACAGAAATCATGCGGCGGCAGCGTGACAGCAGCAGGAGGCCCCATTAGCTAAAATGGTACCTCAAGTTAAGAACAGTTTCAGGTTAAGAACGGACCTCCAGAACGAATTAAGTTCTTAACCTGAGGTACCACTGTAGTCACATCTCTTCTCGAAAAGGCCTGACAAAGACTTTCTCCATCAGAGAACCTAGACAGCTGCTGCCAGCAAAGTACCAATGGTCTGAGCCTTTATTCATTCATTTATTTTTTGCATTTGTATACCAACCTAGCAGTTCGAAAGCATGTCAAAGTACAAGTAGATAAATAGGTACCACTCTGGCGGGAAGGTAAATGGCGTTTCCATGCGGTGCTCTGGTTCACCAGAAACGGCTTAGTCATGCTGGCCACATGACCCGGAAGCTGTACACCGGCTCCCTCGGCCAATAAAGCGAGATGAGCACCGAAACCCCAGAGTCGGCCACGACTGGACCTAATGGTCAGGGGTCCCTTTACCTTTATTCCACTTGTTACCCCACGGAACTCAAGGTTGTGTTCATTGTTCTCCCCCTCCTCAGTTAATCCCCACAACCCCCCTGCAAGGTAGGTTAGGTTGAGAGAAGAGAGTGACTGGTCCAAGGTCACACCCAGAGAGCTTCACAGCTGAGTGGGAATTCGAACCCTGGTTTCCCAGGTCCTAGTCTGATCCTCTAACCACTACACCACACTAGCTCTTTACAGTGGTACCTCGAGTTACAGACGCTTCAGGTTACAGACTCCGCTAGCCCAGAAATAGTACCTCGGGTTAAGAACTTTGCTTCAGGATGAGAACAGAAATTGCGTGGCGCCGGTGCAGCAGCAGCGGGAGGCCCCATTAGCTAAAGTGGTACCTCAGTTTAAGAACAGTTTCAGGTTAAGAATGGACCTCCAGAACAAATTAAGTTCTTAACCCGAGGTACCACTGTATATTATAATGTTTATCAGTTCATATGGAGAGGGTGGGGAAAAGAACAGAAAACACCCTGCTCTGGATGGCTGGGGCTCAGCTTCCTTGATGGTTTGCTTTTTAAATAATTAATTTTCCAGTTGGAAAGAAATCGAGAGAGAGAAATAAAGTTGTTTTAAAAGCCAATTTTCTTTGCTTTGGAATTAATTTTACCCTTTCTCGAAACCCCCTCCACAATTATAGCTTCAGGTGCATTGCAGCTCGATTCAGAAAATAAAGCCATGCACTGTACTATAAGCCTCCGCTGGGGTTATTTACGAGACACAAGAGCCCCCCTTGGAAGCTGAGAAAGAAATGGGTGGGGGCTGGGGGGGGACATTCCTTCCTTGAGTGCAGAGCAATAACAGCTCCTAAAGAAGGAAGCCCTTTCCCTTTTTCTGTCTGTTTGCTTCCTTCAGCCTGCATGTGTTTCCAATCTGCAGCTAAACATACAAGCACACAATGCAGACCCCTCCCACACAGGTCTTACGTGTTTATGTGTGTGTGAGCACACAAACGCAAACACATGCACACAAGCACGGCACCGCAACTCTTTCCATTCTTTTATTTATTTTCCCAACAGATAGGTGAGGCCATGTTGTCGAAGGCCCAATCAAGAGATGCCTCTGCAATTTCAGCAAAGGGACAGCCACTCCCTAATTCTCCCCTGTATGTTATAGAATCAACCTTCAACACTTCGGTTGCAGGAAGTTTGTGGACAGAGATAATTCATTTACATTTGGGGGATCCTGAGAACAGTCCAGGAGGACCACGCTGGGTGTTCCACATTGGGGTGGGTGGTGGTTTCGTTCCCATGATCTCAAGCAATGTGAGCAGAGGGTGGGAGATTAAGGCTCATTTGAGAGTGTGCATGGGGGCAGGATTCAATTACATTTACATTTGAATGGGAAACATTATTATTATTATTCTCATTATTCTTATTCTTTTATTTTTATTTATTTAAGAACATACAACAACAATACACAATAAAGAAAGAAAGACAATTGAATCAAAACTAAAGTTAAACATACAGACAAAGACTGCTCACCACATTAAATAGGGGGCGCCCTTTGCGTGGTCGCATGCAGCCCCTGGACCCTATGTGGCTCCATTAGCACAGGCTTGGCTTTGCCTTTCCCCAGGTGGGATACCTGGAGGTCTCTGCCTACCTCAGTCAGTTGTCCAATCCCGCCTGGGGAAGCATTCCCAAGGTGACCAGGCCAGGTAGGGGGAGGGACTACCTGCCCACACAATAGAGGGAGGATCTTACCTGGGAATCTTCAGTTGGCTCCAGAGCTTCTCCCACCCTACCCACTCTCAGTTAAGACTTCTTTTGCAGGTTAACCATTTCTCCACAGGTACGTGGGTGATACTATGTCAGGGTCGCTGTTGAAGGGCCAGAAAGGAATTCCCCTGCATTGGCAGGTTTTTTTGCCTTTCCCGTAGCAAAACGTCACAACTTTGACGGTATCAGGCCTTGGGCGGAATCCTTTAGTCTATCTTCCCTGAATGGGGGGGGGGGCATGCAGCGGTGACTCACACCCCCTTCCTCTTTGTGGCGGCGATACCAGGGTTCCCTGTTAAAGGGGTTTTTGAAGGGGAGGCTTTGACCTCCCCTGTGACGGCGGCATAACGGGGGCGGGCTCTCTCTGCTTGAACAGACGTTCTCCAGAGCCAGCCCATCCCACCCCACACTGGATAACCCTGATGTTCCCCAGATCCCCGGCGGGGGACTGGGAGGGATAAACGCCCAGTGCCTGAGCCAAGGTCTACCCACATCTGAAATGTAATAAAGTTGTGGCCAATTTTAATCCCATAGCACGTTGTCTTGAGTCGTTATTCAACATGGGGGGGCGCCCAGGGTTTGGGGGGACTCCGCCTGTCCACACAAAACAAATTTGGGTCATTCCATTCACAATCCCTGAAAAGAATGATTCTTGGTATTGGGGGTGAGGTAGTAACATTCCCCCCTTAAATTTTAATAATTTTATTTCATATAATATCACAAATGTTTGAGAGATGTGGAAACAAACAAAGCATGCCTTGCCTCTTTGATAGCAGATGTTCCACATTTTAAAAAAAGAAACACAGAGTTGTTATTATTTCTTTTATTATTATTATTTATTATTTACCCACCCGTCAGGTCAGGTTACATAATGCAAGATTAAAAACAATCTGAAACAACTTACAGGTATGTATAGAGTACCTTCTGGCCCTGTGAGCCTTCTATGTGGGGTTCCTCCGGGTTCAGTGTCCCCCCCCCCCATGCTGTTTAATACCTCCATGAAACCACTGTTTCTTTGCAAAGGAGGAGGATGGAGGAGAGAACTGGAACAGGTGGGGGCCACACAACTGCCAGCCAAGAAGCAGAAAAGCAAGTCAGACTTTGTTGACAATCTAGCATCTAAAATAAAACAACACAAGACAACTTCTGAGACAAGTGGTTGAGAAATGGCAAATTCCATAGACTTGTGGCTGGCTGCCTGGTCCCTCTGAGTGGGCTCCCCATTCACTGGTGATGTGTTGGAATGCACAAACAAAGGAGACTTCCGTCTTCTTGCCAGTACATGTGTGCTGGGCAAGAGGATGTGCTGGGAAGACCTCAGCTCTCTGGGACATTGTCTGCTTGACCTTTCAGCAGTTCCAAGTCCTTCTCGCTCAGCTAGAGTGTCTGAGATTTCTGCGGCCTCATTGGCAGATCACAGAGCTGTCAACACCAGCTGGGGAACAGAAAGCTGTCCAGAGAGAGAGAGAGAGAGAGAGAGAGAGAGAGAGAGAGAGAGAGAGTTATTTTCCAGACTGATGCATTATTGACTCCCTATTGGGAAACAGAGGATTCCCCCTCCCTCCCTCTGCCCCCCCGTCTCTCTCTCTCTCTCTCTCTCTCTCTCTCTCTCTCTCTCTCTCACACACACACACACACACACACACCCCCCTGACAACTTGTATTTATTTTATTTGTTTATTTTGTAAAATTTATATACCACTCGATTGCAAGAAAAACTCAAAGAGGTTTACAAAACAGATAGAACAATACAATTATCAATGAGGAAGAATTAACAACAATAGTTTAATTTGGAAAAGTTACAATAACAGATTAAAACTTGCACTAGCTTTCCAAGCCCCTGGGTAGGCTTGACTAAACAATAATGTTTTTAGCAGGTGATAAAAAGGTGACTGCCTCAAGAGGCAGGGAGTTCCAAAGTTTAGGTGCTGCCACACTAAAAGTTCTTACAGAAGTAGAACAGGAATTATGTGGACAAATCTGCCGATCAAAGCAGTTGAGTGGGCATATATGGGGCAGGGCGATCCCATAGGTTGTTAAGGACTTTATATATTACATATACTTTTGTAGCTCTGCTTTTCTTTATTTTCTAGGTTGTGGAATAGATTACATTCTTTTTAAGCTTCTAAAAATGAGACTGTTGAGAAAACTGAAACTTTGAGGCTTTTACACAGTAGCCTTCATTTTAAATAGCAGTGCTTTTTTTCTTAAAAAAAAAAAAATATCCTATGGGGATATTCTCATTTTCCTACTCATATTGAAATACTGCCCCTCAATGAGGCCAAACTTGGATTCACAAAATGTTTAGGGGTGTGTGTACCCCTGCGTAGCCCCAGAAAAAAGCACTGGATGGGAGCCTTCTTTGATCATTCTCCCACCCCTTTATTTTGCAGCCCATAACACAAGGACACAGAGCATGTGAAATTCTAGCAGATCTGTACCTGTAGCTATACCGGAACAGGGAAGTGGCTTTTTCATTCAATGTTTCCTGCAGCACATACTTAAACGGTGGAACTCCCTCCCACAGGAGGCAGGGATGGCTGCCAACCTAGATGGTTTCAAAAGAGGGTTAGACAAATTGATGGGCTATCAATGGTACTAGCCGCAATGGCTATACTCCACCTGCACAGGTGGAGGCAGCAATGCTTCTGAATGGAAGCATCAAATCCCACCTGCAGGTTTCCCATTGAGGCATCTGGTGGGTCTCTATGAGAGCAGGATGCTGTACTAGATGGGCCCTTAGCAGGCTCTTCTTATGTTCCTAAGTACATACAGGGTTGCAGCCTGAATTGTGGAGCCTTAATGGTTCCACACAGCCTTCAAGACCTTTGCCGGGGAAAAGGAGAGAGGGGCGATGGCAGATGAGAAATGCCCCTTTGGTTATGGAGCAAAGGGCCCTTTGTTCACCCTGGCAGAGAAGGAGGAACCCCGAGAGTTAGGTGAGGACTTTCTCCCATTCCTCCCAGGGTTCTCTGTGCAACCATTGTTTGCACATCTGGCTGGACATCTGGAAGGAGGTTTGATTGCACTTTCATTAAAAATTTGTGAGACTTTCCCACCCTCCCCGCCACTGCCTCCGTCCCTCCCTCTTCCCCTCCAGCCATGCATGGCCTTGTGCATTCTCATCGTGTTTCTCTGCAGAGACTTCATGGGGGAAGGGTCAATATTCTTAGCTCTGAGTCTTTCTTCGTGTGTGTGTGTGTGTGTGTGTGTGTGTGTGAGAGAGAGAGAGAGAGAGAGAGAGAGAGAGAGAGAGGTGTGTGCAAAAGGGCACCTATATTCCTATATCGCTCACGTTTCTGTGTTTGCATTGGCTGCAGATTCTTGGCAGCCCTTGGGTGCTGAGTTTGGAGGCTAGTTAATTGCAAAAGGCCTTTGATTAGCAGGGCGTTCCCCCACCATACTGGCCTCCTCTTCTGCGGTGTCCGGTTCTTGGATTCGCAGTTCTTGGCCAGGATCATGGAATCGCATGTGCTGTAGACCCAGTCACTCTAGCGGGAGATCGTGGTGATTGCTGTTGCATTCTACGCATTCTTTTGAGAGCTTGGCCAACCCTATAGCTCTCCTGCTCCACACAGTCTCTTTTCAGACCACCTACATTGGGGTGGGGAACCTGAGGCCCTCTGAGGCCTCTCTCTGGCCCTTGCTATCTCTCTCTCTCTCTGGCCCTCGAGACTCTCCCAGGCTACACCTTGTTGGAAGATTCAGGACAGATTAAAGAATGGACTTCTTCATGCAGCGCATGGTTAAACTGTGGAACTCTCTCTCACAGGAGGAGGAGGAGGAGGAGGAGGAGAAGAAGAAGAAGAAGAAGAAGAATAGGAGTTTGGATTTGATATCCCGCTTTATCACTACCTGAAGGAGTCTCAAAGCGGCTAACAATCTCCTTTCCCTTCCTCCCCCACAACAAACACTCTGTGAGGTGCGTGAGGCTGAGAGACTTCAGAGAAGTGTGACTAGCCCAAGGTCTCACAGCAGCTGCATGTGGAGGAGCAGGGAAGCGAACCCGGTTCACCAGATTACAAGACTACCACTCTTAACCACTACATCACACTGGCTTGGATTGCTTAAAAGACAATTGAGCCAATTCATAGATGGTTAAGTTCTGCCTCCACAGCTGGAGGTGATGTGATTCTGAATACCAGTATCGGGGAGCCTCAGAAAGTGAGAGTGCTCTTGAGGTTTGCACCCCTGCAAGAGTTTTTTGCCCGAGTGCCATGCGTTCTTGAGCACCAACGGCAGCACTTACTCTCTCCTGGATTGAGGACAGAGCTGGGGGTGTGACTTTGTGTAGAAACTAGACTAATGCACAATGGTAAAATTTGCATTCTTTTCTCCTCCCACTTTTGCCTCTGGCCTTACTTGCCACTGACAACATACCCTACAACATGCCTCAGATGAAAATAGGGACATTTATCAGTCCCTGCCAACTGACCTTCCTCAACCCCCATTTCCCATCAGAAGAAGGGCAAGTGCTACCACAGCTACACCAATGGGGCACATCACACATTCCCTCCACTGCCCAGAGAAAACCCCTTAATCCCAATGTTATTTTATTTTGTTCTTTGGTGGATTTACAAAGAGAAAAACATAACACCTTGCATGCTAGTTTGAGTTAAATAACAGCCGTGTAGGTTAGAAAATTCAGGGTTAATATATTTCATGTTAAATGCAGTTTACAATTTTGGTTAGGGGAGACACAGACACACACCCTGCTCCCCCTCAATGTCATTTCCTGGTGTGTGTGTGTTTTCTTTCCCATGAAGTTCATGAATACACCTGCTTGTTCACAATTTTGTTAATGAATAACCCTGAATTATCCGTGAAATATTTAAGTGGCACCATGATCTCATCAGGCATTAAGCATGCATGAGACAAGCTTAGCAACCAGAAAAGAAACATCAACAGCCCAGGCTAGGGGAGCGGGGACCCCCCCCCCCCACAACACACACACAGACACACACACTTCTGAAAACTCAGCATGTTGGAAAACAAAAAGATCCCTTTTGGTGATAAGAACATAAACACCAAGAGAGATGAAAGCCTCAGAAACGATGAAATAGGTTCTGTTTGTATTCCCCTCCTGCCAACGCAGCTTATTCTTTTCTGCTGAAATTTGACATTTCTCTCGCATTGGCCTCGCCTCTTTCTTGTGGTCCATGTTCTCTCTCTCTCTCTCTCTCTCTCTCTCTCACTCACTCACACACACACACATTTTTTAAAAAGCGCAATTGATATGACTGTTCACATGGAAGCATAAAGCTTCTTTGTGTGTGGTATGTCAATGCACAGAAACACATCTGCATATCAGTGAAGCATTTTGCAAAATAAAAAATAAAAAATTGATGCAACTGTACAGGGACACTAAGATGTCTCCCTTGTAGGAGCCAAAGCATGGTTTCAGGTGTGCAGCAAAGCATTAGTGCACAGATCTGATTTCAGAAATAGAGACACACAGAGAGATTCATTCCTGTTTTTATCTGTAGAAGAGATGGATGAAGAGAGCCAAGAGGGTCATATGAGGGTAGAAGGGGACACACCCACCTCCACTTTGCTTTTAACCTCTTTCATAAGGACAGTATGTGCCCCCAGTCCAAAGCACTGCACAAATGAAATAAGAATGAAAAGACACACTTTTAAGGGGAGTGGATGGGAAGTGTGAGACAGAGAAACTGGAGCATGATGCCATCTTTTTGAATTAAATTTAAAAATAGACGGAGAGTCAATGAGGCAGTGCGGTCCAGAGAGGCCGTTCCAGATGGCAAGAGGACTGGAGGATGTTGGCACCAAGTATGGCAAGAGAGTTTGGTGCATGAAGCAAAGAAAGAAAGTTAAACTATGGAACTAGCTCCCTTTGGAGGCAGCGATGACCACCAACTTGGATGGCTTCAAAAGAGGATTGGAGAAATTCATGGAGGAGAAGGCTATCACATGACCCTTCCAGAGCTAAAATTCCCAGAGGGGTTTAACCCTTCCTTAGCCATCAACAAAAATGACTGGCTGGTGTCCCCTTGACACTGTCCTCCTTCAGTTGCCACCAGAGACCTGAGTTCAACTCCTTATGCATACAGAACTCATGCAGGGTTGACTACACACTAGATGGATGGCCACCTCGATCCTATCCATTTCCAGATCCTATCCAATTCTTAGCCAAATCTTGTGTTGGGTGGGGGAATCCAACCCACCAGGGCTCACATCTCTTAGCTTTCAGCCTCTGAGCGACTAATTCTTCTGTGTTCCATAACACAACGCCACTGCCAATTCCCGTTCTCCAATATGCCTTCTATTTGGCATTAATAAAGCAGTTGTTGTCGGTTCATTAATAGCTGCTTATTAGAACCACATTGGCTGCATGCGGCACGGGAAGAAAGATCTCACAGAGCTCCTCAAGCTGCAGCTATCCACCTCCATCCCTTTCATAAGAGATGCAGGCACACGGGGCTGCTAATCCTCCAGCAATGTGCTTCTAATAACCACTTGTTATTCGTTTACAGGACCAAATAGTTACAGCTTGTGAAATGCAAATGAAACCAGCATTTGGAAAAGTTTTGCTCTGCGGATCCTGCCAACTGATTGGGAATGGAAGAAGCATTGGGCCTCTGCCAGGCTGTTCTCAGCTGCATAACAATAACATGGCACTTTTCATCAAACAATTTAACCACTGAGAAGAGGGATGGGGTGAGGAACCATTACTTCTGCCACCGCCATTGTGAGTTCCTCTCAATTTTTAGAATGGTGGGGTGGTGGTGGGGTGGGAGATTAAAGCGGGGTGAGAAACCCAGGGGCCAAATGTGGCCTGACAGCTTTCTTTGTCTGACCCTCAGAACTTCTTCCTATTTTATTTCACAAACTTTATACAGTGGTACCTCAGGTTACATACGCTTCAGGTTGCATACGCTTCAGGTTACAGACTCCATTAACATAGAAATAGTACCTCAGGTTAAGAACTTTGCTTCAGGATGAGAACAGAAATTGTGCTCCGGCGGTGCGACGGCAGCAGGAGGCCCCATTAGCTAAAGTGGTGCTTCAGGTTAAGAACAGTTTTAGGTTAAGAACAGACCTCTGGAACAAGTTAAGTTCTTACCTGTATGTCACATGGCTGTACAGAAACCGCAAAGTAGTTTACAAGAAGAATAACACAATGAAAGTATCACCAAAAACACTTATTTAAACACTTAAAAAAAAAAAAAATCAATGATAAGCTAAAAACAGATTCAAACATATGTCAACATTGTGCATATCTGGGCAGGTTTGTCTGGACAAAGAAGTTTTTAGCAGGGGCTGGAAATGGTACAGTGAAGGAGCCTGCCTGATGTCAACAGTCTTACGAGACCATTGGCCTTCCCAACACCACTCATTGGCCCTGTTCTATGCCCTCTTTGAATGTTTTCACCTGACTGAGATGTGTGTTTGAACTCTCACTTCACTGAATGGAGGCTGGCTGGCTGTACATGGGGGGTAGGTGTAGAAAACGATGACTTCTGCAGGGCTGAAATGTAGCACCCCGTAGAAAGGTAGGAGTTGCATCCATGGAACCACCCACTTTTGTCTCTGGCCCTGCCCACCACTAGCATGTAGAATCCGGAAGACTCCCCCTTAAGGGAACGCTGGCCTAAAGCAAAAATAAGAAACGCACATGTGAGCTGGGTCTGATAGGAGTCCAAAAATTTCATGGGATGGAACAGAGGAATTCTTCTCCGGCTCAGGATAAATTCTGAGCCGGATTAAAATTCAAAGGTCATTAAAAAAAAGTCCATGCCTCAAAGCTGAGGCCAGTATTAGAGGCTCTGAAAATCTCCTAAGCTCCCACTCAGCTCTGCTCACATGTGCCTTATGGGAGTTATAGTCCTGAAACATGCATAGGGCACCTTGCTGGTGAAGATTGCCCTAAGCCATGTCCCCTCTTCTTGCTTGAATAACAGGTTAAAAGGGTGGAGGATGCTGTAAATAAATCAACGATGCTGCAGCAAACAACAGCAATGCATCTGAGCCAACACTGAATCTAATTCATACCTCTTCTGGTATGCCCCGCGGAGGACCTTAAGGTCCACAAATGACAACATTTTGGAGGTCCCAGGTCGCAAGGTGGTTAGATTGGTCTCAACTAGGGCCAGGGCCTTTTCAGTACTGGCCCCGACTTGGTGGAACGCTCTGTCACAAGAGACTAGGGCCCTGCTGGACTTGACATCTTTCCACAGGGCCTGCAAGACAGAGCTGTTCCGCCTGGCCTTTGGTTTGGACTCTGTCTGACCCTTATGTTTCCCTCCCCTTATGGTCTTGATCTATTGGCTACTTTTAAAATGAGGCTGCATTTTAAATTGCATTTTAACCTGTATTTTAAATTGGTTCTCTCCCCGCACCCCATTATGTTTTTACTGTGATTTTATTGGTGGGAACGCGGGGTATAAATAAAATTTGTTATTATTATTTATTTGTTCCCTGAAGGCCTCTGTTCTTGGACAATAAGCAGAGACCAACATTGGAATGATTTCTAAAATTCTATGATTTTATAAAGCTGTTTGAGAGTGGAATGGACTATCTGGGAAGGTGGTGGAATTTCCTTCCTTGACAGTTTTCAAACAAAGATTGGAGGGCCCTTAGTCAGGGATTCTTCAGCTGTGCTTCAGCTGGACTAGATGAGCCTCAGGACTCCTTCCAATGCTATGATTCTCTGATTTGCATCATAGATTTCTCTGGGGCCAACCGGTCCACCTGCCCACTCCCCCAATTTATTTCCATACCACGTTGGGGATTGTTGTGTCTTCCAGCATTGGAGAAAAGTTAAACAATTATTCCTCCAAGATGAGCTGTGAGGAGAGTGGGGGTTCTGAGGGGTAGCCCATGTTTCAAAGTCAGCAGGCTCCTATTCTGTTCCGTATGCCCCCCCCACACAACTGAACAAAAAGCATTATGTTGGAGGGACTGGGGCAGGAGGGGAGGAGATGAATTGAGGATGGGGGGGGGGAGAAACTTCTGCCAGAACTATTCCTAATGACCCTCTTTGGGGAGTGGATTTATACACTCAGCTGTCCCTTGTAACCTAATCTCTGTGTGAGATTTTCCCCAAACCGCTCCGTCCCCCACTCGACTTTCCTCATGCAGCAAGTATGCAAGGGGGAAAAAAAATATTTTTAACAAGAATGTGTGTGTGTGTTTCTTTTGCTGCCAAACGAATAAAAAAAACAAAAAATGCCACAAAGAGGTTGGAGGAAAGGCGGGCGGAGGGGGAGGTATAAGATTGAATTAGGGTCTAATAAGGCCTCATAATGTGCTTTTTAGCCCAGGGGGCATATTATGGGGCATATCATGTCAAAACACAGCCCCTCCTGTCTCCTGGGGTTGTTTTTTTCCCTGACACCTCTCTGTTTGTTACCATGGCAACATCACAGTCAGGCTGGGGAAGAATAACTGGGAAGGTGGGCCCTTTGAAGCCAAGTTCCCCTTGCCTAATGTTGTTCTTATTTTATTTTTATTTTTTTAAAAAAGAGCTGGAGACCCCTAGCTGTATTCCTCTGAGCATGTGCAAATTGCCTATCCCTCTGAGCAGGAGATAGGTTTCAATTTTTTAGAAAGTTTTCATGACCATGTTAAAATGCCTAAAGTATAACCTCTTGACTCTGCAGAATTAGCAATTTCACACGAGTCACATGATGTCCATTCCACACTTGTTAAGGAATCAGTTTTTCCGTGTGATGGCATTTATTCTCTGGAACTCCCTGCCCATTGATGTCTGGCAGGTGCCATCACTGTACATTTCCAGGTGCCTACTAAAAAACCCTTTTGTTTAGGCAAGCCCAAAGTTGCTGTGCATTTTAATTGGTCATTTCCATTTCTTTATTTATGATTTTAGTTTATTTCCAAACTACTGATTATATGGGTGCTTGTTTTTAACTCTGACTTTTACTGATAATCTCAAGAAAAGCATGAAAACTGAACCATGGTCCTGGTCATGTTCTAAGCTCTGCATTCAGAGCCTCGCATGGCCAAGGTTTCCTATTCCTCTACAGTGCTCAGGGCCCTTATCTGGTGCATATTCCAGTTTGGGTTTCCTGAGTTATCTTGTCCCTATGTAGAACCAGAGAGGATGGAGAAGCTCTGAGTGGATGGAGCTTTGTGTGTATGCAATGGAACCCCTGACCATTGAACTGTACCTCTTCTAAATACTACTACTACTACTAATTTATTTATTTATACCCCGCCCATCCAGCTGGGTTTCCCCAGCCACACTGGGCAGCTCCCAACAGATTAAAAACAGAATAAAACATCAAACGTTAAAAACTTCCCTAAACAGGGCTGCCTTCAGATGTCTTCTAAAAGTCAGATAGTTGTTTATTTCCTTGACATCTGGTGGGAGGGAGTTCTACAGGGCAGGCACCACCACCAAGAAGGCCCTCTGCCTGGTTCCCTCACATCTCACAGTGAGGGAACTGCCAGAAGGCCCTCGGAGCTGGACCTCAGTGTCTGGGCTGAACGATGGGGGTGGAGATGCTCCTTCAGGTATACTGAGTCGAGGCTAGTCATTTATAGTTGCTAGGCCAAGAGCTGACTGCTCTTTGATCTCCTTCAAGGCAACTGCCACCTACTTTCAACATGCCCCAGATGCAATTAGCCTTGGGAAATGCCATCAAGATAAAATGGGTGCCCAAACACTGGCTTAAATTTTTATGGGGGCATTCGGTGGGATTTGACAAATCTTTCAATGTCAGTTTCACTTACCTTCTCATTTTTCCAGTCTTGGTTGCCACATTTCCACATCAGTTTGTGTTACATTTTTAAATAAATCCTTATGAAACTTTACACAACATTGTAGTGGGGCTTTCTCCTAATAGACACTTTTTTTATTTTGCAAGCAATTTCCCTTAGTAAAATGTGTTCTTGTACATTATTGCCACAATTATTTTCCCCATGTGCATTGTCGTACATTATTGCCACACACCCCTAATATATGCATTCATTTACGCATTTTGGGGTGTGAGAAATGCACCACAAAATCTGGAGGTGCCTGAATTTAGATGGATAGCTGTGCTTCAGTTCCTGTATTGCTCCTGTGAAAAACAAACAGATTTTCTCCCTTGTTCCCGAGTTGTGACATAGGCTCCACCTAGAATCTGATAGGGGTTCCACAATCCCAAGATGCTCCAACTTTCCAGGAGTCAAAAGCAGCACTCCATAGCCCCTGCCTCAAGAGTTGATCCTATAGAATAGGGATGGGATGGTTCTCCTTCTCTTTTTAATTCAGAACCCCCAAAACAGACATTTCCCAAATTTTTAACATGTCTTTCCCCAGTTTAAGCATCGATTGAGCTCAGTGGTAGAGCATCTACTTTGTATGCAGAAGACCCCAGGCTTAATCCCTGGTAACTTCAGGTAGCCCTGCAGAAGGCTAGAAGCCCCGAGATGCTGCCAGTCAGTGCAGACAATACTAAGTTAGATGGGCCAGTGGCAGCTTCCTGAGATCCAGACATGGTTGCTTTGTCCATGCATGGCATTTATATCTGCCAGATATAGGTAAAGGTAAAGGGACCCCTGACCATTAGGTCCAGTCGTGACCGACTGTGGGGTTGCGGCGCTCATCTCGTTTCATTGGCCGAGGGAGCCGGCATACGGCTTCCAGGTCATGTGGCTAGCATGACTAAGCCGCTTCTGGCGAACCAGAGCAGCGCACGGAAACGCCGTTTACCTTCCTGCCGGAGCGGTACCTATTTATCTACTTGCACTTTGACGTGCTTTTGAACTGCTAGGTTGGCAGGAGCAGGGACCGAGCAATGGGAGCTCACCCCATTGCGGGGATTCAAACTGCCGACCTTCTGATCGGCAAGTCCTAGGCTCTGTGGTTTAACCCACAGTGCCACCCACGTCCCTTATCTGCCAGATATACCTATAGATGAAATGCAGATCTGGACTACGAAGCCTTTGAACTTCCAAGACCCCACCTAGATTGATGCAGCCCAAGTGATGAATCAGATGCATTTGCTGACTATGTTGCAGCTGTGAGATTTCCTCTTCACCCTTTCCATCACCATTCCCAATTTCCAATCAAAGAACGAGGGAGGTGGAAAAAACCCAGATTTCTCAACCAGCTGGGATCATTTCTTAACTGAGTCTGACCACAGAATTCGAGGGCAGTGCACAAGAATGTGGTTGCTGCACAACGGTGATGAAATCCTAAACTCCCCTAATCAGACTCTTCTTCATTTGAGGAGATCCCCTTGACTCTGTTTTGTTGGCTTGGGAAAAAAGCATGAGTGAGCAAAGGGAATGAGTCTCTTACCCCAGCAGTAGTGAACTTGTGGCACCCTCTCCCACAAAGCTCCTGGTGGCCTAACCCAGTGTTTCCCAAGAAACATGAGAAACACAAGAAATCCTAGAGTTGGCAGGCCTGCTAGAGAGTGGTAGCAATGTCACAGAACATGACAACATTGCTTGGAGGAGAGGGCTATTGATGGCTATGCCCTGCAGCCCCAGTTGGGGGCAGCAGTGTTTCCGAACACCAGAGGCCACAGGAGAGGAAAGGACTCTTGTGTTCGAATCCTTCTTGTGAGTTTCCCACAGACATTACTTGGCCACAGGGAGAAGAGGATGCTGGACGAGATGGGCTGTTGGCCTAATCCAGCAGGCTCTTCTCATGTTCTTATGACTTGTGAGGGGTGTTCGGTTTGTAGGGGACAACATCCTTCCTTCTTCTCAGCAGCTGCCAAGAGAATGACGACCTCTCTGACTACAGAAGTTTGCCAACCCTGCCTTAGGCCTTTCAGACCTCTCTCTCTCTTCTCCCTCCAGAGCTGAGTCCTTCAACAGCATCATTCGCTGCTGCTCAGGCAGGCGCAAGCAGCTGCAACACTGAGCTGCCGCCCTTTGCCCAGGTTGGTGCTGACATCCAGGTGATATATGAGCATCATTACTCTCTCGCTGCAGCTGCCGCCCTCCTAGCACCAGCCCTCTAGGGGTGCCTGGGACCAAACCCAAGAGCCGCTCTCCCTGAGCGAATGGAAACATACATACATATGGTTGGCCTTCCCCCAAAGTCACGCCTGTTGCAGAGATGGAGGTGCTCACTCGAACAATCAGGGTGGAGACTGCAGACATCGTAGGCTGCTTCTCTCCAGAGGCTCACAAACTCACACTTCTTTCCTGTGAGGTCAGACACACATTTCGTCTTGAGCAGTTTCTTCTCGTTGGGGATATCTACAGCACAGATTTAAGCTGCTTGAGGAATTGTTGCCCTCTTCTTGGGAACTGTAGTTGGGGGGCGGGATTGCAGGAGCGAGAGATTTCCAGCAGAATTTGCAAACTCCTCATAAGAATGCAGTTTTCAGGATTCATTTTTTTTTGGGGGGGGGGGTGTCACAGCAGTTCCACTTGTGTAAATAGTGAGGTATAATGGTTAGAGTGCCAGATTAGGACCTGGGAGACCAGGGTTTGAATTCCCATAAGAACATAAAAAGAGCCTTCTGGAAACCAAGCCTTATGAGGAACGGTTGAAGGAACTGGGTATGTTTAGCCTGGAAAAGAGGAGACCTAGAGGAGATATGAGAGCCATCTTCAAATATCTATAGGGCTGTCGAAAGATGGTGCAAGCTTGTTTTCTCCTGCTCTGGAAGGTAGGACCTGTACCAATGGATTCAAACTACAGTGGTACCTTGGGTTACAGAGGCTTCAGGTTACATACGCTTCAGGTTACAGACTCCGCTAACCCAGAAATAGTACCTCAGGTTAAGAACTTTGCCTAAGAATGAGAACAGAAATCACACGATCAGGAGGCCCCATTAGCTAAAGTGGTACCTCAGGTTAAGAACAGTTTCAGGTTAAGAACGGACCTCCATTCTTAAGTTCTTAACCCGAGGTACCACTGTAGAAGAAAGGAGATTCCGACTAAACATCAGGAAGAATTTTCTGACAGTAAGTGTTGTTCAACAGTGGAACAAACTCCCATGAGAGGTGGTGGATTCTCCTTCCTTGGAGGTTTTTAAGCAGAGGTTGGATGGCCATCTGTCATGGATGCTTTCAGTTGAGATTCCTGCAATGCAGGGGGCTGGACTAGATGACCCTCTGGGTCTCTTCCAACTCTACAATTCTATGATTCTATGACTTAGCCACGAAGCTCACTGGGTGTGATCTTGGGCCAGTCACTTCGCCTCAGCCTAATCCACAAACCTAAGGTGGTTGTGTTGATTAAACTAGGAGGGGGGAAACCATGTATGGCACCCTGAGCTCATTGGAGGAAAAGGTGGGATATCAATTCTATAAAGAAATAATAAAGAAAGCCAATATTGCTTCACAATGTGAGTCCATTGAGCTATTTATTTCCATGGGGTTGGGGATGCCTGGACCAGACATAATCTCTTCTTTTTAGTAGAAGTAACGCAAGAGGAAAATGTATATCTACATCTTTGTACATGTTCCTAGGCTGGAGAACTGCATCACAAAATTCAGAGAAGTACAAATTTCAAAGGACAGCTGTGTATCCTTTATTGTTTCGTCAAGTGTGAATTCTGCAGGTTTTCCTTCAAATGTGAATGGAATCAAATTTATACTCCATTTCTAGAGTTGGGAGTGGAAACAAGACCTGGCTTTTCGTGAGTGACACAATTCTTTTGGCACACTCCTTTGCAGAAATGAGAGAGGCCTATAACCCAAGTTCCTTCTCTCCCTCCCCCCGAGAATGACACATACAAGCATGGAATTTTTTTTAATTTTTTTTTTTTACAAAAAGTTTATATGTGAATAAAATGAACAAATACAAAGGGGTCTTTTGAAGCCTCGGGAGTTGGCATGAAACCTTGACATTTTTGTGAGGAGGCTGAAGGAAGGCCTCAGAGGGCAAAGAGCTAACTATAGGTGGTGAGGAAAGTTTAGTGTTTTATTTTTAAGTCAGAGAGGCAGAGGTCTGAACCCATTCCAGTGTTTTCAATTTACTGGTTTCAGGCAACATATAGCTGTGAGAGCTGCCTAGAGTCAGTGTGGTGTAGTGGTTAGAGAACCAGACTAAGACTTGGGAGAGACCAGGGTTCAAATCCCCCACTTGGTCATGAAGCTCAATGGGTGACCCTTGGGGGCCAGTCACTGCCTATCAGCCTAACCTACCTCACAGGGTTGTTGTGAGCATAAAGTGGGAAGGAGGATCATTATGTGTGTCACCGTGAGCTCCTCGGAAGAAGGGTGCAATAAATACATTTTCAATGAAATGTGCCCTAGGCAGTGGTGGTTTAGCGGTGGACGTTGGCACCTCAAATTTCAGTGGCGTCCTCTGTTATGCTATGGCTATATCTGCCTCTACAGGTGGTGGAAGCAATGATTCTGAATGCCAGATTCGAATTCCTGCAGTTTTCCCACAGGCATCCGGTCAGCCATTGCGAGAACAGGATGCTGGACTAGATGGGCCACTGGCCTGATCCAGCAATCTCTTCTTATGTTCTTATGATGGGAGGTCAGGCAAGTGGTGGTGCCCCACCATGCCATCTCCTACTGCACCTCCTTCTGCCTAATGGTAAAAGGTAAAGGTACCCCTGCCCGTATGGGCCAGTCGTGTCCGACTCTAGGGTTGTGCGCCCATCTCACTTAAGAGGCCGGGGGCCAGCGCTGTCTGGAGACACTTCCGGGTCACGTGGCCAGCGTGACGAAGCTGCTCTGGCAAGCCAGCACCAGTGCAGCACACAGAAACGCCGTTTACCTTCCCGCTATAACGCAGTACCTATTTATCTACTTGCACTTAGGGGTGCTTTTGAACTGCTAGGTGGGCAGGAGCTGGGACCAAAAGACGGGAGCTCACCCCACCGCGGGGATTCGAACCGCCGACCATGTGATCGGCAAGTCCTAGGCACTGAGGTTTTACCCACAGCGCCACCCGCGTCCCTAGGTAAAGGTACCCCTGCCCGTACGGGCCAGTCGTGTCTGACTCTAGGGTTGTGCGCCGGCTATACCAAACCATGTTGGGCAATCAAAAGAAAAAGAGAGAGGCATAAACACACTGTTTGATGTCAGTCAGTGATTCTGCAAGAGCTGCGTTCTCCCAAGCTCCTGGGTGTGGTTATTGTGGTGCAAAACTTTCAACCCACCCCCCTGAATATGATTCAGTAGACTTACTCAACCCTTGTGTGGATAAATAGCTTTTGTTTCAGGCTTTTAGAGCTCAGGAATCTAGCGTGGGATAGTGGCTGAGAGTCTCATAAAGTCTCGAGACTTGCCGTAAAATCAGCATCCATCTGATCTCCTTGCACTGGTTCTAGGCTGCCCTGAAAACCATAAGCTGGATAAGGACAGCTTTGGCTATAACATCAAGGGGGCTTTGGATTGTTTGTGCTCAGTGGCAGAGAATTACACGGGCAAGGAGGGAGATAAACAGTCAGGAGGACCAGGAAGGGAATGATAAAAGAGTGGATATATATGTTAGCCTCAAAGAGCTCAAACAAAGCAGAATTGCAGGATCCCCAAGGGACTAATAAATCAATGGGAGGAGGTGTGTTGGCACACAGCTTGTGCTCTACAATTAATAAAAGCTGACAAAGTCACTGCAGCAACTCCCAAACATAAAGGGTCTCTGATGCAACTCACTTCAAGGCAGCTGTTTCCGGAAATGTAATCCAATTGCAAAGCAAACTGCAGCCTTCAGAATACTTAGCAGGCATTAGAGTGGATGAATAGAGTCACAGAATTATGGAGTTGGAAGCGACCCCAAGGACCATCTAGTCCAAGTCCCTGCAAGGCAGGAATCACAGCTAAAGGACACCTGGCAGATGGCCATCCAACCTCTGAGATAGTCCAGACAGCTCTTACCTTTGGGAAGTTATTCCTAATATTAAACTGGGGTCTCCTTTCCTGTCATTTGAATTTGTTGGTTTGAATCCCACCTTCTGGAGCGGCAGAAAACCAGCTTGCTCCATCTTCCATGTAGCAACCCTTCAGATATGTGAAGATGGCTATCCTATTGCGGGTGACGTGGGTGGCGCTGTGGGTTAAACCACAGAGCCTAGGACTTGCCGATCAGAAGGTTGGCGGTTTGAATCCCAGTGACAGGGTGAGCTCCCGTTGCTCGGTCCCAGCTCCTGCCAACCTAGCAGTTCAAAAGCACGTCAAAGTGCAAGTAGATAAATAGGTACCGCTCCGGCGGGAAGGTAAACAGCGTTTCCATGTGCTGCTCTGGTTTGCCAGAAGCAGCTTAGTCATGCTGGCTGCATGACCTGGAAGCTGTACGTCGGCTCCCTCGGCCAATGAAACAAGATGAGTGCTGCAACCACAGAGTCGATCATGACTGGACCTAATGGTCAGGGGTCCCTTTACCCTTTACCTTTATCCTATCACTTCTCAGTCTTCTTTTCTCCAGGCTTCCTCAACCTCATAAGCCTTGGTTTCTGGACCCTCTCTGTTTCTCATTTTCCCACCCTTCAATTCAGTTCTCCAAAGCAATAATCCCCCCCCCCGTGTTTGTATGATGATGCCAAGAGCCCTTCCTGTCATTAGCATTGCACAGGGCCAGGATCTCTGTCGCTGCAGGAATTCAGGTGCTTGGGTCAATATTCATGGAGTGGTCCAATTTAATCAACAGAGCAACCGCCTTGGGAAGTGCCAAATCACATCTTTGCCCCACAGAGTCTTACTTGATCTCCGCAGCCCTACAAGTAGTCCCAGTTGAATGCAGAAATGATTTTCACCCACAGGACCAGCCTGGTCTGTTAGAATTCCTGCTCCATGATTGCAGTCATGGGATTTTTGTCTATCACATGATGGTATATGTTTTGACTCCACAGAGTGGGAAGTGACGGAGACAGGATGTTTGTGTTACTGTGTTCCATGAAGTAGGACTATTGTCCTTTGCTGTCTGACGCTAGAGAGAGAGGGAGCCATGTTGCAATGCTCCATGTGTGTTTATATGGAAATAAAGTAGATTAGCCAAAATGCTGAGTTGCTGAGGTCTGTCACGCAAGTTGTGAAGACTCTGCGGATCCCTAAGTGTGCTGGTGTCTGTTGGCATTGGTCGCTGTGATGTTCAGGCGGAAGAAAGCTTTTGAAGCTCCCGAACAATCGACCAGGAGGGAGGGAGCATGCCAGTTGGGCATGTGTCTCTACCAGGGTCCTATTCGAGTGTAGGCTGAGCTCCTGACATGGTCTACATAATTTATCCTAGTGAATCACCAAGCCTGCAAGTGGACTTCAGGCCCTGCCATCCTGTTGCTTCTCGCTGCATCAACACGAATGGCGGCATGCTCCTAAGGTGATCCGATAGCCTCCACCTCGCAGGCTTGACCGATCGTGAGTGTGCTTGAGAGCCGTCCATCCTGCACTCAGCAGGGACCAGCTCAGCTTAATTTAGAAAAGTCAGATGTGAGATGACATAGTGCAAAGGGGGTCGAGAATAAGCCACCGGCTGGCCGCTGCCAACAACCGGCCTCCTCTGAACATCTCTGGCTGTGCTTGTGCTTGCAGAGCTGTTAAAGTCTTCCTCGCTGCTCATTAAGACGTGGTTGCTTTGCTGCCAAGCCATCAGAGGCAGGTGATGTAACGCTGGCATGGTGGGTGGCATCACCACTGTAGGTCTGGGTGAGGGCAGAGTTAGTTTTGGACAGCTGGTTCACAAACATAGGAAGGTAGAGGAGCGGCTTATACCCAGCTCCGTCTCGCCCAGGAGTGGGGGAGAAATTTGCCCAGGCTGCCTTTTAATGCAAAGTTATGAAATTTGCAATTCCTGAAGCAAAATTTCTTTCCCAATTTGTGTTTCTCGGGATTATGCAACGCCCAGAGAATGTGTGCCCAGACGCATGAAAATAGCATGGAATGCATGAAAGATGCATTTGGTTAAGTGTGAATTGCTTGCAAAAAATGCACACACTAGGGAAAACTATGCACAAAAGCTGATATATTAGGTTGAGGGTGCAAAAAAAAAAAAGAGCATGAATTTTCATGCACTTAAAAAAATAAATCACATATGTGGGTGGAAGTGGGGCAAACGAAACTTAAGGCTGGAAAAATAAGAAACTGAGAGAAACAGTTTGTTTAGACAAGCCTACCCAGACATGTTCAATGCTGATATGTTTTGATCTGTTCTTAGTTTTTTAAAGAAAAAACAAAAAAAAACTTTAGTTGTTTTTACTGATTATTTTATTATTTTATTCTTTTCGTAAACCATTTTGAGGTTGTTTTCACACTATAAATTTCATGAAATAAAATAATCTGAAACTGACAAATGGGCTCTCCTTCCAGCCTGAGGCACCATGCTTTGATACTCCCTGAAATCTTGCCCTGCCCCTTGGCAGCATGTGTGCATGTGTGTGTGCGGTGGGGCAGGGCACAATTTCACAGCCCTGGTTATTTCTTCCCCTGATGTTGAAGTCACTCTAAGAACCCTGCTTGTCTTTTGCACATCAAACCTCACCTCCTGGGTTTCAGAAGAATGCAACCAAGCCTTGGCCAGGGAGCCCTGCTCACTTCCCCAGTTCTGAGCTCCTCTGCACTGCTGCCAGGGTACTTCACCTCTTGGCTTGCAGCCTCCGGCAGTTCTGCCAACGCTGGCCCCACACTCTTTCACAAATGGCTGGGCAACACCCTGTTGCTTTGAGCCAAGCTTTAAGCATCCGTGAAGTTGCAAGCAACCCAGGATTATTTCGATAAAGGCAGCCACCCCGTTCTTTGGAGATGCTCCCAGTGTGTTCATCCACCCTCATTTGCAGAGAAAGCCCCTGTTCTTTCTCTCATGCTGCCCAGAGGATGCACTTTTGTCCTCTGTTTGGGGGCAGAAGAGTGTAATGCAAGGGCAGAAGGGTGCCAGTTTCACTTCTGCAGAAGGCAATGTTGCAGCCTTGTATTTAGCTCAAGGATGGGGGACTTGTGGTCCTGCAGGTGATGTCAGACTCTAACTCCCATCAGCCCCAGCCAGCATGGCCACTGGTCAGAGATGCTGGGTGCCGTAGCCACCCCTATTTCATGCCTTTTCTCTCTCTTTATCTACAGCACATATTTGACAAATTCCGTATTTTCAAACCCTCCATATTCACTGCACTGTAGCTCTTGACTGGATTGTACAGAAGGACACTTTTTGGTTTAGCTGCTCATTCAAGAGTTTATCTAGCAGCAATTAGGTTCATGATGGGATATTTGATATTGCCTAATCACTTCAGAACTCTCTGGGTTTGTATTGCCAGAGAGTTACTACGACAGCAAATGAAGTGAGACCTCCAGATATTATACCCCTCGGATGCTTTGACAGAACACAAAACCCTGCAGATGCCTTCATGTAAGATGACCACAGGTTTTGCTGAAGTTCATCCTGTGGGAGGTGGGGTGGATTCTTGAGAAACCTCACTTCTCAGGGGATCTTCGCTTACGTAACTGAAAGCATTCTGTTTTGTCCAGGGCGCTCTACTAAATATTGGGCTTAATTCTGCAAAGTGTAAATCATGCAAGACAAGATAAGACTGGAATGCGACTTGGCCAGAGACCAGCTTGTAAACTTGTTATCGCCAGAGATCAGTGTGTTAATTCAGTGGAGCAGGAGTCACACAGCAGACCATGAAAGGTCAAGCCATGAGCCATAACCTAGAGCAAGGCAGGATCGCAGCTGGGAGAACGTGGGGGTGGCTGCAAGCACCAGGTATTTCACAGTCCTCTGCCTCGCATTTTCTGCACATTATTTCTATGAAACAAGTCCAGCATTTTTACTCAGAGCAGGTGTGAGGAAGCTTTTCCTGTCTGGGGGCCACATTCCCTTCTGGGGAGCTTTCCAAGGGCCACATACCTGCAGTGGGCAGGGTCAGAGGTAAAAGTGGGTGCAGCAACTATTTCCCCCCAATAATGTAATTGTTTTATTCACATTTTGACAGACACTGTCCCTTAATGCTGTATGTGTGTGTTTCCTGTGGCTGATATGACCATGATGGTCAAAACAACAATAAACAAAGCAAACCTTTATTGCTTTATTCTTTTTACAAACCACATTCAGGTTTTATTGCAATCAATGAACATATAAATCTTGTGAAATAAAATTGAATAAAGATTCCCTGTGCTGTGAGCCATGGGGATGATGGTTTAGGCAGTGGTGGCCAAACTTGGCCGTCTAGCTGTTTTGGGACTATAACTCCCATCATCCCTAGCTAACAGGACCAGTGGTCAGGGATGATGGGAACTGTAGTCCCAAAACAGCTGGAGGTCCACATTTGGCCACCACTGGTTTAGAGCATCCCCCTCCATTGGCCATCACTGGTTTAGAGCATCCCTACACCCTGCCGTGACTCCGCCTCTCCAGGCTTGCCATTGGTTCTCGTAAAGAGGAAATGCTGCAGAGGTTTCCTGTTTGGGCTGGGATTTTGCCTGTGCAACAACAATCAATCATCCTTGGCTCTGCCTTTGGGCTTGAGCCCCTTCAGCTCTGACACCAACACCCAGATGTATTGTATTTACTGCAAATGCAATATACAAATGGCTGACTAATGGATCTGATCCTTGATAACATCATAATAACCTGCTGGATCAGGCCAACAGCCCATCTAGCACAGCATCCTGTTCTCACAAGCAGGACCTGGGCACTAGAGCACCCCCTTTCCTTTGTTTTCCAGCAACTGGAAAGCATTCAGAAGCATTGTTACCTTCAGCTATGGAGGCAGAACACGACCATCATGGCTAGTAGCCTTCAATAGCCCTCTCCTCCATGAGTTTGTCTAATCCTCTTTTTAAGTCATCTAGGTTGGTGGCCATCACTGTGGGAGCGAGTTCCATAGTTTAACTATGCCCTGCATGAAAAAGGATTTTTGTTTCTCTGTCCTGAATCTTCAGTCTTTGTACCCATTTCAGAACAGATGCAAATGAGTGTGGGCAAGCTCTGAGTACCAATGATGTGTCCCTTCCAATGTTAGTGGCTGTGCAGAGGCGCAGATGATTCCTGCATCTGCAAATGTCCATAAAAGTAACATCCACACAAGACCAAGTACCTGCATAAGAATAATTGTAACAGTCCTTTTCAGAGTGTCTCATATTCTTCTTCCCCACAGTGCCATAAATGTTTGCCTCTCCTTATTCGTTGTATCACATGTGCGTGTGTTTTTGGCAGGCAAATCTTGCCAAAGGGAGAAATCAGCTGAGGAAAAAAATCCTAGGAAGGCATCGTCTCCAGCTGCCTTTTCGACACACTTGATTGGCCCTCTTGCTGCTTAGACTTTTGTTAACTTATTTGAGAAGCCAGATGACATCACACAGGCCTGGCTTACAAGAGCCTTTCACTTCCTGGCTTGTGGAGCGATGAGACCAACTTATCTGTGCATTACACAGAAAATAAAACACCAGCTTTCTGACCTGTATGGAGACATGCAGGGGTCCTTTGGGAGGCCTCTGGCATCCCTCAAAATTGCAAGGACCATACTGGGGTGATACATTTCACAGTTCCCCACCTTCAGAGGCAACTGTTACTGCTATAAAGCCTCAACATACAGCCTTTAGTTGATTGAGTTGATGGTTATAACAGCACTGCAAGAATGGGGCCTAGACTTGCCCCTGAAATTCCATCTAATAGACATCCATGCTATTGCTGTGGAAAGGTGGAAAGGTCGTGATGCTGCAGCATGATTTTGAAGCCAGACCCTGCCCTTACTCTGAGACCAACACGCATCACTTTACGCTTGTTGACGTTGAATTGCATTTGCCATTTTAATGCTCATTCACTCAGTTTGGAGAAACTCTTTGCAATATCTTGTAGCTTTAGCAACCATGAACACTTTAGTATCATCAACAAAGTTGGCCACCACCCTGCTCACTCCTAACTCTAGCTTATGAATGAGCAAGTTAAAAAGCACAGGTCAAAATACTGTTTCTTTTGGGACTTCACTTTCTACATTCCTCCATTTGGAGAATGGTGTCTAACAGCAGCAGCAGCAGCAGCAGCAGCAGCAGCAGCAGCAGCAGCATAATAATATTATTTATTCTCACTCTCTGCTTCCTGTTATTTAATGAATTGGTGATGCACAAAAGGACCTTTCCTTTTATTCCATTCCTCCTTAGGAGTCTATGGTGAGGTTTCTGTGTTACTCTAGCCCCTTCTCAACTTCACTGAGAGCCAGTTAGAGCAAGGCCAGCCAACATGGTATCCTCTAGATGTTTTTGGAATACATCTCCCATCACCCCTGACTGTTGGCCATGCTGGTTGGAGCTGATGGGAGTTGAAGTCCAACAGCATCTTGGGAGAACCATGTTGGCTACCCTTGGGTTAGAGATTGAACATAAAGTGGGGAGACATAGGTTCAACTCTACACCCAGCCACAAGCTCATAAGGTAAACTTAGACCAGTCATTTACTCCAGGTCTAACATCTCTATTATGGAGTTGTCATGAGGATAAATATTGATGTGGGAGAGCCATGTATGCTGTCCTTATTTCCTTGGAGGAAAGGGTTAGGATATCAATCAAATGAATATATGAACTTGTTTGTTTCCCATCAGCAGCATAGCTTCCATATGCTTACTTTTTCATAGTAGCTATGTGCATTGATCTGTGATGTACAGCTAAGGTGTACCTAGCTGAGTGTATTGGTTTCCAGGGGAAAGTCAGGCTGGGGCTGTCCTGTCCAGGAAGATCAGACACCATCACTTAGAACTTTTACCCCCAAAATAATGCTTTATATGCAGAGTTGGCTTGACCCCTTGGACAAAGTGAGACAAATGAGATGGGGTGACAGCAGCAAAATATTGGAGGACAGAGCTGGGTTTGCCAATTGAGACTTAGGGTACCCCTGCCCATACGGGCCAGTCGTGTCCGACTCTAGGGTTGTGCGCCCATCTCACTTAAGAGGCCGGGGGCCAGCGCTGTCCGGAGACACTTCCGGGTCACGTGGCCTGCGTGACTAAGCTACTCTGGCGAGCCAGCACCAGCGCAGCACACGGAAACACTGTTTACCTTCCCGCTATAAAGTGGTACCTATTTATCTACTTGCACTTAGGAGTGCTTTCGAACTGCTAGGTGGGCAGGAGCTGGGACCGAAAGACGGGAGCTCACCCTGCCGCGGGGATTCGAACCGCCGACCATGCGATCGGCAAGCCGTAGGCGCTGAGGTTTTACCCACAGCGCCACCCGCGTCCCTAATTGAGACTTACTGCCCTCGAAATCACTTGTGTTCCTATTGTTGAAGTAATATAACAACAACAACAACAACAACAACAACAACAACAACAATTTATTTATACCCCACCCATATGGCTGGGTTCCCCCAGCCACTCTGGGCGGCTTCCAACAAAAGATTAAATTACACTAATTCATCAAATATTAAAAACTTCCCTAAACAGGGCTGCCTTCAGATGTCTTCTAGAAGTCAGATAGTTGTTGTTTATTTCTTTGACATCTGATGGGAGGGCATTCCACAGGGCGGGCGCCACTACCAAGAAGACCCTCTGCCTGGTTCCCTGTAGCTTCACTTCTCGCAGTGAGGGCCACCAGAAGGCCCTTGATGCTGGACCTCAGTGTCCGGGCTGAACAATGGGGGTGGAGACGCTCCTTCAGGTATACTGGGCCAAGGCACTTTAGGCTTTAAACATCAGCACCAACACTTTGAATTGTGCTCAGAAACATACTGAGTTGAAAGTCCAGTTGGCTTCTGTACGTGGAACAGGGTGCAGTGTGGGTGTGTCACCATCTTGCCTTGTACCAGAATCATAAGAAATGCCTACTGTATCAAGCTACTGGCCCATCTAGTCCAGGATCCTGTGCTCACAGTGGCCACCCAGATGCCTGTGAGAAACCTGTAAGCAGGATTAGAACCCAAGCTCGCTCTCCCATTGTGTGTTTTCTAGCACCTCGTATTCAGAAGCATTCAGACACTCAGTTGTGGGTCATCTAATGATGAGAAATCAAGCTTTACACGTGTGTGAACTGCCTTGTAGCTAATTGCAAGCTCCTTTCCCTCTTGAGATCATGGACAAAGATTCCCTTTCATTTCTACAATTTGCCAGGCTCAATTTCTGCTTTTTCTCCATCATGATTGGTTTGTTAGGGTGTGGGGGTGTTCCTTTTCTTTTTTCCTTTTTTTTTAAAAAAAGAGGAGAATCATGCCTCTCTCTGACAATATTTCACAAGTTAGCTGTGTTAATTTTGGACAGCCTCCCCTGAGCTGCTTTCGGATTTTGTGCTGGCACATTCTTGTTATGCCAGCTGCCTAAAGTCAACACACCTGTGTGCAAGATGGGGCTGCTGAGGCAACTGGGCAAGCATCCTAATTATTACAGGGGTGACACAAAAGTTCTGGCATGACCTCATGGATTTACTTTAGCTGGAGGATCTGACGTGAAGGAGGGTGCTTGTTTTCGCAGCTGTCAGAAACCTCCATCCAGGAGGCAAAGCATACCTGTGTCATACTCTTCCAGGCTCAGAGTAGAGACACCTGTGCAATGGAAAAAGGGGTGCTCAGAGATGCTCAGAGATGAGGATGCTTTTTCTTGCCATTTGCCTTTATCTGTATCATATTCTTTTTCAGGAGAGCTTGGATTCTTATAAAGAAATTTGGGATTGCATTCATCCCTACCTTCCTTAGTTCCTGTGGAATCTTTGTGCTCACCATATATAGCTCATTTGCTATTGTGAGGATAGGCTGTAGAACTATGTGCTTTCCAGGAGTTGGTTTGGGATTTGAAGAATAGCTCCATGAAATGATGGACAGCAAATATGTCAAAGAAAAAGGCAGGTGAAGGGACAATTAAGACACATAGGTTTACAGTAAATACAAAGGGTTGTTTCTTGCTTCTGAGGAGAATCCTGCTCAGAACAGACCCGCTGAAATTAATGAACCTAAGCTAGTCGATTAATTTCAGTCGCCCTACTCTAAAGAGGACTAGCAATGGCTAGAACCCAAACGTTCTGTCTAATGAAAGGAGTGCCTCTGTTGGAGGAACACTTCTTCCATCAAAGAAATATAGGATGGTCCCTTACCTTACTCATTGACAGAGGAAAGACATCACCACCACCCCAAAAAACAGAGAGAGGACAAGGGGAGGCGGTTTACAAATTTGTAATTATTATTGTTTTAATCCAAATTTAATTCATATGCATGGACACAAATGTTGAAAGAATTGCTATAATTTAAATGTAAATGTAGTACATTTCACCATAGTGGGGGAGGTTGTGACAGGTGATTTATGTTCTTACTCAACCTGGTTTTCATTTACGCAGTGTTAATGTACAACTTCAAGGCCCCTTGTTAGAGTTCCTTATCTTTAAGGAGAACTTGGGCTGCATTCACATGGTGGTTTCTTCTATTTCTCTGTTATTTCCCTAAGGGCTCATCCACACCTTTGTTTGTCCTGTGATTTCAAGTCACGGGTCCAAAGGGTTTTCCTTTTGTCCCACTGCTTTCCCCTGAAAAACCTGCTGCTTGATGCTGAATCAGGTTTTCCGCCTATTGACATTTGTACTGATTCATCAGTAAACAATGGGATTCCCCAGGGAAAGTGGTGGGACATAAGATAAATGTCTTGGACCCATGGCTCATGGCTACCCTAGAGAAAGGGGATTTTTGGATCTAACCCCAACCATTACTAACTCTGCAAATAAAGTTTCTACTAAGCAAGTGCAAATGAATCCATGGAATTACTCTAGGGTAAGTAGGTTGAGAAGCCTTAGTACATTACTAAACTGGGCAGGGAGCTCATGAATTCTGGCTCTGAAGAGTCTCTTCCGACCACATTCTCCTCCCTGCATCCGTAGTTATACTAGCTAGGATAAACATTGCAAGAGCAATCAATCTTTTTTGCTTCAGGGAATCACTTGATCATCAGCTGAGGTCAGGAAGAAATTCCCTTTCTCCCCCTGACCTTGACTGAATATTGCACCGTTTGCCAAAAGTATGACATGACTTTCGCTTGCCTCTAGGATACAAGAGCCCAGCCAGTGCTGGAGGCAGGAAAACATAATTGCAGAAATTAAAATTAGAGCTTAATGTAAGTCTTCCTCCCCCACCACACACACACAAAATGTTTAGCTCAAGCATATTTCCCTTTGACAAATGCAAAGATACAAATCTGCACACTTTTTAGGGATATGGTGCCAAATTGTTGGCTTTTGAGAACTTGGCTACACATCACCACCATTGCATGACTGCCTCTGAAGGTAACAGCCTTCTTCTCCCTGTAAAACAATGTAGAACACATGATGGACACCATCACACTGCAAGCTTCTCTTTCTCCATCAGCAGCATGCAACAAACTGGAATGAGAGCAAGGCCGACCTCACACAAAGCTATGGTGGATAGCTAAAGGACCTCCTTGCCTGGTATGAACCTGCCTGGACCCTGACATGGTAACCTGTGGCATGATTCAGGACAGATAAAATCATGCAGTGCATAGTTAAACTCCCATAGGAGCCAAGGATGGCCAACAACTTGGATGGCTTTAAAAGAGGACTGGCCAAACTCACAGAGGAGCCAATCAATGACTAGCAGCCACATTGGCTATGCTCTGCCTTCATGGCCGTAGGCAGTGATGCTTCTGAATACCAGTTGCTGGAAGCCACAGCAGGGGAGAGGGCTCTTGCACTCATATCCTGCTTGTGGGCTTCCCATGAGCACCGTGAGAAGAGGATGCTGGACTAGATGGGGCCACCCAGTACTGGTTCTTCCTATGTTCTTACACTTCTGACAGAGGTTCAGAGAGTGATAAAGAGAGACAGGGACGTCTGTGTGGTAGCCCTTCTGTTTATGGAATGTTCTTCTTGGGAGGAGGCCTGCCTGGTTCCACCTGTGCCAGGGAAAGACAACCCGGCATTCGGACAACACCAGCCATAGGATTGTGCTGCTTATGTGGTTTTATTTGAAATTTTTTAAATGTTGGTTGCTAATAACTTAGAAGCTTTCTCAGAAGCAATGCACAAATTTAACAAACCTAAGCCTATGAAACCACTTAGAAATTTTATTGACAATTAAGCAGTATATACATTGTGTTAAACAAACACATGCTTCTCCTTCTGTGGCAGAACAAATCAATCACACAGTTACCTTAAAGATTGCTTTTTCCTAAGACATGTTCCCATGTGCTCTGAGATCTCAGAAAAGTCCTTTCCAATGCCCCCTTCCTTTCTG
This sequence comes from Podarcis cretensis, assembly GCF_951804945.1. Classification (NCBI taxonomy): domain Eukaryota; kingdom Metazoa; phylum Chordata; class Lepidosauria; order Squamata; family Lacertidae; genus Podarcis; species Podarcis cretensis. The sequence goes on from NC_137185.1 coordinate 18,481,315, forward strand.
AAGTTTGGCAAAGGGCTAGGAGAGACAAGGCCTTAGCGGTGGCTGTCCCTTTTTGTGGAACTCATTCCCTGATGTTTGTCAGGGTTTCCCTCCATTGCCTTTCAGAGATCTGGTGGAGACATGACTCCTTAAGAAGTAATTTTCTGTCCAGGTTGTGCTGCCAGGAAGCAGTTTTCATTCATTTCTTCTTTGAGCTGACTTTTTAAAAAATTATTATTATTATTATATGAGTGAAAATTTTATTACCTGGTTCTAAATGATTTGGAAACTGCCTTGGGTTTAAATAAAAAAATGACTTGGATTGCCAACACATTTGCCTGGGGTAACTGAATTCCAGGTGCCAGTTCCCTGCAGGGGATGGTCTCCTAGGGGACACAAGAGCCACATGATATGGGTGACAGATGCACACGATATGTGCAGTCCTTTTTATGCAGGACTAGGAACATGGCATCTGAATAGCAAATTCCTCAAGAAGAAGGAGACACCTAAAGTTGTGTGTACTCTGCTGTTAAAAGAGAAATTGCACTTTGTTTGCAATACAAATTTTGCACTAACAAAAGCTGGTCCCCATCTGAAAGCCTAGAGAGCTGCTGTCGGCCAGTGCAGACAGCACTGAGCTCGATGGCCCAATGGGTCTAACTCAGTATAAGGCAGCTTCCTATGTTCCCATTTCACCAATGTAGCCAGGCAGTTGCAGCCTCTTGATTTTTTCCAGAACCCAAACAATACATCATGGCTTGGCTTCCATGTGTGCAATTATTTTTAATCAATAACGGCATGCCAGGCATATTCTGTGATTAAGAAAAGCTGTTTTACAATGAGCTGCAATTACAGAATTACTGTCAGCTTTATACCAGTATGGATATTTTGGTGGCTGGGGAGAGAGGTAGGGAGGGAGAAGGCAGTCCAAAAACAAAACAAGAAGGGAAATGTGTGTTTTTTTATTGCTTGCTAAATGAGCCCAATTGCTCACCTGCATAGCCAGATGTTCTCACTGTCCCCCAATGCAATAAGTCACAGCACAATACTTTCCGTCTTTCCACCAAACACAGCTAGAAGAAATATATTTTGTAGCCCTGGGATAGGACTCAGTCCTCTATATTGGTATCTCTGATAAACAATGCTCAGCATCATAAAACAAAGCCACCGTATTGCATGTGGTGTAGTGGTTAGAGTGTCAAATTAGGACCGGGGAGGTAAAGGTAAAGGTAAAGGTACCCCTGCCCGTACGGGCCAGTCTTGACAGACTCTGGGGTTGTGCGCCCATCTCACTTAAGAGGCCAGGGGCCAGCGCTGTCCGGAGACACTTCCGGGTCACGTGGCCAGCGTGACATCGCTGCTCTGGCGAGCCAGAGCCGCACACGGAAACGCCGTTTACCTTCCTGCTGGTAAGCGGTTCCTATTTATCTACTTGCACCCGGAGGTGCTTTCGAACTGCTAGGTTGGCAGGCGCTGGGACCGAGCAGCGGGAGCGCACCCTGCCGCAGGGATTCGAACCGCCGACCTTTCGATCGGCAAGCCCTAGGCGCTGAGGCTTTAACCCACAGCGCCACCTGCGTCCCAGGACCGGGGAGACCAGAGTTCAAATCCCCACTCAGTCATGAAGCTCACTGGTTGTACACTTGGGGACCAGTCACTGCCTCTCAGCCTAACCTGCCTTGGGATTAAATGAGGAGAGAATCACATTTGCCACCTTGAGCTCCTTGGGGAAAAGGTGATTTGAATAAAATAATAAACATTTAATAATAAAATTGTAGAGTTGGAAGGGACCACAGGGGTCACCTAGTCTAACCCCCTGCAATGCAGGAATCTTTTGTCCAACTTGAGGCTCAAACCTATGACCCTGAGATTAAGACCCTCATGCTCTATCAACTGAGCTATCAGCCCTAGGAGTCAGCCTCCACTGGAATGACCTATGTATGCATAAGACCTTCCCTAGCCAATGACTATCCATGTAGACAATCCTGGGTTAGACAGTCAGGAAGTCTCAACTGCACTGGTGCACTTATGTAAATATAGACTCTGGACTCATTGGTCTTTAAGCCAGCACCCCTGTTTAGATGGTGATGTGGATTGCACCCCTTATTCCAAAATGTGGTGAGTCAGTCCTGGTACATTTGAGGGTCGCTCCTGCTCATCTTGTTGAATGGGTCCCTGGACATCTGCCCTGATGGTGGTATCTATTGCTTATACATAGGCTGGTGGTTGCCACAAAGCTCTTACCAACAAAGTCTCTACAGCCCTGTTAGACATTCTTCTAATCAGGAAATGATGAGCACGGAGGAATGGGGACTAGTACTGATTCCTCCTCAAGCTGGAGGTGGGAGCCTGCTTCTACTGATGTAGGCTCAAAGGTTCTGTATTGTCCGGAAAGCCTCCCCAAACAATGGAGGCTTCCTGCTTCCAGCAGATCTAGACATTGAAGTAGATGGTCCCTTGGCCTGATCCTGCAGAGTTCTTATTGTGTTAACTACCTCCCCGCACATTAAAAGCACTGATGTCAGTTGGTGGACCCTCTTGTGGAGGAGAAGGCAACACTGTTCATCATCATTGGGGAAGTCACATGTTCTCAGCAGGCGGGATATGTCTCTTTCCATCAGATTTCTGAATGGGCATATTTAAAGTCAATGCTACAATGGAGCAAAGCATGGGGCCAACATGCTCTTGTGGGGCACAGTTGTGGCTTCCAAACACTTGGCAGCAGAAAAATGAAACAGCCTGTTTGTAGTACCCTCTGTGGCCCAGCTCCCAATGCTGTCCATGTATGTCAACACATCGACTCAGACCAGTTTCAAAGGAGCTCTGATTTCAAAGCCTGGTTGGTTTGCTCCACCAAGAAACATTCTTTCCATCATAAGTCTTGGCTGTCAAGACAAACCTGGGCCTTTTTGATTAATTTCTGCCCGGGGAATTAGCAGAGGGAGTTTTCTTGGGGCGAGAGAGAGAGAACTCTTGGAGTTCACGTGAGATGGAAAGTGTCACTGCAGCTCAGCTTCTTGGAATTGTTCTCCAGGAAGGTTTTCGCGGAACCCTTAATCTCTTGCCAGCACACTGCTAATTGCACCCAACTGTTAAAGCGTCACCCAGCCAGCGACAGCCAGGGCAGCAAATTTAAAAAGCTGAGAATAACAGAGAGTGGGGCTTGGCCAAGAGGATACCCAAGGGATCTGACGGAAACCACAAAAAGTGCTTACAAGCCATATATGAAAAGACAATCGCTCTGCAAATGCCCCCAGCCGGGCTCACACTCCATTGACACTATCCTGTTTTTATTATTGTCATTTCATTATTGTTTTGTTCCTCTTCCCTCATTGGTGATGAACTCCATATGTCCTCTCCCTCTCTCCCCTGTGTTCCTTTGGCATGGGCGAACAGTTTCCTGATTTATGCTTGTTCCTTCTCATTATTTGATTATTCAGAGCCACATATAATGGGAAAACATTATGCGAAACTGAAAGCCATCTTGGAGACAAACAAAAACACAGCTGGGGGTGGGGTGGAGGGGATTTGGGAGAGATTGAAGAAGATCCTATTGCACGTTGAACATCTACTAGGTACAAGTTGGGAACACTAGTTTCTTGGAATTGCAGGTGGAGAGAGTTACTGCTTGAGAGTTTCCCAGAAGAGGCATCTGGTTGGCCACTGTGAGAGCAGAATGGTGGTCTAATGACAGTCATGCTTCTGAATAATTGTTGCTGGAAACATATGGGACATCTGGTTGGCTGCTATACAAGCAGGAAGCTGGACTAGATGGGGCTATTGGCCTGATCCCACAGGGGTCTTCCTATCCTATGTCTTTACTGAAGAAGAGGTACAAGTGGAAGAATTTGTGAATGCAGAGCTTGTCATTATAAGACATGGTGCTGCCCTGAATTCATCATGTGAGACTGTTAAGAAGAAAAAGGGTTGATCTTGGGTCCACCGGTGGACAATTATGGCTCCTACAACAAACACAATAGAATGAGACGGGAATGCACTGGTACACTCCTGACATGCTAGAAAGAATGGGTTGACTACAGATGGACATGGCCTCATTTAGGTTTTTTGTTTTTTTAAAAAAAATATTTTTCAAGTATTGGCTAACCTGTGGCCCTCTAGATGTCTACAAGTCCAATCGGTCCTGACTATTGATCAGACTGGCTGGGGCTGATAACACTTGTGGTCAGGGCTTGACCTTTTGGAGGCTCTGAGTACTGAAAAGTTTGTGGTCCCCTCCATATGTAATTCAAAAATAAAAACAATACCAAACCACAAAATAAAATCTATTTTTTTGAAATGGCACAAAACTTACATTTATGCTGAAATGGACATACATGAGTGTCATATGCAATACAAGACAGGATGTGATTTCCTCGCATTATTTTGGTCAATGTTAGGAGGGTGACCTACCTGGTTTGGATGGGCAAATCTGCCCATTTCAGTATGTCTCTCCGTTTCAGGTTTTTTCCCCAATCTTAAATTCAGCTCTCCACATTTTCACATTATTTTGCATCAAAAATAAAAAGTCCTCCTGAAACTTCAGCAGTATTTCATTGTGAATTTCTCTTAATATACACATTTTTTGTATACAATTTTCCTTAACGTACACCTTTTTTTGCAAAACGTTTCCCCCTAATATAACGCATGTTTTGTACACACAACTACCAAATTTGGAGAAGTGTGAGTTTCAATTCAGTTCCCCTGTTGTTTCGGAATTTGGTAGGTTCACCTTTAAATGTCAACTGAATCAGGGGTTATTGGTTTGTTTTTGTTTTATTTTGTATTTTGTGTTCTTATATTGTACTTTTATGTTGTGAACTGCCCAGTGAACTTCAGATGAGGGCTGGTATACAAATGTATAATAATAATAATAATAATAATAATAATAATAATAATAGTGGTAGTAGTAGTAGTAGTATTCTCCAGGCCCTTCTCGGGCATAAAATGGTGTTGTTCTATGGTGATCCTGGCATTTTTGGAGTAACCTAATTTGTGTCCCCAGTTTCTCAGCCATTCCTCTGCTTATCTGTAGACACTATCCAGAAGGCATGCATCTGTAAGTTGTTCAGTAAACTGATTCTGCTATTTCTCCATCATCCTAGTATAGGAGAAAGTCAGACAGGGTTGCCTGGTGGATTATGGCAAGCACCGTTGACAGCACACCTCAAACCCCTTTCGACTTAATGCAGAACTGATATATATCTCCATCCATCACAACACAAACCAAATGGCTAACAGCAAAAGGCCTCCTGTCTTAGACTTGTTGAAAGACAGGTGGATCTGTTGGTTGCAGAGACTTGGAGATTTCTGGGTTCACAGCCTGGCATTCCTTGGATTTTAAACCTTTGGCTCCCTCTGGAATGCAGTGGAATTTGTGGAGCAGCCTTCCAAAAGCAAGAAGTGCATTGCAGAAGCTAGGACTGAGCGTAGGTGTGGGAAACACTCAAGCTGAATGGGTGGCCTTCAGCAAGTCATGCTTTCAGGTGCATGATATTATGATGAGACAAAGCATCTTAGCAGGAGAGTGGACTGGAAGTGTCCCCAACAATATATTAAAAAGCTGTTTCCCACAGGATATCAGAATACACAGAAACTCAAGATGGAGATGCACCGATGAAAGGGTAGGGGTTTTCATGCAAGGGTTGCCTCAGATCCAAGATGCCTCTGCTCTGTTTCTTGAATAAAGGTCAATGGTATGAGCACAGAGAAGCCAGACTCTTGCTCCAGTTCTTCACACAGCCACTGTGAGAACAGGATGCAGGACTAGATGAGGCCATTGGTCGGATCCAGCAGGCTCATCTTACATTCATCTGTTCTCCAGACTATGAGTGTGGACCATGATTCAATTGTCATTTAAATGCAAACCTACTTAATTCACACTTTCCACAACAATCCACAAACCGAAACACAACCATTCTTTGAAATTACCACTTCCTTGTATGTTACACATCACTGTGTCATTTGGAATTACCTGGTCTTCTGTACAAAATGGAACAGGTGTGTTAGCATTCTTCATTGTTGTTTCCTCTGAATTTGACTGAGACACGCAGTTTGCTTTCAGATCTTTCATCTTATAGACTCTTAGAATTGTAGACCTGGAAGGGACCACAAGGGCCACCCAGTCCAAACCCCTGCAACGAAGGAATCACAGGGAAAGAATCCCTGACAGATGGCCACCTAAACTCTGTTTGAAAACTTCCGAAGAAGGACAGTCCACCACCTTGCAAAGGAGTTCATTCCACTGTCAAACAGTTCTTATCCTCATAAAATTCTTTTTTAAATATTTATTTGGAATCTCCTCTTTTGCAATTCATTGGTTTGGGTCCCAACCTCTTGAGCAGCAGAAAGCAAGCTTGCTCCATCTTCCACATGCCATCCCTTCAACACACAATGTCAGAATGAAATGCTCATGGACTGTGCTGTGCTTGCCATATGTTTCTCAGGAGGAAACTCCTATTGACTCCAGGATGTCTTTCTTCCATGCAAGGGAAACAAAAAGCTGGGTTTGGGGAGAAACAGTAATGGTGTGGCTAGTTTTGCAAATCTGGCAGGGATGTAGGGGTAAAGTTGGCGGGTTCATATCTGTCTCTATCACTCCTCCGATGCACTCTTACAACACCAAGATAATGGCAAGACATCACCCCACAGATAAGCAAGACAATTTGAGAAGAGAGGGATAATATTTCTTAATGAAATTGCTGTGCTTGCAGCTTGCAGGAGTTTGTTCTTTCCAGGAAACAAAGCCCTCCAGTGAACTTGGGATCAAACCGATGAATACTTTCTTCTCTTGCAACTCAGCTCTACAACGTCAGACCTAGATGTGATGCCTGGCAGCAGCAATACACGATCCAGATCTCTTAAGAGGTGATGATATCTTTTTGCATTGCAATAAGTTGCTGCAACCTGCCCTCCAGAAGGAAAGAAGCACCCAGGGACTTCTGAGGAGAACTTAGCAACAGCTGAGTCAAAGAAAAGTAAACCATAAGGAAGGAATTCCATGTGATGCATTCCTTCCTCTGCTGTCCTTCCAGACCACACATCTCATCACAGTCAGATATTAGTGTGGTGTAGTGGTTAGAGTGGCAGACTAGGACCTAGAAGACCAGGGTTTGGCCATGAAGCTCACTGGTTGACTTTGGGCCAGTCGCTGTCTCTTAGCTGCTGAAATTCATGGATCGAAGTTAGCCATGTCTATAAATTTCAATGATTACCCTTGGATACAAACCATAGGTGATCAGTTTTGGCAGGTAGTACTTCCTTTGTATTGGACAAGCAAAAATCCAACTGCCCCAGGCCCGCCTCTGCATGTGTTCACCATCAAGGGCCCAATCCTGCACAGGCACAGAGGTTGCTTAGGGTCACAGCACCTCTCTCCATGCAAATCGGCTCCTTCTTCAACATCTCTTTTCAAACCCAGCATTACGCCATGCAAAAGGAAGGCAGAGCCCCTCCTGCCAACTCCCTCCCATTGGCGAAGAAGAAGGAAATACCTCCCTAACATTACACTGCTTAATCCTCCACCGCTAATCTAACGAGAAACAATGTTTGACAGCAGCCAAAAGATTATTAAATTGAAAAGTAAAAGGCATCGCTGCCCATTGTGATGGAGCCAAAGGCAACAGCACAGAGGACTGTAAACTTCAGGAAAGCAAGGGGGTTGTCCTGCCAGAAAGCCTGCAGCATCGAGTCGCTGGAAGGAATAAAGGGGTGTCCTCAAGATCACTTAATGCAGATGGGCAACCCTGAAGAAATTTGAACTAGCCTGGTTTACTCATAGTCTTAGACTGACAAAGGGACAAGGACTGTAGCACAGTGATAGTGTACATGCTTTGTGGGTTCAGCCCCTGGCATCTCCTGTCTCTGTCTGAAACCCTGGAGAGCTGCTGCCAGTCAGTGTAGACCAGGGGGAGCCAACACGGGGTCCTTCAGATGTCATTGGACTGCATGCAAGCAATTGTTTCCATGGAGAAGGTTCTCCACACAACCAGGAACCCTCCTTTAGCAGTGTTCCAGATCGCACAAAGAAAGCCCTATGCATGAATGTCAGGGTCTGCCAATGCTATGCTTTCCAGATGCTCTGGGACCCCAACTCCCATCAGCCCCAGCCAGCATGGCCAATGGTCGGGCATGATGGGAGTTGAAGCCCAATACCATCAGAGAAATACTGAGTTGGATGAATCAATAGCCTTAGTAGAAGACAGCTTCCTTAGTCCCCAGAAGGATGGATTTTTAAAAAACATTCTTTCACTTTAGAGGTATCATAGTAAAGGAGCATTTGATCCTTCAGCTTAAAAGAGCAGGACCTTGGGTGAAGTCATTTATATATTACTCCCAAGCTGCTTTTTGCCCAGCAAGGGAGAAAGAAGGGAGCACTTGTATCTTTCACCTTCATTTCCATCTTCTTGCAAACAGTGGTGCAGCCTATTCCTGCATATGCTTAATAGAAGAAGAATCTCACTATAATTCAGGGCAAGCAGAAGTGTGGATGAGCCCTCGGTGCATATCTTAATGTTAGCAGATGTTAGGAGTATAGCATAGCCATAAAGAAAGTAAAACCATTGGGTTCATCAAGCTCAGTATTGTCCAAATCAACTGGCAATGATTTCATAGAACCAAAGAACTGTAGAGTTTGCAGGAACCCTGAGAGTCATCTAGTTCAACCTCCTGCAATGAAGAAATCACAGCAAAAGAATCACTGACAGGTGCCATCCAACCTCTGTTTAGAAACCTCCAATGAAGTTTGTTCCACTGTTGAATGGCTCTTACCATCAAAATGTTATTCCTAATGTTTAGTCAGAATCTCCTTTCTTGTCATTCGAATCCTTTGGTTTGGGACCTACCCTCTGGAGCAACAGAAAACAAGGTTGCTCCATCATCCATGTGACAGCCCTGTAGATATCTGAAGATGGCTATCACATCTCCTCCCAGTCTCCTCTTTACCAAGGAAAACATACTCATTTCCTTCAACCATTCTTCATAAGCCTTGGTCATCCTCCTCTGCATACACTCCAGGTTGTCAAAAACCTTCTTAAGTGGTGGTGGCCCAGAACTGGGACGGGTTCTCTCTCAACCCTACCTGGAGATGCTGGGGATTGAACCTGGGACCTTCTGCATGCAAAGTAGATGCTCCTACCATTGACCTCATGTATTGCAATGGCTTTACCTGTTATCTCCTAGAGCCTCTCCTTGATGAGCCTCAACATGTTACTCAGTAGCTCTTGGGTTTCAAGATTCCACCAGAAAGCATGCAGGTAGAATGCGCAGGCTGGGTCTGCAATCTGGTTTCTTCATTTGACATGCAACATTTGCAAGGCAGCTGTAACGCGTTGCCATGGTGGGTGCATTTGCCTGGCTGCAATGCATAAATATGTATGGGTGCTTATAATTACTTGTGACAAGGTTTTTAAAAACATTGGGTTTTTTGTACAATTTGTTCTCCTGCGCGTGCGTGCGCGCGCGCGCACACACACACACACACACACACACACACACACAGTCAATGAGCACATAGATCTTTGAGTTATAGGTGGCATCCAATTTATTTTTGCTATTTCCAGGCTTTGGCTATGAAGCCATTTGCTGCAGGGAAACATTTTCCTTCTCTCATGGCATGCTGAGTAATTTCCTGTTTTCACTCCCTGTTTTCGGAGCGCTGCCACATATTATAACATTCTTTTACACCTCCAGCTAGAGGATCAGCCTGTCCTGGTGAAGTTTTCTAGAGTCAAATGACACAGGCCTGCAGCCCAAGATTTTGGGCTGGTTGTTTTGAAACGATATGCAATGAATTGCCACAGCCACCTCTTTCAGCTCCCAGGCTGTGTAACAAGGCTGGCTCCAGGATTGAGGGGACCCCTCAGGAAGAGTCTTCTCTGGTAGATCTCCTCCTTTGTTACTGGGCAGTAGGCATGCTCCAGTCATCACCAGGCGGCCTCCAGTGGAGATCCGGGGCTGCCATTTTCATTGCCCAGAATGCTCTTAGTGTAGTGTTGCTCTTTGACATTGTGGGGTGTTAAAATTGCAACCTAGCGCTGGAGAAACTGCATGCAATGGCACCAGAGGTGAGAGCATGTGCATACAAATTTAGCAGGATGGCGCAGGGAAAGCATGATGGGCCCATCACTTTTTAGCAGAGTGAATGGAATAAAGTAGACAGGAGTCCAGAAAGATAAGAAACCATGGATACTTTACAGAGGTAAGCTGAATAAGAATAGGGTATAACTTGAAGAGAGATTAACAGAGAAGTACTGTATGTCTTTCTCAGGTCAGGGCTATGCAGCGGGGAAGAAACTCCTTCAGAAATACATTTGCCTATCCCAATTGGTGGCCATCACTGCCTCCTGTGGGAGCAAGTTTCTGTGAAGAAAAGCCAATGTGCTAGGGTTTCTCTGAAAGCAGAATATGGAAAAGCACTGTGTTAAGGAACCGAGCTTCCTGTTGTAAGATAAACATCTCATTTTGCCCTACACAAATTTCTAAACTTGGGTTTGCACTGGAAATTGCTACTCTCTATGTTTAGGACCGTGGAGTAAAACTATCTGTTTAAATGCATATCTCTTACTAACTTACTTATCTACAGTATGTCTGGGGCCTTAGTGGTTTTTCAAAATCCTCCTTATCTCCTAAGAAGCCCCTCCAAATCCCATCGAGAGCTTTCCAGAAATGTTTCAGAAATACCTGTGGCAAACAGCACATCACTCAGTCTGAGCCCTCGTTTATCATTCCCGTCTTTTGCTCAAGTTTGCACACAAAGCGCTGCAAACTGTCCTGCAACACATCATTAAAATCCCTGGGGGGGATCCTAAAATGATTACACTGAAAATGGAAAGACTTTTAATGCTTTTTCAACCAAACACAAACCAAAAAAAATCCCACCCACCCCTGCTTAAATATACTTTGCTTAGATGTGTCCAGAAAACGCTTTGCAATACACTGACTAGTGCATTCCACAATATTTTGGTATCCTATTCCATACTATTGTGACCATGTTTCCAAACTCTGTTTACTAGATGACACAGCAGAATCAAAGGCAGCGGCCTCTCATCTAAAAGAGAACTGCAGTCTAATGCTGTTTCAACCTCAGGAAAAAAAAACCCCAAGAATGCCACTACAGTGGTACCTCAGGTTACAGACACTTCAGGTTACAGACGCTTCAGGTTACAGACTCCGCTAACCCAGAAATAGTACCTCGGGTTAAGAACTTTGCTTCAGGAGGAGAACAGAAATTGTCCGCTGGCAGCGCGGCAGCAGCGGGAGGCCCCACTAGCTAAAGTGGTGCTTCAGGTTAAGAACAGTTTCAGGTTAAGAACGGACCTCCAGAATGAATTAAGTTCTTAACCAGAGGTACCACTGTACTGAGATCCAGAGCTCCAACTCTATGCAGACAATCTTTTAAAGGTCAGAGAGGAGGGCAGGATCACATGCCCTGAAGAACTGTTCAGTAATGGAACAGATTACCTTGGAAGTTGGTGGACTCTTCTACATTGGGGGCTTTCAAAACAGAAGTTTTATTACCACCTGCCAGGGATTCTTTAGTTGTGATTTCTGCATTGCAGGGGGTTGGATGACCCTTGGGGTCCTTTCCAACTAAAAGTCTAGGGTTCTCTGCTCCCAGTATAGATATTGTGGCCAAACACTAGCATAGAACTTATGCATGTACAACACACACCCAAGGCAGCCAAGGCTGTGTCCTCCTGATGTTGTTGGACTATAAATTCCAGCATGCCTGACCATGAGCCACGCTGGCTGGGGCTGATGGGAGTTGTAGTCCGAGAGCACCTGGAAGGCACACCCTTGGTTGACCCCTGACATCCATTTAGAGGGCTTTCTGCATGCCATCAGCAGCTCTGCTAAATTAGGGTTCCTGATTGTATGGAGAGTGCTTCCATATGCAAGCACTTGTTTGCATGCAGGCTTCATGTAGAACCTCAACCAAGTATGGGCATGTCAGGAGCAGAGGCCTCCTCTCCTCCAGCATTCAAACACAAGAAGAGGGAGCAGGAGTCATGAGTGTAAGCTCAGTATGCTGAGAAACTCAATGTGGAAAGGTCAGGACAGTGGACACATGACATGGGCATTGGAGTCAGGGTTGGTGAGCATCCTCTAACATAACACCCCCCGGCATGTTGCTGGAATGTACAAATGGGGCATCTTGGAAACCCCACTGAAAGAACGTCTGCACAGAGCTCATGTTCCATCAAGACCCAGGAAAAGTTCTCTTAAACCAAGCATAGGCAACCTCGGCCCTCCAGATGTTTTGGGACTACAACTCCCATCATCCCTAGTTAACAGGACCAGTGGTCAGGGATGATGGGCATTGTAGTCCCAAAACATCTGGAGGGCGAATTTGGGGGTGCTTGTCTTTAATAAACAGGATGTTGTTTTGTTGCTATTTTTATTAAGCTATATTCTGTTTTTCACTAATATAAAGACAAGCAGATTGACTTGGGGCCAGTTTAGCAAATTATCCACTGACTTTATGAAATCATTTGCTGGCTGCCGCCCACAGAGTCAGCACTATGCTGAGATCTTGCAAAACGTATTTTGCACAGTGTTATGCAATCTGTATCGAACTATCTCTTGTTGGCGTTCTTTTGCAGAGTGACTCCATTCTTACCATTGAGTTTCTTGCTTTGTATTGTAGCAGAAACTTCATATGAACAGGAACATGGGAAGCTGCCTTCTACTGAGTCGGACCCATTGGCCCATTTACACTAGGATCTCATATAGGGGGTACCCCCAACTATATCTGGAGATGCTGGGAACTGGACCTGGGACCTTCTGAGTGCCAAGCATGCACTCTTCCACTGAACTACTGTTCTGCCCCTTTACGGCACCCTAGAAACACTGTGTGTATATTCATTTACTTAGGAACATAGGAAATTTATTTATGTACATATTTATTTATTGCATTAATAGCCCACATTTTCCTCCAAGGAACTCAAGGTGATGTGCATGGTTCCCTGTGGGGGTGGGGGTGTGCCACTGGAGGTATAAATGACTATAGACTTTGAAAAGTTGGTTCATCTAGGGTTGGCATACAGAAATCACAGAAATGTCCGGACACATGGTGGTGTACATTTTAGCCGTTGGAAAAAGAAAGCTCAAAAATTGATTTCTTCTTCTTGAGATTTCATTTAAAAAAGCTCAACAACTTTGGGCAAAAAACACAGAAACTCAACAACTTTGCGCCTCCCCCCCAAAAAAAAACCCTTTTGTGTCCAGGTGTTTACTTTTTGAGATATGGCAATCATAGTTCATCAATTTTGTTGAATTGAACTAAAGAATTTTAACTGGATTTTGAATAAATGTGCAATTAATTGTTAGTGTTCTGAATTTTATTCGTCATGCAAGTTGGTCATGCAAGCTGCTATTCTGAATAATGCTTTTTATTGGGTAGGGGGCCTTGGGGATGAGTTTATGAAACCAAGGGAGCGGCAGCCCCAGAAAGTTTGGGAACCACTGAGTTAAACTCTTCAGTGCCCCCCACCCCCAGTTTCTCCATTGATGGAATTTATCCATCTGATCTCTGCTGGATGCGCTCAGCACAGGATCTTCTGGGCATCGGAAAGCATGAAGAGACTAGCATGTGCCAATAATTGATTGGAATCATCTACAGAGAGATTAGGGAATGCCAAGCCTCAAGCATGCGGTGTGTTTCTTTGGGTTTATTATAGGGGATGAATCTGGAGCTGAGAAGAACCTCACCAGGCTAGAATGGGAATGCTGGGTGCTTTTATATTCCTCGAAATAAAGACTAGGAATTCTGTGGAACTTCTCTGATTATAAAACAACAAAAAGGATTCAGCCTGATGATGATGCATAAATTGGTCATCCCCTGTGATTAGGTTATAAATCAAGACAGGCTCAGGCCAGCCTGGGACTTGTCGCTCCCCAGTCTAGAATCCCCATCTCCTCCTCACACAGATGTAGGGGAACTCTCTGAACTCAATTTGCTAGACAGTCATCTTCACATATCTAAAGGGGAGGTGGAACAAGCTTGTTTTCTCCTTCTCTGGAGGGTAGAAACCAAACCAATGAATTTAAGAAAGGAGATTCTGACTAAACATCAGGAAGAACTTTCTGACTGTAGGAGCTGCTTGACAGAGGAATGGACTCTCTCAGGAAGTTGTGGACTCTCCTTCATTGGAGGTTTATAAGCAGAGGTTGGATGGCCATCTGTCATGGATGCTTTAGTTGGGACCCCTGCATTGCGGGGGGTTGGACTAGATGACCCCCCAACCAACAGATTTGCCCCTCCCTATGCATGACAATGTTCAAGCTCTCTCTCCCCCCCCCCCATTTTTTCTCTCCTAGTCTTATCTAAATATTTTGAGCTTCTTTCCCAATTCCTGCAATGTTTCACCTAAGGAGAACTTCCAAATTTTCATTGAAATTTTGCTTTAGGCAACATCCAGTGATCACCTCGAGATGCTGAGCACTCTTCTTGTATTTTGCTTTCCTAAACTTTTCCGGTGGGCACTTGAAATGGGGGCCAGATGTACAGGCTGCTATAGGATGGCGAGGCAATCTGCTGCGCTTTCAAATAAGCCAGGGAAACAAATCCTGAAATCTGAGCAGAGATGAACGTAATGGAATTGATTTGTTCCTACTTGCTAAGTGGGACGCTCCAGCCACATCACCTGATGACAAGGAATCCTATAGAGAAAGCAATCAGTTTCTTTAAGAAACAAGTGTGAAAGAAAAAGAGGAGAAAGCTAATTTAAGATTTTACAGCGGAGAAAGTGAAAAAATATATATGACCTAACCCATTAGGAATATGTTTCTATTTTCCTTTCATGTAATATTACTTCCTGGTTTCCAGTCTGTATTCCCTGGGCACCCCCTATCAAATATCGGCTGGTATTAAATCACTGATCCCAGCAGCTCACAGAAAAACATTTGTACTAATGTGTTGGTTTTCCTTAACACAAGGGCCAGAGCAGGTCCGTGAGGACTCAGTTAGCCGAGATCGTTGACAGATGAGGAATGGAAGGGCAAAGAAAGCAAGAGAGACCCCTCTCCATTAAAAGCAGGATTCCATCCTCCGTGCCCTCTGTTTGCAGTTTGTTAGACGGGGCAGGGAATCGACAGGTGATGCAGGCTTGTGCCAACATTGTTATGGAGATGGACAAAAAGAAATAAATAAAATAGCACCTTGCATAACACTGTTGTCTTCTCTTAACACCGCTGCCCAGACTGGCTGGCCGGACTGGGTGGTACAGCGGCTTGAGTTGATGTGAGTACAAAGCAGTCCATGTTAGAGGATGGATTGAGTCAAAGGTAGATGCTGAGTGAAATGAAGGCTATAAATGGGGCGAATCACAGTTCCTTCTTCTTGTAAGCAAAAGGCAATGCTCCTTCTGTCAGCAGCCTGCGAGTCATTCTTGGCATGCAGAGATACCTGCAAGTAGGCACCTGCTCCTGCGTTCTGGGAGCTGGTCACAGATAAGCACCTCAACTGGGCCTGCCAAGAGGCCCCACCAACATCGTGGGGGTTAAAGCCTGATGTTGCTCACATCCACACCATGCATTTAAAGCACATGGCATCCCTCCAAAGAACCCCAGTTTACCCCTCACAGAGCTACAGCTCCCAGCACCCTTATCCAACCACAGTTCCAAAAGGAAGCCATATGCTTAAAATCTGCATTAAATCTGCATTAATGCATAGCATGGATGTGACCATTGTCCACAGAGTGCTGATGAATCTTCAACAGAGACAACCATTGGCAGATGTGCAGAAGTCCTTAGTGGTTGTGGCCCTTGCAGAACACATCAGGGAGAAGGGTGGGAACAAAGCTAGAATTAGCTGGCTCTGGCTCTCATTGGCTTTGGCACCATCTACTGTTGGGCTCCCTGCCTTCCACCCTACCAGTCCCAATAGGCACCTATCAGCACTCGAGGGGAGAGTTCTGGCACATGCATGGTACCAACTGCTCCTCCAGTTTGCAAACAAGCTTATGGGCCCCCCAAAAGTCGTCAACCCCTGACTTAGCTTGTGATTGATGCCTGAGGGAATGTTGCTTGCTTAAAATCTTGCTGGTGACACCTCCCTCTTGAGATATGGTGCATTCTGAGAGGGCATCAGGAGCCCATAGCCAGGGCAACGCAGTGCTCTCACATCTCCTCCAAGGGCTACCATCCAATCCCTGAGCTCGCTTGTTTTCAGAACGTTACATCAGCACGAATTTATATCAGGCCAGGCTCTTGCAAAGGGTGTTTTGGCAAGCCGAGGCAATGAATAATTAGCCCATCGTCCCCACCCTGGGGGAAATGATCTATTTTCAGAAGAGGGCAGATTTCACCAAGGAAAGCCACGAGGCCAGAACTCTCCAAACAACTCTTTAAGCTGGTTACGCCAGCAATATAAGGGGGTAGGGGAGTTATTTAAGAGATTTGGCTATCCTAAGAAAGGGCAGTGTTTACTCTGCCCTAGCGCATGTAAAAGCCAGCCTACAAAACCTTTCCTCAGCTCAGGACATCTGTTAGCTGACATCACCCTGAGTTTACCTTAGCAACCCAAGTTCCATTGGAAGGTCTTCTGATGTCACCTCAGTGCCTGGAGTCCCCTCAGGGCAGCAGAAGGAATGGTCCCTGCACCTATACAAACACCCTCCAGCACATGCATAAGCTCATTCTTGTTTGTTCAAGTCACAAGTGTTGAGAAAGTGGGTACACAGCGGAGAAAATCACTTTTTGGGGTTTGAAAAATGCTCATAGTTCTCTGCCGTCGCAGTCCTCCCACCCATGAACTGGAGAGCTTTCTTTTTTCCTTCTTGGGATGATTGCCCAATTGTAGGGCATGGCTGCTAGGAACCTCTGGCCCCCTTGACCTCTCCGTCTGGTCCTCAAGACTCTCCCCCTGGCCACACCCCTCTCCGCTTTGAGCAAACCGGGAAAAGCATTTATTGAGTTAGTCCATAGATGACAGCAGAATTAGCAACGCCATTCCAGCGCAATTGAAACATTCCTAAAAGGTGCTGAAATTACAATTGAAATGAATATGTAAAATCTAAATACATCCTTGAGCAAGTATTTTTGCCTGGCTGGAATGTCTCCTATTTACATAAATTGCTCCACACATTTTTGCCTCTGGCCCCACCCAACAGAGGCATGTGGTCTCTGGAAGGCTACCCAGAAGCAAATGCAGCTCTCAATTAGGTCCGGGAATCACCGCGTGGATCGCCAGTGCGCACTTTCTTTCCCTCTCCCTCCCTCTCCGTCACATGGCAGTGGTGGCACTGGCGCCTCCTCCCTCCCTCCTCCTGGCTTCTTCCCGCCCTGCCTAGAGGAGGAAGGGGCTGAACTTTGTTAGTGCCAGCAGCAGCAGCAGCAGCAGCAGCGCTCAAGCGGCCAACATTTTAAGCAGCCCCTCTCCAGATCCCTTTCGCGTGCCACTCATCATCCCTTCGCCACCGCCGCCTTCCCCTGCTGCTCGCAAGACACAGGTAAACAGCCACTGGGCTTGTGGTGCTCTTGCATCATCCCTCCCCAATAGCCCGGCCCCCCACAAGGTCTGAGGGACAGTGGACCGGCCCCCTGCTGAAAAAGTTTGCTGACCCCTGCATTAGCAGAACAAATCCAGGTGGTTTTCAGAGATCCCATCTGTTGTCCCTACTCTGGGATGCTTGTGTGTGTGTGTGTGTGTGTGCGCGCGCAGCCTAGCATAACAATGACTCAGGACTTTTTTTTCTCTGCCAAGGACAACTCGTCCCAGCCCACAGTTTACATTTTACCTCTCCCCCGCCCCCACAACCCTGGTCACATGCACTAAAAAAAATAAAAATTGGCATCAAGCCCCAAATTGTGGTGGCATGAACCATTCGCTACGTAGCATGACAACATAATTTCCAGGAATGATACATCAGTGCACATAAGAAACTGCCAGATGTCACTCGCCACGTGGACTGAGACTTAAAGTCTATTATGGAGTCATTTGCTTTTGCAATACCTCCAAGGAATGTGGTCAAATCCTGTAGCCTGCTTTATTTGCCGCTATCCAAGGAAAAGTCTGCAGAGCAACCTTCTCTCTGTGCAAGCAGGGCAGAGTCGTCTGAATTTCCCAGACACCCCCACCATGACATTTCACGTTTTGCTGCAGTAAAAGATGAGTGAGAGGGTAAATTTTGGGGGTTATAGATTTCAGTGTGCATTCATTTAGGGAGAGACTTAGGGTTGGGGGAGAAGGTAGGATTCTCAACAAAGTTTAAAGGCCCCATGCTGGATATGTTCAAGTAAAAACTGCAAGAAATGGCAGTGTATTTTAAGAACATGAGCTGTGGTTGCTTCTTACTACATATTAATAGCTAGCAGCATTATCCAGATAAATCAAGTCAAAAACACATTTTATGCCAAGGGATTTTTTGGGGCCTCTGGCATGCACAACTAAAAAGCAACAACATTTAACTGTGTGTAGAACAGCGGTGGGATGCTATGTTTGTGAAGTGCAGAAGCTCATCATGTCAGCCTCAAAGCCTTGCCCACCAAGGAGAGTCCACAGCCATGACCCCCAAAGGAAGTCCATAGCCATGGCTCCAAAGAGAGTTCATAGCCCAGTGCAGGAGTGCCAGCTTGGCCCCACATCCATGGGTGCCTGGGGGCGTGGGTGCCATGCAGTGTGCATGGCCCTGGCACTGAAATTTCTGGGTGCCTGGCCCCTTTATGGGGAATTTTGTGGGTGCTCCAGCACCCAGGGCCCCAGGGAGTTGGCACCTATGGCCCAGTGGTTTTTAAAGGGTGTGGCATGCCACACTGGTGTGGGGAAAGAGAATGGCAAGTGTGGCAGGAAGATTCAAGGACAATCAAAGAAACAATTGAACATTTCAGTGTAGAATAGCATAGCATAGCGTAGTATTGTATTGTATCGTATCAATATATATATATATATATATTAATTTGCAGATTATGGATAGGTATCCTTTCAAAAGGAGAGCAAGAGCATCAAGTGATACTGAGAACAATCCTAGTTGTGATCCAGAATCACCACTCAAACAGAGTGCTAGAGGAGACTCGTTCAATTCCATACCGGGAGCAGGCCCAATTTGCAGAAGAATAGTTAATATGTCAGCTAATATTGAAAAGCATGTTTCCGAAAGTATGAAGAATTCTACATTTGCCATTCAAGCTTGAAGAATCTACTGACATTACTGGAAAAAGCATTTGCTTGTCTGGATGGAGGATTAAAAAGTGGTTTGTGAACCTGTGTAGGAACAGCCCACTACACCAAGGTCTGTTCTTTGCTCTGCCCTTTTTACATTTGGTCCCCCCCCCCCGGGGAATGTACCCCCTTCAGAAGCTTGTCCAGAAGGGAATGTGGCCCTCAGGCTAGAAATGTTTCCCCACCTGGCAGCCCTCAACCGAGAACAAAAAGGTCCTCTCTCCCCTACTGCTAAGGGACGTAAACAGCATCTCTCAGGATGCCCTGCAAGGTGTGTGCAAGAGGTTTATTGAGAGATTTGTCTCCGACCTGCTCAGCACCTGCTCCTCCTAGGCCTGGTTCTAGTCAACAGCTTAAAGCCTTTCTCAGTTCGGAAAAATAAATAAACAGAATTGATCCTTTCCAAGGCCCTCCATGCCTCCCCTCCTCTCTCTCCTGCTTCTCTGAGCTCATTCATGGGTCGGAGTCCAGAGCGGCTGCCGGCTTGCCAAGCCCTCCCTTCCAGCCCCTCCCTGTTGACTTGCTGAGAGCCAAAGCAGCTCGGAGCAACATGATCGGGGCGCTGGTTGGGCCAGCTGTTCGACATCATCTCAGGGCCGAAAACAATTAAAGCTAAGATGAAGGAAGAGGTGGAGTGATGGAAAGGCCTTTGCTCCACTCCTTCGGCCTCTTCGTCACGGTTCCCAGCAACGCTCTTTCAACCAACTGAGCAGAACATTTGCAACAATTGTAGATGATGAGAACATAATAGCTTTTAAAGTGACTTGGTTGGTGTTTGGGGGAAGCAGAGGAATTTATTGGTGCAGGGAGCTCACACTGATTACAGCATGCCTAAGAGCAGAAGAAGAGCCTGCTGGATCAGGCCAATGGCCCAACTAGTCCAGCATCCTGTTCTTACAGTGGCCAACCAGATGTTCATTATGGAAAACCTGCAAGTAGGATTCAAGCACAACAGCCTTCTCCCTACCTGTGGTTTCCAGCAACTGTTATTCAGAAGCCTTACTGCCTTCGACTGGGAAGGCAGAACATAGCCATCAAGGTTAGCAGCTATCGGCAGCCCTCTCCTCCATGAATTTGTCCAATCCTCTTTTAAGGCCATTACAGCCCCTGTGGGAGCAAGTTCCATTTGCAGAAATAACTCAATATTGTCCACACCAACCAGCAACTGCATTCCAAGATTTCAGGCAGGGGTTTCTTCCAGCCCTTACCTGGAGATGCCAGGGGTTGAACCTACAGATGTCCTAACACAGATGTTCTCCAGATGTTCTACCACACAGCTTTCACCCTTCCTCTCACACATTAGGAGACCCCGACTAAACACCAGGATGGTAAGAGCGGTTTAACGGTGGAACAGTTGCCCTCAGGGGGTAGTGGACTCTAGCGTGGTGTAGTGGTTAAGAGTGGTAGTCTCGTAATCTGGGGAACCGGGTTCGTGTCTCCGCTCCTCCACATGCAGCTGCTGGGTGACCTTGGGCTAGTCACACTTCTTTGAAGTCTCTCAGCCCCACTCACCTCACAGAGTGTTTGTTGTGGGGGAGGAAGGGAAAGGAGAACATTAGCCACTTTGAGACTCCTTCAGGTAGTGATAAAGTGGGATATCAAATTAAAACTCTTCTTCTTCTTCTTCTTCTTCTTCTTCTTCTTCTTCTTCTTCATTGGAGGCTTTTAAGCAGAGCTTGGATGGCCATCTGTCATGGATGCTTTAGTTGAGACCCCTGTATTGCAATGAGTTGGACCAGATGGCCCACGGGATCTCTTCCAACTGTACAATTCTATGATTCTGTGATTACAGTAAATCTGTAGACATTTTCTTCTGCTTGGCCAACTAACATGCAAATGGGGTGAACTGAACTCAGGAATTGTGAAAGGAACAGGTTCATTGTCATTGTCCAGCCTCCACTTTGTGGGCAGAAGGCCCCAGGTTCAAACCTTTACATCTCCAGCTAAAAGAATCAGGTTGCAAGCAATAGGAAAGGTCACTACCTGCAACCATGGGGAGTGGCTGCCAGTCAAAGTATGCAACAATGATGGACAAATAAACTGACATGGAGTAAGGCAGCTCTCTGCAGTCCTGGAGACTGAACATGGGGACTCATGCATGAGAAGAATATATTCTATCACTGACCAGTAGGGATGGAGGAGACATTTGATTCAGTTCACATTTAAAGGCTTATTTATCAAATGTGTTCTTTCCATAACAATGCAACAGCTGTCCTCCAAGATTTGCCCTTCTCCAGACTTTTCTGTGCAGTTCTCCAGCCAAATAACATGTACAAAAATGCATGTCCTGGGGTAAAGCGTGCATATAAATCCATGGATATTTGCAAACAGTATACAAAAAAATGAGTTCTATTTGGGGAAACTGCATTCCCAAAACATGTCACATTAGGCAAAACAGCATAGAAAAATATGTGCATGGTAGGAAAAATGCACATTAAGATGCTGGTGGATTTTCAAGGGGACTTTAAAAGAAGAATTGAAACTGATGTGGCTGAACTGAAAATACTAGAAAAATGGAAAAGTGTGAGAAACCGAAATTGATGTGGTTGCCCATCCCTGTTTGCTGTCCAGTGACCTTTCCTGGATTTTGCTAGACAGCTGCAATCTGGCAGCTATGTGTGTGCGTGTGTGAGAGAGACAGATCAAAGACTTTTCAACGGGAATAGGAAATGTTGCAACAATCCAGTGTCCTCCAGAGCTTCTGACTGCTATCTGTTCACAGCTGAAGCGAGTCTCTCCCAGGTTCCCTGGCTCTCCCTTCCTGTCTCGCTCCACTCCACCTTTGGCAGACTCCCTTCTGGACATGAGGGATGCCAGACATTACCTCCTTTCCGCTGTCATTTTGTAATAACGAAGCAGAGCAATTATATTGCTGATAATGCAAAGGCAGGGGACCTCTCTAGATCAGGGCAGTCCAACTTTTCATACCAAGTGGGCGGCAAGAGTACTTTCGACACCAGCCGCACACTGGCTTGTTGTGAGGCCAAAATTTGACAGCCCCCTCCAGTCCTCGCGCTGCCTTCCCAATGCCAGCTAAGCAAGCAGTCAGGATTGAGAAGGAGGCACAAGGCTCTGGCAGGTCCTAGAGCCCTCCCATCTCCTTCCCAAAGCTAGGAAAGGGCTAACTAGGCTTTGGGAAGGAGGTGGGCAGACTCTAGGACCATGTCAGAGCCCTAATGCCTCCTTCCCAAAGCCTGGTGCCTCTCTTATGTAGCTTTGCGAAAGCATTGTGAGGGCTGGGCAGGGGGTCATAAAATGTTGCCAAGGGCCACCAAGAAAGGTCTCAAGGGCTGCATGCAGCTCTTGGGCTGCACATTGGACCGCTCTACTCCAAATGCTGTTGAACTCCAGCTCCCATCATTCTTATCTGTTGGCCATGCTGGCTGGGACTGATGGGAGTTGGGGTCCAAAAACATCTGGAGAAGCCCAGGTTCTCCACTCCCTATTTAGTTATTTAAATGTATACACCTCTTGACTGTAGGAAAAAAACTTCAAAGTGTTTTACAAAGAAAACTCCACAATATCAAGGAAAATCTACAGGCACAGTTATAAACATACAAGTTGAAATACCCAAACAGGCTAAAATTCATGCCAACTTTCTAAGCACCTGGGTAGGCTTGTCTAAATAAGAATGTTTTTAGTAGGATTGTTTTAGGGGAGTGTATAGGCACCTCTGTGCTTGGCAGCAGGGTGGGGGTAAGAATCAAAATAAATAATGAAGGAGTTCCGTTGCCCACGACCAGTGACCTCACAGTTACATCCAAAAGGGATATACATGCTTAGCCTAGAGACAGAAAATGAGAACAGCTTCCCCAGTTGATGTCCATTTGCATAGCACACACAAAATCTCTGTCTAGCAAGGTAGCTGCAATGAAGAATGTAAGAGCATAAGAAGAGCCTGATCTGGACCAGCATCCTATTCTTCTTACGGTGGCTACCCAGATGCTTGTGGGGAGCCTGCAAACAGGGCCCTCCTGTATTTTCCAGCAACTGATATTCAGGAGCATTGCTGCCTCCAACCATGTAGGCAGAACATAGCCATTGTGGCTAGCAGCCATTCATAGCCTTCTCCTCCATGAATTTGCCCAATATTTTTTTTAAAGTCCTCCAATTCTATTTTGAAGGTTATACAAACATACAGGGCAGCCTTCCTTAAGCTGGTGCCCTCCAGATGTTGCTGAATCCCAGCTTCCATCATCCCCAACCTTTGGCCATGCTAGCTGTGACTGATAGGAGTCCCAACAACATGTGTAAGGCTACAGGTTCCCCATTCCTTTACTAAACCCTGATTTTTAATTTTTTAATACCTTGTATTCAAAAGCCTAGCACTTTGCCATTACCTAAAGGAGGCTCTGGAAACTATTGAGTTTTATTTTGTACTGTGCCATAGGAGTGATGATCTATTGAAATAATTGCCTCTAAGCATGTACAGAGTGTGTTGTCCTTGCCTCTTGTTAGCCCCGACTAATATTGTGTGAGCTGGAAGTCTCAGAGGTGCAGTAACAAAACTGATGACAATGGTTTGGGGATTTGAGGGGGCCACCTGGCTAAGAAGTTAATTTCTTCTCAGGGTATCACCTTTCGGCTCTTCCACAACATCCAGTCTTCTCATTCTTGTAGCTCCTCTGCCTGTTTGGGACTGCTGAGTCAAAGGCCTGCAGCTGATTTCAATTTGGACACATCATTTGGGGATAATATTATTGTTCCACTTGTGCACTAGGTCTTTTAAGATTATCCCCCCCCCCCTTTCCCCTTTGTTTTGCTGCTGCCCTGGACAATATAATCTCTGTTTCCATAGCAATGCAACATTACTGCCTCCCATCTCTTTCCTCTCCTCCTAGCACCTGATGAAAGCCCTTGTTAGAAACAAATTGAGGGAAAGGATACTCGTAGGTGATGATAATCAGAAAGAGCACCAGGAACCTGATCATTTTCCAAGTGCCAAAAACGAAGGCAGAGAAATGCTCCAGTTGGACCTCTTTGCCAGAGAAATATCCTTCTTTTTTCCTTTTGCTACCTGTCCTGATAAATCACTGCCTCCGTTTCTGCCTTTGGGAGATGCCTAGCTATATGTATGTGTTTGTGTGTGATTTTTGGCTCCGATTTCCACTGCACATTTATAAATGCATCCTCATTTAGCATGCATGGCACAGCCTGCCATACATCTCAACACTGCTCCGAAGAGATATTTTCAGTGCTGATAGCATGCTGTTGCAGGCAATTATATTTATCTAATGGGATTCTGCAAGAGCTACCTCTTAAAAAAACAAAACAAAAACCTTTTTGCCTGGAGAAAGACAGTAAAAAAGGCAGAATAAATGGCCTTGTGCTTTTAGTTCATACTCATTGGTGAATTTGGGGTGAATTATGAATTCTAAACTGCTGCATGGGAAGGGATGTGGGAGAAATTTGATGTGATTTGCATTTAAAGGTAAGCCTACGTACCTGTTTTGCATTTTGCAGAACAATATACAAACCCAAAAGGTAGCCATCTTATTTGAAATTTGAATTTTGAAATGTAATTCCCTAGCCAAGTAATGTATACTATGTTGCTGCACGCCACCCCTATCTCTGAGCAGTGAGAGGTACTTGCTCAGGCTCCAGTTTCCTTGGAATGAGGGACAGAGATGCTGTGGTGTATTTATAATATATGGTTTATTTACACCAGTATACAACCTGAGCCTAAGATGGAGGGGCTCACAGCATTAATGCCCCAGAAGGTATTGCTTCTTCCATAGTCAAGCAGAAATCAAACATAGCTGATATAGGGTGGTATAATAATAATAATAATAATAATAATAATAATAATTGCTCTCTCTCTCTGGCTTCTTCCTGCTTTTAGCCCAGCTCACAGCTCACACACATCACCAGCCAGGTGAGAGAGGAGGCCCACCAATTTGCCCTCTGGCAAAAAGCAAATTCCTTTTTCAGATTAATGCCCATGCTTAGTCCCATTAACCCACCAAGAAGCTGGTTTAGCTACTTCAACAATGGACTCATCCATTAGATTTTAACCCTTGCTCGATCCAGGACACCAAGAATTGCAGGGGACTCAGGCCTCATGAAGGCTAACATCCCCTGCCCCCATTCAGTCACAACAATATAAATGCAAAGGTTAATGAAAATGTCATATAAAAATGCACCGTATTAAGGAAAAGTGCTTTGCAAAAATGTAGATGCTAGGCAAAGTTGAATTAAAAAATGTGCATGTTATAATAAGTTTGCACTAAAATGCTGATCAATTTCCATGAAGACCATATATATAGTGATTATCAAACTTATATGGAAATATGAAGAAATGAATTTAAAATGGGGAAACTGAGAAAAAACAAAACTGATGAATTTGCCCCTCCCTATGCATGAGGATTTACTGCCTTCGACCCATTTACCTAAATTCCTAGTCTTATCTGAAATTTCCGATATTCTTTCCCAATTCTCATGATGTTGCACTTAAGAATGACCTCCAAATTTTCTTTGAAATTTTGTTTCAGGCAATATCTGGTGGTTACTCCTTGATGTGTGCCATGCCCTCTTATATCTAGCTTTCTTAAGCTTTTACACTGTACACTAGAAACATGGGGACATAAGAAGAGACCTGTTGGATCAGGCCATGGCCAATCTAGTCCAACATCCTTTTCTCACAGCGGCCAGCCGGAAGCCGATGGGAACCTGGACATGAGCCCAACAACACTCTGCCTACCTGTGATTCCCAGCAACTGATATTCCAATAGGGTTGCCATATCACAAAGTGAAAATCCAGACAAAAAAGCTTTTTTTGGCAAAGTTGTTGAGCTATTTTTAATGAAATCCGCCAAAATCTACACTTCCGGCATGGGCTGCCATATGTCCAGACATTTCAGCGATTTCCATCCGGACGCTGTTTTAAGAGGGCCAAATACTGGCTTTGTCCAGGAAATTCCAGACGTGTGGCAACCCTAATTCAGAGCTATAAAGCCTCTGTTGGTGGAGGTGTAGCATAGGCATCATGGCTAGTAGCTGATGACATGTTTGTCCTCAATGAATTTGTCTAATCCTCTTTTGACGCCATCCAAATTGGTGGCCACCACTGCCTCTTGTGGCAGCGAGTTCCATAGTTTAACTATGCACTGCATGAAGGACTTTGTTTTATCTGTCCAAAACCTTCCAAGATTCAGCTTCACTGGATGTCCATGACTGCTAACGTTAGATTCCTAACAGATGAAGGTGAGGGCCAAAATGTTTTGCTATATAAATTTAAAATTTCTGTCTTCTTTTTCTTGTTGTTGTTGTTTAGTCGTTTAGTCGTGTCTGACTCTTCGTGACCCCATGGACCAGAGCACACCAGGCACTTCTGTCTTCCACTGCCTCCCGCAGTTTGGTCAGACTCATGTTTGTAGCTTCGAGAACACTGTCCAACCATCTCACCCTCTCTCGTCCCCTTCTCCTTGTGCCCTCCATCTTTCCCAACATCAGGGTCTTTTCCAGGGAGTCTTCTCTTCTCATGAGGTGGCCAAAGTATTGGAGCCTCAGCTTCAGAATCTGTCCTTCCAGTGAGCACTCAGGGCTGATTTCCTTAAGAATGGAGAGGTTTGATTTTCTTGCAGTCCATGGGACTCTCAAGAGTCTCCTCCAGCATCATAATTCAAAAGCATCCATTCTTTGGCAATCAGCCTTCTTTATGGTCCAGCTTTCACTTCCATACATCACTACTGGGAAAACCATGACTTTAACTATACGGACCTTTGTTGGCAAGGTGATGTCTCTGCTTTTTAAGATGCTGTCTTGTTAGTCACTATCAATACTATGATTTTTTTTGTTGTGTTTTGTCAATGCACCTATCCACCTTGGTAAGTGAACCTGTCCTAAGAAGTTCACAGACAGACACAAACATCCTAATAAATTAGGAAACAAAACCCCAGGCAGTCATGCATATTTGTGCTCCAATCCTCCTCCTTCCCCTTGTATTATATTTATTTTGGCTGCACGGGATCCTTGCAGTCTGCTTAGCCAACAGATATCTGGGCTGTGATAAGTGCAAGACAGCTGTTGAGGGCCAACACTTTCTTTCCCCTTGCTTTTCTTTTGCAATGAACATCTGTTTGAGGCTGACAAATGTGGGGTATGATGACATCTCATTCAGCCCCAGGTCTCGTTGCAACAGGGCATTTTTTGCCGGGAGGGGGGCATTTGTTTCTTGGGCAAAACCGAACAGACATTTGAAAATGAGACTTTTTTTTTTTTTTTTTAAGAAGAAGTTCCTAATGAAAAGAAAAGACAAACCCTGAATTACATCTGTTGGGATCCTGTTAGGAAAATATATGTGGGATAACAGCTCTTCGATTTGGAAAGGATCTGCTCAGAAGTGGACGTCACTGAAAGTATGTTCCCACGAAATTGATGGGGCTTCACTCCAATGGGATGGTCCTGATCCAATGGGATGGTCTTGATACAAAGTTAGTTAGTTTCCGGCAGAAAGTCAGAGGGCTGAATGGAAACTGACTATGGAGGGAGGAGGAATCTGCTTTGAACCAATTCATACGCAGAATATGGTGGTTTTGATCCAATCAGAATGTGCTGGCATTAGACCACCTTTTGTACCGTGTGCTGGCTTATGTCTGAGCTACTAATAAATTGCCTTTTTTTAAAAAAAAAAAAAAAAGAAGAAGCCTGATTATTCGTAAGCAAAATTATACATAAAAAATGCATATAATAAATATAAAAGAGTCAAGCCCCATGTTTGTACTAAATTCTGCTTGTACTGAAACTCAAGCAAAAAGTAAAGTTCGCAGGGTTCTTTGGGAAGGGGAGCCATGACTGTTTACCTGGTAAGATACATGCAGTGCTTTTTTTATTAAAAAAATGTTTAGGGGTACCTTCATTTTCCTACTCATATTGAAATAAAAGGTAAAGGTAAAGGTACCCCTGCCTGTACGGGCCAGTCTTGACAGACTCTAGGGTTGTGCGCTCATCTCACTCTATAGGCCGGGAGCCAGCGCTGTCCGCAGACACTTCCTGGTCACGTGGCCAGCGTGACAAGCTGCATCTGGCGAGCCAGCACAGCACACGGAACGCCGTTTACCTTCCCGCTGGTAAGCGGTCCCTATTTATCTACTTGCACCCGGGGGTGGTTTTGAACTGCTAGGTTGGCAGGCGCTGGGACCGAGCAACGGGAGCGCACCCCTCCGCGGGGATTCGAACCATCGACCTGACGATCGGCAAGTCCTAGGCGCTGAGGTTTTACCCACAGCGCCACCCACGTCCCTTGAAATAGTGCCCCTCAATGAGGCCAAACTTCGATTCACAAAATGTTTAGGTGTATGCGTACCCCTGCATCCCCCCAGAAAAAAACTCCCCCCCTCTCTCTCTCTCTGTGTGTGTGCGTGTGTGTGTTTATTCAGTACCTGTGATCTTATGATGAAGGGCAGGTAAGAAATAATAATAATAATAATAATAATAATAATAATAATAATAATGGCAGAAAAATGTGTTCCTCCTGTCTCTTCCTGCTCACACTTTTAGATTTTTTGCCAGCCATTCTCAGAAACCCGTTCCCTCCTTATAGCTTTGAATTGAAAATACTGTTCGACCAAACTGTTTTAAAACCAACAATCAAATAGGAAATCACTCACAATGGTATAGTAAAATTGAAAGCTAAAGATTAGCTAATAACCTTGGGGTTTTATTTAAAGATATTTTTTCAGACCTTAACACACCAGCCCAGAAAGGCCCTCTGACAAATAAACGTGGGTTGTTGTTAAATTCCACCAGCTGCACGTCTGTTTTCCACTGGGCCCTGCATGAGGCTTTAAAGGGGCCACAGAGGAAAGGAAAATCTTTTCCATAGTTTCATAACTAGGGCAAAGTGTGGGAGTCTTTGCAATGTAAACAGAGGCTGTGAATTGGAACCAACTCTGTGCAATATGTGTCTTAAAAAAACAAACAAATGTTCACATATTGCTCATTCTCCAGAATTTTGCAATCTTATTTCCATATTTTATTTTATTTTATCTTATTTTATTTTAGAGCAAGGAACGGGTTAGTTATTAGTATACTGCCTGGACCTTGCTAAGCGTTTTTCTGTCTCCTAGGATCCCACTCATCTTTCCCAACAGTGTTAAAGTTGAAATGGCGGGGGATAATGTGGTGGACACTCCTTGGCACTGCCTAGAAAGTCTTGGAGGAAGACTGGAGTGCAGCCCCCTCATGCCAACTTCTCCGCTTGGGTCACACTTTCAAAGCTAATTTCAGCCCACAGAGGCTTCCAATCTGATAATGAAGTGATTGAAGCCAAGCTCCACCCCATAAGCTGAATGGATAGCTACCATTTCAAGCAGTCCCACACTGTCTCCTAAGAGCGCAGGGAAATAACAGAGGCCCCATTGTGGAGCAAGACGAGAGGCTAAGAGCTGGACTCCACATGAGGACCAGTGGCTTCCTTTGAAACACAAAATCACCCATCATACCAAAGTAAGAAGAATTGCAGGTTATCCCCAGCTGGCTTTATTTTTAGATGAGGGGTGTCATCTTAACAAACACCTCAAACATTAGCAACACTTAAAGTTCATGTAACTTTTAAAGTGAGAGAGCTTTACATATATGAAAGCCTCACATGTGAAACTGCTCTAAAGCTGCAGCCCCAAGCATACTTAACTAGGAAGTATTACTTCTGGAGTACAAGGGTTAAACTACTTGAAAAATTTAAGCACATGGCTTAGAAATGTACTTAGATTTGTCATGTCTTTTTGTGTGCAAAAAGGAGCTGTGGGGCTCCTAATCTGGATTAGGGTCACTTTTCTCTAACAGATCAATCCAGCTACCTGTAATTAATTTTTTTAATGTTGGACACTCTCCTAGGATTTTCACAGAAGTTTCTGGTGATTAAGATTTGGTTGACAAGGCTTTGCTGTTCAATGGAGACGAAACAAATCCTGGGACTTGAGCAGGCAATCATCCCTCATGAGAAGCATTGTTTTGGGCAATAAGTTCAAGATAACAGGAGAGAGTTCTACAGGACCTTGGACAGCTCTTGTGGGGAAGTAGATGTTGCTCCAACAAGATTCCATTGAACTCTTACATCCCCAGGCAGGACCTAATGATGTCAAGAACTCTTACCTGCAAGGGATTGCAGGGATCTTAATGGGCTAGTGCTCTGACTTACAGCTGTGCATAAAAACCTCTAGTGAAGGAGAGTCTACCCACCACCTTCTCAGGAAGCCCATTCCACCATCAAATGGTTTTTACTGTCAGAAAGTTCTTCCTAATATTTAAACAGAATCTCCTTTCTTGCAATTTGCATCTATCATTTTGAGTCCTACCCTCTGGAGCAACAGAAAGCAAGCTTTCGCCATCTTCCAGGTGGCAGCCCTTCAAATATTTAAAGATGGCTATTCTATCATGTCTCAGTCTAAACATACCCAGCTCCCTCAACTGTTCCTCATCAGGATTGGTTTCCAGTCCCTTTATCATTTTGGCAGCCCTCCTACACATGTTCCATCTTGTTCCATATATCTTAAACTGTGTTGCCCATAAGTGGATACAGTGCACCAGAAAGATGTTTCCAAAATCCCACCTCCACCATCCAAGTTCTCTGCTGAATCTCTAAGTTCTGAAATACCTGAAGGGGAAATGTTGTACCAGGAGTGCACGCTCATTTCATTACCAGGAGTGCACGCTCATTTCATTAGAACTTCAATAAAACACTGCTCTCACACAGAATTTACATGCAATCACATGCTTTGGAGATTGGGGGTTGGGGAGTTTATTAAGTGATATGGAGGAGGAGAGGGGTGTAAATGAATAAAAGAAACTGGAAACTGCATCAGGCCAACCAGACCCCACTTCCGGAACTCATGTTAGAAATTCTTTGAAAATTATCAGATAAGGCAAGAAGCGATACTCAAGTCAGGATATGGATATGTATGAAAAAGGAAATGGGTGTATATCCCAAAGAGAGATGATTCAGACCACATGTATGTTTAGAACATGGGCAATGACGGGACTTCTGTATCTTCCTGCATGTGCCTGAGTGCAATGAAATATGTAAACACTTGCAACAAGTATGAGAACATTTAAATGGTGCGTGTCTTCATGGGTAGAGCATGTGCATGCTACTGATTTGGGGAAATTTGTTTTGATTGCTGGATAAGCTTCAAGAGGACATACTATATATATATATATATCCAATTTTTCCATTCCTAGACAGTAATCCGTACAAGAGAGTTACATTTCTCTTCTTTTCTGCATTTTCTCATTTAGTGTCCATCTTTGAGAGCGTTTGTATCACCCTCTTTCACTCTACTACAACCAGTGTTTTCCTCAGTCTGACTTGCGGGTGTACAGTTAAGCAATTCTGCCTCTTCATAATACAGTGGTACCTCGGGTTACATACACTTCAGGTTACATACACTTCAGGTTACAGACTCCGGTAACCCAGAAACAGTGCTTCAGGTTAAGAACTTTGCTTCAGGATGAGAACAGAAATCATGCTCCGGCTGCGCGGCAGCAGCAGGAGGCCCCATTAGCTAAAGTGGTGCTTTAGGTTAAGAACAGTTTCAGGTTAAGAACGGACCTCTGGAATGAATTAAGTACTTAACCCGAGGTACCACTATATCCAAAATCTGCTTGTTGCACTAACTATGTAGAATTTGACTGCGGGGGGGGGGGGATAGGTGGGGCCATGGGCCAGCGTGTTCAATCTAGACCCAAACAGTGTGCACTTCCCTAAAAATAAAAAATGCTTCTGAATACCAGTTGCTGGAAACCAGAGGAGAGGAGAGTGCTTTTGTGCGCTAGTCCTTCTTTCAAGTTTCCCACAGGTTGGACACTGTGAGAACAGGATGCTATGCTAGATGGGCCATTGATCTGATCCAGCAGGCTCTTCGTTTGTTCTTAGGTGGGAGCTGATTGACGGAAGACTGAACTGAGTGAAAGAGTGTCCCATTTGCCCATATGGACCAGCCTTCACTGAGTAAATGACAGAATCCACTTTCAGGGTGTTATCTAAACCCCTTCTCCACCCATTACAATATCCCCATCATTTCCGGAGGGCCTGGCTTGCCCCGTTAGACTAGTGAACTGCTCTGCTGTCCAAGACGGGAAGACTGAAGGTGCTGCCCAGGGGCAGAGTTTGCAAACTGTCTCGCACATCTTCCCTTGCAGGGCTCAGCATTCTGGATCAAGTCCCACCTGTCCAGTAGGTGGGCTGGCCTCAGTAAAATGACACCTGAAAGTGCTCTTTTGGAAGGGATAAGATTCCTTCCTAACCACTGCAGAGATTAAGTGATGCCCTAAAGCATGAAAATTAATAGCAAGGCCTCTCTGGTTTCACCCCATGTAAGATAATCCAAAGCAAAACAAAGCCCTATCAGGATGTTCTTTTTCCTCCCCACCCCCACCCCGCCTCCAGCCATCTACTGCAAGCCTTTATGTATATTATGCAAAACTACATTTGAAAGCAGAGAAAAGAAACAGGAACCGATCCGAGAGGTGTGTGGAACTAATCGCTCAGCTAATCTTCTTTGGCACTGAAAGATGTTCAGCCAGAGGATTTTTCGAGCCCACAACTCAGCGGGTAATTTAAGCTTTAAGGAAACAAGAGTCAAAAGGGGACTCAGATTCCCATACAAGCCTATGCAGATCCAAAGGGCTGGGACCCCGAAGCCAAAACCCAGAGCAGCCTTCCAGACATAACAGCCGAGATTGCAAGACCCTCCGAGGGAGCGGCTGTGCTCCGCTGGCGAGACAGGCAGCCCGACAAATATCCAGGACAAAGGCAAGGAAGCCGTCAAACCAACAAGGAGTGGCTAATTAATTGGTGATGTGGTTTAGCACGAGCTCTGTTAAATAGCATTAGAGTCGAGGAAAATGGCTGCCATCAAACTGAGTTTATGTGGCCATTAGGAAGGGCCCTAGCGCAGCAGTAGAGTCTCTGCCCTGCAAGTGGAAGGTTCCAGTTGCAGTCCCTGATGGCTTCTCCAAATAGGGCTGGGAATTGCCCCCAGCCTGAAACCTGTAAAGCTACTGCCAGCCAGTGTAGGCAATACTGAGCTACGTAGACCATGGGTCTGACTCAGTGTAAGGCAATGCCAGTCCAGCATCCTGTTCTCACAGTGGCCAACCAGATGCCTGTGGGAAACTTGCAAGCAGGATTCGAGCACAATAGCCCTCTCCCCTCCTGTGGTCTGCAGCAACTGGTATTCAGAAGCAACCAACTGAGGAGGCAGAGCATAGCCATCATGGCTAAAGGTAAAGGTAAAGGTACCCCTGCCCGTACGGGCCAGTCTTGACAGACTCTGGGGTTGTGCGCCCATCTCACTTAAGAGGCCAGGGGCCAGCGCTGTCCGGAGACACTTCCGGGTCACGTGGCCAGCGTGACATCGCTGCTCTGGCCAGAGCCAGAGCCAGAGCCGCACACGGAAACGCCGTTTACCTTCCCGCTGGTAAGCGGTCCCTATTTATCTACTTGCACCCGGAGGTGCTTTCGAACTGCTAGGTTGGCAGGCGCTGGGACCGAGCAGCGGGAGCGCACCCTGCCGCAGGGATTCGAACTGCCGACCTTTCGATCGGCAAGCCCTAGGCGCTGAGGCTTTAACCCACAGCGCCACCTAGCCATCAATAGCCCTCTCCTCCGTGAATTTGTCTAATCCTCTTTTATAGACATAAGAGTTGGTGGTCATCTCTGCCTCTGGTGGAAGCGAGTTCCATAGTTTAGCTCTGCTCGGTGTGAAGGACGTTCTTTTATCTGTCCTGAATATTCCCACATTCAGATCCATTGGATGACTACGAGTTCTTATGAGAGAGGGAGATAAAAATGATCCTCTGTTCACTTTCTCCAGGGCCATGAATAATTTTATAAACTTCTGTCATGCTGCCTCTTACTGGCCTTTTCTCTAAACTAGAGTCCCAAGCACTGTAACCCATATTTACAGAGCAGCATGTATAACCTGAGTCAGGGACGCGGGTGGCGCTGTGGGTTAAACCACAGAGCCTAGGACTTGCCGATCAGAAGGTTGGTGGTTCGAATCCCCGCGACGGGGTGAGCTCCCATTGCTCGGCCCCAGCTCCTGCCAACCTAGCAGTTCGAAAGCATGTCAAAGTGCAAGGAGATAAATAGGTACCGCTCCAGCGGGAAGGTAAACGGCGTTTCCGTGCACTGCTCTGGTTCGCCAGAAGCAGCTTAGTCATGCTGGCCACGTGACCCGGAAGCTGTACGCCGGCTCCTTCGGCCAATAAAGTGAGATGAGCGCCGCAACACCAGAGTCGGCCACAACTGGACCTAATGGTCAGGGGTCCCTTTACCTTTATGTATAACACATGATCCTGTCTCTTGCCTCGGCTGCACCGCCAGGGAAGAAAGTGCCACTGAAGTCATAAGCGGAGCCTCGCCGGATCACACCCAAAGGTTCACCCTTGAGAGTTAAAAGGGCATGCTTTTAAATAAGGGTGTTTTATGATGGCGCTGCAAATGTGTGCTCACAATCTACAAAGATGTGAACCCAACTGATGCTAATGCACCAAGAAAGAGGCAATGTGTGAGGTCTAGCACTGACATCAGTGATGTGCAGCCCATCCCTTGAGGCTTGATTAGACAAGAAAGAGGGAACAAGCAGCAATCAGAGGAAACTGTCAACAGCTGGCGGCAGGTGTAGCTTCCACACTTACAAGGCTGCATCTGAGATGGATAATGGCTGCTATGTGTCAATCTCAAAGAACACAAGGCACGAAATGAAATGGGGTATCTGTGAGAGAGCATAGCTGTCAACTTTTCCCTTTTCTTGCAAGGAACCCTATTCGGAATAAGGGAATTTCCCTTTTAAAAGGGGAAACGTTGACAGCTATGGTGAGAGAGTAAATCGAACATTCACAGCATGCAGGAATATAAGCTCTTTAGTTGACAGGAAGGAAGTTGACACTGTCGCTTGTGCATACAGAGTCATAACTCGGTGGCTGCATTTGCAGCACTACGTCCGTATTTGTTTAGTTATTTAAAGCATCTTTTGCCAAAAGGGCTCCCAGAGCTGCTCATGTAAGATCAGGAGAAAGAAGACAACGCCTGCCTGCAGGGTGACAATCTGGAAGTGGACCCTGCTGGGTCTCTTCTGCGGCCTGACAGAATGGCTTCTGCCAGGGGACAGTTGAGAGAAAGAGGTGTTTGATGGAGCTGGTCCTTCAAAAGACTAATGGTGTGGCCCTGCTTCCCTCTTCTCTCTCTTTTCTGCAGCCTGATGGAATGGTTGCTGCCAGGGGGCAGTTAAGGGAAGGGAGTAACCTGATGGAGATACTCTCAGCATATCCAGTGGGGTGGCTTTGCTTGCCATTATACAATCTGAGGAGTTTTCCTATTATTATCTCACCTTGTCTCACTCAGACCTTCTCAGCAAAAACGATTCACTCACAGGAAGCTGCTTCAAGCCAGGTCAAACTGTTTCTCCATCTAGCCCAACATTGTTTAATGTGACAGACAGCAGCTCTCCAGGCAGAGATCTTTTCAGGCACCTGCTATCTGATCCTTGAACTGGAGATGCCAGGATTTAACCTTGAGCCTCTTGCCTGCAAAGTCTGTGTTATGCATCTGATCTGTGATACCTGCCCACATTCAACAGCATATTGTCAAGTAACTGGCAACACCATGAATATAATGCAATGCACATCCATGTGTGGACCAGTCATCATTTTTGGCTATATATAAAAAGGTAAAGGGACCCCTGACCATTAGGTCCAGTCGTGGCCGACTCTGGGGTTGCGGCATTCAGAAAAAGAAAAACACGTGGTGCAGTCCTCCACAACAAAATGCAGGTGGACTGAAGGGTTGCCTTTATAACTTCCCATCACACAATTCAATTAAACTCCTGCATTTTCTGTTCAGCCTTCCTTCTGGAAAGTGCATCAAATGCACTGACTTCATCTTCAGTCCTCACCTTCATTCCTTTGCTGACCACTTGTGCCCTCTGCCTGTGCAGATCGCAATGGCAGCTTCCGGCGTGCTGCATAATTTGAAGAGACTCCATGCTGACTAATCAAGAGGGCTTTCAACCAATTAATGGATTTTCAGTTGACTAATTCTCTGCCTTTTATCTACCTCTTGGTTTGTGAATTGCATATATATTCATATATCACTAAAGCCTTAATATAAATTCCTTTAAAAAAAAAAATTAACGGAGAATTTGCAAAGGTAACAGTAAGAGATAAGTCACCTTGCTAATCCACACACCCCTTGCTGCAACAAACGTGAACCTCCAATAAACAATGGGGGTGTTCTTTAACTTTCAGCCCCAGGAGTTAAAACTGGTCCTGGCAACTGATTTACCAGTTTAAGTCACTGAAAGCCTGCAGCCTGAAAAAATTAGAAATATATTTTTGTGCTCCCATTGGTTTGGTGTTGTTGTTGTGAAGATGCAGGGGAAAGGGAAAGGGGAGAGGAAATGACAGGAGATGGCTAAAAAATATGTCATGGGACAAGTATGAAATATGTGAAATCAAAACTTTTTAAAAGACTTCTTAGTTCTGGATCTCCAAATTCTGCCTGAAAAGGGAGGCTGCGTCACTCTGCCACTTCCATCACCCTTCATTTTATTACTGCCCCCTCCTTTGCACTGCTATTTTGTGATTAGTAGATCTCTCTTAATTTTTAGCCATCTCAAGTGGGCCCTTGGGGTGGAAAGTCTGAAAATTCCTGATTTTGATTGCAAGCTTCTCGGGCTCAGGGCAGAGATATGTGGATTGGCATTGATGGCCATTCATTTATTATTATTGATGGTGATTTATTTGTTTATATTTATTATCATTAGAATTTTTATACTATCCTTCATCTGAAGAACATAAGGCTGTTTAAAATATAAAAAACACAAAAATAACAATCAATAGGAGCATTAAGTGTCAGAAGTACCTTAATTCTTAAGGTACTTCTTAATTCACAAGTACCTTCACCATTTTTTACCTGATTTCTTTGGAAGGTTGTAGAAGATATATTCAAAGCTAAGGTAAACCATGACTATCCGTCTTTTGCCCCACTAACATGAAGCGTATTTGCTGTTTTTAACCCTGATAACTTCTGGATATAACAAAATTGGGTGGCTGTTGCGATGACTGAGGCAACAGCACCACCAAGTGTCCTTCACAGCTACCCGCTGCATTTTCGATGAGGAGGCAGACAGATCCCTCTAGTGGTTCACACTGAGAGTGACTTGGAGTGCAGAAGTGATGCAGGCACAATGAAAATGGTTCTCGGTCAGACATTTATTACATTCTACCTTCCTGCAAGGGGACGCGGGTGGCGCTGTGGGTAAAACCTCAGTGCCTAGGACTTGCCAATCGTATGATCAGCGGTTCGAATCCCCGCGGCGGGGTGAGCTCCCGTCTTTCGGTCCCAGCTCCTGCCCACCTAGCAGTTCGAAAGCACCCCTAAGTGCAAGTAGATAAATAGGTACCGCTTTATAGTGGGAAGGTAAACGGCATTTTCGTGTGCTGCGCTGGTGCTGGCTTGCCAGAGCAGCTTAGTCACACAGGCCACGTGACCCAGAAGTGTCTCCGGACAGCGCTGGCCCCCGGCCTCTTAAGTGAGATGGGCGCACAACCTTAGAGTCAGACACGACTGGCCCGTACGGGCAGGGGTACCTTTACCTTTACCTTTACCTTCCTGCAAGCATCTTTAGCATGAGGGCCCAAGCCTACCAAGAGGAGAAAATCGATCTCTGCAGCCCGCAGTTACTTAAGTAGTTAACAAAAGCAGGCAATTTATTCGGTGGAAATATGACTTTTCTTTGTAGTCAATTCTTAACCTTTCCCCCCCTGCAAGTGTATGATTCCATTTCTAGCATGTGGTTCGAAACCCTACTCTCTGGGTTGGACACCAATTTTCAGACTAGCTTACCTCACAGGGTTCTTGTACTGAGGATAAAATGGGTGACAGGAGACATGTACGCTGCCTTGGGCTCTGCTGAGGAAGGGCAGGATAAAAATGTAATAATGAACTGAATGCTCACTAAAACAGCTAAAATGCCCCCTCATAAGAAGAGCCCAACTGGATCAGGCCAGAGTTCCATCTAGTCTAACATAATATTATATTATTTGATTATTTTAGAACAGAGTTCTCTACCCCCGGGATAACTTAATGAGAACTTTGCACCTCAAAAGCACAGATATCCCATTATTGTTCCATGAGTGAGGTCTACACCTAATATTTCCATTTCTTAGCCTCTGTCCTTCTGTGTGATTTTTTTTTCCAGTTTCCCCATTTTTTGCCCATTCTGTTACAGCGAACCTCACCTCCTAAAATGTTCAGCTGATTGCAAAACTGTCTCATGAAGTAGTACTAAGAATCAAATTTAGTCAGAGTTGTGAAGCGATGGTGGAATAATTTTACAGCCCTTTTGCTTGCTATTGTTGCTGTTGTTGTTGTTGTTGTTGTTGTTGTTACTACTGCTACTACTACTACTTTATACTCATGTATATCTGCTTCATGCATCTGACAATGTGGACTCTTGTTATGAAAGCTTTTGCCCCAATAAATCTTTAAGGTGCCGCTGAACTGTTTTCTGCAACAGATCAACACAGTTAACCTGTTGACATTTGATAAAGATAAGCTAAAACTATTTCCCAGCAATTTCATTCAGCACATATTATTCTCTCAGGATTTATAATCAAATGGAACCATCTTTGGAAGCTATATTCTGAAACCCTTTTAGAAAATGGCCATTTTAGAGGGCTATAACTGGGGAAACAATTTATTTCAAATTCCTGTAGAACGGAGCAGGTACAGCAGAATAATAATAATAAAAAGCATTACGGGTTTGATTTGCCCAAGTTGCAGGGAAAAGACTAAGCTAGCCTCTTCCTCTGGACATCTTATTTTCTACATGGAGGAATATATGAAGCTGAAGCCATGTTGTCTCTCGGTTAGTTTATGATGGTTTACTGCATAAAGTTTTACCACCTCATCAGACTATTGGTTATGACAGGAGTGGGGAACCTCAGGCCTGGAGGTCAAATGTGGCTCTTTGGGCTCTAGCTGGCCCCTAGAACTCTCCCCAGGCCACACCCTTTCCTGGCCTTCCTTTGCATCCTGGGGTTTTATTGCCTGCCTTGAACTTGCCCTTAAACTAAGAATGCCTCTTGCTTGTCTATATGCAGGATAAAGAGGGATCTGTATGTATGCATAGAAGCAAGCCTACCACACGAAGATCACATTTCTATTAATTGCCATGCCTACATTTGCCTCTGGACCCACCCACCACTGGCATGTGGCCCTTGAAAGGTTGTCCAGAATGAAATGTGGCCCTAGGGCTGGAAAAGGTTCTCTGCCTTTGGTTTATGGGCACTAGGCTGCATCCAGGACATCATATGAAATACAGATGCTTTCTTCAGTGAGGGCAAGTTTCTTGCTTCTATGGATTAGAACAATGTTTCCCAAACTTGGGTATCCAGCTGTTGTTGGACTACAACTCCCATGATCCCTAGCTAGAAGGACCAGTGGTCAGGGACGATGGGAATTGTAGTCCAAAAACAGCTGGACACCTTGGGAAGAAACACTGGACTATGGCATCCATAAACTTCAATGCTAGCAACTTCTGAGCAAATTTAAGAGTTTCTGTATATACAGTATATTTGATGTGTTAAGGCATGCTGGTCCCTGTTGATTGCTTGCCCTCTCATCCCTGGAGAGATGTCAACCCTGCTATCTCTAGTCACACCACTTTTGCCAACAAGTACATTTTGGAGAACTTCAACCACCGCCATATGCAAGGTTTTTTCATGTAGCTCTGTATAGACCTGTGCTCTAACAAGCGTGCTGGATGGGGCTCCGCTCACCCCGTGGAGGATGTGGATGTCAGTGACTTTGCGCTAATCAATTAACGCTATTAAATATCAAGTATTTCCCATGAAGCTGACATTTCTAATCCCCTTTGCTGCCTTCTCTTTTCACACACCATTGACTGGGGCCTTTCCCCACTGAGAGGGATCTTTCTTTCCAATTTCTCCAGGCTTATTGCTCCCTCCAACTTCCAAGATTAAAGTCATAATAAAGGGGTCCTTTAACAAGAGGGGGGAAACGTAGCTTCGGGCAGGGGGGAAGACACACATACAAAAAAAAGGCAGGCCCCTTGTTTGAGCTCAAACCCTCATCTACCTCTCCCTGTGGAGAATAAAGAGGCCTTTTCACCCCAGCAACCAGAAGGCGTGAGTTGGATATGTGGTTTCTAGATAGGCCATAGCTGGAAGCTGCCAGCCCGGGGCCGACTTGTGGTGACATTTTTACTTCAGATTAGACAGCGAGCCTCAAAACTCATTAGAGACATGGTTGCTGGGGAGACTGGCCCTTCATACAGTCACAAGTTTGACGGAGGCCCTGCTGTATCTATGAAACCAGCCCTCCGTGTGGCTTCAATGGCTGCCTTTCTTCAGACACTAGACCTAAATGGAGGTTGGAGCCTAACGCTTCTAATATCCCCCACCGGAGGGGCCTGCCCCTTAGCCTGCTTTTGTGTTCTACTTATTTTTCATTATAAACATCCTCCCTCATAATGCGAACGTGGGGAGAGGAGCGGAGGGCAGCGGGAAGGAGGGGTGGCTTCGGCCCACACAATGAGAACGAAAGGCCTCACGAGCTGGGGAACCAATGGTCGGGAGAAACCCAGTTTCCTTAGCTCCAGAGACATGGTGGGATAGAGTAAACATGGAATATAGCCATTATGGAGAAAGTAATGGAGGAGCCCAAAGGCGATTTCAAAACTGTGTTATGGCACATGTTGGACAATGTTGCTCATTCTAGGACAGTCTGTTAAGATGGAGAGTAGAAGACACCTTATGCAACCAACTCTCTCTTTTTGTATATAATTTTTATTATGTTTTCTGTTTTACATTTTAAAATACTAATTTTACATCCTTCAGATATCAATGACTTCCCTTCTTTTCTTCCCACGGTTCATTTTGCATATCATAAATCCCTGCATATTTTACAAAAACTATACATTCAGTATTCCATTATTACATCCAGGAAAACTTGTTTACACTGTTGAATTTATATTAATGCTGCCAGCGTTTTCAGCTGTACACAGTTATTTCCCATATATTCAATAAATGTTTTCCAATCTTCTCTAAACGTTTGCTCTTCTTGTTCTCTTATTCTATATGTTAAGTCTGCAAGCTGCACATATTCTGTCAACTACCCATGGCTCAGTCTAGGACAATCTGTTAAGATGGAGAGCAGAAGACACCTTATGCAACCAACTCTTGACTGTATATTATTTATGTAGTATGTGCATGGAAAGTTTCTTGGGAGTGAGGTTATATGGAAATTGTTTGTTAGATTGTATGTATTTTCAAAAAATAAAGCTAATGAGATTTTTTTTAAAAAAAAGAGAGAGAAAACGAACTGATGTTTTTAAAAATTATTCATATATATATTGGACACGACTATGCTGTATGGACAACTCAGTAATCTGAAAAGCAACCCTTGTGTGCTCCTTTCCATTCAGCTGAGGATCCAAAGCATGGTGCTCAGTGGGAACTTGCCCTCCTACTGAGACCTTGATTCACTGAGAACATTAGACATCTCCTTACTGCCATCACAAGCTTCATATGGAAAAGATGGGGTTGGGAGAACTCCCCTCCCTCACCCCCAATGTGTTGTCCATGTGGGAAGCAGTGGGGAGGAGAACAACTGGGAAAGGACATTGCTTTCATTCTTGATATTCTCAAATGAGGAATGAAAATGGCCCTCCAGATTCTATAGACAGTCATACGAAGAAAATCAAGGGCATTGCTAGGAATCCTTGGTACTGGACTACCAAAAAGATCAAGCATACACCAAGACTTTGCATTTCAGCAGTAGCTGAACTAGCTGTTGGATTGAAACATCTTCCATGGCTCTTACAAATGCAAACTCTCATCAAATCTGGATCCTAGAATTTTGGGATTCAGACCCTAGGCACTAATAGTAGGATTTAGCCCATTTCTCTCCCCACCCCACCCCTTTGTCTTGTTCATTTTCGCCTGGCTTTTAATAGCCTATGGCTTAAGACTTACATTTCACAAGCTTTCAGTTGCTGGGAGCCACGTTAGGGGAGAGTGCTCTTGCACTCAGGTCCTGCTTGTAGGTTTCTGACAGCTATCTGGTTGGCCACTGCAAGAACAGGATGTTGGACTAGATGGGCCATTGGCCAGATTCCATGGGCTCTTCTTATATTCT
Source organism: Podarcis cretensis (assembly GCF_951804945.1). Lineage (NCBI taxonomy): Eukaryota > Metazoa > Chordata > Lepidosauria > Squamata > Lacertidae > Podarcis > Podarcis cretensis. The sequence continues at coordinate 18,523,614 of NC_137185.1, forward strand.
TAAGATTCTTCCTATAGGTGATCCTACACAGGAGTGGATCTACTATGAAACTAATGAAGCTTAAGCCTCAGGGCCTCTAATACCAGAGGACTTTAGTCCACATTGCTTAAAAATGTTTGGTCTAGTACACCCAATTTGAGTCACATGTCTTAAATTGATTAATTTCTTGTTGTATTTCAACAATTCCATAGTTTTAGTAGCACAGGTGTTGTAAAGGTATGGTGATCTGTCATGGAACAACCCAGTGAAGAAGATAACAGTGGTTACTCAGACCTCGGTTGCTGACTGCTAAGGGCCACCCATGACAGTGCAAGCTTCAGGGGCCCCCAAATGTAGGTCCACCACAGATTCTACATGGTCAGCTTCCACACACCCTTGGGGAGGGAAGTGATCCCATGTGCACATTTAGCATTCAGCAAACAGAGACCCTGGAAACTACTTGAAAGTTTCTGGCTGTGAACTTACCTTGAGAAAATGTCCGTTTTGGGGTGGGGTGGGCAGCTATAATGGACAGTCTGCAATACAAGGGGATTAAAACAACTTTCTCACAGGTGCACATTATTATTATTATTGTTATTTTTAGGAGAAGGGGGCATGTGTGCAATCTAGAGGTGGAAAGAATAGGGACTGTGTGTGGGCGTGGAGAGTTAAAAGCCCCCAAATAGAATGCTGAGCTTTTGAGAGCCGCAGCTTGTCTTGTATGAAATCTGAAGTGGTTTGCATTGAAAAGTAGCCTTGGAGAGCAAACACCTTTGACTTTTATCCTTTCTGCTAAACACCCACCCACTTCCTTCTGCCATCTTTGGTCAAGGTAGTCTCCTTCACTAAGTTCTGTTGATTTTGAAAGCTGAATGATGGCCAAGGAGGTTCTATAAGAGCCACAGCACTTGAGAGAAAATATGCATGCTTTGCTAAAAAGGGGTTTTAAATAAAGAGGTTTATGGTCTTTGATCCTCACCACTTTCGCCCTCTTCAAGAACAGGTGTCGAGTGCCCCTCTTTTCCGTTCGACCCAAGAGAGCCTTGGGAACAGGAAGGAAGATGGATTTGGCCAAGTGATACTTGACGGCTCTTTTGCCGTGAAATGAGATGGGGATAGAAGGAATCTGACAGAAAGTGGTGACATGCTAGAAGTTTATAAAATTATACTGGGCATGGAAAAAGTGGAGGGAGAAAGCTTTTTCTGCCTCTTCTTATAACACTAGAATTTGTGGACATCCAATGAAAATTGGAAGATTCAGGACAGAGAAAAGGAAGTAGTCCCAGCTACTACCACAGGAGGCAGTGATGGGCACTACCTTGCATGACTTTGAGAGAGGATTGGACGATTTCATGGATGGGAGGGCTATCAATGGCTACTAGCCATGATAGCTATACTCTGCCTCCATGGTTTGGGAGTAGGAATACAGTACTTATGAATACCAAAACCACAGGAGACCTTCTCCAGGCCTACCCAATGGCCACTCTTACACATGGAAAATGCATCTGATATGGGACTGCACCCTCAGCAAAAAGAATGGGGCACTTGGAGCCAATACCATCATTGTGCGCTGTGCATGTAACTGGGCTTGGAGTGAGATCTCTGCTTAGCCCCAAAACTCACTGGGTGTCTTTGCATGTTGCACGCTCTCTCTAACCCATCTCAGAGATTGTTGGTGGGATGTATGCAGGGGGCAGAGGTTCTGTACACTCACATATACCCTTCAACATTTCTCCGATGAAAATAAGGACGTTCTATTCAATAACAACATTTATACCCCGCCCATCTGACTGGGTTGTCTCAGCCAGTCTGGGCAGCTTCCAACATATATAATAACATTAAACATATAAAAACTTCCCTATACAGAGCTGCCTTCAGATGTCTTCTAAAGGTTGTGTCTCCTTGGCTCAGGGGTCGCATAACTCCATTCCCTCCAACATTTGTCCAATGGAAATAAGGACGTCCTAAGGAAAAGTGGGACATTCCAGGATCCAATCAGAAACCGGGACAGCTTCTGCAAATCCAGGACTGTCCCTGAAAAATAGCGACACTTGGAGGGTATGTACTCATCTAACCTCCTTGGAGGAAGGGTAAGATAAAAATATAATAAAATATAGACTTCCCATGTATAGGTCATAGGTAACTATTATTGCATGATGGTCATGTAGGTCTGGTTGCTGTCATTCCCTGTGGACAGGAGAATGTCTTCTTGTTCATCTGTTGCATGCAAGCTGTACACTGTGAACCAACCCACAATCTTTGGACTGCAAACTAGCAACCTCAAGAACAAGATGGGCAGCACAAAGGTACAATTAAAATGTAGGTGCTATTTTACTGTATCATTGATTGCAGTGTTCATTTATCTTAGCAAAGCTAAGCCTCCCGGTATAGAGATGTTGGGAAATCTTATTAGGCCTACACAGGATCTATAATATATATATATCTCAGAGACACAGCAGTGGTGCCAATTCCCCTCTTTGGTGCAAAATTCCCAGTTTGCTCTGGTACTAATTACACGGCATTCTGTGCATGGATAAGTGCTTAATCTTAGAGCTGTTGACACTGGAAACGGCCCAGTCTAGCCTGGGGTGGATATTAGTGAAGGGAACTTGGCCTTCACAGCTAATACCACATCATGTGTTGCGCAAATGTTCACTTTAGTTGCAGGTAATGGATTTCCGACAGCATCTGGGATCTTTCTGTGGCATGTCTAATCTGGAATAATATATGACCCAAGCACTTTGCCGTATCGGGTTCCCCCTCAATTTAAAATAAAATTAATATTGTTTTAATTCTTGGCTCAAACTTTCTCAAATAAAATGCAGCTCCTCTTGCGTTGCGCTACCTAGCCATTCCTCCCCCAGTGATCAAACCCTGGCCGCAGGCTGGGTTATTGCAATGTGCTTTATGTGGTTCTGCCTTGAAGATTAGTCAGAAGCTCTAGCTGGCCTAGAACACAAGCCTGACTCCTGTCAATCACTAGGCAACACATTAGTCATCACCTACATGGTTTTTAAAATGTAAATTGCAGGTGCAGGAGTCATGGCCCCATCAGGGGTTGGGAGCTTTAACTGCTTGGCCTGGTCCTGACTGGGCCCCTGCAGCTGCAATTTGTACCTAAAACAGCACCGTCCCCAGTATCAAACACCTTGAGCTCTATGATTGGCAGGAGGCTCTGTTGGTGGTGCTGCCAGTAGGGGTTGGCCAGTAGGTGGTGACTTGTGACAGGGCCTGCTTGGTGTTGACCAGCTGTTTAACAATCCAACAATTCGTACAGTCCTTCGGTACACACCAACTCCCGTATCCCCCAGGATCCTGCTTACATTCAGTTTAGACTGTCATTCCATCACAAGTGTGCTTGAATTTACTTGATCGGTACAGACAGGAACAAGATGGCCTGCATCACACTTAAGAATCTGTGTACAGTGGTACCTCAGGTAAGAACTTAACTTGTTCCAGAGGTCTGTTCTTAACCTAAAACTGTTCTTAACCTGAAGCACCACTTTAGCTAATGGGGCCTCCCGCTGCTGCCGCGCTGCGGGAGCACAATTTCTGTTCTCATCCTGAAGCAAAGTTCTTAACCCAAGGTACTATTTCTTGGTTAGCAGAGTCTGTAACCTGAAGCGTATGTAACCTGAAACGTATGTAACCCGATGTACCACTGTATAGGGAGGTATTGGGACTCATTCCCAGGCTTGCTTGGGTACACCTGTGTATGACGGATCTACACCCACTAACACCCCAGAGTGGCTGTGGAAACCCAGACAGATGGGTGGGGTATAAATAAAACAACAACAGCTTTGATCCCAGCCCTGCAGCAGACCTTCACAGGAAAGTAGGAAGAACCATCTCAATTAGCTATGAAAGGAATGACATCTTGTTTCAAGCAAGCCAGTGACAGAGTCAAGGATTTAGCCAAAGTTATAGCTCGGGGTCAGCAAACATTTTCAGCAGGGGGCTGGTCCACTGTCCCTCAGACCTTGTGGGGGGCTGGAATATATTTTGAAAAAAAGAGAGAAAATGAATGAATTCCTATGCCCCACAAATAACCCACAGATGCATTTTAAATAAAAGCACACATTCTACTCATGTAAAAACACCAGGCAGGCCCCACAAATAACCCAGAGATGCATTTTAAATAAAAGGACACATTCTACTCATGTAAAAACATGTTGATTCCTGGACCATCCGTGGGCCGGATTTAGAAGGCGACTGGGCTGGATCCAGCCCCCAGGCCTCAGTTTGCCTACTCATGTTCCAGCTTCTCCCCGAATTTTGCAAACGGCCCGGCAGAAACCATTGATTCAAGTTGATTCCAACCATTCCGGACAGAAAAATAACTTTTCCTTGGGTAGTTTTGTGCTTTAGGATACAACATGAATCTCAAGGACAATAGACACCAAATAAAGGAAGGATAGTTTTATTTTATTTACTAAACATTTGATTTCTGACTCTTGAGCATAATGTTGTGTAAAGGAAAATGGGGAGAGATCATGAAATGGAATGCCCATATATCTGCATGTAGTCTTGGGAGTGTCGAAGCTTACTAGCTTGAACGTAGCTTAAAAAAACAACATGCAAGAAGTGAAATCACATCTATCCAGGAATGCCAGTGAGGTCTTGTCCTATTCTCAAGCTTATTCACCTCTATGAGAAGAGGATACCTTCTAATCAAGAGCTGCTCCTGAGCTCTCCTGAGTTATGGGATGGACACTATTTTTACAGTACAAGTAAACACCTTTGGACCACTCAACTTAGTTTCAGCAGCCAGTCTTGTGCACCTTCATCAGCAGAGGCCCATGGCTCAGTCCAACAGAAATGAAATGTCAAGAATTGATGCCTAGGGATTCACCTCTACACACACACACACACACACACACACACACTCTTCTCCTCCACTGCTAGCAAAGCCATTCTGAGTTAGTATGTGGAAGGACCCGCTCTCTCAGTCACTCCACAGGCAGGCGTGCCTATGGTGGATGTTGTTTTGGATTCATCCACTTGGGAATCGGGGATCAAAAATTCCAGGAGGATGTCTGCGAGGCAGTAAACCATGTGCCTGAAAGAAAGAACACAGGACTTTAAGGGGGCTTGGAAAGCCTATGGGATATTCCACACATGAAGGCCTGTGTTGGTGAAAAGGCAACAGCCTGAGCTCAATATAGACTACAATGAAGAGGGGGAAATACTGGATGACTTGTGCCCTAGTGATGGATACTGCTGAATCGGCTGGCTTGGGGAATGGCCACCATTGAGCACGAGAGCACATGTGTCGCCTGCAAAATGTCCTTGGTTCAATCTTTGGCATCTCCAGGTAGGACTGCTAAGAAAAGCATTGCTTGGAACCCTGGAGGGCTGCTGTCAATCAGTGTAGACAGTACTGAGCTAGGTGGGCCAATGGCCAAGTCCTTCTTTGCCCTAAAGTAAGACCTAGAAGGGCTATTTCCCCCTTCTTCCTATCTGTACGCCCTATCAATGAGCTGCCAAGCACAGCAGTGCATACATAGGAGCTATGGAGAAGTGCTGTCCATAAGGTGAGGTCTTGTGGAGAAAGGAACCCCCTCCCCATCTCCCCCAGGGCTTATAAAGAAACCAGTTCCCACCTCAAACAGCACTAGCTCCTTCCTAGGAGAGAGGTGATATCCCAGCTCCCTTGGTCTGATCTACAAATCAACTTGGCAGAACCCTATAAATTGCAGCTTTTGTTTTTGTTTTGGGGGAAAACATGAGATGCTCAGCTATTACAACAATACAGAAAAGTTTACCTATGGCAGCTATGGATGATCCAGAGCGTGGAGGATAGCTAAGTTTAGTGCCCACAATACATAGCAAAAAGGCACTCACACACATTCCTTTTCCCTCTCAAATATTCTGTTGCACTTGTCTGGTTTAATGGTTTCCCACAGGGCCACTGGATTGGCCCCTGTGATAAGAGGGTGTTGGATTAGATGGGCCACTGGCTTGATCCAGCAGGCTCTTATTTTGTTCTTTTGTTAGATTAATCTGATTATCTCCCCACCAGCACCTAAGACTCACCAGGGGTCAGCTTGGTGCATCTCAGAGTATTGCTAAAGCAAAGCATTCCATGTGATCCCTGGGCAATTTGATCCAAGGTTTTTGGTTTTTCTTAAGCTACCCACTGTACACATGTCTTTATTCGTCTGCAATGATGCCATGTTGCCAAGGTTACCTGTTTATGATAGGATGTTGCATGGACTCCAGGACTAGGCTCCAACTCTGTCGACATTTACTGGTCCCAAGGATTTCCAGGATTAATTCTGTTGACATCAGAGGTTGGCATGAATTCCCAAGTACAATGTGGATCTTGCAGTACAATATAAGGTGCAATACATGGAGGAGTATGCAGCGAGAATTAATTCTTTGGATACCAAAAATATGTTTAGAACTGAAAAAAATATCACCAGGGGACAAATGCCTCTTGAATGACTATACCAGCTTTCTCCAACCAGATACCTTCCAGATGTTCTACTGCTGATTTATTTATTGCATTTATGTCCTAGCTTTTCCTCCAAGGAGCCCAAGGTGGCATACATGGTTCTCTTCCTCCTCATTTAATCCCCAAATCAACAACCCTGTGACGTTAGGCTGGGAGGCAGTGACAGGTGGAAGGTCACCCACTGAGCTTCATGGTTGAGTGGGGGGATTTTAACCCTGGTCTTTTCCAGATCCTACACTGGCTTCCAGGTCCTGTTACACCACCATTGGCTTTCTGCTTTGGATTACATTTCCATCAGCCCCAGACAATATGGCCAATGGTCAGGAATGATGCAAGTTTAGTTCAAAAAACCTGGAGGGACCCAGTTGAGGTTGGATGAAGTACTGTCTAATGTCCCTAGATCAAAGATCAGATCAGGGTTTTAGAGTCATGGTTGCACTAAAGGGGACATGCCATCAAAAATATATGATATTGAGGTGGAAGAAAAGAACAGGGTTGGGGGAAAGCAAATTCAGATAAATTCAACTCTTTCACGCTGTTGCATAGTGAAGTTAAGCGATGACCATGTGAAATGGTCGTTGGAAGAGGAAGTTCTGAGAAGTCAGAAGCCAAATGGCAATTGGTCTCGTCTGACATGAGGGGCTTTGCTGTCTTGCACTAGGGAGCGGGTGGCGCTGTGGTCTAAACCACTGAGCCTCTTGGGCTTGCTGATAGGAAGGTTGGCGGTTCGAATCTGTGTGACGGGGTGAGCTCTTGTTGCTCTGTCCCAGCTCCTGCCAACCTAGCAATTCAAAAGCACGCCAGTGCGAGTAGATAAATAGGTACCGCAGTGGCGGGAAGGTAAACGGTGTTTCCGTGTGCTCTGGGACTCGTCACATGTCCCGTTGCACCAGAAGTGGTTGTCATGTTGGCCACATGACTTGGAAAGCTGTCTGTGGACGAGTGCCAGCTCCCTTGGCCTGAAAAGCGAGATGATTGCTGCACCCCACAGTCGCCTTTGACTGAACCGTCCAGGGTTCCTTTACCTTTTTTACCTTTTCGTTGCCTTGCCCCTCCCTCGGATGCAGCCAGATGGAATGGCTGCTGAAAGAGGCAATTCTGACAAAGAAGGAAACCCTAGGCCACGAGACCTAGCCAGGTTGGTGAAGACAGCCTTGTTGTCTCAACTCTCCCTCTGATGCAGCAAGGTGAAAACTCGACCCACCCATGATGGCCAGGTGAAAACTGGTATCCACCCAGTGCCTCTGATCCAACAGACCTATTCCATCGTGCTCAATATATAAAGCAAATGAAAACCTAGCCTAAGATGGGCTTGGGAGTTCTACACCACCATGATTGCAACACCAGTTCATTATAGAATCACAGAACTGGAAGGGACCCCAAAGTTCATGTGGCCCAGCCCCCTGCAAGGCAGGAATCACAGCTTAAGAATCCCCAACAGGTGGCCACCCAAGCTCTGTTGAAAATCCTCCAATGAAGGAGGATTCAGCACCTTCCGATGGAGTCTGTTCCATCACTGAACAGCTCTTATCATCTCCTTTCTTGTAACTCGAATCCATTGGTTCATGGGAGCAGCAGGAAACAAGCTTGCTCCAACTTCTATGTGGAAGCCCTTCAGATATCTGAAGATGGCTATCACATCACCTCTCAGTCTCCTCTTCTCCAGGCCAAACATACCCAGCTCCCCTCAACTGTTCCTATAAGGCTTGGTTTCCAGACCCTTGATCATCTTGACCCAAACTTTTAAGACTCTTGTTTCACCCACAAGGAGGGTTGGGGGGAAATCAACTCACTCACCAGGCAGAATCCCCATGAGAATCTGTAAGGCCTGCCTTTCTGCTGCAGCCTTCTGTTCCTCTGTTCTGAGTGGTTTGGGGGCTGCAGGCAAGACCCCACCAGGCCATATTGATTCCTGGAGCAACCTAAGATACTGCACCCAGCGCTGAGTGCAGGTCAGATTGTCCACCTGAACTTCCAACCACCTGTAACCAGGAAAAAAAAGAAAGAAAAGAAGAGATTGTGGGAAAAGTTTACTATGCTGGTGCTTTTGCTGCTATTTTAAAAACCTGATGCTTCACAATAGGAACACCACACAGACAGCAAATGGGCTAAAAATAAAGACGCCGGCAGACCCAAACACAGGAGTTTTTTCATCCGGGGTGCTCGAGAAAGGATTTCTGCGCCAGGATTTTGTGCAAAGATATCTCGATTGTGAATATAAAAAGATAGCCAACCCATGACTGAGGCATGACCTGTACTTCAAAAGAGAAACGGACCGTGCCGGACCAGAGCAGCTTTGAGCCAGACAGTATAAAAAAAGAGATGGAGATAGCAAAGGCAAGGGGTGTCGGCTTCCCGTTTGGAGACACATAACTTGTGCATGCCGTCATGGGTTCTGCATTTGAAACAGACACGGACGGAGGATGAGCCCGTTGCTAAAGGGAGAGCTGCTTTAAGACCAGGGCTCTTGGTGATGGGAGGCAGGGCCAGTGCCAGGCATTTGGTGTTGTTAGGCAACTGCTGGGGGCCACACCCTGGCAGAGTGCCAACTGCAGACCCCTCGTCTCTGTGGCCCATATTTGCTGTTGCTGCCTTCATGGCTACTAGCTATGTTGGCTATGCTCTGCTTCCACAGCTGGAGGCAGCAGTGCTTCTGAATCAGCAGCTGCCAGAAGCTATAGGAGGGGAGAGAGCTCTTGCGCTTGGGTCTTGCTTGCGGGTTTCCCACAGGAAATCTGGTTGGCCACTGTGAGAACAGGATGCTGGACAAGGTGGGCCATTGGCCTGATCCAACTGGACTCTTCTTATGATGACATGTCCAAGCGTTGAGCATGGAGTTGCAGAAACCTCCACCTGCTTTCCTCTTCTTTGGGGCAGTGGTGTGGACTGGGCATAGCGCAAAAGTCCACAAGGCAAGGAGGTAGTCCCTATTGGAGCCAACCCTGAGAGGACAGCAACAGGAAACACAAGACTCACAGAAAAAGGAGGCTCCTAGATCTCCCCACCTTCCACATCCCATTATCACCACCAGCAGATGGACTGGCAAAACTTTTGGCCAAACAGTGATGTACATGGCTCCCCCACCCTCATTTAATCACTGCAACAAATGAATGAATGAATGGATTTATTACAGTCACAGACCAGAAATTAATCCCCACAACCACCCTGTTGAGATAGGAGAGGCTGAGAGGCAGTGCAACTGGCGCCCAACATCACACCCAGTGAGCTTCATGGCCCAAGTGGGAATTTGAACCCTGATCTCTCCCAGGTCCTAGTCCAACACTCTAACCACTACACCACACTGAGGGTTCTGGAAAAGGAAGTTTATTAAGCATTCACCAGGACTCGCCAGCAATTCTCAAGGAATCCACAAAAAGAGAGAGAAATAAAGTTCAGAAGGGCCACCCTAATTTTTGGTGGAGATTACCCCGGTTTCTGCAAAGGTAGTCGTTTCACCTCTGCAACATCTCCTCTCAGTCATCTGCCAGTGCTGCAATAGTCCCCGCTTGCTACAATTCCTGCCTTTCCTCTTATGCTTGAAAACTTGGGATCCAGTCACCGCTGCAGACCAGACTGATCTACGTCGAGCAAGTTGCTAAATAGTGTGCGAGGAAGAGAACAAAAAACCCGAAATCGCCAGTAAATCAGCGGCTACAAAGCACTCAAGAGCCCTTCTTAAGGGCCGGCCAAGAATAGAAGAGAGTGGCTCGGTATTTTACTGGAAATGTTCTCCGCGCCTACCTTGTAAAAGTTTACAATGGTATAAACCGTGAACAATGTGTTCTGTACCCCTGGCCGGAGGACAGTTTGATGAAGTGTTTGTTTAGCAGAGCAGTGATCCTTCCTGACCCCGGAGGGATGGGAGAGGAGTGCAGCAGGCTCCCAGATGTGTTTGGTAGAAGGAGCAAACGTCTCAAGCCCAGGCCCAGCTTCCCCTTAAGGCGGTGAACATCTGGAGACAGAGGGAGCCTCAGCGGTCCAAGGCAGTATATCTCAGAATGGGGGAGGAACAGTCCTAGTTCAGCGGCAGAGCACCTGCTTTGAATGCAGAAGGTCCCAGCCTCAATCCACAGCAGCGTCTCCAGGTGGGGCAGGGGGCAGGCTCCCTGCCTGAAACCCTGGAGAGAGCTGCTGCCAGTCAGTGTAGGCAACGCTGAGCTAGACTGACTCAGTGTATGTTCCTAATTCAAAATAGTAGAAAATAGACAAACAAATAAGAAACTTGCTCCAGAGTCCAGCCCCTGTTAAGATCAGAACAACATGCTCTGCTTAACATTCCTTTTCTCCACACTGAGCAAACAAGATAAGGATGCATGTGAGGACTGGGGAATGCAGCAAAGCCTTCTTGTTTGTGACCCCCCCCCCGCCTAACCAAAAATGCTGCCAGAAGAGGCCTGCCAAAGCACGCTTACATATTTTGGAAAAGTGCTTGAAAGCCACTAAAATGGCTTCGAGTGACTTCTTGATAAGAAATATGTATTTTTAGCAGGGCCTCTCTTTATACTCTTATTTCAGCCAAAGTTGAAAGTTGATGTTGCATTTTAATTGAGGGGCTGTTGTTGTTTTTTTGCTGTTTTATGATTACTGAGGCTTCTTCAAATAGATAAACAATTACAAGCTCATTCGTGCCCCCCACCCGCCACTGGGAAAGATTCTTAGGATGAGCTTTGAACAAACCAAAGGCCAATGCACTGAATTCAGTTCAAAAGTCTTGCAGAACACTTTGTGCAACTTTACTAAGGAGTTACTGGGTCTGCCTGGGACGGCTGTTGTTCAAAACCTAGCCAGCCATTGAGTCGCTGGATGGCTCTGCCGTTTCATTTATAGAAGGCAGGGTGGAATAAAGGCCAATCACATAGGGTTGTTGTGAGATCGCTGCTGCAGGGCACCCTGCACACTATGAATGCAAATACTCAAATCACTTTATATTGGGGAAGGTGGCTACACTGTGATCCTCCAGATGTTGTCAGACTCCAACTCCCATCAGTCCTAGCAAACATGGCCTATAATCGGAAATGATGGGAGCTGCATTCCAGCAGCATCTAAAGGGCTGAAGGTTAACCAACTCTACTTTATTCCAATGTCACCTTGAAAAGGCAATGGAGGGTGATGGTCCAGGGCTTTCCTCTTCTGCTTGCATTTTTTATATAAGAGCAAAAAAACAAAACAAAACTCCTTTCCTGAACATTAGCCATGCATTAGTTAAAGGTTTGTTTAACTGCATTTTCTTTAAACTTAACTGTCTGTTTTATCTGCGGTGAAAGGGCACAATGAAAAATGTGCTCGTGCTGGATTTTTAATCCAGTGGGCTCTTTTTTGTCCTGCATCCATGGACTAATTCCTCCACACCCTCCCCATTTATTATCTCTCTTATTTCTCTTGCTTCTGAGCTGGCCCATGGAAGTGGGTCAATTGATGCTCCCTCAAGGGAAGGGGAGGACCTGGCTTTCGGGTCATGAGCTGTAAATCAGCTGTAGAAATTAGTTACAGCAAATGCTTAAGCCCAAGGAGCCATTCATGTGTCCTGCTACTAGTCTGTCTTAAGTAAAGCTCTCCCTCGTGTTTCATAAATGGGCACCATGGTCCCCACCTCCTGGCAAGCAGGCACACCTCTGGCCACCGCAAGCCACCAAGCAGCCAATGTGAATAACACAGCACGACCGGAACAGCACTGAATTGGAAGGAGGGCAGCCAGGCAGCTGCTCTCGTACTTAGTGGCGAGAAGCCCTCCTTGCCCAGAACATTATAGCTTCTGTAATAAAAAAGAACCTGGCCGTGATAGCTGATGGGTTACATCTGCCATTGCACAGGAGCCAGGCTCGTTTAAAGGAGCATTGACGTCCTTGGCTTCTGGCTGCTGGAAGATCCTGCCAGGCATTTTGGAGGCACCATAGCAACCGAAACGTGGGGTGTCTGAAGGCCAGATTTCAATATGCTTCGCCTCCTTCTGCCTTCCTCAGATCCCGAGGAGAGCTGATGTCTGGAGGCAGAAAGTAAGTCCCCTGCATGTTTCACAGAATCTCAGAATCAAAGACTTGTAGGATAGGAGGTGACCCCAAGCTACTTGGAAGTGTGCCCCATTCTATTCAAGAGCAGGTTTGAGGAATCCATCCAAACCAGGATTGGAAACCAGGACCAAACTGGTTTTTAAAGGACTGCTCAAACCATGGTTTGCCAGTTTAGTCCAACTTAGTCCAGCAAACTGTGGTTTAGCCACACAATGTAAAGATGAGCACATCGTGTGTGTGTGTGTGTGTGTGTGTGTGTGTGTGAAGGGTGCATTGGGGGGAGGGGTTAATGAAATCCTTAAGCCCCACCCTGACTCCATCCCAACTTTTGTCAAACTACGTGTTACTCTCATTTTAAAAACAGTAGCTGGGTGGGCATCGCGAAAGGTAAGGTCAGCCCCTCCTCCCAGAGCTCAAGCACTGAAAGAGGGAATAGGGCAGGGGAGGGCACAAACATATAGATTGTTTCTTGATCCTCCAAACCATGGTTTGGTGGGTTGGAAACATGACTTTAGACTGCATTGCCAGGCATTGGACTAGATGGTCCTTTGGGTCCCTTCTTTCTACAATTCTATGATTCTATGACTGCAGCTACTGACCAGAAGGAGTCACCTGAAAGGAGGATGGGCAGACAGGTAAATGGAGCCCAAGTCCAATCTCCCTAGCAGGATGCTGAGCTCCCCAGATGGCCCTGGCAGAAGGACGGCTGACTCACCTGCCCCAGGCATCTGTTCTCGGCAGTCACAGGGCTGGTGGGAGCAGGTGCCTTGGGAAAGAGCCTAGCTCTGGCCCAGCTGCATGGACACACTCCCAGGCGGGTGGCTCAGAGGCACCCCAGGCAGCGTTTCAGACTTGTGGCACTTTGTAATAATAATAAAAAAGCATGCGAGGAACTCGGGCCTTGCCAAAGTCTTTTATTTTCGCCAGCTTCTCTGGCACACAAACTCTGCAAGCGGTGCTTGGAATTGCAGAGGGGCCTAGTGGCTTGGCTGCGTCCATGGCAGCTTTTTCAATTTGTGCTTTCCTCCACCCCACCCAAGGAAAGAGAGGGAAAGAGACAATCCAACCACAGGGCTAAGGCGGCTCTCCAAGGCACAGTTGCTCCTGAATCACCTCGTAGGGCTGCCAAGGGCTTCTTCAGGGGGGATATAAATGAAATAAATAATATAAGCACCTATCAGATCTTCTCTCCTGAAGGACAGGTCGGATTCACTGACTTTCCTGACTCATTATTGACTCATTAATGACACAGACATTTGATAGCTGGAAGAGTCTTCCAAGCAACCCCAAGATCACTGATTAAGAATGTTTTGACTATATTTTAAACTGTTTTTAGCTGCTGTTGATTTTTTAATGCTTTTAAAAAATTCTATGTCTATTACCTTGGGCTTCTAAGAACGTAAGAAGAGCTGCACTGGATCAGGAGAATGGCCCACCTGGTTCAGCATCCTGTTCTTAGTGGTTAACCAGATGCCCAGAAGGGAAACCTGCAAGCAGGATCCGAGCACAAAAACACTTTCCCCTCCTGCGGCTTCTACCACAGGTTATTAGGAAGAATTTGCTGCCTCCAGCTGTGGAGGCCAGAGCATAGCCATCGTGGTTAGGAGCCACTGATAGCCCTCTTCTCTTCCAAGTACTTAATCCTCTTTTAAAGCCATCCAAGTTGGTGGCCACCACTGCCTTCCTGTGGAAAGGAGTTCTGTAGAAGTCCACATGAAGGAGGACTTTATTCTATCTGTCATTAATCTTCCAACATTCAGCTTCACTGGATATACTAGTGTAATGAGAAAGGGATATTGCCCCCCCCCATCTACTTTCTGCATGACATTCATAGTTCTATAAACTTGTTCCACGCTGCCTTTTTCTTGCCTTTTCTCTAAACCAAAAAAAGGCCCAAATGCTGCATCCTTTCTTCATAGAGAGTTGCTCCATCCCATTGAGCGTTTTGGCTATCTTTTTCTGAACCTTTTCCAACTCTACAATACCCTTTTCGAGGCGAGGTGGTCAGAGCTGTACATATAGTACAGTGGTACCTCGGGTGAAGTACTTAATTTGTTCCGGAGGTCCATTCTTAACCTGAAACTCTTCTTAACCTAAAGCACCACATTAGCTAATGGGGCCTCCCATTGCTGCCAGAGCATGATTTCTGTTCTCATCCTGAAGCAAAGTTCTTAACCCGAGGTACTATTTCTGGGTTAGCGGAGTCTGTAACCTGAAGTGCATGTAACCTGAAGCGTATGTAACCCGAGGTACCACTGTACATGGCAGGATCAGGAGTATCTCTGGCAGGGGACAAGCCATGCTCCTTCTGGGGCAGTTCGTCCAACTTTGGATCCCATCCCGCATTCAGCTCTCACCTGTGGCTCCTAGAAGCTGTCAGCATGCACACCCTGGGAACGGCTTTGACCGGCCAGCTAAACCAGGTCAGGGTAACCGATGGGTCTCAAACCCTTGGTAGTTAGGGACTTTCCCTGCATGCAAAGAGGGGTTCCGGCTGATGGGAGCGGATGAGATCAATAGTGGGTCCAATGGTCAAGAAGGCGGTTCCTCCATGTGCCGTAGAGGGAAGTGAGGGGCAGATGGGGCTCGTCCACCCGGCAAGGTAGCCTATCTAGGAGAAGGAAAACTCTGGTCCTAAGCCTCCGCTGCCTTGAAGTGAATCTTCAGGAGAAGAAAAGGCTGAAGAGCGAACCCTACACAAATCTGGAGTGGAGTTAGTAGGACGGCATGCCTCCTTCTGGAAACTCCTGCAGCCAAGCTGGCACCAAACACATTGCTCTGCTTTCTTTTGGACCACATTGGTGAGGTCAAGGAGTGGGGTGGCCTTATCATCTGGGTAGCCCAGGACCCCCATACACATTGCCCTGGCTTGCACCCCAGGAAGGTCTCTTGGGTGCTGCTCATGCAGCAGTTTGGCTTCACCCCCAGAAGTGCACTCCATTGTCCCTTTGAGACGACGTCACCATTGCGCTATCTACTATGACTCTGGCCCAACACCTCCAGCTCCGATCTCATGAGCTTGGGTGGAAAATTAATATTCTTGTGCCCCCCCCCCATATGCACCACTCACTTAAACTTGTCAGTTCCCTCCTTTGGGGAGGCAGGGGGGGCTATAAACCAAATCAATGATAAGATTATGTGATAATAATGATATGACTGAAGGCGGTGATGTCATTGCACTAGTTAGTGTGGAGGAACTGCCCCCCCTTTTCTCCCCAATGTCTCATTCTGGTGCGAATGGCTTCCTGCTCCTGTTCTCATCCGACATCTACCAGCGGGTCAGCAAAACAGCCTGCCCCACTACGGAGTCCCTGTGTTGGGAGCTAATTAAACTGGCCACACAGGGTGGCTTAAAAAAATAATAGTGACTCCCCCTCGCACCTGTCTCCTCCCCCTGGAGCAATCGGCCGCACGGCAAGGAGCGCAGGGTGTGAAATCTGACAGGGTGAAGAAGCAGCTACGGCAATTTGATGGTTGTCGTGGTGACTGAGAGCCTCATTGTACGCCGTGACTTCACCTCTGTGGGGAGCGACCTCCATCAAGGCCCGGCCAAAGGGCGGATTACAGAGGGGCTGGGAATGAACGGAGGCAGCGGCGGAAATCGGTTGGGGGGGGGAACTGGGGTGGAGGAGTGGAGCAGGACGACTTACTCCCCTCTCCCACTGACCCCGGGGCCACTGAGAATCCCGGAGTCTTCTAGATGCAGCTTTGACTGCAGAATGATACATGCCAATCCTAGCTCTGCAAAGGCACCTCGGTTGGAGAAATGAGTACGCTGGAATCACCAGTAAGGCCACATTCACAAGTGTATGTTTGATGTCAGGGCTTTCCCAAAAGAATCCTGGGAGAATGAGTTTCTTAAGGGTGCTGAGAGTTGTTAGGAGGCCCCTGTTCCCCCCTCAAGAGTTACCATTCCCAGAGTTCCCTGGGAGGAGGGATTGACGGTTAAACCACAGTGGGAATTGTAGCTCTGGGGTGAGAAGAAAGAGTTCTCCTAACAACTCTGAGCACCCTTAAACAAAGGTTCCCAGAATTCTCTGGGGGAAGACATGACTGTTTAAAGTGGTATCACAAGGGTTTAAATATATGGTGGAACACAGGCAAAATACTTGTAGGAACTATTGATCCATTTAGCTCAGTGTTGTCCACACGAACTGGCAACAGCTCTCCAGGGTTTCAGGTAGAGAGTCTCTTCCAGCCCTACCTGCAGCTGCCTCTGGGGACTGAACCTGGGACCTTCTACATGCAAAGCAGGTGTTCTACCACTGTGCTGTAGCCCATCCCCATGAGTTCAAGACCAGGTACAGCAGCCTTCTCCAACCTGATGGCATTTTTGGACTACATCTCACATTGTCGCTGACTATTGACCATGCTGGCTGGGGCTGATGGGAGTGTACTATAGGCTAAAGTCCTGACAGCTACAATGTCCCTGTGCTTGAGGGTGAGAGTCTTCAAATCACCAAGTTGGAAGGGACCCAAGGGGTCCAAACCACTGCAATTCAAGTGCCTCTCTCCCCTCCCAGCCACACTTGGGCCCAACTATGGGCAGAGCAGGAGAGGGCATGCATAAAGCGTATATATGGGAAGGGTTAGAAAATGGGGGTGGGGTGGGGGATGGCTTACAATCCCTATTCCCCCTTAATCTCATTCTTTTCGTCCCCCCTTCTGACAGTTCCAACGCTGTGCTATTCTGTATTTTGGATGCAACATCTGTCCCAGCATTGGTGGTGGACTTGAACAAACGGTTCTTGCTCCACTGCCAAGTTCCTGCAGAGCCTGTGTCCGCAGTCTTAATAAAATTGCCCTATAAAATGACAAAGTAACAATGCACGCTGCCCCTAACAATGCACTTAATGATTAAAAGCCAGTAAATTGGGCTCCATAAATCAAAACCGTTTGCATAACCTTTTCCACCTGCAGGGAACGTGCTGCCTCTCCGAGTCTTGGGATTTTAGGTTGCAACTTGAAGATAGCGGGTGTATTTGGGTGGAGGAAACACCCTATTTCTGTTAGTGGGCTGTGTTTGGTATCATTTTCCCTTTCGCGTTTGCCTTCGGAAAAGTCTCAGAAATGGAACAAACTTCCCTGAACCTTTGAGTGGCATGGCAGATAGGGCTGGACCCAGAATTCAACAAGCTGGACTCAGTTCCTGCCAAACTCAAGGGTGCGACTGAGTCACAATTAACCTTTTGCAAGGATTTGAAAAGGAGCCGGGTAAAAGCAGCTCAGTTTGGATGCATCTTCCAATGCTGGAAGATTTCAAGGCAGATGATTCAAGTTACAAGAAAGGAGATTCCAACTAAACATCAGGAAGAACTTTCTGACAATTGTGTTAGGCAGTGGAATGGTCTCCCTTGGGAGGTGATGGACTCTCCCTTCACTGGAGGCTTTTAAGCAGAGGTTGAGTGGCCCATCCGTCTTGGATGCTTCAGCTGAGATTCCTGCATTGCAAAGGGCTGGACTAGATGACTCTCAGGGTTCCCTTCCAGCTGTAAAATTCAATGAGTCTACTTCTTCTCCATGCAGAGTTAAACTATGGAACTCGCTTCCTCAGGAGGCAGTGATGGCCACCAACTTGGAAGGCTTCAAAAGCGGATTAGGCAATTTCATGTTGCAGGTTTTCCACAGGCATCTCAGTGGCCCCTGTCAGGACAAGAAGCTGGGCTAGAAGAGCCATTGGCCCAATCCAGCACGCCGTTCTTATGCAGAGCAGCTGCTTGGGGTGGAAACGGCCTTGACCCTTATTTCTCAAGCCAGTGTGGATGCAAAAGGAGAAGAAAAGGGGTGGGGTGGGGCGTTCCTGTATCCTACAAAGCCTGTAGGATCCAAAGCAACATCTCTTAAGCAGTAATAGCAGCTCCCAGGGCTGGCTTGATCCACTTCCAAGACAAAGTGAGCAAGACTAAGCCAAGCCCAACCATTAGGTGAACTGGAAGGGGAGCAGCGTCCGCTTGCTCCTTCCCAGAGTCGGCTGGCGAAACATGCCGGCAGCCTCTTTTTAAAGCCTCCGGTTGCACCTCAGTTCTGATGCTCTGAGCTGCATCGCTGGTACATCCTCTTGTTCTGAACTAGAACCAGCGGCTGGAGGAAGAGGAGGAGGAAGGAGAAAAGGTAGCCAGCAGCGCCCTCTTGTGCCTAGAAGTGGGAATTTTCATGTCAGTAAAAAGGGGCACATATCTCCCCTTTAAGACAGTCAGTGGCAGTGTAGTGGTTAGAGCAGCGCATTCTGAAACTTGGGTCCTCAGCTGTTGCTGGACTACCACCCTCATCATCACTAGCTAGCAGGACCAGTGGGCAGGAATGATGGGAGTTGTAGTCCAGCAACAGCTGGAGACTCCAAAGTTTCAGAAGCACTGGGTTAAAGTGTCAAGAGTAGGGGCTGGGAGAGAGACCAGGGTTCAAATCCCCCACTTGAGCTGGTCACTGCCTCTTGGCCTTTTATCAATGATAAAATGAGAAGTTGTCTGGATACTGCACCCACTGATCTGGAAATCACACCCTCTTGACTCCCAAGGTGCAAAGGCTGGTAAGTTTCAGCCTGCACGTTGGCAACACTTCCTTGACACATCCTGAAGCAGTAGAGTGGGGAAATGAAACTTTACTATTTCATCTGTGTGGAAAGAGAATGCATGGGTTTGGGGTCTGTAAGGGCCTTGGATTATTCAAGGCCTGAGCCTGTTTCTATCTTAAGGCCCAGTCTCCCTTAGAGTGGGGGAAAGAGAGTCAGCATGAAGGTAGGAGAAAAGGTGAAGGAAATATGTGACATTTGAGGTTTTTAACCAGCAATTCTGTTCCCCCGTTTCTCCTGCAAAGCTAGTTTCTTGAGGTCTCTTATTAACCAGTTTGTGATAAACTCTGCCACCTCCATAAAAGCTGTTAAGTTTGCTGTGTAGGAGAGTAGAAAACCCTATCAATCGGATCAGAAAAAGAGAGTCTGCCTGATGTGGGACTTCTCCAGCACTGACTGCAGTGGAGAAACTCTATTTTCTTCCCCACCTGTTACTTTGTGAGAACGAGCCCTGGCCAAAGTAGAATCGTAGAGATGGACACTGAGCCCTGTTTTGTGGGTGTGAAGTGCTGATTTCTACCATGGCCGCTGAGGAAGACAAAACCTTGCTGGAAGGGGGGAAAGGATAGCTCTGCGGTACCCAGGCCTGTTTTACATCTGTGTGCCACAGCTGCAGAGGTGCAGAGGCAAGTCCTTTGCAGCATTCTGTGCCAAGGCTGCATACTGCCCTGTGCCACACCAAAGGATCACAGGGTGGGAATTTGGGAAGGGAGTCAGGGCAGGGCCAGGTGATGCTCAGCTTGCCAGTGACCAAGTTGAGGATGCTTCTAATTTATTTTAACTCCCACTCTGGAACCCAACACCAACCTCGCTTTGTGCATGTGCCTAAATGTGCCTTTAGAGTGCATGGTGCTCCTCTGAGCCCTCCTCCACCCAGTCCCAGAAGCCACCCCACTAGAGCCCGGCTCGGGTTTCCAAAGCGCAGACAGCCAGGATGCGATGAGAGGCGCTCTCTTTATCTTTGGATTAACAGTTTGCACAGAGCGTGGGTCTCAAATAATACTGGGGAGGTTGACTTGCAAAAAAGGGCACAGCCTCTCTTGAAGGAGCTCTTGCAAACAGCAGAAGCAGAGCCCAGGTGGGATCTCATAAAAGCAACCTGTGGATGATAAAAGGTGGTATTTCTCTCCACTCCCCACCTACATTTATTTGGGCTAAATTCCAGACACTCCACTCCACCTATGCAGCTGCCACCCTGCTCAGGAACATCTTTAAAGGCTCTTGGTCTCAAAAAAGAATTTCCAGCAAAAATGGAAATAAAGCAATTCATTTGTGAGAAACAGAAAAACAACAACAACACAGGAATTCCCAGGGGACTTTCATTATACTTCCAATGAAAGCATAACTTTCTACTGCAACAGAAGGCAATGCCAGGGCTCTAGAAGTCTTTGTGGCTATTCCCTACTATGACAACAAAACAACAATACCACAAACTGGCTTATAAAACCAAATTTACTAGAATAATAGCTAGAATAGAGATAGACTTGTAACCATTCAAACAACAAACATACTCAGGTGCCATGTGCAAAACAAAGCCTGGAGATACTGTAAATATGGAGTGGATAATTGTACTCTATCTTAACAAGTTACATGCACAGTAAACATTATACAGGGTTGCTGTTCTGTGATTGGACTTAGGCTACTTGTTGAACGGTTCATTTATCCAGTCTGTATAACATTTCCTGCACATGTAACTTGTTAAGATAGAGTTGTACGTTTATCCACTCCATGGTTACAGTATCTCCAGGCTTTGTTTTGCACATGGCATCTTAGTATGTTTGTTGTTTGAATGGTTACAAGTTTATGTCTATTCTAGCTATTATTCTAGTAAATTTGGTTTTATACCTGTAAGCCAGTTTGTGGTGGTGTTGTTGTTTTGTTGTATTATTATTACTGTCACCACATTTGATACTTTGTGTATATACTGTTCCCTACTATGGGAACAGAGTTTAGTGGGGCTCCTGGTTCTTTCACGGAGCAAGTAGAACTGTGGAATTTGTTGCTAGGCTATGTGGTAATGGCCACGAACTTTGATGGCCTTCAAAGGGGATCAGACAAATGCATACCTGCAAATACTAGCCATGATAGTAATATGCCTCTGAGTACCAGCTGATGATGAAGAGTGGTCTGGCACTCAGCTCCTGCTTGGGGGCTTCCCATTGGCTGCCCACTGATGGAGTTCTTCTTACCTCCTAAGTCGGGGTAGCCAATATGGTGCCTTCCCGATGTGGCTGAAGTACAACTGTCATCGCCCCTGACCATGTTGGCTGGGGCTGATGGCAGCTGGAGTGCAGTTAAACGGTTGAAGGTTCGATTCCTGTATGGGACAGCTGCATATCCCTGCATTAGAATCATGGAATCTAAAGATCTCCAAGGCTTATCTGGTCGAACATCCTCCAACGCGACAATCTCAACTAAAGCATCCATGACAGATGGCGTTGCAGGGGGTTGGGCTAGATCAGGGGTCAGCAAACTTTTTCAGCAGGGGGCCAGTCCACTGTCCCTCAGACCTTGTGAGGGGCCAGACTATATTTTTTTGGGGGGGGGGGAATGAATGAATTCCTATGCCCCACAAATAACCCAGAGATGCATTTTAAATAAAAGCACACATTCTATTCATGTAAAAACACCAGGCAGGCCCCACAGATAACCCAGAGGTGCATTTTAAATAAAAGCACATACTCTACTCATGTAAAACACCAGGCAGGCCCCACAAATAATGCAGAGATGCATTTTAAATAAAAGGACACATTCTACTCATGTAAAAAAAACCTGATTCCCGGACCGTCCGCGGGCCAGATTTAGAAGGCGATTGGGCCGCATCCGGCCCCTGGGCCTTAGTTTGCCTACCCATGGGCTAGATCATCCTCAGGATCACTTCCAACTCTACAATTCTACATCTTCCTTGCTATCTTTGGTCCAGGGTTTGATGGGCATCCAGCAAAGCTTGGAAACTGGCAATCAATCAATACACTCGGGGGTTTCCCCCCTTCTACCCAAGATGATCCTTTGGGTCCCTTCCAAGTCTACAATTCTATGGAATCTAAGAAGGTGATTTCTACCAGGTGATGCTTTTTGTCCACCTGGTCTAGTATTGCCTGCTCTGATCGGCAAGGGCTCCCCATCGTCTTTGGAAGATGCTCTTCCTCATCTCCTGCTACGTGGTTTTTTTTTTTTTTAATTGGAAAAGGCAGCGGCTGGACCTGGCTCCCTTTTGCAGGCCAGGTGCATGCTCTCTCACTGAGCTACGCTCCCTTCTCCTCCAGACTGCACAAATGTAACTGATAGTCACAAGCAAGATTCTCCAAAAATGGGATTAGTGCCTTTCCCCCACAGCCTGTCAGGAATGTTTATTCTTCCGGGAAGCCTATTTAAAGTGGCTAGTTCTCAAGAGCAGTTGCCTCGCAGGACTGCAGAGGCATTTTGCCAAGGGATGCGGCTGAGCCGTGCCCTCAGCTCCAAAGCCCTATCTCTGGCCTTCAAAGAGACCTGCCAATTGGTGTCGTGTTCCTCGCAGACTTACACATATCCCCACCCATGATCCCTCCTGCCTCTCCAAATCACGGCTCGGTCTGCTTTATCAGTTGGGCTTCTGTGGGCTGCCCCTCCAGTTCCACAGGGCTGCATTCTATGGGTCTGGATTCATCCATACCCCACCTCAACGAAAAGTGGGGCAGCTCAGTAGGTAGAGCCTGAGATTCTTAATCTCAGGGTCAAGGGTTCGAGCCCCACATTGGGAAAAAGATTCCTGCATTGCAGGGAGTTTGGACTAGACGATCCTCTCTGCAAGTCTGTGATTCTGTGCATCCCAACAGGTCTGCTTTGGTAGAAGCCAGGTGGGCCAAAAACATCATTTTGTCTCGGTGCTCGACACCAACCGATGGGCTAGCATTACCTGTCCCTCTGACACACTAGCATCCCGTGCCAAAGAGGGCAGCCTGAGGGCAGGGTACAGATGTCTCGCGCCGTATTTTTATCCCACCGCTGACTCACAGGATCAAAGAAAGGGATCAAGATAGCTGGGATGCTCACTGTCCTCTCACCTAATGACACCAAAAGCCATTAATAGCCAGGACACGCTGTTGCTCGTTCCTCGTTCGCAGGCAGCTCTCTCTCAAAGTCCTTGAATTTCAGCCCCCCGCCCTTCCCAAAACTATCAGTCCTTTCGCCAATGCAAAGAGAAGAATATCCTACAAAATGATAGTGGAGAAGAATAATGCTCTCACTTTCTGTACCAGGGAGAGGGAACCTTTTGTCAACCAGAGGGCCGCACTCCTCTCAGGGCAATCTTCCAAGGGCCACTTACCGGTGGTGGATTGGGCCGAGAGGCAAAGGTGGCTGGGGCAACTGTGCCAATTCTAAGGTACCCCTGCCCATACGGGCCAGTCGTGTCTGACTCTAGGGTTGTGCGCTCATCTCACTTAAGAGGCCGGGAGCCAGCGCTGTCTGAAGACACTTCCGAGTCATGTGGCCAGCGTGACGAAGTTGCTCTGGCGAGCCAGCACCAGCGCAGCACACGGAAACGCCGTTTACCTTCCCGCTATTTATCTACTTGCACTTAGGGGTGCTTTCGAACTGCTAGGTGGGCAGGAGCTGGGACCGAAAGACGGGAGCTCACCCCGCCGCGGGGATTCGAACCACCAACCATACGATCGGCAAGTCCTAGGCACTGAGGTTTTACCCACAGCGCCACCCGCGTCCTGTGCCAATTCTACCTCTGTACAATAGTCACTTTTTACAGACACTGCTACACGCCTCTGTACCTTCTATAATCCAGTGTTTCCCAATCTTGGGTCTCCAGCTCTTTTGGGACTACAGTTCCCATCATCCCTGACCACTGGTCCTGCTAGCTAGAGACAAGTGGGAGTTGTAGTCCAACAACAGCTGGAGACCCAAGTTTGGGAAACACTGCTCTAATCCATAGAAGCAAGAAACCTTACTGGACTCCAAGTACACATTCCAGGCAGGCAGAAACACTTAAGGAGGACATGAAGCAGGGCCAAGCAAGGGAGAATCCCAAGGACCAGATAGGGAGGTTTGGGGGCACATTCAAACCCTGGGCCTGGAGGTTAAGGCTAATGATGGCTACTAGCCACAATGACTATACTCTGCCACCCCAGTGGGCATCTGGTCCACGGGCATCTGGTCGGCCGCTGTGAGAGCAGGATGCTGGGCCAATGGGCCACTGGTCTGATCCAGCAGCCAGGCTCCTTATGTTCCTATAGTCATGCTGGCTGGGACTGGCGCATATTGGGAGTCCAAAAACATTTGTGGGGAATGCAACAGTGGCTGCCACTGAGAGCATGTGCATCACATGCATTCCCAACACTGCATCCCAGACGTGGAACCCAGGGTAAAAGATATGCAGATTGAGGGGCGGGGTTATGCAGATGAAGGGGCTGTGCCATGAAAAGAGCGCTTGCATCTTAGCAGTCAGGATCATAGGATTGTAGAGTTGGAAGCAACCCTGAAGATCACCTACTCTGGTGTTTTCCAAACTGCCACCACAGTGTTCCCAAATTTGGGTCTCCAGCTGTTTTGGGATGTAAGGGATGATGGGAATTGTAGTTCAAAAACAGCTGGAGACCCAAGTTAGGAAAACATTGATCAAATGCAACCTGTTGCAATGCGGGAATATGCAGCTGCCCCATACAGGGACAGAACCTGCGGCCCTGGAGATATCAGCACCAGGCTCTAACCAACTGAGCTATTCAGGAGGCTTAGCCCAATCATGCACCCCAATGATGTCTTGCTAGCACATCCATAGCTGCCACTGACTTCGAGGAACAAAGAAAAAGGGGTAAACTGTTGTGTGGGGAGGGGACCCCACAGGAGTTCTGAAGGTGCAATTCCTGCATTGCAAGGGGCTGCTCTGGATGACCCTCTGGGGTCCCTTCCCGCTCGACAATTCTCTGATTCCAGGCTTGCTTTGCTCCCACCCCCCTCGGCTGCTCTTTCTACAGCAGATTCTTACACAAACATGCTTTGCTAGCCGTAGTACTGAAATGCCTGCATTGGTCCCGAAGGGATTTGTTTACGGGCTGAGTTTAAGAGACCACCCAAGCGGGGAATCTTTTCTCGGCTCCGGATGATCTCATCTCTTGGCCGACCCCCTCCCCCTCCCCCCCCCCATCTCCCCGTCCAGCCACCAAAAAAAGGCTCGTTCCACCGTTGCATAATTGGCTCGGCCTAACACACACTTTGGGCAAGGGGGTGGGGGTGGGGGCTGCTTGCCTTCCTGAGCAATACCTTTTTCGGGCATCTGGTTTTCTTCTCCCTCGGCCACCGACACAAAACTAATCACCGGGAGAAATTTAGAAGGCAAGATTCCCTTCCCAACCATGGGAAGGAAGGCAAAAGTGAGAGGCGAGAGAGACGGTGGAGGTGGTGCAGTGGGTTAGGGGCGTCAGACTAGGACCTGGGTTTGAATCCCCCACTGTTGTGACCTGGAGGGGCCAGTCACTGCCTCCCAGCCTAGCCTACCTCACAGGGTTGTTGTTTGTTGTGGGGGTTAAATGAGGACTAGGACCTGGGAGTTGAAACCCCCCACTCAGCCACAAAGCTCACTGGGCGTGACCTTGGGGGGGGGTCCAGTCGCTGCTTCCTGGCTTAGCCTACCTCACAGGGTTGTTGTGGGGATTAAATGAGAGATAGGGAACCACATACACCACCGTGAGTTCCTTGCAGGGGAAAAAATGTAGGACAGAAAATGTTTCCTGCAGGGCAAGAGGGTGTTGTCATTCAGTGCCAGGGCCTATTGTGGGTTTTGGTTCTGTTATTTCTTCATTTATATACAGTGGTACCTTGGGATGCGAATGGGATCCGTTCCGGAGCCCCGTTCGCATCCTGAATAGAACATAAGATGCGACGGCACATCTGCACATGCACGGGTCGCGTTTTGCCGCTTCCACGCATGCGGGTGACATCATTTTGAGCGTCTGCGCATGCACGAGCGGCGAAACCCGGAAGTAACGCGCTCCATTACTTCTGGGTTGCCGCAGAGCGCAACCCGAAAGCGCTCAACCTGAAGCACATTCAACCCAAGGTATGACTGTACTGTTGTATGAGGCAGCAGCTGCAGCTTTCGGGTAGAGAGGTTATCATTGAAGGCTTAAAAAAAAATTACAGCTCAGTTCGAAAGGTCTCCAAGTTGCAGCGAGTTCCTGAGAGAAGCCGCAGCAATCTTCCTGCCTTGATTCACGCGCAACGCTCGCCAAGCTGCCCTTCTCACCTGAGCCTGTTCTGAACATCTCTCTGCATCAAAGCCCCCTCACAGCATCCTGACACCTTCTCCTCTTCAGACTGTGAACAGAGCGTCTCACCTGTTCAAAACTTTCTTGTGGACAGAGCCTGGAAGAGTCTATAAGCAACAGGTGGGAACTGCGGCAAAATTCCATCCCTGCCTTTTCACACACACCTTTCCCTCTGCAACCCTTCTCTCATTCAAGTTCCATGTTGCAGATGAAAAGCATGGGTGCAGGGGGGCACCCAAAGCATGCTGCAAAAAAGCACCCAAACCATGCTGGGGAAAAGTGCCACCCTGCTCCCGACCCGTTTCGCAGCTGCAGAAACCAAAGGCTGCTGGCTTTGCAGTTCCTCGCCTAATACGGCCTCGCAAGGGACATTTTCCCTGCTGAGCCCCCCTTGGGATTCCAAGCCGAGGCAGGAACTTAGCGTGTGACTCCTTCTCTCTTAAAAAATAAATAAATACCAAGTCCGCATGACCTGAGCCCCAGGCTACCAGGGCGCAGCGTATTAGCAGGCAATGACATTCCTCTCAAAGCCCTTGTGCCTCGTCTCTCTCTGAGTATCAGTTTCCAGCCTGGTCCATCTACTTTTAAGAAGCCCATTTAGGAGATGCGACTCACTCTTCCTGACCCGATTTTCTTTAAAAAGAAAACGGGCATTCCAGCACCTGTCAGCATCCCCTTGACCTCTGCGGTTCTTGGCAACCTACACCTCAAAGGAGCTCAAATAAGCCAGACCGCTAACACGCTGTCCTTCGTCTACCCCAGACGGTTGTCCTTTGGGGCTGTCTGCTGCAGGAGGAGGGCTGGTGGGTCGCTGAGCACCAGAGAAGGTCCATCGCCCAAGGCCCAAACAGTAGGCGAATCAACTAAAGCTTGTGTTGATTGAGCCAGTGAAGCACACAGGAAAATGCAGCTTATGTTCCTGCGCCAGACCATCCGTCTGTCCAGCTCAGTACTGCCGGCACCAGTGTTTCCCAAATGTGGGTCTCCAGCTGCTTTTGGACTACAACTCCCATCATCCCTAGCTAGGTCAGATACCTTAGGGCAGGGATGTTTCATCTGGGGAAAAGGCCTTCTCTGTAGGGTCTCTCAATTGGTTGGAATTCTCTCCCAAGGGCCTCTAAACTCAGATCTTTTCAGCATCGGGAGAAGGTGTTGTTGGTTATAATTCAAGAACTTTAACAACCGAGAAAGGTTTTTCTTAAACATCAGTCTCTTTTATTATTCCTTACATTTTTATTTCTCCTTTCCTCTAGAGCTCAAGGTGGCATACGTGCTTCTCTTCCCTGTCTGTATTCTCCTCACAACAACCCTGTGAAGTAGGCCAGGCTGAAATCTCTTTCATAAAGCGATGATTACTCCTGGATGGAGATTCATGGCCGGCTAACAGTGCGCATCTGACTCTCATCAGCAGGGATGGGCAACCTGTGGCCTTTCGGTTGATGCTGGGCTCTTGACAGATCCAACTAGCATGGCCACCAGTCAGAGCTGTAAACCAGTAACACCTGGAAGGGCCTGGGTTCCATATACCAGGTTGAAATAGCTGACTTTGTGGAGAGGACTCTACTATATAATGCAGAAACATGTAGGCAAGGGGTGGAGAACCTTCTGCCCCTCCAGATGTTGTTGGATCCCAGCCATCAGGGATGATGGGAGCCCCACTCCTGCTCTACAGGCAAAGCCTACAGAGAGCTGAATGGCCTGACCACTCTCAGCACCGAGTTCAAATCCTCTTCCTCCAGTTGCATGACTTACCTCTGGATCAGGCTCCCAAAGAGCAGTTGCAGGACCTTCTGCATGTTCTCCGTGCACAGCCAGCTCCAGTGATCCACCATAACCAGGCGGAGGAGGTCTAAGGCAACATCCGCCAGTAATGTCTCTGACTCTGCCAAAATCAAGGTGACACAAAAGTAAGGTAAGGAAACTGCCTTGCACCAGGTGAGGCTGTTTGTCCACCCATCCAGACTAGGGATTGGGAAACCTGTGGCCCTCCAGGTACTGCAGGGCTACAACTCCCATCATCCCCAACCAATGGCCAAGCTAGTGGGACTTGTTGGGAGCTGGGAGTCCAACAACATCTAGAGGGCCATAGGTTCCCCATCCCTGTGCTAAACCACAGTTTACTGTGACAAGAATCAGCTGCAGCAAGTGTCCAGCTTTAACACTCCCTTCCCCTCACTTCTGGTCAGCTAGGGGAACTTCATAAACTTCCAGTTTGAGTTAAGGCCAGCTTTTGTGTTGTCCAAACCTGAATTAACTATGCCCGAAACAAGTCAACCTAGTTGATATGAACCTAGCTTGTTTCGACAAACCATAGTTAACCTACAGTACCTTTCAGGATTTGGACAACACAGTAAACCATGGCTAGCTGAAACTGCAAGCGAAAGCTTCTGAACCACTTGCAGCTATAACCATGGGGAGAATGCAGCTCACACCAACTTGCTCTCATCGAGCTAAATTATGCTTCAGTGCAAGAGTAGAGAAGCATTTTTTAATCGAGCCCAACCAAGGATATGCATCTTTGTGTTCCCCTTCTCACAGGCGAGGTGTGTGTGTGTGTGTGTGTGTACACCTCTTAGGGGCAACCTTCTGGGGGATGCCAGTCAGTGCAGACAATATTGAGTTAAATGGACCAATGGCCTGACTGCAAGTAAACCACCATCAGGACAGCTCTGTACCAGCTCTCAGGCCATTGTGAGTCACCTGTCAGCAGCGGGTGGACCCAGAAGCAAACCTGAGTGGCGCAACAGATCCAGCGCTTATCTATCCATTGCAACCATGCAAATGAAAGAAAGTTCCCTTCTCCACCCATCCACTCCAGCAAGCTGCCCCATCACAGCTCAAGGGCACATTCCAGCCAGTCAGGAGGAGGATATGGAGCAGGGCCAATGAGGAGCATGACTACAGCTCACAGCATTTCTTGGAGGGACAGAGGGACCGGCTATTGAGCAGCCTTAAGTCAGTGTTCAAACTATGCCATTAATTTGCTATGGCTGCCTATTCCCCATTGCCTCTGTTCCTTTAATTCATGGTGGTCCGCTGCCACCTTGTGGTAGCATCCTGACTCAGCAGCGGAGACCATCATTCACAGAGCAAACAGCTCTGTTTTAATGACTCTGTTGCTCATCACAGCATAAGTCAATTTCAGGATGGGAAGGGATACAGGGAAAGGGTTGAATGTTGGAGGAACAGAAGGCCAGGCCTCCCGAGAAGCAGCGTCCAACTGGGATCCATCTCTACGTTTTGGCTTCAATTACCCCGCTTTGACTCTCCTCTCCCCTGCCCGCTAGGCCACTCCAAAAGGTCAGCAGAAGAGAACAGGTTCACATTCCAGACATCTCTGGAAAACCACATCCCAGGCATTTCTCCAGAAGAGCCTTCCCCTCCAGAATATTCTAACCCTGATGACCTGTTTGACAGGGGAACGGACTCCCTTGGAATGTTGTGGACTCTCCTTCCTTGTAGGTTTTTAAGCAGAGCTTGGATGGCTATGTGTCCCAGGTGCTTTAGTTGAGATTCTTGCAATGTAAGGGGCTGGACTATATGACTCTCAGGGTCCCTTCCAACTCTACAATTTTATGATTCTTACATGCTCCACAGTTAACTCAGGAGAGCAGGGCCTTTAATGTGGCTGCCTCTGTTCTGATGAACAGCATCCCTGCTGAGATATACAACAGGTGCCTGCTCTCCATTGCTTCTGCAAACAACTGAGGACATTTTTGTTCTGACAGGCTTTCCCAGCCAGATGAATGGGTCTCTGCCATGGGTGTCCACTTCGCATGGTTTTTAAATGTATCTGTTGTCATTTCCTGTGTTGTTTTTAACAGAGTTAAAGCTGGTTTTTTTGTAATTTGTACATTGCCTGGAAAGCAATTCAGTAATAATAGTGTTCTAAGGGGGGTGGGGAGGAATCCTCTAAACCCTAGAAATTATTAAATGGTAGGATTTTGATTAACTGGAGTATTGAAGGGAAGATTACAGCCCAGTGGAAAAAGACAGGCTAAGTTTCTTTTCCAAGCCTGGGCCTCACCTGGAATAGAGGCATTAAAATGACAAAAGGTGTTGGTCCTCTCCAGCTGAGAGGAATTCTTGGGCCTGGGCAGACAGAAGGTTACCAGGGTAACTGGATGTGAAGTAACAGGAAAAGAGATTCTTTAGCAAGTTGTGCTGGGAAGAAGAGGGGAGAGGAAAAAAGACTGAGATCCATCTTGGGCAGGATGGCTGAAGGCAGGGTGTTTGTGATGCCTTGGACTCCCAGTCCAGCTGCACTGCCGTGCACCCTCCATGCAGACTGAAGGTGTAAATAGGTGAATAAATCACATTTCTTAAAGCTACAACAGTCTTCACCGCGTCTTCAGTTCTGCAAAGGAGCACAGACCTTGGCGGAGGGTCAAGATGCCTGGAATGCCACGCATGGCTTGGTGGGGGTTGGGGTGGCCGGTTAACAATAGTAAGAGGCGAAAAAGGAATAGCGCACAGGTTAGAATTTTTACCAGGATTGCTGCTGCCCTCTGCTGGCTGCTGTGGTGCCTTCATGGGCTTCCCGATGTCCAAACTGGATGCACGTCTAAAGGCATTAGGATCTCTGTCTCCCTCGCCCTCTGGGCTCTCGTCAAACACGGCCTCCATCAGCTTCTCCTGCTTCTGGATGAAGGACTCCATTCTTGCCAGAGACAGGAACTCTGAGACCTGAGAGAAGATGGAGCTGGTCACTGCCACAGTCACTGCCTCTCAGGGTTGTTGTGAGGATAAACGCAGGAAGGAGTGAACCACATGCCCCACTTGGGAGCTTCTTAGGGGGAAGGCAGGATAGAAATGTAGCAAAACATAACAATGGGGCTCCTTTGAGAGTCAGGACTGGATAGAAATAGAAAATGAAATTGCTGGAATGTGGATAGCAACAGGGGGAAATATTTCACACAGAACTATGAAGACGAAAGTTTGAACAGACCAGTGGTTGTAAACATAAATGAAAATTAAGTGAAGGATTAACATCGGAATGGTTTATTGACTAATTAAGAAATGCAATGTGATCTTAGATGGTTAGCACTCCGCAAAATTCAGAGCATGGGAAGTCACCCAAAGATATATAATTTGGCAATATATTTGGTTTTTTAATTGTAATTTGGAATGTTTTAATGTGGTTCTTATTGGATTATTAAAATGGAAAACTCAATAAACTGCCTGTTGAAGCAACTCAGTGGGGTGGCTCCTGTGGGGAGCAGGGATTCATGGATAGCTCAGCTGGTTACAGCATGATACTGATAACGCCAAGGTCGCAGGTTCGATCTGCGTAAGGGACAACTGCGTATTCCTGCATTGCAAGGGGTTGAATTGGATGATCCCCAGGGTCCCTTCTAAACTCTACCCTTCTATGATTCAGATTTTCTTGGGCAGGTGTGCACACTTACAGCGGTGCCTTCCTTGAAAGAATATGCAATCTTCTCCTGTGCTCCAGGCACGTTCAGGACCGGAGCAATTTTGCTGGATGCAAATCTCAGCCTAGGCCTGCAAAAGAGAAAACCCCAAAATTGTTATTTACCTGTTATAACCTGTTTTTCCTCCAAAGAGCTCAAGGCTGCTCACACAGGCAGGTTCCTTGACTTAACTATTGGTAGCTGAATGGGTGAACTCCACTGTACCCAAAGTTATTTTACATAACATCATAAAGGCAAGAGGCGCAAAAATACAAGATAATAATAATAAAGCTTTAAAAAAGAATGACTCGCATAAAATATATTCCAATGCACCTAGTCCCCTTTTCAAGTCATTTAACCCAGTGACCAACAACATTCACTCTCACACAAATATTTCCACATGCCCTGAGTGAAGGAATGCTTTACCTGTCCTGAATCTCCTAGCAATTAATTTCATTGGGCAATCCCAAGTTCTAGTACGGCCTGGATAGTTTAGCTGGTTAGAGTGTGGTGCTGATAATGCCAAGGTTGCGGGTTCGATCCCCCTATGGGACAGCTGCGTATTCCTGCATTGCAGGGGGTTGCACTCGATTATCCTTGGCATCCCTTCAAACTCTACAATTCTGTGATTTGATTATGTCTCCTAGATTGTAGGTCCAAAAACAAAGACTGATTTGGTTTTCTTAAAAAAATCTGTGTACAGTGCCTAAGGATTTTTATGCGTTTTATAAGGACACAACTGCAAGATTGGCAAAGTGAGCATTCATCTGTGTGCACTTACATTGATGTGCTTTAGAGAAAAGGTACATACACCTCGTTACTATTGAGTTGAACCTTCAAGAATCATAGAAAAATCTTGCTAACGAAATGTTAACGAGGCACCTGCAAAAGGCAGCAACAGGAACAAGCTGGGGGTAGTGACCAAAGGCCAGAAAAATAGGGTCTATTCCCAGTTGTGGCATCATGTAGGGTGGTCACCAAAACAAACAAACAAACAAACAAACAAACAAACAAACAAACAAACAAGCACTAGGACACGGATTGGTATGTACAGAGGAAAATGTAGCTGAAATCTTTACTATAATATAAATCAGTGCCTTTTCCAGGGCCCTTTGGTTCCATAAACTCATTCCCAGTGCCCCCTACCCTACCTTATAAAAAGCATTATTCAAAATAGTGTTTCGCATGACCCACAACCTGCTTGCTCAATCTGCTGTTCAGGTACTAGCACCCGATGAGCAAATTCCCAACTATGATAGATTTAATTTAGCAGACCCCAAAATAGCCCCAAGGTGACTTACAATAGTTTAAAAGATCGAAAACGGAAC
Source organism: Podarcis cretensis (assembly GCF_951804945.1). Classification (NCBI taxonomy): domain Eukaryota; kingdom Metazoa; phylum Chordata; class Lepidosauria; order Squamata; family Lacertidae; genus Podarcis; species Podarcis cretensis. Next base: position 18,556,621 of record NC_137185.1, read on the forward strand.
TCAGCACACTATCATAACCATTCTTGAAAACTCTCTGTTTTCAGGGTTATCTTTAAACTAAACTGGAAAGATTTTGAAACAGGTGCTGCCTTCAAACATAAGGCTTTTGTGTGGACCCAGAACCAGCCTAGCTAACACTGCCATCTGCAAGGAAGCAGTTTCAGCCCACTGATTTATTAATTTTGCATTTTCTGCACCTGTTTCCATCTGAGAAATATGCTTTCCGGTATGGGGGTGTCCAGAGCTTCATTCAAAATACAGTAGATATTCAGCTGGGGGCTCCTTCCCAAGGACACTGAATAGTACACACCGCACAGCTTTTGGAAGGGCAATTTAAAAGCAGGATTCCCAAACACCCAGACACACATCTGATAACTGCAAAATCCGCTGTCAAGTCTATGGCTGTCGGGAGACACGATTTATTTGGAAGGGGTCTACTGGCTTCCTAGAGAAAGCAAGAAGTCTGTTGATTGCTAAGGAATGTCCTTTCCTGCCAAGATTTCTCTAGTTTTGGAAGAATGCAATTCTCCCCGTTGGATTGCTTTCCTGAAGCGAAATCTCTTTCCAGGAAAAAAAAAAATGCTGCAGATACCAGCACAGGGATGACAACAATCCTAATTCCAGCAAAGACTCAGCGACGGCCTCAATCGACCTGCACGTGTTCAGTAATGGCAAACACTGACTGCCAACTAGCCAGCTACTCCTCTAGATAAAGGAGTCGAGTGTCCGCTGGCTTTCACGACTGGTCGCCTCCGAACAACATGTGGCGCTCGGTGGGAAACTCAGGATAGGATCCTTTTGTGCGGCCAAAAATATAACCTTGCACAGCTTGGTTTCTGCACTCAACGAGTGCCAGTTTAATCATTCAGCCAAGTCAAGCGCTAAAGACATTCCTAGATGCAGGGTGGTCCAATGCATGGCCCAAGGGCTATATGCGGCCCTCAGTGTCTTTCTAGTGGCCTTGGGCAACATTTGATGCCCCCCCCAGCCCTCCCACTGTCTTCCTAAAGCTGGATAAGGAGGTGCTAAGATTTGGGAAGGAAGTGTGAGGCCTGTAAAAGGGTCCCAGAGTCCTCCAGCCTTCTTCCCAAAGCCTAGTGAGCACTTTCCCAGCTTTGGACAGTGGACACTTGGGTTGCGAGCGCGATCCATGCGGGATGCACATTCGCAACCCACAGCATTCGCAACCTGCAGCGGCGTGTCTGCGCATGCGCAGGTTGCGATTTGGCACTTCTGCGCATAGCACGATTTAGCGCTTCTGCACATGCGCGACTGCCGGGTGGCAAAGCAGCACAAAGGCCGCAGAGGAGCAAACTGGCTGCAATCCCCCCCCCCAAAAAAATCATGGTTTAGCTCAGTATGTGTGAACCAGGCCAGAAATTCTGGGTGCATCATCTCATCTCTGGGGCCTACCTTCTCCTTGAGTTCCCATGCAGGCAATTCCACCCCATACCTCTGTAGTCTGAAGTGTTAAAACTAGAGATGAACTTGAAATGCTTAGCGGTTTTCTCACACAAACTCTCTTGGTCGTGCTTATCTAGTGACATCTAAAGGAGCAACTAAAGGACTATCCACTCAGGAAGAAGGTCAATGTTCAAAGCTAATGGGAGGATTGGCCCCCGGCGGCACCCTTACTTGCTAGCCTTCTTCCCTTCGTTCTGGGGCTTCCCGTCCACCTCTGCCTCACTGAGCTCTTCCGTCGGGCTCTGCGGCTCAGACCGGGGGAAGGCCGTTTTCAAAGTGTCCACAATGGCGTTCATCACAATCTGCAAGAAGGATGGGGAAAAGAGGACAGGGGCATTCAGCTAAAATAGGGATTGCAGGAGACCTTTTGACATTGCCAGGGCCAAAGTTCTGCTCTCCCCATTTTCACACCGAATGGTTTAAATCATGGGTAAGCAAATTAAGGCCCGGGGGGCGGATCCGGCCCAATCGCCTTCTAAATCTGGCCCACGGATGGTCCAGGAATCAGCATGTTTTTACATCAGTAGAATGTGTCCTTTTATTTAAAATGCATCTCTGGGTTATTTGTGGGGCATAGGAATTCGTTCATATTTTTTTTCAAAATATAGTCCGGCCCCCCACAAGGTCTGAGGGACCGTGGACCAGCCCCCAGCTGAAAAAGTTTGCTGACCCCTGGTTTAAATGTATGGAGCCAATCTTGGGTTATTTGAACGGGATTTATTGCTCTTTTTAATGTTTTGCTTTTGTGCTCTGAGCACCCTTACCTTGTCAATCCTGGAGACCACAAAGGGCTTTTTGACGAAGGCGATCCTGGCGTCTGTGTTCAGGGCCAGGAATTCTTGCATCTCCTCGCTGTTGGCAATCTCAGGAATAGCGCACAGTTGCTGGAAGAAGGAGAAGACGAATGCTATCGTGGTCAGTTTAGGAGCACGTTTGGGCAGACTTTAACCAGGGTTAGCCACAGCCACAACCAGCACTGGAAACAAGTAGAAGGTCCCTAAACACTGGTCTATTGTAAATGTAATGTAAAACAGCCAGCGGTGCCTCACCCCTGCCCAACTGGTTTACATGTGGGAATATTGCACTAGCTTTCCTGACTGTAATGCTAGTGGGCTTCTATCCCATTTCCTAATGCTCTCTCCATAGAATTGTAGAGATGGAAGGGACCCCCACAGGTCATCTAGTCTGACCCCCTGCAAATGCAGAAATCATGCCTGAAGAATCCCTGGCAGATGGCCATCCAACCTCTGTTTGAAAACATGCCACTGAAGGACCTCTTGCATCTTGGAATTGTGGCTTTTTCACCGATATACTGGCATACTGTGCTAAATTTCATTTACACCAGTGGGAGTGGTGCAACACAACAACGAACGCCAACAGACCACGTCACAGCCCCCCCTCACCCTTTCCACAAATGCCTGCTTGTTTTTCCACCGTGATGATCCCATGAAAACAACAGGAAATAACTGCACGCTGGTGTACAACCCCAAACTCTGACACTTTGCCGTGGTTTTCCAGGCTAAGGGGGCTGTGAACAGATTTTTTTTCTGGAATCCGACAACATGGAAATGAGCCATTAACGTGCGCTATGTTCCATTAGGTTTTCGTAAGTGGGTTTTATGCCGTGTGGATATACAGTGGTGCCTCGCAAGACGAAATTAATCCGTTCGGTGAGGCTCTTCGTATAGCGGTTTTTTCGTCTTGCGAAGCAAGCCCATTGACAGCTTAGCGGATTAGCGCTATTAGCGGTTTAGCGGCTTTTAGCGGATCAGCTGATAAGTGGTTTAGCGGTTTAGGAAAAGGGGGGGGGGGAAGGGGGGAAAACCCGCAGGAACTCGCAAGACATTTTCGCCTTGCGAAGCAAGCCCATAGGGAAATTCGTTTTGCGAAGCGCCTCCAAAACGGAAAACCCTTTCGTCTAGCGGGTTTTCCGTCTTGCGAGGCGTTCGTCTTGCGGGGCACCATTGTAATATAATGCGGAAAGTTTGGGAAATGTTGGGGAAATTGAATAAACTGCCATGTGAAAGCAGCCGCAGTCATAGGTCTCTCCTAGCCTTACTACAGCGGCAAGGCTCACTCCACCCCCCACCCTTGGTTTAATGATCTGGTTTGCACAATACAGTAAGCCAAACCATAGGTTAGAACAAGCTCCCAGGGAGATCATGGCCACTTTGCTCCTCCGTAGTAGTTTTGCTGCTGTGCCACACTGAGCTAAGCCAAGGTTTGGATCAGATACAGGCTTGTGGCTAAGTACTCTCCTCACTAACCATGAGATGTGGGGAAGAGCAAACCTTGGTTCCCCTATGAGTGGCCCCCAGTAAACCATGGTTTGCCTTACCATGTTGTGGGAACCACAACATGCCCGCGGACAGTCCAGGAATCAGTGTGTTTTACATGAGTAGAATGTGTGCTTTTATTTAAAATGCATCTCTGGGTTATTTGTGGGGCACAGGAATTCGTTCATTTTTTTCTTCAAAATATAGTCTGGCCCACCACATGTTCTGAGGGACGGTGGACCGGCCCATGGCTGAAAAAGATTGCTGACCCCTGGTTTAAAATGGCTGAACCGTGACCCTACCAAGTCTCTTCGGCAAGGTTTATTTAAAAAATAAAATAAGCCTGCTAAGAGAAATTACGTGGCAGGAGAGGAGAGAAGAGCTTTCACCTTCAAGAATGACTCCAAGAGGCTTTTCCTGGCTTCTACTTTATCCGTGTCCATGTTACCAAAAGGAAGGTCGGGAAAGATCTTCTTTGGACCTTTAATATCTGGAGGTTAGAAAAAAACAAAGGGGGAAAAACACCTTATTGCAATGCATCATTAATCCTATTAGCTTATTTGTTGCATTTATTTATTTATTTAAATATTTATGTGCCGCTTTTCCAAGGAAAAGCAATTTACAACAACAAAAACGCAACTGAAGATTTTAAAGAACATAACTCAAACACAACAGAGGAACAGCCAGGGGGGAAAAAAACCGATATCAAAAGAAGTTTTATCAAGCAAAGGCCTTACAGCTCTGATTACTAATAGTAAAGATAAATAAAGAAGCTGGTTATTTTCTTGGGGGGGGGGGGAACAGTGAGGAGAGGAAGAGAGGTGTGGCAGGCAACTGGTATGTGTGAGTTTTGCGGGTGAGAGTTCAAATTCCATCTTTGGTGGTTAATTAACATTATCCATCACTCTCAGTCCGTGACATGAGATTTTGCAGAAGTGCAGAATTTATTTTCTCCATTTGAACTTGTATCCTGCCACATTTCAACACCTTGGGTGGATAACATGATGCTAATTGTACTACTTTATCCCTTGTTACCATGAGACAGCTTGATTGTTATTTTTAGGTGCTATACCGCCTTCTGGAAGATACACAGAATCAGGCTCTGGAGAGTCTCCAGGAGAAGAGAATTGCAAAAGATTATTGAGCTAGATGGACTCAGCATAGGACAGTTTCCTAAGTAAAAGCACGGTCAGCAATAACACTTTGTGCATGCCTTTGAGTACCAGATTGGTACAGGAGTGGGGTACCAATCCCTGCTGGTCCTAAAGCACAAAGCAGAAATAAGAATGTTTCAGTGACCAGAAGAAAATGTTGGTGGGTCTTCATTAGGAGCTTGGGAATCATTTTGGACTCACAGCTGTCCATGGAGGTGCAGGTCAAGGCCGCAATGTTATATGCACTCAATTGAAATTAAATAGGAGACTTGCCTAGGGCCACCCTATGAAAGAGCTTCTGCAGAAAGCAAGACTCAGCACTAACTTTTAATGAACTTCCGCAGGTCTGGCTTCTCCTCCAGCCTCGTTTGCAGGTTCAAGAACTCTCGATATCTCCGGTTCACGGTGTGGTAAGCTACCTGTTGGAGGCCGCTGGCATTTTCACTGTCCAAAGTCGTCTCATACTGTGGGGGGAAAGAGAAGACCACACATCATCAAAGGAAACCACATGTAGCCAGAGACTAGGTGAAAGAATTTTCATGCCACTGGATACTTTCTACATGAAAACACAGGAGACATGAGGGTCCAGAAGGAAAGCAGGGGTGGCGAGCTGGATCCAGACAACTGAATCTGTATTCCCAACTCCCCATAAGTGTTAGAAACTCAAATATGTAAACTAGACCCCCAAATGGCTCCTTAGAGGGGCAGCGAAGAATGCTATAATTAATTGTTGCAGCTTGTCTTCACTTACCCCACCCCACTGCCCTGCTCAGAGTTATGAATGGTCTGTGTCACCATTGAGAAAAAAGAGGTAGGAAGAGGCCTACCAATGTCCCTGGATAAAGCAACTTTTCCTCTTTCAGCTCTCTCCAATCTTGGTTCCCCATATGTTCTTGGACTACAACCTCTACCATTCCCAGGCGGCATGGACAATGGGAGCTATGAGCCCAACAACATAAGGGAACCCAAGGCCTGCTCTAGAGAACTGACCTTTCAAGACTTACAAAAACATTAGAAAAATGCTTGTGCATCAGATTCCGCTTACTGACTCAGTGGGACAGCTCAGTCAGTACACCATGAGACCCTTAATCTCAAGGTTGTGGGTTCCACACCCCCAGGTTGGCCCAAAGATTCCTGCAGCGGGTTGGACTAGAGGACCCTCGTGGTTCCCTTCCAACTCTTAGGATTTTACGATACCCGGAAGAGAGGAGCGACTGAGTTACCTTCACAGTATACAAGGTGTAGGGGTGGAATCCTGTCCCGCTGTGCTCTCGGGTGGTGATGGTGCCAGTTATGCGCAGGTTTTGGATGACAACAGGCCCATCGGGGCTGCTGAGCGGCTCAAAGCTGAAGGTGCCCAAGGGGGCGGTGGGGGATGAAGACAGCAACCCCGGCAGCTGGGCAAGGTCTTGAGGGCTGTGGGCCAGGCTTTCAGAAGCCACCAGCTCCTTGTCCAGGTAGGACGGCCGCCTGAGGAAGGTCTTTTCCGAGTCCTCCAAAAGAGCCGTCAGCGAAGCCAAGGTCTCCTCCTTCTCCTCGGCAGCCTCGATCTGGATGTTGGGGCAGGGGCTCAAGGAGGGGATTCGGGGTCTCATTTCGGAGCCGGAGCCGGCAGCATACTCCGAGTACCTGCCCTTGGCGCTCAGGCCATCCTCCTGAAACAAGCTCTCAGGTCCCTCCAGGGCAGTGAGGGACTCCACAAGGAATTCCTCCCGGGGCATGAGCCCTGCAGAGTCCTTTCCTACTTCGGACACTGGAGACTCAACTTCCAGGTCTTCGCAGGGGAAGAAGGACTCCAGGGTATCAGGCTGGAGGCAGGGCACGGAAGAGGTGCTAACTCTCCTACTATCCAAGTCAGCACTCAGCTCTCTGCTGAACGGCTCCCTCCACTCCAAGCCATCAAGCACATCTCCGATCAACGGCTCGGAATTCCCTGGGGAAACTGCCCTGTTCTCCAGGGCGGCTTCCGACAGAAAGGCCAGCGGCAATGAACTGGGTACCACAGGCTGGCATGGAGAAAGGGCTGGCGCCGTCTCCGGCTTCTCATTCCCTCCAGTGGCTTTGATCTTGGAGAAAATCCCAATCAGCAGCAGGTTGAGCCAGTCGGGGTCCGCCATTTTGTTGATCATGGGCAGCAGCACGTTGCAAGTCACCAGCTCCACCACCACAAAGCGCCCAGTCCTGGTCTCCAGGTGTGGCTCAGGTACCAGAACGTGCAGGAGCAAGTCCACAATGCGCCGAGCATAATCCACCTCGCTGGCGGGGCTCTGGACGGCCACGTGGGGCTCTGACAGTTCTGAGTACGCTCGCCATAGGTGATCGGCCCTCTGGGCAGGGTCTCCAGAGCTCTGCCCCATCTCTGCTTTCTCCCGGGCTTTCTTGTAAGTCTGAAGGTGGCAACCTCCAAGCAGGAGCAGCTTCTGGGTCAGAGCCTGTTTGTCTATCAAAGCCATACGCCTCTTGAGCTCCACAGCCAGGCCCATCATGGCCTTTTTCACCTCGTCCTCGAAGCCCCGCTCGCTGCTCACTGACCGATACCAGGAGGACACGAAATCCCGAACAATCTTCCCGATCATGCCCTCAATCTCCTTGTCCAGCTGCTGCTCCGCGTCAGGGTTCGGAGGACTGCTCTCGAGGAGGAGGAACCTCTCCAGGTGGACTCTGCTGCTGGTCCCAATCACTGCCTGGGAGCCCAGCCAGCCACCCAGCACCGCCAGCAGCCCCGACAGGATACAAAGCAACCAGACATTGACCAGCAAGTGGACGACCAGCAGCCATCCCAGCACAGCCCCCACAGCTAGCAGCTTCCGGCTGCCTGTCATGTCACCCAAGCCAGCACCCGGATCCCGGATCCTTAGCATTTTCTGTCTCACCCCCCAACTTCTTCCTATTTAATAAAATAGCATGGCTCTTCCTTGGCTAGTGAAGGCTTGGATTGAAATAGGCATGTTTATTATTTTCAGCATTAGTGCTCACATATTTATGGCAGCGGGGATGCTGCGATTGCCAGAGCAAAGGCTTATTAGTTCAGCCACTTCTTTCCAGTGAATAAAGCATTGCTATCAAAGAAAGCTCACCTAAGCTGGATTTAAAGAAGCATTTCTTTCGATTATTATTATTGTTATATTCGCTAATAGATTTAAAGCAGCAGGGAGCCTGCAAGTACCATCTGGCTTCAGGGCAAAGCCTTATTTAAGCTGCCTGGAAAGGCTGACAAGACAAAGCGGAGCACGGGGGAAAGTTGCAAGGCAAAGAAAAAGGACAAGAAGAAGCACGCAAGCTGCAAATGCAAAGCGTCCTCTCCCGCGCTCGGTATTTGCGAGGTAGCAAACGGCTCTCGCAGAAAGAACTCCCCGAACTTCTTCCCCCCTTGAAGCAACCCCGGGGAAGGTGGCGATGGGAGAGCTGCTGGTTTTCGCGAAGACCGACGAGGCTGCCTTCCTGCGCAGCTAGACGTGCAGCGCCGCCTCTCCCGCTTGGCTTTGCAGCGCGCAGAGCCTGACCCTGGCGCGCGGCAGGTCAGTCCCGGGGGCTCCCCAAAGCGCGCGCCCAGCTTCTCGCCGCGCCGGCCCGCCCGGGTCAAAGCGGCGTAGGCAGGGCGGCGCAGGAAGGCTCCGAGTCCCGGCCGGGCTTCCGGGCGCTTCCTGGGTCTCGCTGCTAAAGAGGCGTCCGGACAGCGAGGCGGAGCGGCAGAGCCACGGCGGAGGCGGCAGCACTGCCATCTGGCGACCGACGCCCGACGCTGGGAAGCTCCGCTCCAAACGAACCACATTTTTCATTCAAATACTGTACACGTGTGTGTGTGTGTGTGTATCCATATATATGGATGGTTTGGAGGAGACCTGTCCTTCGGCTTAGAATAGAATAGAAGAAAAGAAAAGAAAAAAGAATAGAAGAAATTTGTGTGTGTGTGTGAATTGTAAAATTGCATATATAATATTATATGCATTTAATTTCATATCGGTAAGATGAGATTCTGTCGAGAAAGAGCCTGCAAAAGTAGTCAGACTCATCTTGTTAAGTTAGTGTCTCCAGCCCAAGGTTTGTTAAGCATCTCTTTGCATGACTGTGCAGGTGACGGATTGCCCCAGAAAGTACTAACTGGAGTACTAAGTTAGGCGAAAGGGGGCAGGTTTTCCGCCCACCCTTGACTGGAGGTGCATGTAAATATGAGAGCAATAGAACAGGGGTCCTCTTAGCTGGGGCTGGGAAGAGGCAAAGAAACTTGGCTTGTAAGGTAAGGTAAAAGGTACAGGACCCCTGGATGGTTAAGTCCAGTCAAAGGTGACTATGGGGTTGCGGCACTCATCTTGCTTTTCAGGCCAAGGTTGCCAGCGTTTGTCTACAGACAGCTTCCCGCGTCATGTGGCCAGCATGACTAAACTGCTAGAATTGTAGAGGGTCATCTAATTCACTCCCTGCGGTGCAGGAATCGTTCACCCCCAAGAGGGGCTCAAACCCGCAACCCTGAGATTAAGAATCTCATGCTCTACAGAGTGAGCTATCCCAGCTGGGATATATGTGTAGGCAGGGGCTCCCCCCCCCCCATCAAGTAAATCAAGGAGATCAAGGAGAAGAGTTGGTGGAAGAAGATTGGAAGAAGTTCAAAGTTTATCTACAAAATCATTGTAAAATCTATGAGTGCTAAGGGCAGTGTAAATGAAATGATGGGGTTCTAGTGATTAGGATAAGGAAGAGTATAAAGGGAAAGATAAAGGATGAAAACGAATATGAATGAGCTTGCTGAAAAAACTTTTAAAGTGGAATACAAGAAGGGAAGGCGGGAGGAAGCAAGGAAAATAAGGTTTTGAAGACTATTAGAATGAACCAGAGTTTTCTTTTAATTTTTCTTTTATTATTATGTTGAATCTTTTTTATGTTTTCTTCTTATGATTTTTGATATTGTTTGTATTTCTGATGTTTGTTGTTTGTTGTTTCGAAGTTTGTTATATTTTGTGAAACTTAATAAATATCATTTTTTAAAAAATAAATAAATACTTAACTAACTGACCAACTGTGTTGCAGATAACTCGGTTCTGCCTCCCCCTCAACATAATGCCTGCCCCCCCCCCATAAATCCTGGCCTCATCCATGCATATATCACACTTTTTCCCTTGACAGACTCAATGCAGCTCACATATAAGATAGAAACTTCTAAAAACATTGAGGGGTGTGTGTGTGTGTGTGTAACTTTAAAAAACATTAATAGGAATTAAAGCAATGGGAGTGAGTGGGTGGATGGGTGCGATCTATTAAAACACAGAGATCATTACAATAAAAGCACCCACCATTTACTGATTTGTTAACAAAGGAACAAAACGTGCAAACATAACAAAAACAAAGAATTAAAAAATTAAACCATACAGCATCACAGCCTGGAAGTATTTTATTGATTTGCTAACATCAACAATAAAGTGCAGATGTAACAAAAGAAAGGAAACAACTAATAAAAAATGTAAAAAAGTGTAACAGCCTGGACGGACAAAAGTACAAAGATACAGCACAGCTACAGGGATAATATAGTATTAATTCATACAAAGGTTCCTTTTACAAATAATAAAGACTTTTTTAAAAAAAAGTATTCTCCAATCAATGAGTCCCATCATCAGTACAGTGGTACCTCGGGTTAAGAACTTAATTCGTTCTGGAGGTCCGTTCTTAACCTGAAACTGTTCTTAACCTGAAGCACCACTTTAGTTAATGGGGCCTCCTGCTGCCGCCGCGCCGCTGGAGCCCAATTTCTGTTCTCATCCTGAAGCAAAGTTCTTAACCCGAGGTACTATTTCTGGGTTAGCGGAGTCTGTAACCTGAAGCACATGTAACCCAAGATGCCACTGTATTGGGAATGAAGATTCTATAGAGTCTTAAATGAGTCAGGCATGAAAAGCATCTGGAGGGAGGCCTGGCAGTGAATGGTCAGGGCAGTGAGGGGACCTTCCAAACACCTGGTGTCTTTGGCCAATGCTGGATTTGGTGGTCTTCTGGTTGTCTCACTGCCCTTTGTCCTTGAACACAGCAGTGCTGATCTAAAGCGGAGGACAGCCCTTGCCTTTATCCCCTTAGAAAACCCAGGCCTTCCCACCATCTTATCTGGTCGTGTCCCAGCCCATTTTGAGTTGCAGAGTTCAGTCCTTATAAATGAGGAAGCGTTGACTTAAAAAGTGCCCTTGAGCATCTAGAGTGCCTTCTCCCATGAGCAGCCACAGCCTTTGACTTATTGTGCCTTGGGACACGAGGACACAGCTTCCTGCCCAAATGCCGGCTTCTTTGCAAGTTGCAGATCCAGCAAGAGCGAATCTCGCTTGGCTGCGCATGAGAAGTTGCACCTGCCGCAAACTTCCTTAAGGCCCTTTAGTGATGCAGCTGGGGTGAGATTTGAGACTGGGGACTTCCAGACTGATCACTACTGCTCCAAGCTGTTGCACAGACCGCCACTGCCTCTCCTAGGAGCTTGTTAAGATGATTATTTTATTTTATTTTTGGGTGGCCGGGGGGTGGGGGCTAGCAACAGCAATTCAGCTGAACGTGTTATACAATCTTGTGCGGAAACTCCCTGGAAAGTCAGTGCCAGAGCACATCAAGTGTGAAAATCCCCCAGCCTCATCCTCCCCCAAGGGAGGCTACTCCTAGCCAGGAGGAAAAAAGCCCTTTCCTTTTGCTGGAAAACTACCTGTGAATTTTAGGAAAGAAGGCTGGAATTCGCGTGGGGTAGAAGGATGGAGTTAAATTGGGCACTTTTGTTACTCAGGGGCAAGAAGGGGATTTCCAGGGGATTTTTTTTTTAAATGGTTTGCACCTATTAAAGCTGTCTCAGGGTTTCCACATCGCTGTATGCAGCGCACCGACAGACAGTCCCAGGAAGGGTTCTAAGCACCAAAAGAACATCAGGAAAACTCACCCCAGCACTATTAGACTGGGGACAGAAGGAACAAGGACCTGTGCTGTTCTGCCTGAGAAAAGGTACTGTATGTTTTCTTGGGAATGGGCCACAGCTCGGTGGGAGCGCATTGGCTTTGCATGCAGAAGGTTGCAGGTTCAGTCTCTGGCATTGAGGAAGCTGATGCTGTTCCAGAAGCACAGGTCAGATGCCCACCCAGAACCAACATAAGCATCCCACCATTATGGCTTTCCAACTCTGCACCGAGTCAGGAGGTTCCTGGGATAGCGCCGACCCTGTGAGGTAGGACAGCCGTTCCATCTTAAACTAGATTTAAGTATGTATTTGTAACTGAATTACCATTTTAAAACCCAGCCAGGTGGGTGGGGTAGAAATAATTCCTCCTCCTCCTCCTCCTCCTCCTCCTCCTCCTCCTCCTCTTCTTCTTCTCCTTCTCCTTTTTCTCCTTCTTCTCCTTTTAAGCCTGCTTGAACAAAGCTGCTGCATCTGTTACTCTTCCACAAGTATTCTGAGTGCGTAAATGCTATCTTTTTTTACCTTTTACAAGACTGTTTGTGTGATTATGGTTTAAAGGGGGAAATAACAGGCGAATTCAGTCTGCCTTAAAGCATCCTGGATTACAGAAAATAAAAGGCTAAAACCAGTCTGTCTAAGCTTCCCTTTTAAGTTGCAAAGGGATAGCACTCTGCTGAACTCACAAACGTGGGGAAGGAAGGCTGGTATCTAATATAGATAGATATCCCACATCCCAACAGGCATCCCCAGGTAGAGTTGATAATATCCATTGCCTGAAACCCTGGATTGCCTTTGCTGCCAGTCCGTGTAGGCAGTCCTGAGCTGGATCAACAACCTGACTCAGCCTAGGCAGCTTCCCCTGCAGTTAAAGAGAAGGAATTTGCCTTTTGAGCATAAGAACAAAGGCCTTATTCTAAGTTAGACCACTACAGTGGTACCTCGGGTTACAGATGCTTCAGGTTACAGACTCCGCTAACCCCGAAATAGTTCCTCGGGTTAAGAACTTTGCTTCAAGATGAGAACAGAAATCGTGTTCCAGCAGTGCAGCAGCAGCGGGAGGCCCAATTAGCTACATGTGGTGCTTCAGGTTAAGCACAGTTTCAGGTTAAGAACGGACCTCCAGAAGGAATTAAGTACTTAACCCGAGGTACCACTGTAGTCCAAACAGCTTGGTATTGTTTGCACTTAGGGATGTGATTCAGTTCATGTCAAAAGGCAAACTGAACCTGATTTGCGCTTTCCAATGCAACTCGCAAACAAAACCGAAGCACAGTCGTCCTTTAGCATTTTGTACTTTTCCAGATGTTGCAATGCGGTCCTGCAGCCAAGATTATGTAGGCATGAGGTTAAAGTGTGTCTATAAATGTATACCTATAAATTTATTAAAACAGCCTTTAAAATTACACCGTATATGGTGAAATGGCTTTGCAGAAATGGGTATATTAGGCAAAATCCCCCCCCCCCAAATCCGTGTAGTAGGAGAAATCTGTGCTGAAATGCTAAACAGTTTTCATGAGGTCTTTAAAAAATAAATCACTAACTGATGTGGAGAACTTAAGAAAATGTGGAGAACTGCACTTAAGATGGGGGGGGGGGACCAATACAATGAGGGAAACCCCGTGCTTTTTTCTGGGGGGGATTCAGGGGGACACATACCCCTAATCATTTTGTGAATCTTTGTACTTTTGTCCATTTACTGTATTTATTTTTCCCAATTTGAACTATGAAATGGTGGTTTTCTTGATTCAAAATGAGAGTACCCCTAAACATTTTTTTTAGAAAAAAAGCACTGGGGAAACCCAGATTTATCCATTTCTGTCAACACTGACTGACTCCAGGAATGTTTGCTGTGCCATCGAAATAAAGACGCAAAGTTGTTTCCCACTCTAAAACCTCTGCGAGGCCCAAGGGAACAAAGGAGGGAAAGGTCCTCTCTTCTTTCCAGGAGGTGTTAATGCTACTTATGTTCGGAGTTTGAGATGTGATATAGCTCCTCTCCTGGTAGCATTTACACTTCCCGAAAGACAGCAGCTGCCCTTTGCTCTGAGCAAAGATGGCTTGGGAGAATCTCTACAAGGCAAGTACAAAATGCGTGGCACTTTCAAGCTTGTGTCCAGCACAGAATTTTTCACCCGGTTTATTTATTACAGTTCTATTGCTCCTTTCCTCCGAATAGGTGCCATACGTGGTTCTCCCCCTCTCTGTTTTATCTGTACAACAACAAACCTGGTGGCCCAGTTTGCATAGTATCTGCCCCACTGACATCCCATGAGTGTTGTTTTTTTAAAAAATAACTTTTTATTCAAAATTAAAACAAAACATATTATCCAAAAACATATCATCCTTATTCCCCCCCATTTTCCTCCCTCCCCCCCCCACAGAACCCACCCACCCCCCGACTTCCCTCAGTTCCAGTCTTTGATTTCTCTAAAAATGCTGTTTTCTGCATGTTACACAGTTGTATAAATCCTCAAACTATTTAGCTGATTATTATCAATAAAAAGTTTGTGAATGTTTATTCAAAACCAGCCAAAGAGTCCAGTTCACTTTGTTGTGTCTTCAAATACTTTGTAAAGGGTTCCCATTTATCTTTAAAGTCACAGTTATCCTTGTCCCGTAGCTTGTATGTCAGTTCTGCATAGTCCATCAATTTTTCTTGCCATGATTCTTTAGTTGAGTGTTAAGGCATGATTCTTTAGTTGAGTGTTAACCCATGAGTGTTAAGCCAAGAACGAACCCTGGCTATAGCACATGGTTTCTCTCTGGAGTGAGACAAACCATGATCCCAGGTTCGGAGGCAACATCACACCAAAACATAGCTTTAGCTGCAGGCAGTGCAGCATAAACAGGACAGAAGCAGGAGTGAAGCAGGCACAACTTTTGGTTTGACTTAGCATTAAGCCATGGTTTGGCTTGGTTTTACTGAAGGAGCATCTCCACCCCCATCGTTAAGCCCGGACACTGAGGTCCAGCTCCAAGGACCTTCTGGCGGTTCCTTCACTGTGAGAAATGAAGCTACAGGGAACCAGACAAAGGGCCTTCTCGGTGGTGGCGCCCGCCCTGTGCTCCAATTAGATGTCAAGGAAATAAACAACTACCTGACATTTAGAAGACATCTGAAGGCAGCCCTGTTTAGGGAAGTTTTTAATGTTTGATTTTGTTTTTGTTTTTTTAATATTCTGTTGGGAGCTGCCCAGAGTGGCTGGGGAAACCCAGCCAGATGGGTGGGGTATAAATAATAAACTGTTATTATTATTATGATTAATGGATCAGGCCAGTCAAAGGAGAAAGATGAACAACAATGGATAAGGTTTGAAAATGTCACATTTCCCTGTGTACTTTGAAAAAAGGTTTATGAATACAGAGATGCTGTCTTGATGGCGGAGGTAACACAGAACAGCATCAAGTCTCCTCTTGAGACTTGTGGGCAAGTTTTAGTGCCACTATAAATCTCTAAATGCCTCTTAATGCTGTTCATATTGCGAGGCTCAACCATCCATTGGAAATGCCCGTTGCTGAAAACCGCAGAAGGGGAGAGTTGCTCCATTCCTGTTTGTGGGTTGCTATAAAGGCTATCTGGTTGGCCTGATCAATCCAGGAGGTTCTTCTCATGTTCTTACGTGTAGGTCAGGAGTTAAAGCACACATCCCAGCCAAGCAAAAGCACTCAATGAGGCTGCAAAGCAGGGTTGGGAATGGATATGGCTAGGGAGGATGAGTGGCCTGGGGGAACAGTCCTGAGGGCCAGATGAAGAGGCTTTGGCGGCAGTCTTTAGCCCACAGAGCCTTGAGGTTTTCTTGAGGTCTCCACCCCCATCGTTCTGCCCAGACACTGAGGTCCAGCACCGAGGGCCTTCTGGCAATTCCGTCATTGCGAGAAGCAAAGCTACAGGGAACCAGGCAGAGGGCCTTATCGGTAGTGGCGCCCGCCCTGTGGAACACCCTCCCATCAGATGTCAAAGAGATAAACAACTGACTGACATTTAGAAGACAGCTGAAGGCAGCCCTGTTCAGGGAAGTTTTTAATGTGTGACATTTTAATGTATTTTTAATCTTTGCTGGAAGCTGCCCAGAGTGGCTGGGAAGGCCCGGCCAGATGGGTGGCGTACAAATTTATTATTATTATTATTATTATTATTATTATTATTATTATTATTAGCCTATTATTATTATTATCATCATCATTTGGCCTGGCGGCTCATCCTTTTCAAGAAAGCTGAAATGCCAAGTGGTTCCAGCGCCTGTGGACCTCAAAACTACTAGATTTGGAGGGAAGGAGTACACAGAGGGCAGCATTCAGTTCTGCTTGCACCTAGGTGGGAAGCTGGGGATATCTTGGCAGTAATGAATGGAACTGCCTGGGTGTTTAACTGCCTTGTCAATGGGATCCAGAGGAGGGGTGCAAAATGTTTTCGGAGACTCTGCAGCGATTACCCCAAAGATTACGGAGAAGTACGGGAGGGGGGACGGGGGGGGGGAGTTGTGGTGCCAGAGCTATATATCTCAGAGAGAGGGAATCTGACACCACCAGAAGCTCTTCGGAGTGGATTGGAGCGCCACAAGGGATCCTCGATGGATGGCATGTCTCAACCATCATTCTCCCCGGAGCTATTTTATTTTAAAAGAAATGTCTCTTGCAAGGAGAGGTGAGCTTCTGCATGTCTCGGGTTTTTTTTTTTTTTAATACATTGACTGAGCAGCCGTTTCTCATGTTAAAAGTTATTTCAGCCAGAGAGAACAGAAGGACGTGGAATCAAATGCCAAGAGATTTGAAAAGTCATTTTGCTCTTGACACCTGAACTGACAAATGACTTCATTTTTGTACTCAGGAGGAGGCTCAAATGTTTTTAACTGCTGGATGAGAGAGAAGAGGAAGGAGGGGAAGAAGATGGCGGATTAGTTAATCGCAAGGCGACTTTGTTTCTCCCCCCACCTCCATGCCAGAATGAAGTTTCAAAAACCTGCTGGGAGCCATCAGTTGTACAAGTGTCTGGAAATCAGGCCAATTAAAGAGAGATTAATATGTAACCATGGCAAACCACAAAGTTTGACATCTGGTTATGAATTAATAAGCGGGGAGCTGTTCTGTGTTGAGAGTGCCATGTCAGCTGAGGAACACCTGGTTTACTGGCACAGGCGAGATACGGCATATATAGCCGCTATCAGGCCAATTTAAGAGGCAGCATGGTTTAGTGGTTAGAGTGTTCAATTAGGACCTGGGAGACAAGAGTTTAGATAAGAAGGTCAGTGGGTGAGCTTGGGCCAGCCACTACCTTTCGGCCTAATCTACCTCACTGGGTTGTTGTTAGCAAAGTCACTTAAATAACACAGAGGACGTCCAAAGGGAAAATAAACCTGCTACTAAGCAAATTTCTCCTCATAAGCTGAGGAGAAAGGAACGGAGAAATGTTTGTCTTTCTTAGGCCAAGCTTTGTACGCAGCAGCAAGACCTTCAACCAAAGATATATAGATAGAAAATTTCCATCAGAACTATACAGCCAATCAGACCACATGCTACCTCAGCAAAGATCATGCCATTCTGAGTTCAGCAACACCTCTACCAACCATCTTTTGGGTGGCTGAATACACTGGGAACAGAACTGGCTCCGTTGGTTACAAACGGAATGATCCGTGCTGCAGCACATCTAACATCTGTGAGGAAAAATGAGGAGGGAACTTACCATACACATCAGCTTGAGCTCCTTAAGCTTGGCAATAGTGCTTGGATTGCATCTGCTTGTTTGCATGCCCTTAAGATCAGTTAGGTTGTCAGGCCTTGTCAATGGCCACCACTTGCTTACGCAACTCTCTCTACAGGGATGTGTTATTGGCCTCATCAGGACCATGAAGGCACAGTCATCATGACCCTGTGTTCAGTGGTGATGGGAGTTAAGAGTTCCAGCATTTAGAGGGTTACAGGTTCCCCACTTCTGCTGCTGCTGCCACCACTACACCAGGGTGGGTCTCCTCTGCCTGAATTCACAGGGGACAAAGCGACCAAGAAGTTCACTGGGGTAAGGAGGGACCTTGAAGTTGGGGAGAGTGCTGCAGGCAGCATGAGATGATCCTGAAGGAGAATTTGTGCTTCTGGGTTGCCAGCTTCTGATCTTACGTCAGCCAGTGTGGTGCACTCCAGGTTTTATTGGACAGTGACTTCCTTCAGCCCTGGTCACTGGTCATATTGGCTTGGACTGATTGGAGTTGTGGTCCAACAACTTCTAGAGGGAACCACTTGGGCTGCTTCTGCCTTAGGTACCAGCTGGCTTGTTGCTACCCTTTTGGATTCCATGGAAAGTGTTTTTTCCCCAGTTTCCAAATGAGCACTGATTGATTTCCAGAAGTTGGCTTATCAAACGAAGATGACAGCCTGCTTGCCAAAGCCGCAGGCTCCATGCTGACAAATCACACTCCCCAGAGATGGGGCTCTGATGAAAAATAATAACGATGATGTGGTGAGCTTGGGTATTAATGAAAAGAGACTTCTTTATGGAGCACTGGGGAGACAGTTAAGCAAAGCGAGTGGGAACTGGGGCTCAAATCACAGCAACTCGCCGCAAGATGAAAAAGCAAACTTGTGAATCCCAGACATGCTAAATAGTGAATGGGAACTGGCAATCAGCGTTGGATGTAGGAATTAATGGGCAATTTAAATATTGACATCATCCTTAGTTAAGCACAACTATGTCTGCTGGGCCTCAGAACAGAGTCTGGCAAAAAGGAAAGGAAACAAATAGAAAGGAGAACTCTGCGGGAAGTTTGATGGAAACTTTGCTTTCGGTAAATGAAGGTGGGGGGAAACCCCACACTTAATTAAACCCCACATCACATGCAGTGCTGTTTCCATTCTACTGCAGTTCATTTTTCGCACACACAAAATCCTTCATTGTGTCTTGCTTTGCGCTGTAGCAAAATGTTGGACAATTAATTACATTAGGTTGTCATTCCGCCCTGTTCACTGCAAAGCAAAGGCTATTCATTTTGATGCAAAGCAGTTGGGTATCATTTGCAGACTGAAAGCAACAGGAATAGTGAACTGGGACCGATCCACAGCTGGGAGGTAAATGTGGTGCTTCAGGCCTGTCTTTTTGGCCCTTGAGACTCCCCCTAGGCCACACCCTTCACCAAGCCTGCTTTGCACCCTCCTTGAGAGTTTCTGCTTATCTGGGATATGATCCTGAACTTGCTTCCTGCTTTCCTGGGTGGAGGCTAGAGAGGAGTATTATGTAGAAACTACTATCCAATGGTAACATTCACTTTTTTTTTTGCTCCTCCCACTTTTGCTTCCAGCCCTACTCATCACTGGCATGTGGACCCAGGAAAGGAAATGTGCCCAAAAGGAAATGTGGACCCCCCCTCTCCTTGCTCAAAGGGTTTCTCATCCCTGGTCTATATTTAAGGGCAGCATCTCCAGGATTTTAGATGGGAGCCCCCTGTGGCGATCACACAGGGTCCCCAGATGTTTCACCGTCTATTGAGCCCTGTGCCACCACTTTATTTCTCACTCACTGCCACCACCCAGGCCCTACCTGGTACAATACTGAGTCCAGTCAGGGTTAAATTGGAACATAAACTTCTGTTTATTTATTGCAGTTTAACAAGTGTGTGGTTTCATAAACGGTATCTGTCCAATACAATCATGGGTTGCCTATCCAGACCTATAACTTCTGCTGCCTGCTCTCACTCACTAAACCACCTCTCATATATTTACTTGTTTTCCTAGCCCCTAACTGTTCCTGACTCAGCTTATTTCGCTACACTAACTTCAACCAACCTCACAATGAACTTTCTCCTCCGCCCCTCCCAGAGCTGGTTTTATAGTCCCTCTGACTCCACCCCCTGGGCTCTGATTGGGTAACCTGTTTAACTATTTCACCTCCAGCACTCTCATATGTTAACGTCACCCCCCCCCCCCCTTATCCCTAACTGGAGATGGCTGGAATCAAACTTGGGGCCTTTTGGATGCAAAGCAGAAGCTCTGCTACTGAGCTACAACCCCCCCCCCCCCCAGAACAATTGGACCCAGCTTGTTCCATCATTGATTCCTACATTGCAGGGGGTTGCACTAGATGACCCTTGAGGTCCCTCCGAACTCTACAATTCTATGATACTATGATTAACACCTGGAGCAGAACTGAGCTCTCATATCCCAGATTCTCCCTGCCCCCAGTGATGGATGGAGATCTTTAAAGGCATAGCTTTCATGCCTGCAGGCTTGCACTCAATTGTGGGTGCGGGGAGTCAGTTGGAAGTTCTTCCTAAAGTTTAGTCGGAATCTCCTTTCTTGTAATTTTAATCTGTTGGCTTGGATCCTCCTCTCTGAAGCAGCAGAAAACAAGCTTGCTCTGTCTTCCATGTGGCAGCCCTTTGAGTATTTGAAGACGGATATTGTTATGTACTGAAGTTCTCACCCTGGGCCAGCAGGGGGATACTGTAGATAGTTTTCACTCAGGTCCACATATGCAAATAAGGAATTGAAAGTGACGTTCAGTGATTGGATAGTTACAGAAAGTTGTGACTGTTGCTTGTAGTTGAGCTCTATATAAGCAGGTTGGCTGAACCCTTCAGCCCAGTTCTGTTCTGGCCTGTGAATAAACAAGAGCTGTTTGAAGAATCGCTGTGTCGTCTGATATGTACGCCCACAACTTAACAGATATCCTATCACCTCTTAGTCTTCTCTTCTCCAGGCTAAACATTCCACCTTACAAGTCTCTTGGTCGCTTCTTGCAGCAAAGAGACTAGCATCCCTACTGCTCTGAAAATGGTTAATTTACAAAGCAATCTTAACCAGGATGGGAAGTGAAATCCCCCCCTGTGGATTCTGGGGGTGCAGAGGATGTTCCCCAGCTGACTAGCTGAGAGGCAATTCAGCCCCATTGATAACCCTGAGCTGGGGATTAGGAGTGTGTTCCTTAGATGTTATTTGCAAACAGAAACCCCCATGTACGCATCTGTTACAGCCTGCACAACAGGCCAGGGTTTTTATTCAGAGTAATTCCCCTAATCTCATAATGGTGTTATGCCATATTCTGTTTTTGTGCTGGTGCGTGTGTGTTTATATGCATCTCTCTTCCCACGCAATCAATAACGAAAGCAATGAATAGTAATGGCAGCCTCTGTGTCAGATTTTGGCTTCTGGAGAGCTCCTCTGTGTTCAAGTTTGCCAGCAATGCACCCGCTTGCAATTCATTAGCCCGGTGAATGGAGAATTATGCAGATCATAATAGCAGCAGGGGCATAACCACATTTCGTTGATCAGATCCTGCGCTGCTAATCCCCTCTCGTGAAGGGTTTATGGTTTAATAAACTGTGGCGTGAGCCTCCAAGAGTGGAGGCCTGCTAGGTTAAAAAGCAATTGAGGCACAACAGAGAGGAAATAGAACTGCAAGCATAGTTTTGTTTAGGTGGTGTTCTTTTTTTAAAACAACAACAACAACAAAGACCCACCAACTGCATTTCAATTCACCATAGCCCACATGCAGAAGAGAGACCAGTCCTTTCCTGGGAAACTTTCCATTGCCACAAAGTGGAAATGTGGGGTAGTGGTTAGAGTGTTG
The DNA here is from genome assembly GCF_951804945.1 of Podarcis cretensis. Lineage (NCBI taxonomy): Eukaryota > Metazoa > Chordata > Lepidosauria > Squamata > Lacertidae > Podarcis > Podarcis cretensis. The sequence continues at coordinate 18,577,981 of NC_137185.1, forward strand.
GACTAGGACCTGGGAGACCAGGGTTCAAATCCCTACTCAGCCAGGAAACTCACTGGGCAAGTCAGTCACCCACTCAGCCTAGCCTACTTAACAGGGTTGTTGTGTGGATAAAATGGAGAGGAGGGGAACTATGTACAGCACCTTAAGCTCCTTGGGGGAAAGGTGAGACACAAACTGAATAAATAAATAAATAAACAAATGTATTGTTCACCTGTCTGCATGAAACAGCCTAAGCTCCGTTATTATTATTATTGTTGTTGTTGTTGTTGTTGTTGTTGTTGTTGTTATTGGGTAGTGCTGGTACTTGAAACAGGGCCCTTCTGCATCACATGGTCTCCCATGTCACCAAGCTATGACTATTATCACTGCTAGTCTTCCAGATTTTTTATTTTTATTTTTTTTGATAAAGGGGAAATCAGACCACAGTGCCTCACTCACTCCCCTGTTTTTGCATTGTAATTCTATGGCCCATCTTTGCAGATCTCGGTTCCTTGAACAATGCTAATGCCTCATTAGCAAATAAATTTGCTGCATTCAGAGTAATGATGCGTGCGAATGGGATGCGTGCACACCGCAGAGCCCCCAAAACAGACTGCGTGCAGGTCTGGAATTGCCGCAATGATGAATGTGTCGCGCAAAAATTCCGAGGCACTAATTGAAGGTGGTTTCAACAGAATATTCAATTAATGTTCCCTTTTCATTCGCAGGCACTCCGTAAAGTGGCGGCATTGTCTCTCGAGAATCTGCATTACCATGCATCAAATAGATGGAGATGAGCTGCATTATGGCCTCCTAATTGAAAATGGATGCACTAATTGTATTAAGATCTTCGTGATGTGGGGGGAAATGGGTGCTGTCGTGGAAGAGCGATGGAGGGCTTCCATCACCCGCCTGCATTCGTGCCGCTATAAACCGAAATGGCTCCGAGAAGAATTTGTTTGACAGCTTGCGTTAACTTCAGAGCCCAAGTGAAGCTGGGTTAGCGTCTCGTTAAGGATGCAACCATCCCAGCCTCAAAGGGTGAAGTCTAAAGAATGATGGGGGGGCCACTAGGTGGTGCATCGGAAGATGGCTGACAAGAACATCTCTCCGACCCACACGAGGTAATTTGGAGGCTATGATGGGGGTAATTAGCCTCCTTAACCCCCCCCCAGGATTGTGGGGGGGACGGCCCTTGCCTGCTGTGCCCTATACCACCCCCGAATTTGTGGGGGTGGGGGCACTAGGCACAAAGCCCTCCTGTGGGATTCCGGCACTCCTGGACGCCGTCTTTGATCCGCTCCTGTAGTTGCAAGAATTTTCAAAAGAAACAATTTGGACGAGAAGAATTGCACATACTTCAAGGAAGGAGGGGAAGTAAAGACTGCTGACAGAAGAGATCTTTGATAACAAGACAAGAATAAAATATGAGAAGATACGTCAAGATACGGTACGGCAAATGACTGAGGTGGGAGGGGAAAAAAAACCTTCCTCTTTTCTTATGTGATTAAACAAGAATCCCCTCCCCTAACGAGACAGAAATGTCGTTTTAAGGACTTAAGCTGTGGATTTAAGGCTGTGTGGAGATAAACTTTCGAACCAAAGCAATGTTTCAAGACGAAGCTGGAAAGTTAAGAGTTTTGGAATGACGCAGTTAAAAATGCTGTCACCATTTTGGGACGCATTGTTGGAGCTCTTGAATCTGGGAGGAGAAAGAGAGAAATAGAGCTGTTTACATATCGTGGATTAACTCCTCAGGGGGACTTAAGAGTGACAAATGCCCTAATTTATGATGGAAAGAGTGATGTTATCTACGAAGGAGATATATGGAAACCATCTGGACTTAGATTGGAAGAACAGGAAATTCACACAGGATTATTATATTTGCTTATCGGCTTAAGGAGACTAACAGAAGAGATCGTAAAAGAAAAAGAGAAATTATATGAACAAGATATGATGTGTAAACACCAAGATAAGACTGGATAGAATTATGAACTTTGTCTGGACTGATTGGGACTGATTTGGGCATTAACGCAGTAATAAGAAGATGATTTGAATCCCCCTTTGGATCTTGAAGTATGGGTTCCCCCAACAAAATTTAAAAATTTGGCTTTGTAATTTGGAATTTATGTGATGTGATTTAATTTGATGTGATTGGCCAGTTAATAAAAAATATTTTTTTTAAAAAAAAAAAGAATGATGGGTCCTCAGATCAATGAATGGGGTGGTTTTGTGGGTCGGTGGGCACCTTAACCCATCAACCATCACCCTGGGTCCATCTGCAGCTTTCTCTCTGTGCCCCCACCGTCTGGAGTCGGGAGCCCAGGATCACCAATTACAACCCTAGTGTGTATTTTAGATGTAAGTTGGGAATCAATTTGTCTGGAAATGGTATGAAATACATAAGCAAACAGCTTAAGGAAACTTCCCTGGTCCCACTTAGCTCAGTCGGTAGAGCATGAGACTCTTAATCTCAGGGTTGGGGGTTCGAGCCCCACTTTGGGCAAATGATTCCTTCATTGCAGGGGGTTGAACTAGATGACCCCCGTGGTCCCCTTCAACTCTACAGTTCTATGAACTTCCACAGCCCATAGAATTGGGGTGGGGGTGGGTTTTGGCTCATCCAATAATATTCTTATATGGTTAAAGGGTAGCATTGTTGACTATTTTCGGGTCCCTTCCATGCATTTGATTTCATATCAGTAAGATGAGAGTCTGTTGAGAAAGACTCATCTCCTTGTTAAGTTAGTGTCTCCAGCCCAAGGTGTGTTAAGCATCTCTTTGCATGACTGTGCAGGTGACGGATTGCTCCAGAAAGTACAAGCTGGAGCCAGCTAACTTAGGCGAAAGGGGGAAGGTTTTCCGCCTTCCCTTGACTGGAAGCGCGTGTAAATATGAGTGTAAAAGAGCAATAGATCAGGGGTCTTCTTAGCTGGGGCTGAGAAGAGGCAAAGAAGCTTGGCTTGTAAGGTAAGGTAAAAGGTAAAGGACCCCTGGATGGTTAAGTCCAGTCAAAGGCGACTATGGGGTTGTTGCACTCATCTTGCTTTTCAGGTCGAGGGAGCTGGCGTTTGTCTACAGACAGCTTTCTGGGTCATGTAGCCAGCATGACTAAACCACTACTGGTGCATGGAGGACCATGACAGAAGCCAGAGCACACTGAAACAGCTTTTACCTTCCCACCACAGTGGTACTTGTTTATCTACTTGCACTTGTGTGCTTTTGAACTTCTAGGTTGGCAGAAGCTGGGTAACAGCAATGGGAGCTCACCCCGACATGGGGATTCGAACCACCAACCTCCTGACCAGCAACCCCAAGAGGCTCAGTGGTTTAGACCACAGTGCCACCCACGTCCCTAGCCTGACTTGTACTGAATGCAAGGCTATGGTTTTGACCCTACAAAGCTAATGGAGGAACGAGGTCTGTTGGAGTGTTAATGCTGTGAGTCTTCTCATTTTAGGCTCAGCCTGTATATAAATGTGTAAATAAAACCGTATCTCATAGAATCATAGAATTTTAGAGTTGGAAGGGACCCCAGAGAGTCATCTATCCCAATGCCCTGCAAGGCAGGAATAATTACTAAAGCATCCATGGCAGATGGCCATCTAACCTCTATGGAAGGCGAGTCCCATCATCTTTCTTTTTTTCTTCTTTTTTAAAAATAATATTTATTCAAATTTTAAAAATTACAAAGAGAAAAAATAAAAAAGAAGAAAAGAAAAATAGAAAAGACAGAAAAAATACAAACAATTGAAAAAAAACAAATCAAACCTTTACATCACTTGCTTTCATTCACTTACTCCCTTGACCTCCTCACACCTTCCGTTTTTGTATTCTAGTTCAGTTAGATACTTCAGCAAATCCTTTCCAGATTTGTTTTTATCTTAATAATTTATCTTAATATATTGTGATATTGCATTCTCTTCTTTCACCAAATTATTTTTACTTAATCCTTTATATCTTTCCTGCTAAAACCACATAATTCTATTCCAACATCTTTCTAACATTCCTTAATTTTACAATATTTCTGAAGATAAACTTTAATTTTTTCCCAATCTTCTTCCACCGTCTCTTCTCCTTGGTCTCGGATTCTGCCAGTCATCTCAGCCAGTTCCATATAGTCCATCACCTTCGTCTGCCATTCTTCCCGGGTGGGTAGGTCTTGTGTTTTCCAATACTTTGCGATAAGTATTCTTGCTGCTGTTGTGGCATACATAAAGAAAGTTCTATCCTCCTTTAACACCAATTGGCCGACCATGCCCAGGAGAAAGGCCTCTGGTTTCTTCTGGAAGGTATATTTAAATACCTTTTTCATTTCATTATAGATCATCTCCCAAAAGGTCTTAATCTTTGGGCACGTCCACCAAAGGTGAAAGAATGTACCTTCAATCTCTTTACATTTCCAACATTTGTTATCGGGCAGATGATAAATTTTTGCAAGCTTGACTGGTGTCATGTACCACCTGTACATCATTTTCATTATATTCTCTCTTAAGGCATTACATGCCGTAAACTTCATGCCAGTGGCCCATAACTGTTCCCAGTCAGCCATCATAATGTTATGTCCAACATCTTGTGCCCATTTAATCATAGCAGATTTCACCATTTCATCCTGAGTGTTCCATTTCAACAGCAAGTTATACATTCTTGACAGGTTCTTAGTTTTAGGATCTAACAGTTCTGTTTCCAATTTTGATTTCTCCACCTGAAAACCAATCATCTTTCAATGGAGTCCGTTGCCTCTGTCAAACAGCTGTTACCGTCAGAAAGTTCTTCCTAATGTTCAGTTGGAATCTCCTTGTCATTTGATTCCATTAGTTTGAGTCCTCCCCTCTGGTGCAGCCCCAAACAAGCTTCCTCCATCTTCTATGTGGCAGCCTCCTGGAACCCTCCTAATATGGTATAGCTTATTCGTTTGGTAAGATGATTTCACAAAGGAAGGGAAAGCCTAAATAAGCTAAGAACATATTATGAAAATTGGAACTGATTCACAGCCTTCTCAAATTTAATCACAAAGGTACCTTTGGAAATATTAACACTTTGAAGAGAACAATGGAGCATTCCAGTAGATTGAGAGCAACATTTTGAAGTTGTAATTAATTGTTGTTTTTATTATCTTGATAATGAAATGCAGGGATTGAATGGGTCTAGTTGGATTGACACATCAGTATAATGCAGATTGACGCATCAGTATAATGGAGATCATTCTTTGCATCAATGTGATAATATCTGTTTTTGCTATAATTTGTCATTCAATGAAGTGTGTGTGTGTGTGTGTGTGTGTGTGTGTGTGTAAAGGGGTGTCATTCCTAGAGTATTTTTCTCCATAGTTCTTCTTTGCAAGACTATCCTGGCCTAGATTCTCAAATCTATATCTATCATCTATCTATCATCTATTTATTTATATTTGTACCCTGTTCTTCCTCTAAGAATGAAAAGCGCAATGACTGAGCCAAAGAGACCAGAGAGTTTCATGCTGACCGAAGTAACTGGCTTTCTCCAGTCTACTCTCATACTCTAACCTTTGCAGCATACCCGCACTGAGAAAATGTAAGGATTGTTTACTCTAATAACAAACGCAGTCTCACAGAATCAGAACCACTGAGAGACAATAGGAAGGTATTGTTGGAAGTACAATAGCAGGGATCATTCAGTTAGCCATCTAAGGGTTAATCCCGTTGACAGCCGGACAGCCAAGTAGTAGAGGAGTTGTTACCTAGCAACTAGTCAGGCTGGCATGATCCTTGGCAAGGTAACTCCCTCCATGACTGGCTGTTTTTCAGGTCGTTTCCCCCTGTATGTGTTGCTGAATATCTTCCTGCTACAAACAATGCCAGCCCTAAAAGACAAAACCCTCGAATTATATACTGTTTTTGTACAGTTTACCCAGCAAAGTATTATCTTTTTTTTTTTCCCTCCCTGGACTCCATCTGTGTTACTGTGAAGCGACTCCACTGACATCTACACTGAGCTTGATGGACCAATGGTTCAACTCATTATAAGGCACCTTCTTACTGCATCTGTCTGAAGCTCCAAATTTGTGCTCTGTGGAATAAAGGAGCACTGGAATAAAGGAAGGCAACCTCCTTTCTCCTTCCCCAGTCCTGCCAGCCTGGTTTCTTTATGACTGCATTTCCAAGGTGCCTCCTCTGATGGGGCAGGTGGCCTTTCCGCTGAGAGCCTCATGTCATTCCATTTGCATGGCAACATCCCAGCCCTTGCTTTCTGTGGCAGCTTGGAGAACAGATGCTGGGTTTTCGTGCCCAAGCAGCAGGAATGCATGCCGGTGTGTGCTGAGTCAGTCAGACTTTCAATCAGTTTTGAGGGGGCCAGCTGCCAGCTGCAGGCCACAGGGAGGCTTTCCACACACATCCCGGACCTGACAGTTTTGTTGCAGCACATCAGCAAGCAACAGCTAAAAGTGGGGTAGCTGGCCTTAGCCTTTTAAGGTACAGGGCTGGCTGTTTGGAAGAAGCGAGGTCTCTTCCTGACACCCTACAGCAGGCTTATTCAAACTCGGCTCTCCAGATGTTTTGAGACTACAATTCCCATCATCCCTGACCACTGGTCTGCTAGCTAGGGATCATGGGAGTTGTAGACCAAAAACATCTGGAGGGTCGAGTTTGAGGAAGCCTGTCCTGCAGCAATCATAATTTTCAGACGCAAAGGCAAAGGGGCCATCGGAGAGTGTCAGAGGGACCAGCAGCTTCCCTAACTGGACCTTCATTAATGTGTGAGCCTGAAATTCTGGATCACCACCCCAAAACTGATGCCAAAGTTTAGTGCTAGTTTAGTGCTGTTTTGTGCTGCGACCCCAACATTTCATGCCCCCCCCAAACCGAGTAATGGACACAGCTAATCGGGGTCACAGGTTAATGCCAAAAAATCCTACCTTGTCCAATTGACTACAAATAAGTGCCAAGGTTTTGTGCCGCAAACCCCACGTTTTGTGGCTGCTCCCCAAAATGAGTAATTGATCTTTGTTATGTACTGAGTTGAATAGGATCCAAAAGGCAGCAGTCTGATTGGTCCGAGAACAATAGGATTCAGAATGCAGCAGTCTGATTGGTCCTAGAACAATGCAGCAGTCTGATTGGTCCACAGGAGCCACCCTATCCAGCTCCAGGTGGAAGTGAATACGCAACCTGATTGGCCCACGGGAGAATCCCAGAATTAGCCAATCACGTGCGGCCCATTGTGTAAATAATGTATCTAAAGCAGATATTTTGGGGGAACATTCATTCCTCACTACTATGAGCTGAATAAAGAGCATGAAATCCACACTCGACTCCGAGTATATTTCAATAATCAAACAGGGACTATGCAGCTGTTGCGTATGGGGATCGAACCTGAATCTTGCTCATTACCAGCCCCATACTCTAACCAACTGAGCCACCCAGGAGCTCTCAGGCTTTCCATCCTCTCAAGAGATAAGCTAGCATGCTGTTCCCATGGAGCATGCCCAGTCCTTATTGAACTGTTTTGGCCCCCCTCCCTTAGGGTTTTATGCTCCGCACCCCAAGATTCTTGTGTACTTCTGCAAAATGTCGGGTTTGCCTCCAGACTGCTGGTGCCCTCTGTCAGTGAATGGGTGCCACCGTTTGGGCTACATTAATATCCACACTGGGAGAAAGTGTTTACGGTTATGAGTGTATAAAACAGAGCTTGATTATGCTTCCTTTAAAAAGCTCCTGTGGAGTGCTTGGTATTTTCCCAACCAGGCACCGATCAGCTTTACACTTGCTGAGCTTTAGTGACAATACAGCCTGCGATGATCCCCAGACCTGACGCGCAATACTGATTTGCCATGCTGCGCCCGTTTTGCTTGTCTATCAACAGAGACAAATATATAGCCCAGCATTAAGAGTGTGCAACGTGAATCCTTGAGATATACATACATATGTGTGTGTAATCTATATGCAAATCGGAAGAAGGCCTGGCGATCAAAACTTGTGACCCTTAGTGTACTAAGACGGAAGCGAGCTCCCTTTAAAAGTCAGCGGGAAGTTTACTGCTGAGGAGACGGGCTTGGGCCCTGGGTCCCAAAGATCACATGCGCCAGCTTGGGAAGTCCGAAAACTGGTACAAAATGGAGTTACATGCCACCTCAATTTCCATGGGCTGAGAGACTCCAGGGCAGGGCTAGGCAACCTAAGGCCCAGGGGCTGGATGCAGCCCATTTGCCTTCTCAATCCGGCCCACGGACGGTCCGGGAATCAGCATGTTTTTACATGAGTAGAATGTGTCCTCTTATTTAAAATGCATCTCTGGGTTATTTGTGGGGCCTGCCTGGTGTTTTTACATGAGTAGAATGTGTGCTTTTACCCTATTTAAAATGCATCTCTGGGTTATTTGTGGGGCATAGGAATGCATTCACCCACCCCCCAAAAAAAATATAGTCCAGCCCACAGCTGAAAAAGGTTGCTGACCCCTGCTCCAGGGGTTCCAAGCTCTTACCCAGGGTTCAGTTTCCTTGGAATAAAGGAGACTGTGGTGTCTTTAGGATCTATGGTTTTATTTACACATATATGCAACCTGAGCATAAGATGGAGGGACACCTCAGCAGATCCTGCTTCTCTAGCTTTGGATCCTGCACAGAGTAAGCATGCCTCTGTGTCTCCAGCTTCCAGCCTGCTTCCAAGACTACATTGCTCATTCATTCAGGATGCAGATGAGAGCACTAACATGCCAGCCAAAATCTTTGTCTTACCAATAAACTTGTCTGACTTGTTTAGAAATTTCCTCCATTAAATTTTTAACCCTCCCTGGGTACAGGTCCCCAAGGCTGGGAAGGGACTCGGGGTATCATCCAGGCGGACTCCGGAACCCCACAACAATATGGATAGAGCAGGCCCCGTTGACTTAGTTTAAACACCAAATTCAGATGGCTTCCTGGCTTGCTCATATTTCATGAGAATGCAGGGCAGTCTTTAGGACTGGGCATGGTGCCCGGGGAGCCCTGAGTATTTCAAAACAATACCTAGGCAGCGTTCCATGCCAAACCTAGTATAGCGTGCAGTTGCTTGCCCCCCACCCTCCAAATCGGTACTCTGTCCCTCGTGCTCCAACGCCCTTCAAAAAGTCATCAAGAGTTTGGATTTGATATCAAGTTAAATATGATCCAATTTTTCTTCTGCAGCAATGACATTGGCAGGGGTGGGGGAGGAGGGGAATCTGACAGCTACAGAGGAGGGACAGGCTGGAGGGGGTTGGGGGGGGAGAGGCAAACTGGAGCAGATTAAATGGGAAATGACAAATGAAGGGAGACCAGGGAGCACGCGGGCAGCAGGCACAGCGGGTGGAAAATGGAAAGAATAAAAGGTTTTTACTGCAAACAATAAAAGCAAATATGAAACTGGTGTGCCGAAAATAAAGCCGGCCATTTACCAGCCGCCTCTTTGCTGTAAATCACATTTGAGCAGGATTCTGAATATGAAACCACATTACCGAGCAGGGCTGCAGAGTTTGGCTGTGGCTGCAGTGAGGTAGGATGTGGTTCAGATGGGCAAGAGAGGACCAAAAAGAGAAAGGGGATGGCATGGTCCACAAATGCCGCTTCTCTGTGTTTGTTTGTTTTTGACAGCTTGGCTTTTGGAAGAGAGTCCTCCCAAGTGTGCTATGCAGAGCCAGGGACTGGTGAGGGCTGTGGCTCTGGGTAGGAGCCTCTGCATTGCATGCAGAAGGCTGCAGGTTCAATCCCTATCATCTGCAGGTAGGCCTGAAAATCCTGGAGAGCCATTACTGCCGCTAGGTAGAGCAATGGTCTGGTCCAGTATAAGGCAACTTCCTTTGCTTCCATGGTGGTCTGTGCAGCAGTTGATTGCTGTGGGCCATATTGATGTGTACAGAATTGCAGCCACCATTTTGCATTATTGTTAATAATAATGTTTCATATGCAGAACTCAAACTTGCTTCCCAAAGTTTGAGGCTCACAACAATATTTCAACATAAAAAGCCATTTCAAACAGCACTATGACATATCGCAGGCAACAGTTAGAACCAGCAGTGTGAAACCTTCATGAAACGAAAAGCCTGGATGAGAAAAAGGAAGTCTGTATATGTTTCCTGCAAGCAGGTAAAAAAGGAGAATGCCTGGTTTCCCTTGGGAGTTCTAAGTGCTGCCACTCACTAAGAAGTCCCCATTCTCCATACTACAGTGGTACCTCGGGTTACATACGCTTCAGGTTACATACACTTCAGGTTACAGACTCCGCTAACCCAGAAATAGCACTTCAGGTTAAGAAGATTGCTTCAGGATAAGAGCAGAAATCACGCTCTGGCGGCGCGGCAGCAGCGGGAAGCCCCAATAGCTAAAGTGGTGCTTCAGGTTTAGAACAGTTACAGGTTAAGTACGGCCCTCCGGAACGAATTAAGTACTTAACCCGAGGTACCACTGTATATCTACTGATGGGACCAGGAGGAGGGCTTCTCCCACAGACTGCAGATTCTTGGGTCAGGAAGTAATGGTGAAGGTGCTCTTCTGATTGACCACCACCATCAAACCAATAAGTGACTGCGCAATGAGTCAAGGATGGGGAAGCTGTGGCCCTCTGGATGTTGCTGGCCTCCGCCCAACTCCCACCAGCCCCAGACAGCATGGCCAATGGTTGCAGAAGAGGAGAGTTGTAGTCTAACAACATCTCCAGAGAAGCGGACACGGAGCAATGGTTCCAAACTACAAGAAAAAAGATTCCACCTAAACATTAGGAAGAACTTCCTGACAGTAAGAGCTGTTCGACAGTGGAATTTGCTGCCAAGGAGTGTGGTGGAGTCTCCTTCTTTGGAGGTCTTTAAGCAGAGGCTTGACAACCATATGTCAGGAGTGCTCTGATGGTGTTTCCTGCTTGGCAGGGGGTTGGACTCGATGGCCCTTGTGGTCTCTTCCAACTCTATGATTCTATGATTCTATGATCTACTCGTCCCCTGTCCCTGTTCTGAAGGGCCATTGGCACATCTTGCCCAGTATTGTCTACAACCAGAGTTTCCCAAACTCGGGTCTCCAGCTGTTGTTCGACTACAACTCCCATCATCCCTAGCCAACAGGACCAGTGGTCAGGGATGGTGGGATAGGACAGCTAGAGACCTGAGTTTGGGAAACCCTGGTCTACACTGACTGGCAGCAGCTCTCCAGGATTTCAGAGTGGGTCCCAGATGTAGGGAGTTGGATATGGGACCTTCTTCATGCATGGCAGATCCTCTACTGCTTGAGCTACTGCCCTTTGTGACCTCTGTCACCCTTTTTGTGTCTCATTGCTAAGGCACAGGAAAGTTGACTTGGTTCAAGATCATCTAGTGAACTTTTCAGTAAGACCTTTAAGCTTCAGTTCTTCAAATACTTTGGCTAACGCTTTACATTAAGCTGGTGGTTCATTTAAGAGTGGGGGGGGGGGAGCCACACACTTTCTTCAATTAAGGAGCTGTCAAACAGAGAGAGCGAGGCATTTGGAATCCTCAGGAAAAGTCATCAGGTAGACTTGAGTCCTCTTGGTCATTTTAATTACAACTCTCCATATTTCCGTGTCATTCCCCCCCCTTAAAAAAACCACCCCATGCTTCCTAATGGACTGTCATCATTATTTTAATACTTTTGCCATTACAAACATGATCAAAAAGAGAGTCAGTGGGAGGTGGGGAAGGGAGACCTTGAAGTCGAGTCAGGTCCGCCTTTATGATGGTCAAAAGAAATTGCTCATTTAAAGTGGATTTGGAGGGGGTAAAGGGAAGCCTTCCTATTCACAGGAATTATCATTATGGCATTGCTGGGTCTTTAATTACATTGGCTTCCAACAGCAGTTTACATAAAGCCGTCGAGATAATGGGAAATGATCATGCAATAAAATGACAGCCAAGTGCAGATTCCAAACGCTTCAAGTGGCGTTTGAATGTGGCTCTGTGTGCTTAATCGGGCCTCACCTTTTATAAAGGGTGCAGACCCATTAACTTCAATGGCCGCAGAGTTTTCTATTGACAGAGGAACCAGCCTATATATCACTGGCGGAAATAAGTGTGTAAGAAGAACCATCCCAAATCAGAACAAGGGAGAAGGTAGGCTGTATGCTGAGACCCTTCTACCCCTGGATCTAGAAAGTGTTAAAATATAATTTCCTGGAATAGCTAGGTTACCTCCCTAGTGAGGTGATAGCCTAGGTGATAGGCCAATAAGGGAACAAAGATAGTGGACTGGTACCACCCCCATCTCCGAGCTGTACAAGATATCAGGGATTCCAGACACTTACCAGGGTTTGTGTTTCCTTTGGAATGAGGCACAACAGAGGCTGGGATGTATTTCTGATATCCGGCTTATTTACACATATAAAAACCTGAGCCTGCGATGGAGGGGTTCACAGCATTAGCACCCCAAAAGGTTCTAATAACTACAGCCTTGGATTGAAACAGAAATCAAGCATCCCTCTCCCTCTCTGGCTTCCCAGCCTGTTGCTTCCAGCTCCCAGCTCACACCACTCAACTTTTCACTCTGGCCTTTGTCTTTCGAACTACCAGCCAGTGCCAGTCCACTTCCTTTGTTCCCTTAATGGCCCATCACCTAGGCTATCGCTGCCCTAGGAAGGTAGCCTGGCTATTCCGGGAATTTGCTTGTTTTAACACTTGCTGGATCCAGGGGTTAGAAGGGTTTCCACATATAGCATAACCGGCCCCCGCAACACAGAACAATAATACAATGCCACTTTAAACAGTCATGGCTCCTCCTCCTAAAGAATTCTGGAAGCTGTACAGTGGTACCTCGGGTTAAGAAGTTAATTTGTTCTGGAGGTCTGTTCTTAACCTGAAACTGTTCTTAACCTGAAGCACCACTTTAGCTAATGGGGCCTCCCGCTGCTGCTGCACGATTTCTGTTCTCATCCTGAAGCAAACTTCTTAACCTGAGGTACTATTTCTGGGTTAGTGGAGTCTGTAACATGAAGCGTCTGTAACCTGAAGCATCTGTAACCCGAGGTACCACTGTAGTTTGTTATGAGTGCGAATATTTTTTTAGGAAACCCCCTATTCAGCTTCTACAGCTACAATTGAGAGGCAGTGTTCTTTAGTGGTTAGAGAATTGAAGTTCCAATCCCCACTTCGCCAAGAAGCTCACTGGGTGCCCTTGGGCCAGTTCCTGCCTCTCAGAGTCATTTATCAACTCTGGGAACTGTAGCTCTGTGAGGGAAATAAAGGGGGTCTCCTAACAACTCTCAGCAAACATAAGTAACTACAGCTGTCAGAATCCTTGGGGTGGGAGTAGGGAGCCACGACTGTTTAAAATTGGTAGGATGATCCTGCTTTAAATGTATATTGTGGATGTGGCCCATGGCTCACTTGGTCAGCCTGAGGAGAGGGTCTGAGGGGACGCCAACTGGGGTTCAACAAGGCATGGCTTTTGGAAGGACAGCAGAAAGGCTTGCTTCAGGTAACAGATAGCTGCTTATCATCTTTCCAGCCTCAGTTGAGGGCCTTCCCCTTTTCAATGAGCCCTTTAAGTGGATATATTTGTACCAGTCTTTATCTCAATTGGATTTGAAACTGTCTTTGCATCATGGAATCCTTTTTAATTGCTTTTGTATATAGATTTGTTTTGAACGGTTGATGTTTTCCCTGCCAAAACACTTTGGGGTTATATTATGGGAAGCAATTCGTAAATGGAATCAAATACATAGCATTGTATATATAATGTTTAATTGTGAAGGAAAGTCTTCTTCTCAAATGGGCCCCTGAATTTTCCCTGTCTCTGAGGCCCATTATGCTCTTCCTGAGCACCACGCTGAATTTGCCGCCCTCCCCTCTCAACAGTGTAAATCCCAGCAAACTCTCCTGGATCAGGGCCCATTTTGTCTTCTCCAGAGTGGTGCAAATGGTGACCGAATCGTGCCCAATGTATCTTCTTTGTAGCTTTGAGCCACCTGTTCCTAGAGATAAAACAGCTGCTATCTTTCCAGGCTGAAATGTGACATTCATCCGGTGAGGCCCGTGCTCTCTTCGCCACTTTAGATGCTTGACAATTTCTTTTCTCAAATGTCAAAAGAGTTTTTCAAAACTTCATTGGAATTCTCCTCTCAGCCACCGTGCTGCCATTAAGCTGCTCTCTCTCTCCCTCTCCCGTAATGCCCTACCCTGGAGGAAGTGTGGCTGATTTATTTACAATGAGTGGGCTTGTTTGCTGTTGCACTTCAGAGAACTTGGCACCGGCGCCGAATCCATCAACTTAGGTTGGGTGATGGGTTCGTTTGACTGTGTATTATTTGATCGCGGCCTTCTTCTGCTTTAAAAAAAAACAACACTTTTCTAACACCAGGAAAGCCTTTCCGCATTCCACTTGCATTTCATTGCCAGGGAAGAGAGGACAGCATGTGCTAATTTATGTGTCTAGCAGTGGAGTCGCAATGGGGACTCCTGGGTGCTGTATCTGCGGGGGTGACAAGAAGGCACCCCGCAGGGGCTTGCAGTGGCACAAGCAGCCATTGTGGTGCCACAGCCGCATGTGGAAGATTCTCCGTTCGCGACTGCAGCCATGAGCAGAGGATCCTGGCACCAACTGTATGGCACTGGAGCAGCGGCGCTGGCAAACAGCTAAGTACAGCACATGTGTGGTGTCACTACATACAGTGCATGCATCATACATAGCAACACCTCACATGCACCCTACGTAGCAACGCCCCGCCCCGGGTGTCACAACGACTTCGTTCACCCCTGGTGTCTAGATGCCACCTTAGAAGTTATAATTCCAGTTTAAACAGAAATGCAACACATCTCCCTTAGTGGTGCCACGAATCCCATGGAGGCATCATAGAGAGTTGGTCAGATGGCGAGGAGGAATAGGATGAGATCAGAGAATTGGGAGAGACCCACCCAGGGTTGAGGGATTCAATGAGGGGGCCTGGGACCCCAAGAGAATTCTGACCCCAGGGAAGGTCCCAGAGGATTGGGAGGTGGAGATCTGGATGACAGAGCAGCGGCCCACCTCTGTGGAACCTCAAGCTGTAAGAATCTAAGTAGAGGCTGCTGGTTCAGGCCAATGACCCATTGAGTCCAGCATCTTGTTCTCACTGTGGCCAACCTGATTGGCTCTGATTGGAGCTCCATAACTGGCCAATTCTTTTGGGGGCTTTGCTGTTGCTCCATGCAAGGTTGTTCTACCCAACACTGAGGGGGCTTGGCATGTGTGGTGATGTCACACGTGCAGCGCTTGTGATGTCACATGGTGGGAGGAGGTCTGACAGAGCCTGGTGTGCCCTCTGAAAGGCCCAATGGGGCTGCCACAGCCGCAGAATATTGAGGGGGCCAGGGCCCCTCATTGAATTTTTTTGGGGGTGGTGGGCTCAGCCCCCACAGCCCCACATAGATGGCACACCTGGCTCATCTAGTCCAATTCCATGTAATGCAGGAACCACAGCTAAGCAATCCCTAATGAATGACCATCTGACCTCTGTTTAAAAGGCTCCAAGGAAGGAGAACAACCACCTTCCTAGGTTGTCCGTTTCGCTGTCTAATGACTTACTGCCAGAAAGTTCTTCCTAACATTTGATCAGAAAGACTCTCCTCCCTGAAAGAGAGGGGATTGGTTGTGGACGGGAGCCCGAGCACCACTCCTAGCAGGGGGCGTTGCCCCCTGCCTCCAGCTCACCTGGCTGGCACTCACGCCCCCCCGGTGGCTGTCCAACCAGGTGCCATGGGGGGGCGTGTCCAGCAGCCTTTATGCTGCAGTGCCAGCCTCCCCCCCGGCCTCATTTCTCTTTGTCGTCCTGGGCGAGTCACCCACCCTCCACTCCCTTTGAGTTAGGGCTTAGGTCATTGGCCTTGCTATGGACCTTAGGTTGGTCGCCCCGGTTGCCTGGGGGGCCTGGTAGGAGTTTTTCCATTTGGCATTAGGCTTTTTGGTTTTTTCGCCTACCTCGTAGCAATCGTCACAACTTTTTGGTGGTATTGGTGGGTAGGTTAGGCATTGGAATAATGTGTTGTGGTGTGTCGAAGTGCTAGGTGTGGCCATCGCCTATGCCTTCAATTTCTAGGGGTATTCCGTTAATGGAATCTGGCGGTCGTGTATTCCGTCCGAAGCCTGCTTGGCAGGAGGCCATGGCACGACCCTCGGTGACATCAGGGGTGAGCCTATAGTTGGATTAGCATCAACAGGTGATGAACCCCTGGTGAATAAACCCACTTGTTTCGCGATCCAATGCCTAAGCCAATACCTTTTCATTGCTGTAATCAATAAAGTTGTGGCCTTTTCTAGCCTATTAACCTTATATCACGTGTCCCTGTGTCTTCATTTTACTTCGCGGGGGTCGGGTCCTCAAACCACAATCTCCTTTCTTGCCACTTGAATTGGTTGGTTTGGGTCCTCCAGAGCAGCAGAAAACAAGTTGGCTTCATTTTCCATGCAACAGTCCTTCAGATATATTTGAGGATACCTGATGAGGAACTATTATCTGCCCAATAATAGTTCCCTGGTAGCCCCATGCCCAACCCTGCTACTTACCATTGGCATGCAACCCCCAGAAACTTCCCCAAAAGGAAAGGCGCCCCTTTAGCTGAAAAATATCTCCCAGCTCTGTTGCAGAGCCAGGCTACCACATCTGCAAACAAAGACTGGAACCAACGAAGACAGAACCTTTGCTCACAACCTTTGCTTTAAAGTGATAATTTATTCCACATCTTGCTTTTACGAATGATGTTCCATGAATCTGGCACACACACACCCTTTTTAACTAAGGAAGACATTCTTTGAATACAAACCTTGTAATGGCAATCAAACAAATACTTGAAGGAAAACTGTGTGTGTGCGTGCTGTGGGGTTGAAGCTGAAGGGGGGAAAGCTTTCTTCAATGGCTGGAAAAGCCTGAATGGATTTTAACAAGCTGAAAACACACTAGAGAGTTCACTTTTATGGGGAGAGCCTTTGCGAAAGGAAAAAAAAAAGCGCATCTCTGGAGAAACCTTGAGTGCCGAGCCCCTCAGACATCTAATAGACTTAATCATCAGGCATCAGACTTGGAGTGTTTTTAAAGAGACAGACAGCTGTAGGAAGCAAATCCAGGTCTATGGATGACATGGCGGTAAGCCGCAAGAAGAATCGGAGAACAAAATCCAAACTCAGGCAAAACATAAGAAACACCCTGTGGATACTGTCTTGCAGTCTCCGAATTGTGTAAAATTCTATCACAGAGGACAGTGTCATTTTTGAAGAATGTCATTTTTGGAAGCTGAACAGAAGCAGAGCAGAAACAGCATTGCATGGGACAGAAACAGGGTGGAACAGAAATCTTATATCCCAGGGTGTAAGGCTGCTTCCTAAACTATGGAACTCCCTGCCTATTGATATTAGGCGGGTGCCTTCACTGTACTCTTCTTGGCACCTGCTTGAAACATTTTTGTTTAGACAAGTCTGTCCATACGTATGGAAAGCTGGCATGGTTTTTAATCTGTTATCATTTTAATTTTTTGAATAATCTTAAAATTATTGTTCTTAAAAAATAATTTAGAGGCAATTTTAATGTTTCGTCTTTTCTTGCAAACCACTTTGAGGAGTTTCTTTTGCAATGAAGCAGTGCATAAATGCCATGAAATAAATACCTTCCTGTGACCCACACTCAGGAAAGTGCATCCGGGCACTTTATAGATGTCCACCTTGCACAAGGCTCATTGGTGTATCAAATGGGGGCAACCCCTGGCAAATGCTGCACAAAGCATGGAGCTGCCATTAGGGGGCAGCAGAGGAGAGGAAGTCTCCTGTACCTTCAGCAGTTGAGCAGCAGAGGGCCATTTTTCACTGGTGCCACTTGTGAGGGAGAGAGAAGGAATGCTGGTCTTGCTGCTCTACCATGTTTTGCATCTGGCTGCCCTCGATTCTGGCAAACCACATCCAATCTTTTGTGGCTTGGCATTATCTCTATAGAACAGATGATGGGACAGGAGGGAGCAGGAAAGTTGGAAGGCCGATTTTCTCTCCTTTCTCTTCCCCCTCCTTATGATATTAATTATCGCCCTTAAATACTGCAGCGTCGTCAAACACGGCCATTCCAGGAGAAGCGGGTCTGGAGCTCCGCCAGCGTTTCCCAGTGACCTGCCTTCTTCCCATGTTCCTTTTCCAATTAGCAGCAATTAGTCAGGGAGCCAACAGTGGGCTCTGGGGTTTGCTGTTCTGCACCCAGGGACTGTTGTGGACGCTGCCCGGTGAGGGAAGGAGAATTAATCTCATTTCGATTGCACGGCACTCTCCTCATTTCAATAACATCGCCTGAAGCGGGCCCTGCCTCCCGCAAACACCCCCGGTATGGGCTCCATTAGCACGCTTTCTGCTTAATGCCGGGTCAGTCGCATTTTCAGCTTCCAGGCTTGCCAAGGCCACACTCTGCCAGGGGAATGTTATTACTTAATTAAGACACTGATCCCTTTGGGCTGGGTCTGCATCCCAGGCAGTTATTAAATGAAACATCCTCTGGCATTGCCGTGAAGCTCAAGTCCTCACGCCCATTGAGCTGGCGAAGTTAGCGCTGTGGCTCATGTCACATAAGGGCTGCCTCTCCCCAGTGGAGCATCACGGCAGGCAGTGCCCTGGACTCATCTTAACATCCAAGGGAGAGAAGACGGAGCTGTCAACCGCATAGCACATCTAGTCCGTACACACAGGTCTATCTGCACGACACCCTGGGTGGCAGAGAACAGACAGAAAGGCGTTTGCCCAGTTTTCCTCTCTCTTGTATTTTTATGTTGTAAACTGCCCTGAGATCTATGGGTGAAGGGCGGTACACAAAATTAATAAATAATAATGATACTAATAGTGTATCTCTTAACTGAGAGGAGCTTCACCATTAGCATGGCAGCTGAGTAATTATTCTATTACAGTGGTACCTCGGGTTAAGAACTTAATTTGTTCTGGAGGTCCGTTCTTAACCTGAAACTGTTCTTAACCTGAAGCACCACTTTAGCTAATGGGGCCTCCCGCTGCTGCCACGCTGCCAGAGCACGATTTCTGTTCTCATCCTGAAGCAAAGTTCTTAACCCGAGGTATTATTTCTGGGTTAATGGAGTCTGTAACCTGAACCGTCTGTAACTTGAAGCATCTGTAACCCGAGGTACCACTGTATTATTATTATATTGCACCAGTGAAAGACTGGTTGTGTTAAAAGGAGTGCACAAACATTGGCTTACAGAATTTTGGTAGTTGTGTTGAAAGTTTTTTGGCTTGAAGAGGTATGTCCAAATTCATTTTGGATTCTCATTTCATTCCTGCTTTGCAAGGAGTTGATGACCCTTTGGGTCCCTTCCCAGCGGCAGAGCATATGCCTGCGCTGCCCAGGAGGGGGTGTGGGGTGTGGGGCGCACTCCCGAGGGGTGTGTGTGTGGAGGGTGCCCTCCCACATTCCACTGTTCAGGGTAGAAGAGGGGCAGGGAAGCTTCTGCTCACTCTCCTGCTCTCTGCAGCCGGGTCAGAAGAGCTGCTGCCATTGGGCACGAGGTGTGCCACTCACTCGTCTGCCATTTTGTCACCCCCCCCTCAGTCAGGACACCCAGGGCAGACCGCACCCCCCTTCCTACGCCTCTGTCCCTTCCAACTCTACAGTTCTGCAATTTGGGTGCAACCTGCCTCAAGATGTGGAGAAGATCTCAAGAGAGTTTTCCTGTTTTTGTTGAAATGTTTCTCTGATGTTTCATTTAAGGAGGAGCAGGGGATGAGGAAGAAAGCCAATTCTGTTTGCGTTTAAAGGTGAACCTACCTAATCTACCCTTTCCGAAACCATACACAAACAGAAACACAGCCGTTCTTTGAAATCCGGGCGTCTCTGAATTTTGCAGTGCAGTTCTCTGGCCAAGGAATGTGTACAAAAACGCATATTAAATTAATATGTGCTCAGATAGGCATCTGTTCATAACGATCACAGAGAAAGATGCCTTATGTTAGGGGAAATGACTGAAAATACACATATGAGGCAAAGCTGCGTACTAAGATGTGTATGTTAAGAGAAATCTGCCCTAAATTGCTCACAAATTTTCACCAGTACTGTTTAAAAGTAAATAAACCACAAGCCAATGTGGAAATGTGGACAGTTGAACTTATGACTGGAAAACATGAGAAATGGAGAGGAAGCCAAAAATTACCGATTCGCTCATCCCCTAAGGAGAAGCAGGGATACTTCTGTTATGTTTCCTGAATGCAAGACTAACAAAGGAATCCTCTAGCCCACTTTCATTGGCTGCCTGGAAGGCAAGTCTGGCAATCAGCTGGAGGTCGCCGAAATGGTGCCCCCTCTTTTCCATGCACAGAAACTGACTGGTCTGACAGCTGAATTGTATTTAAATATTAGCAATGTGATAGTGTCCGCCATTGGCCCTGAGGGCAGCAGGCTAGTTATGCGAGTGAAGGACAGCCACCAGACACACATAGCTGTTCTGTTGCCTCACTCTTCCTAATGGCAGCAATTGCAGGCACATATTTATTTCAAAAAATTATACACTGCTTGATTGTAAACCCCCCCCCCCCAAAACCCTCAAAAACCTCAAAGCTGTTTTCAAAAGGAGTAAAGCAATAAGATTGTACAGATTCATTTCAGCATTGATTAATTGTTTTCACTAATATCCTGCCTTTATCCCAGCGAGGCTCACAACATGAATTAAAAAACAGATACAGCTTTTTTTAAAACAACAACAACAACAACAAAACCCACACAATCAATTATAAATCGTTTGTAATAATTAAATTACTGACCATATTGAAAACAGCACTCAGCCCAAATAGCTGTAAACCGTTTAAAAGCACAACAAAAGGAGAAGGAAATCTATACCCCCCATGACCCTGCCACAAGAGCCAGTTAGTGGCCAAAGGCCTGTTGGAGCAAAGAGGTCTTTGCCAGTTGGCCCAAGGAAAACAGAGAGGGGGCCAGCTGAGCTGCCTGTAGGAGGGAGTTTCACAATCTAGGGGCAGCCACTGAGAAGGCCCTGTCTTGTGTCCTCAGCAAATGGACCTGTGTGGGTAGTGGGACCAAGAGAAAGATCTCCCCTGAAGATCTCAAAACCGAGGCAAGTCCCTAAAGGGAGATATGGTCCTTCAGATATTTCATGGTTATTTTCATATTTCATATATTTTTGCAGGACACAGCTGCTGATAACTTATTTGAATATGTGCATGCATTAAGTTTCTGGCCTGTGCATTACCTTGACCCCATTTTCATGCTTTGTGAGTGTGATTTATTCAAGTGAGCTTGGCCTTTTGCTGCAGGGCCAGTCTACCCAGCAGTCAGAAACACTCAGAAGTAGCTGAGCAGAGCAATATCAATTAAAGCTGGCAATCCGATGTGACATTTCACGCTTGTACAAGTCTGGGATTCTGCTCAGAACCCTAGAAAAATTAAATGGCCATCGTATTTCAACATCCCATTTTTATAGACATGTGCTCACGTAGCAGGACTTTCCAAAGTCATTGTGTAAATGAAGAGCGCTACTTTGGGATCTGGGCAAAGTCACCCATTCTTCCTATGCTCTTAGATCTAGCTCCAAGCATCATGCGACTCAGCTATACAGCTGAAGACATAACGTTTTAAGTGCATTATACAAATGTAACACTAGATGGTGATGATGAGCTAATGGCAAATTCCATATATGCTTTACAGCTTTTTTAAATTTATATAAAGCCTTTTCACAGCCTCTTTTATATCTGTGTAGATTCAGCCAGGGACAGCCAGGACTCCAGCATTTCATTAGCTGCATGAAAGAGTCCTGCAACAACATCTGAGCATGCAAAATGATCGGGGGGGGGGGGGCAGAACTACTCCCCTATGAAAAAAGGTTGCAGCGTTTTGGACTTTGCAGCTGTTCTCAACCTGTGGGTCCTCGGATGTTGTTGGACTGCAACTCCCATCACCCCTGAGCTCTGGCCTTGCTAGCTAGGGGTGATGGCAGTTGTAGTTCAACAGTATCTGGGGACCCACAGGTTGAGAAAGGCTAGTTTAGAGAAAAGGAGAGTAAGAGTTTGCAAAATGATGCATGGCATGGAAAAAGTGGATAGAGAAAAGTTGTTCTCCCTGCCTCACCACACTAGAACTCAGGGGCATTTAATGAATGTTTGAGGATTCAGGATGGATAAAATGAAGTCCTTCTTCATGGAGCATGTAGTTAAACTATGGAACTCCCTCCTACAGGAGGCAGTAACGACCATCAGTTTGAATGGCTTTAAAAGAGCATGAGACAAATTCATGGAGGAGAGGGCTATTGATAGCTACTAGCCACAATGGCTCTGCTCTGCTCTCCTAGCCAGAGGCAGCAATGCTTTGGAATCCCAGTTGCTGGAAACTACAGGAGGGGAAAAGGTTCTTGTGCTCAGGTCCTGCTTGCAGGCTTCCCTTTGGAGAATCTCATTGGCATAGCTGTCAATGTTTCCCTTTTTTAAAGGGAAATTCCCTTATTCCGAATAGGTTTCCTCGCAAGAAAAGGGAAAAGTTGACAGCTATGCTCATTGGCCACATTGAGAACAAGATGCTAGACTAGATGGGCCATTGGCCTGATCCAGAAGACTGGACACCAAGCAGAGGACACACCATATTTATGTTACAGCTGAAACTTGGTGGCCACTCTAGATAGAGCCATGCTGTGTTCTTTGATTTTGATTTGTTTGCAATGGGGCTGAGTCAACATAGGAAGCTGCTGCATTCTGAGTGAGGCCATAGGTCTGTAGAATTTGGGGGGTGACTGGACAACATCTGGAGGGCCACAGTTTCCTCACCCACAACCCGAGGTTCCCAACATCTGCACAAGCTGCAGTATAGCCATGCTAATGTTGGGATGAACACTGAAGTCACATCCTGGTGCCTGGATTGCTGCCAGTTCCCAGCTGCCTCCAGGGCTGCAAGATTCATTTTGCCATTTCGAAGTGGGCTTGATTGAGCCATCCTCCGCATCACACCGTGGCAGGAGGCCTGACCCTGCCACGAGCATCCTGAAAATCTTAAGTGCATCTCACACCTGTCGGAATGTACAAAACCGAGCCGGGCACGGCCAATGATCCCACCGCTCTCCATCATCATGAAAGCCCTTCCTATGCATCCGCAAAAGCTGCAAAGGCTTCAGGGGAACGGCAGGACCTTCCGCCTGAAAGTGATTAACCAAGCTCTGTCTGTGGTGAAGGAAAGGAAGGCAGCAGAGAACGAGAGAAAATGCCTTTCTCAGTGTGCACCGACTGATTACAAAGCAGAAGAATGGGAGGAGAGAAAATGGGAATGGAAAGAAGCTTGACAGCCCATGGAGAAGTATTTCAGCTCCAACACAAAACATTTGCTGGTAATTATAGAATAACCTTCATTTAAATGCAAATAAGCCAGTAATTAAGATAAGGGCCCTGTCATTTGCCAGCCCCCCCCCCCCCTTGGCAGCTACAGATTTTTGAGACATTCCCCACTTTTATTGATGAGCTGCCAAGATGCATGATGAATGTGAGGGGCAAAGGGGGAGTCCAGGAGTCAGTAATAATAATAATAATAATAATAAGAGGACTGTGGGAGAGCATGATTTTCCACCATACACAACTATTCTTCCCTCCAGTTTCACTCCCTCTAATAGTGAGCTCAAGTGGCAAGTGCCAATAAGCCTGTTTGCAGCCAAGATGGGGCTGTCTGGAACCCTGAGCAGCAACGCTTGACATAGCCAATCTTTTGTTCCCAGATGCCACTAATATGAGAAGCGTAGACCCTCCTATTCACCTCGCAGAACTACAGTTCCCAGAAAAGTTTGATGGTCCATCCCTCTTCCCAGAGAACTTTGAGAATCATAGAGAATCTGTGAGTGTCTGCTGAGCAAACTACACTGCGCAGGATTCTTTGGCAGAAGCCATCACTGTTTGAAGTGGCATGATGCTGCTTTAAATGCACAGTCCAGACAGGGTCTTATTGACTTTGTAGGGCTGACACATCACCACACACTCTCAGGCAGATCACCCCCAGACTGTCAGTAACTGGTGGGTGGGATTCAGGCACGTTCCCGGGAATTTCTTGCAAAGAGGACTACTGGTCTCTGGACTCAGCTAGATTGGTAAAGAAAGAATGTTTTATATGCATTGCATTTGCATTATAACACTGTGACACCAGATGGCGCTGCGGAGTTCCGTTTTTGCTAACACAATTTCTCAAGGCGTTTTCCTGAAATGCTTCTTTGATGTAAAAGGTAAAGGTAAAGGAACCCTGGACAGTTAGGTCCAGTCAAAGGTGCTCATCTTGCTTTCAGGCCAAGGGAGCAGGCATTTGTCCACAGCTTTCCGGGTCATGTGGCCAGCATGAATAAACCACTACTGGTGCAACGGAGGACCGTGACAGCAGTGGCGTATCGTGGGTTGTCAGCACCCGGGGCAAGGCAAGTAATTTGCGCCCCCTAACCTGTGGATTTGCGCCCCCTAACCTGTGGATTTGCCCTAACCCCAGATGTTGCGCCCAGTGCGGCCGGCCCCCCCTGCACCCCCCACGCTACGCCACTGCGTGACAGAAGCCAGAGCACACAGAAACAGCGTTTACCTCCCCCCTGCAGCGGTACCTATATATCTACTTGTACTGGTGTGTTTTCGAACTGCTAGGTGGGCAGGAACTGGGACAGAGCAATGGGAGCTCACCCCATTGCGGGGATTCGAACCACCAACCTTCCGATCGGCAAGCCCAAGAGGCTCAGTGGTTTAGACCACAGCGCCACCCGCAACCTGAAACTCTTCTTTGATGTGTCTAGATCCAGCCTCTGTTGCCCTGATGCAGTGGTTTCCCAAAGTGGGTGTTGACACCCCCTGGAGGTGGTGGGCTTACCTAGGGGTGTACTAAGTGGCAAGAGGGCATCAGGGGGGCACTGGAGGTGCAAATGACTACAGTGGTACCTCGGGTTACATACGCTTCAGGTTACAGACTCCGCTAACTCAGAAATAGTACCTCAGGTTAAGAACTTTGCTTCAGGATGAGAACAGAAATCGTGCTCCGGTGGTGCGGCAGCAGCGGGAGGCCCCATTAGCTAAAGTGGTGCTTCAGGTTAAGAACAGTTTCAGGTTAAGAACAGACCTCTGGAATGAATTAAGTTCTTAACCTGAGGTACCACTGTATCCAATTTTGATAAGTAGGAATTGCTGGATCAAGTTCATCAGTTTTGTTACCTTCATTAACCTAAATAGTTTTAATTGGATTTTGAATAAATGTGCAATTAATTGTTACTGTTATGAATTCTGTTGTGCTACTGCCTTCCTTAGTGGGTTATGCAAATAGCTATTCTGAGAAATTCTTTTTATAGAGTTGGGGGCATTGGGGATCAGTTTGGTGCCCTGCTGTCCTGCTGCAACAAATGTACTAAAGACACACACAGAAAACACAACCCCACAGACATATTACAGTTCAGAAAGCGACAAGGAAACGCCCTAAAAGTGTGGAATGAACAGATGATGAATGGGCAGAAGTGTAAATGCCCTACGAACGAACTAGAATGGATGGTCATTGTCATATAACAGGTCCATGAACAAATCAGAACAGATGCTCAAGAAAGACCGGACACAATTTAACCTCTGCATAAGCTTTGTGCAAGCAAATCAGGATGAACGCTCAATAAACAAAGTGCCTGGAGGCACCCCAAGCCCCCCCCCCCCAGATTGGGTCTAATAATGATGGACTTAACCCATTCTTACACTGGCAGAGTAATTAAAAAAAAAAATTACCTACACTGATTTTTTTTTTTTAGTCCACATATTTTCCTGTGAAATAACACCTGGGTTAGAAAGCTCAGGAGCTCCTGTCTCTGCTGCTACCTTTTTCATTTCTAGACTGACAGTGACACACACTTCAGAATCACAGCAACATGAAAATCTTGGATATCTGAATTGTATTCTACTGTGGGGGGGGGGCAGCAATTGCTTGTCCACCAAAGAAGACGAGCAGAAAAGGCTTAAAAGCTATCCAAAATATTCCTTCTTCAGAGTAAAGATGTTCAGGCTTTCTCTTTGCCTGATTGGCTAGACCTGGTTATCTGTTCTTATTATCCTTATTAATTAACTTATTACCCGCCAGGTTGCAGCATTAGAAACAATATTAGAATCATTTTAAAACAGTTTACAACCATAAGTTTCATCAAACTTACACGCCAATTGAATCTAAAAGAAAGTAGTTTTTCAAAGAGAATAAAACAATAAAAGCTATCAGCGAAAACAGTAAAAACAACTCCTTAAAACGTTCAAAAGGTAAAAGTAGCAATAAACTAAAAGCAGATTAAAACACCCATCAACATTGTGCGTGTGTGGGTAGGCTTGCCTGAACAAACATGTTTTTAGCAGGCTCCGAAAGGAGTACAGTGAAGGACTGATGTCAACAGGTAAAGAGTTCCAGTGTGTAAGTGCTGCCACACTAAAAAAAAACAATTCATCTAAATGTCAGATCAGTTGCTTGCCTAAATGCCAGTAATTGCCATAACTTCATTTGTAGGCTCAAACTGCTGAAATTGGGAGTAGGCTAGTTTCTCGCAACAGAAAAGGGAAGGTGAGTGCCTGCCTTCTTTGACTTATATCTCAGGTTCTACAAGTGCTAAGAATTTATTACAGTGGTTACATATGCTTCAGGTTACATACGCTTCAGGTTACAGACTCCGCTAACCCAGAAATATTGCTTCAGGTTAAGAACTTTGCTTCAGGATGAGAAAAGAAATTGTGCTCCGGTGGCGCGGCGGCATCGGGAGGCCCCATTAGCTAAAGTGGTGCTTCAGGTTAAGAACAGTTTCAGGTTAAGAACGGGCCTCTGGAACGAATTAAGTACTTAACCCGAGGTACCACTGTATTTTAAAATCTGGGATTCTGTGGAGATCATGGCTCAGGGTGGGTGGCTTATGCTAGTTGATAGTATCAGAAACAGAGCCTTAAATTAGAGATATTGCTGGATTCCTTCTTCAGCCAGAACCTCAGTTAAATCTGAGGAGCTCCTCAGTTTGGGGATGAATTCTTTCTGGACCGAACTCAACATTTTACCCTGCAAGAGGGATGGAGGACAGTTTCCAGCTTGGGGGCCACATTCTCTTCTGGGGAACCTTCTAGGGGCCACATGCCTGTGGTGGGTGGGCCCAGGGGTGAAAGCAGGTGGAGCCATGCATGCAAATTTATTACTTTTGTGCAGAGCTTTCTACATGCACTCACACGCCCTTCTCTATCCTCCATCCAGGCTGGCAGGAGGAAAGATGAGAGTTCAAGGACGTATTCTAGCCATCCAAAAATCCTTGGGGTGCAAAGTAGGGGTGTGTGGCTTTAGGAGAATTCCAAGGGCCACAAACGGGGAACTGGGGGCCACATTTGGCCTCCATGTCTGAGTTTATGCACCCCTAACCTGCCAGGATTTCAACTTAACAGCATAGAAGGGATTCATAGAATCATAGAATTGTAGAGTTAGAAAAGGTTCCTCATGAGCTGCCGTGGACTGGGAAAACAGGGCAGATCTACACCAGTCCTATGCACATAAGCTGGATGCTTCCCCCCCACATTTTAAAAGGGACCATTTGATAGAGACCAAAGAGAAGAGAGAGCTCCCCCCACAACACAAGTGAGGCACTAGAAGCACACATGACGCCACACGCCCTTGCGCTTCCTTCAAAAAAATACCCTTGCAAATGACAAACCCCGAGTGCTGTAGATAGTCAGCGTGTGTGTGGATATAAATATATGTGTAATACACACAGATATGTGTATGTATCTGCTGTTGCTGTAGACACTAATGGCTTTCGATGACAGTTGTGGTCAAATTGCAATTGACGGGTTTTATGCTAGAAAATATATTGCATGAAAACATCTCCCTGTGGGTAATGTCTGGTGTCTGCCTGCACTTTTGCGAGATTGGAAGTTTCTCTCCTCGCACCTCTCGGTCCCTGCGTTGTTATCACGGTTACCATCACCGTGATTGGTGTGTGTTTTCAGGGCTCCCCCTCCCTCCACCCCACCCCAGAATAAAGGAATGGAAATGAACAGCAATTCCCTGAAAATGCTGTGCTCTGGAGCGACAGCCATTCCCAGAAAGGTTAGTCTGTAACCTTTACTTAAACTGTCTCAATCTGTATTAAATGTTATCTGTTTGCCTGGCGAAAAGATGTGTGAGTCAAGGGAGATGAGATGCCTCTGATTGTGTTTATCTACAGCTTTGAAAGGGTGTTTGAGGGATTAACCGGGGAGCCCAAGAGGGCTGGAGCAGTTCGATAAAGAGCCTGTTCTGCACCATCTCCAGTCTAAATTGTACAGCCAGTGGAATCCAGGTTTTGGGTAGGAGGGTTTTTTTTATACAGCGCAGTGGCCTCCCTCAAACAAACAGCCAGTTCATTGCTAGAGTGACATGTGTAATGACTATCTTGCAAAGAACCATCCCAGCAGCACAGACCAGGGCTGACCTCAACACAAACACACACACACACACACAACTACCATTGCTGCATTGGTAAAAACAGGCTTAAAAAGGTAAAGGGACCCCTGATTGTTAGGTCCAGTTGTGACCAACTCTGGGGTTGTGGCACTCATCTCGCTTTATTGGCCGAGGGAGCCGGCGTACAGCTTCCGGGTCATGTGGCCAGCATGACTAAGCCGCTTCTGGCAAACCAGAGCAGCGCATGGAAATGCCGTTTACCCTGACCATTAGGTCCAGTCGCAGACGACTCTGAGGTTGCGCGCTTATCTCGCTCTATAGGCCGAGGGAGCCAGCATTTGTCTGCAGACAGCTTCCGGGTCATGTGGCCAGCATGACTAAGCCATTTCTGGTGAACCAAAGCAACACACAGAAACACCGTTTACCTTCCCGTTGGAGCAGTAGCTATTTATCTACTTGCACTTTGACATGCTTTCGAACTGCTAGGTTGGCAGGAGCAGGGACCGAGCAATGGGAGCTCACCCCATCGCGGGGATTCGAACCGCTGACCTTTTGATCAGCAAGTCCTGGCCTCTGTGGTTTAACCCACAGCGCCACCTGCGTCCCTTTAAAAAAACCAACAGGCTTACATAGACATAATTTATATTGTTCTTATTTATTCTTTTAAGGGACGTGGGTGGCGCTGTGGTCTAAACCACAGAGCCTAGGACTTGCAGATCAGAAGGTTGGCAGTTTGAATCCCTGCAATGGGGTGAGCTCCCATTGTCTGGTCCCAGCTCCTGCCCACCTAGCAGTTTGAAAGCAGGTCAAAGTACAAGTAGATAAATAGGTACTGCTCCAACGGGAAGGTAAACGGTGTTTCTGTGTGTTGCTTTGGTTCACCAGAAATGGCTTAGTCATGCTGGCCACATGACCCGGAAGCTGTCTGCAGACAAATGCTGGCTCCCTCGGCCTATAGAGCGAGATAAGCGCGCAACCTCAGAGTCGTCTGCGACTGGACCTAATGGTCAGGGGTACCTTTACCTTTACCTATTTATTCTTTTATAAACCACTGAATTCCAAAAATGGGCTTCTAAGCAGTTTGCAAAGTTTAAAGCTAGTAGTGTGAACATGAAAATATAACCGCCCATATATAAATATGCAGCAAAACAACAACTTTTGGCATTTGTCTGTCTCGAGAGACAATGGAGTATGCCTCTGGGGGTGAAGCCAATTTGCCGTGTGAGCAGCATAGAAGTGACCTGCCTGAGTCCCTGACAAAGCAACTGAAACAAGCTGCTGGGAGTTGTTTTTTCTGAGGAAGGGAACTCACAGGTTTTTCATGGAATGAACATCCCATCATTCTGTTCTCGGCTGGTATTGAACAATGACTTCTTGAATGTTTGGAGCATTTTAGGCAATTAAATTAACTGGAACCTGCTTTGCAGCAGTAAATACAGGTGTGACTGGCAAAGATGCCATGTTATGATGAAAAAAGACATCTCTTCTAAAGTGACACTCTTACGCACTCTTATTTGGGAGAAAGTAAGAACACAATGGGACTCGTTACAGGACAGCCTAATGCATGTTTATTTGGAAGTAATTTGGATGGAAGTGGTTTTGAACACACACTATAATGCTGCTGAATGTATATTTAAGCAACTCACATTTAAACAACTCATATATGGGGCATACTATTAAATATATACTTTTAATGTATTTTTTGTATTTAAAATGTTTATAGGTTGCTTCTCTGAAAGCAAATTCCTTCCAGGAGGACTTCTAAGCTTCATGCAATCAGTTCAAAGGTCTGAAGTGGGCTTCTAAATGAGTTCCATTGAACACTCTTCGATCACTTCCAGATGACCTGCTTATTGAACGTTCATCCTGATTTGTTTGTAAGGAGAGTCAATGGCACTGTCAATTTAAGAAGGAGTCATTCAGATTTGCTTGCAGGCAGGTGACATGTTGTGTCAAAGCAAGTGCTATTATCCCACACTTTCCAATGCATTTTGTAGAATCATAGCATCATAGGGTTGGAAGGTACCCAAAGGTCATCTATTCCAACCCCCTGAATGATAGGAGTCACAGCTAAAGAAATCCTGTTTAAAAACTCCCAATGAAGGAAGGCCCACCACCTCCCGAGGCAGTTTGTTCTGCTGTCGAACAGCTGTTAACATCAGAACGTTCTTCCTGGTGTTTACGCAGAATCTCCTTTCTTGTAACATGAAGTCATTGGTTTGGGTTCTACCAATTTTTTATAAATAAAAATTATTATTATTATTATTATTATTATTATTATTATTATTATTACCATACAGAGCAGGAGAAAACAAGCTTGCTTCATCTTCCATGTGACAGCCTTTCAGATATTTAAAGATGGCTATAATCGCACCTCTCAGCCGCCTCTTCTCTAGGCTAAACATAGTGAACTCCCTCAACTGTTTCTCAGAAGACTTGGCTTCCTAACCTCTTGGTCACTCTCCCTGCACACATTCCAGCTTGTCGATATATTACTTAAACTGTGTTGCCCAGAACTAGACACAGGACTCCAGGTCTAAGGCAGAGTAGAGTGGGACTATTACTTTTCTTGATCTAGACATAATAATCTCTTGATGCAGCCTAGCTTTTTTTTTTTTTTTTTGCAGCTGCATCACATGGTTGACTCATGTTAAGCTTGTGGTCCACCAAGACCCCTAGATCCTTTTCGCATGCCCCGCTAGTAAGCCAGGTGTCCCCCATCCTATACTTTTGCATCTGGTTCTTCCTGCCTAAGTGCAGAACCTTACGTTTGTCCCTATTGAAATTCATTTTGCTGGCTTGGGCCCAGTTCTCCAATCTGTTAAGGCCGTCTTGAATCCTGATTCAGTCTTCTGAAGTATTAGCTACTCTTCCCTGTTTAGTGTCATCTGCAGATTTCATGAGTGTACCCTCAATTCCTTCATCCAAAGACATTTTTAAAGATTTTGAACAACACCAAGCCCAGTACAAAACCCTTCACTTTTCCCTGTCACTTCTCTTATTGCAAAAAGCCTGATCTCCAGGGAAGAGTGTTTCTTGCACAAGACCCCTGAAACAACTAGAACTGCACCATTTGCCAGCATGTGAGTGAACCTCAACTGAAAATAGAGACAATCTGGAAGTACCATTAGAAGCCATTCAGTGATGGAGAAGCCTGTGAAGTGTGAGATTCCCACTCAGCATACTCACCTGAATGCATTTTTAGACTCTCTCTTCAGAGTTTTCCTGAGAAGGCCAGGTTGGAGCAGGAAAGGGAGGAGATGCTGGAAAGGGAGGAGATGTCATGGTGCATGTCTTTCCTGCAAAGTTTTTAATAATAGCAATGGATGAATAAATAGGGCTACTCTCTGCCTAGGAAACAGATGCTGCAATTCCTGGACCTATTGAACCTGGGTGTGAGCAGACGCGGCTAGGATCACACTGTTAATGGTCACAGGCCCCTGACTGCCATTTCCTTTTAATTGGGCAGGAAAAGAACCCCAGAGGTCATTTTCACACATGGCTCTTAAACTGGCCACTGAATTTTCCAGCTTCTGTCATTCAGATGTAATACACTGGGTGAAATGCACATTCAGTTTGACAGATTGTGCTCTTGCACACTTTATCCTGCATTTTATAAGGGGTAATTATCCACTAATTGTCACAAACCCTTTTTTTGTTTTTTGTTTTTGCAGTGTTGCAATCCTTTCGAGGAAAAAAAGAGAAAGCTTATTTCTGTCAATTACCCTCATTTGCCCTTAGTCACCCTTGCCCTCTCTTGCCATCATTAATTGAATCATGTAGCCAAATTGGATTGGCTACATAGCATCAGGATGTCATCCCATTAACTATGTGATCCTTCACTGACCGGATCCCTTAAGGATCCAGGAAAAAGGAAGAAGCAGAAGCTAGGAGAAAGTGATGCTAAAGTAGATAACGTAGACAAAGGAAGCATCTTCCAGAAGGAACCTAAACCCCATTCAAAATGAAAATGTAATGTATTTGATGCTGCCAGTGGCAGGAATCAGAATGCCCTGTGGGCGATATGCATGGTTTCATGTAATTCTTCGACCACTAGATGGCGAACGTTTCCTAGGCAAATGTAGACAGCCGGCCATTGATGCTGCCATAGATATGGCAGAGTCTGGATTAACATAGTTTTTCATTCCGATTTTCATACGGTTGTAGGCTCGGACAGGTCTCCTGCACTCACTCAACGATTTTGCATTGCACTTGCTGTTTTGTATCCATAATCTTGCAATCAAGGAAGGAAGGCCTGGCTTGTGTCCAAATGGAACTGCTTAACTGCATGAATATTTTTTGTTGTTAAATTCATGTAGCCAGCCATAGCTTGAAAGAGTCTGGAGTGGTGATATCTCCTGATCTCAGGAGGCAGAGGCACTGTCACCTTAAGGGTCATATTCCCTTCCAGGCAGCCTCATGCCGGCCACATACCAGTCCTGGGTGGGGCCAGAGGTAAAACTGGGCTTGGTGGTACACTAGTTTCTGTGCTCACTATTTTCTGTTCTTCATCCAGGAAGGCAAGAGGCATTGTGGGAGTTCAAGGACACATTCCAGCCAGGCAAAAAACACTCAAGGAGTGTGTGCAGCAGAGCTGTGCACCAGATTCGGTTGCCTGACCTCAAAAAGGATATTGTAGAGTTGGAAAAGAGTCAGGAAAGGGAAACCAAGATGGTCAAGGGGATAGAGTGAGTGAGCCTCCCAGGAAGGAGGACTGCAGCATTTGGGGCTTTTTTAATTTAGAGAAAAGGCAAGAAAGAGGCAACACGATAGAAATTTATAAACGCATGGCATGGATATAGCGAACAGAGAAAAGTTTTTCTCCCTGGGAGAAGAGAAGGTTGAAGAAGACTGGAAGAAATTTAAGACTTATTTTAAAAAGTACTGCAATTTGGTTGAATGTTAAGAAGGATGCTAGATCATAAGTAATTGACCACCACTAAATTAGATGGAATTAGGATGATAAGTAGATCGAGGAAAATATAAACCATTGGGAGAACGATTAGATTATGTTTAAAAGAATGGGATTTAAGAATTTAAATAAGATGATAATTTGCTGGTTAAAACTTAAGATGATGTAAGTGGGAGCGGGAGATGTGAGGGAGTCCAAAGAGGTTTTGAAAATATGCTATGATATATGTTATATTGGTGATTATTTTTGAATTTGTATTTAAAAAATCTTAATAAATATTTATTAAAAAAGAAAAAAAAGAAAAGTTTTTCTCCCTCTCATCCAGTGCTTTCCCCCCCTAAAAAAAATGTTTAGGGGTACTCTCATTTTGACTCAAGAAAACCACCATTTTATAGTTCAAATCAGGAAAAATAAATACCGTAAATGGACAAAAGTACAAAGATTCACAAAATATTTAGGGGTATGTGCCCCTCTGCATCCCCCCCCCAGAAAAAAAGCACTGCTCTCTTCTAACACTAGAATTTGTGGGCTGAATGTGGGAAGATTCAGGAGAAATGAAAGAAAGGACTTCTTCACACAGAGCAGAACTAAACTATGGAACTCCCTCCCACCAGAAGGGGGCATTATCTTATCTCCCCCCCCCCCACTTGCATTTTTCCAGTCCGGTCAGTGGGGATATTTAATGAATCATTGGTAAAGCACATGCGTTGCACACAAAAAGGTCCCAGATTCAAACCCAAAGAGGTGTGATATGGTAGAAGTTTATGTATGGCATGGAGAAACTGTGCAGGAAAAGTAACACTAGAATTCGTGGGCATCCAATGAAGCCGAATGTTGGAAGATTCAGGATGGATATTGCAAAACAGAGTTGAACTATGGAACTCCTACCCACAGGAAGTAGTGTTGGCCACCGACTAAGATGGCTTTTTAAAAAAGGATTAGGCAAATTCATGGAGGAGGAGAGAGCTATCAATGGCTACTAGCCAGCTCTGCTCTGCTCTGTCTCCACAGTTGGAGGCAGCAATGCTTCTGAATGCCACTTCCTGGAAAACTACCAGAGAGTAGATGTCTCTGGCATCTGGGACTCTCTCAGGCCACTCGCCCTCCTGGATCAGGATCACACTGCTCCCCAGCCTTGCCTTGCACCCTCCTCAAATATTTTCAAAACCCTGGATGAATATTTTGAGTGTGAAGATACTGCTGTGCAAAAGGTAACATTCACATTTGTCGCTCTGCCCCTTTTTGCCTCTGCCTCTGCCCATCAATGCTATGTTCCCCCCTACCCATGAACGTTTGCCCAGCAGGAAAGGCAGCCCCACCAGGCTGGAAGAAAAAAACCTCCTCCTGTTCTAACCGGAAAGGGCAGTGTTATGTATTGAGTTGAATAGGATCCAAAATGCAGCAGTCTGATTGGTCCTAGAACAATAGGATTCAGAATGCAGCAGTCTGATTGGTCCTAGAACAATAGGATTCAGAATGCAGCTGTCCTAGATTGGTCCCAGAACAATGCAGCAGTATGATTGGTCCGCAGGAGCCACCCAATCCAGCTCCAGGTGGAAGTGAATCCACAACCTGATTGGCCTACAGGAGAATCCCCGAATTAGCCAATCACGTGCAACCCATTGTGTAAATAATGTATATAAAGCAGATATTGTGGGGGAACTTCCATTGCTCCTCACCACTATGAGCTGAATAACGAGCATGAAATCCACTCTTGACTCCGAGTGTATTTGAAGTGAGGATTGCAAAATGACAAAACACAGGGTTAATAATGATAAAATCATAGAATTGTGGAGTTGGAAGGGGCCGTGAGAGTCATTTAGTCCAACCCCCTGCAATGCAGGGATCTTTTTGCCCAGCCATGGGCTTGAACCCACGACTCTGAGATTAAGAGTTGCAAGCTTTACTTACGGAGCTACCTCTACACATGCCCTTCTCTATATCCCCCATCCAAGCAAGCAAACAAGATGCACTGTCAGAGCTCAAGAGCAGATCCAGGACAAAACACTCAAAGAGAGAGAAAAACAAGGCAGGTGAGTGGTGTTGCTCAGGAGGGGGTGTGGCCTTGGGAGAGTCCCGGGGGCCAGGCAGAGAGGTACACAGGGCCACATTTGGCCTCTGAACCTTGGGGTGCAATGCCAGTTTGGGTGGCCCTCTGCAATGCCACTTTGAGTGGCCCTCTTCTTCTCTTGCTTCATTTTATATAGTTGCGGTGTCCCCTGCGGCACCCCTGAGGCTCGCTCTTCCCTAAATCTGCCTCTGACCTGAAGTTCTCTGCTCCTGAGTTGCCAGGGACTGGTACCATGAAATAGGCAGATAGGAGGAGCTGGAGCGCTTGCCATGATTGGCATTGGAATTAGCCCCGCCTCTGTCCCAGGTCCGTGCCTCAAGACGGAGAGTGCGTCCGGGGAGCTGCTAAAGCCACGTTCTTCCATGTCGCTCTGTCATCACCCCTCCCCCCCCCCCGTGCGTGTGTTTTGTTCCTGTAAGGTGCGTGGGTGGTTCTTTGCTTTGTGTGTTTGAGCTCCATTAAAAAATTAATGCACAGGAAATATCAAACAAGCGTTCAAAGCAATTTTTCATTACAAAAAAAAAATGGGGGGGGGGGGGAATCAAACTCCACCACCAGTCGCCGGATTTGTCAGAAATGGGAAAACAAAGCTTTACAAAAGGAGCGGTAATCAATAAATCATCGCCAGTCACACATCTAAATAGCTCTGTGCGGCGTGGCACGCAATTAGACAGCTAATGATGGCGAAAACGCCCTTGCGCGCAGCGAGAAAGCCTTCCCCTGGGAAATTTCGCTGCCTCTGCTCATTTATAACAAAGCTGCAGGCTTGCCTAGAGGTGTTACAGATCAAGCCGCAACAACCTCCGAGAGATGGAGGACTCTATTTTCCTGAGGAGGGACGAGACCTAGCGAACACGAGGCTCCATTTGCATGGCTTCAAGCGCTGCACTGGGGTGTCTCGGGAGAGAACGGAAGCAGACCCCGTACTACTCACGAGGAAGCCACCCAGCTGAACGGAGCTCTGCCTTTTGGGCTCCTGAGGCAATGCCCTGCGACAGTCGCTCCCCGGATGTCGGACTGCAATGCCCAACTGACTTAATCAATGGAAGTGGAAGGGAGTTGTAGTCTAACCACATCTGGGAACTCAAGACTGAAGGACGCATCCCTGACTTTGCAAGGGAAGAGAGGGTTCTTCCCTGACTATGTTGTTTCTCTGCTTTCATCTGTCCTGCTTTCTGCTTAATCTTAGAAGGAATCCTCTGTATGAACTGCTGTCCAGTCTTAGTCTAGATGAAACATAAAGAACCAAAATAAGAAAAGGATCTTGAAGTTGTGTATCCACAGTTAACGGCAGCTGGAGAGTAGACTCTGAGGAGGCACGCAGGTCGCCTGGCTACAGTCTCCGCCACTATGCTGAGATGTGTTTGGAGTCCTGTTCATAAATTGTGGCAATTTGGTTTAATTTGGCACCTGTGCATTTAAATTAGCAGGTGCAAATTCTATGCAAATCTCTGCCCTCTTTTCTTGGTGATGCATTTCCTCTGCTTTGGTGGCACATAAAGTGGCCACCCGAGTCCTGCTCGTCCTGAATTCTAGGTTAATGAGGATAATTTAGAAAATTGATTCTGGGAGCAGGTCCCATTCAGTTTCCGGGACCTCCAGTTCCTTCAGCATGCTCAGCTGCAGGGGCATCAGCTCTTGGGGGCTGAGCTGTTTTGGCCTCCCCCAGGATCCTTTCAGAGGGGACCAGCCCCCCCCCTCCAATGTGGATGGGGTGAAAGAGGCTGAGCTCCTCCTCCTGCTGCTGCAGTGGCCATCCTCCTGATGATGCAACGTTGTAAGTGTGATGCCACAAGTGATGCCGGGACCCCTCAATTTCTGAAGCAAGTTGGCTCCTCTGCTCAGCTGTCAGGAGCCAGAGTCAGGAGTATGTAGATCCGCAATATAAATACCAGTCTCAGTGAAGTTAATTCTGTATGCAAAGAAACCACAACAGCGCAGGCCTAGTGATCACAGCAAGTCATCCCTGTCCTGTAAGCATTGCCCCAATGAGGCAGTTGCAATGACTTCCTTTCCATTAGACTCCTCCTCGGGTCCTTCCCAAGCAATCTCAGGCTCCTTCATCTAGTCTCTCATTGCTCCACCCTCTTCATTTATCTACGGGTTCTGGGAGACCTGTGGGAGGGGTCACAGCAGGAGAGGGAGACTCCCTGGTTTCTTTAGCAGCCTGCCTCATCTCTGTCTCCTGACCTCTCTCGTCTCCTGCCTCTGAGTCTGAACTGCTCTCTGCCACATGCTTCCCTGCTCACTAAACCCTGCTGCCTCTTCAGCTTCTGACACCTCCTCCCAGTCTGTGCCCTCTCCTCCCTCTGACCACTCATAGTCATCCCACCACCAATCCCCTGGCTCTAAGCCTTCATTCTTCCTTTGGGGGGTCCCCAGTTGGTACCTCCTACCACTCCTCTTCATACAGATGACAGGCTCCTCCTACCTTCTCCTGAGAAGACCCAAATGCCAGGTCAGGATAGGTCTCAGCTGTTCTGCAGGGTTTTCCTGCTCAGTGTCCGTCTTTCTTTCCTTCATGCCTGACACCTTGAACCCAGACAGTTGCAGATCAGTCTGGGCAATCCAGCCTGACCTGTAGCAGTCCATGTCTGTCTGTTCCCCAAAACACCAGAAGAGCCTGGGCTGGATCAGGCCAATGGCCCATCTAGTCCAGCATCCTGTTCTCTCAGTGGCCAACCAGATGCCCTAATGGGAAGCCCAAGAGCAGCTCTCCCCTTCCGCAGTGGCTTCCAGCAACTAGTATTCAGAAGCATTGCTTCCTCGGACTGTCCGGTATTGAACAATGACATTAAATGTTGTCCGATATCAGTTGATAGGCTGAGGTTACAATGCAACGGTGCCAGAGCTAGAGTGACTCTTTATCCATCTATGATGTATACCCAGCGTATGCTAAATGCCAGCCAGGAAGATGCAGCTTTAATAATAGGATCCAGCCATTACTGGCTTGTCACTCACAAGAGTCATCTTTCTGGGGGCCTGTCAGGTCGCTGAGAAATGCAGCAGATCCCCTAATGCCACACAGCACCTCAGGCTGGAAGGAAAAGGTTTGCGACAGCCTCAGGTAGAAGATTCCTTGTTTGGTCCTGGCTCAGATGAGAGCAAGGGCATCAATAACCCACCTGCATGGCTCTTGGGGGGTTTGACGGTGCAGTGGGTGGCAGCAGCGAGGAGAGGCAGGAAGAGATTTAAATAACCCAAGATAGCCCATTTGTATTCTCCCGACATCTCCGTCTGCAGCCCAATCGCTAGAGTTGGATGCCTTGAGCAATCCATAGTTGCTATAACAACTAACAAAGTGTAATTAGTCAAAGAGGGAAGGGAAAAGGAGCCCCAAATAACAAATGAAAATAATAAAAAAGGAAAGGATTTTGGAAATTTTGTTTTGTTTTGTTTCAGAAACACTCCTAGGGAGCATACTGCAGAAGTGATTTCAGGTGCCTCAGATGGGGGGGGGGAGAAACATCCACAAGATTTGTTACTACTGCTGTTTACCTACCTACAGGAATGATTGCCTATATCAGAGGTGTGGAACTGGTGGCCCTCCATAGTTTGATGGACTCCAATTTCCATCAGCCCTAGCCAGCACAGCCTATGGTCACTGATGATCGGAGTTGTAGTCCAGCAACATTTGGAGGGCCACAGGTCCCCGCCCCCCGGCCTCCATTAATGATAAGTTGAGGTTTTAAGTCAAAGGCTTCAAGATCCCCAAAGTACTTTAGGATGCCATTCAGCTCAGTTACACTCAGAGTATACCCACTGAAATTAATGACCAAGATTAGATGCTGATGAATTTTCAATATGCCCCCTTTTTTTTATCTCAATCTGTTCTGGCAATGTGGATAACTGAGATTAAGAATGGAAAAAAATGACGAGCTGAGATGAACCAAAAATGATGGATTTGCCCATCTCTGGGCACATCAAAGGGCATCAGACCTGGAGCCAGCTCAATGCACACATGCCTTTTAACTCGCCCCTAGCCAGGACTCAATTCACGTAATTGCATTCGCTCAAATGCATAAGAACCTAAGAAGAACCTTGCTGGTTCTGGCCATAGACCCATCTGGTCCAGCATCCTGTTCTCACAGTGGCCAACTGTGGGAAACCTGCAAGCAGGATCTGAGGACAAGAGTGCTTTCCCCCTCCTGTGGTTTCCAGCAACTGGTGTTCATAGCACTGCTGCCTCCAAGCATCACTGCATCTCCCAATGTCACATCCCTGTGTAGAGGGGGCTAGAAACAGAGGATAGTCTGGGAAGTAACAGCAGAGCCCTGGACAGTGGAAAGGCCTTGGGTGGAGGGAAATGGATATGTAAAATGAATTACAGTAGTTAAACCTGTACCATTGAGTCTTGCAGGAAGCTGTGTGATGAGAAGAGATTCAGACCTCCTTTAACAAAGGTGCAAGAGACTCAACAAGTCTCCTCTGTAAACTTGAGTAGACTTGTTTCTCTGAAGGGATCCTAATTTACTGCTGCATCCTACAGCAGCTATATGATAGGAAACTTTCACCTCCAGTTTTGATTAACCATGGTTTAGTGTTACAGCTAAACAGTAAACTATAGTCAGTTATAATTGTTCCCTTGAGGCCAATGTAGCCAACAACCTCCCTTGGACTTCTCCACAATTGCAATTTGTTAGCTCTATGTGGGCAGAGACCATCCTTTTCTTTTGTTCATGAAACTGTTAAATGTCATGCACACTAACAAAACAACACTGTTAAGCTACTGCTGTGTCTCCCATCCATAGTACTTTTTTTAGTGGGGGGAGTTAATAATTATTACCACTTGTCCATGGCCTGCTCAGGCAGGGTCAAGGGATGTCAGGTCTCATGTAGCAATAAATCCTGTGCCCTTGGACAGAAGGATTCATTTCTGGAGTCAAGAAATGGGTTGACTTTAGCCTGACATTGTATCAAGAGGTGGCAAGTTTGCTTTCCATTGGGCTGTCTAATCAGTTCAAAGGCGTGCACAGGCAAGCAGTTTTAGTTAGCCTCCTCACCTCAAGGTCTGCTCTATTAACCCATTTTGGGGATCTAAATAACTTCCTTTGGACTTTCTCCAGGGGGCACTTTTGTTCAGTCCATGTGTCACAGAAGAAAACTGGTAGGGCTGACAACCAATCCTGCCTAGCCAGTTTGTTTGAAGGTTTCTTCATATGACTGGAAACAGAATTGTTGTTAAGGAAAGCTCCTCCACTGGTATGTTTTTAAATATAATAATTACAATTTAGATCAGGAATGGGGAAACCTGTGCCGCTCCCCAATATTATTGGACTCCAACACCCATCAGCCCCAGCCCCCAGCAAGCGTGGCCAATGGCCAGCAATGATGGGAGTTGTAGCCTAACAATGCCTGGAAGGCCACATGTTCCCCCATCCCTGACTAAGTACCCATCTGTGCTATACATTTAAAGCAGCATAATGCCACTTTAACCAGTCATGAGTTCCCTGAGGGAATCCTGGGAGATGTGGTTTGTTAAGGGTGGCAAGAGTTATTAGAAGACCCATAGAGCAACAGTTCACAGAGTGGCTGAACAGCAAATCCTTCTTCCCGGGCAACTCTGGATAGATA
This sequence comes from Podarcis cretensis, assembly GCF_951804945.1. Classification (NCBI taxonomy): domain Eukaryota; kingdom Metazoa; phylum Chordata; class Lepidosauria; order Squamata; family Lacertidae; genus Podarcis; species Podarcis cretensis. The sequence goes on from NC_137185.1 coordinate 18,618,836, forward strand.
TGTAGTTCCTATTCAGATATCTAAATATCTTAAGTGCTGTTGCATAGAAGATGGAGTCAGCTTGTTTTCTGCTGCTCCAGAGGGTGGGACCCTAACCAATGGATTCAAATGAGAAGAAAGGAGGTTCCAACTAAACATTAGGGGAGAAAAACCTTCTGACAGCAAGAGCTGTTCTATTGGAATGGATTCCCTTGGGAGGTGGTGGACTCTCCTTCAACGGAGGTTTTTAAACAGAGGTTGGGTGGCCATGTGTCAGGGATGCTTTAGCTGGGATTCCTGCCTCGCAGGGGGTTGGTTCCTTGGGATCTCTTCCAACTCTACAATTGTATGATTCTAATCTATATTCCAACAAGATATAACTAGGAGTTATTTTTATTTTTATTTTTAAAGATTTAAGCCATGAAAGGGCTATCCATAACTCTTGACATTCACTGGCTGGAGGAAGTCAAGGGTACACCAGGGGTGTGACAACAGACACGGGTCCTTTTCTTCAATTTGGTGGCAACCTCATATTAACATGGAAAGGAAAATCCCATCTCTAATAAGTGTGACATGTGTACAAAGGCGTGGGCAATCATCTACAAAGTCACTGTTAAAAATGTTGGATCAAACAGCGGCAACACCACTATGAATGGTACATGTAGAAAGACTCTAAGTAAAATCTAAAGCTATGATTCTATGTCCATTAACTTCAGTGGGAAGAACTAGCATTGGCTACAACCCATATACAGTGGTACCTCAGGTTAAGTACTTAATTCGTTCCGGAGGTCCGTACTTAACCTGAAACTGTTCTTAACCTGAAGCACCACTTTAGCTAATGGGGCCTCCCGCTGCCGCTGCGCCGCTGCTGCATGATTTCTGTTCTCATCCTGAAGCCAAGTTCTTAACCTGAAGTACTATTTCTGGGTTAGCGGAGTCTAACCTGAAGCGTATGTAACCTGAAGTGTATGTAACCCGAGGTACCACTGTATACACACACACACACACACACACACCACACACGTGTGGATCTTTTCTCCTTAATGTTTCTTCCTCTCCCTGCACTCTCTAGTCCAAAGTACATAGCCTCCAACGTCTGGCAGATTAAAGATGTTTACAAGCATGTCCCTTTTCTATTCTCATATCAAGGATCATTACTTGAACTCCCCCACACATTGCTGAAGGCTCTCCTCTTTCTGCTGTTTGCTGCATTCATGCATTCCTCAATAAGCCACCCTGCACTATTCTAAAAGGTGGAGCAAGCTGGTGCTCTTTGAGCTAAGCATAGGCTGGACAAAACATCATTTCCTACCATCACCCATTGAAAATGAGCTTCACAGTCACATCTTGCAGCAGGTTGTGCAAATTTACATGGCACCTTAGTGTGTATGTGTTTACGTGCATGTGCTTTGCAGGCAAGATGCAGACACAGCGATGTCGCTTCTAAGGGAGCCTGGGGAAGAATTAGATCTAAAAAAGACAACTGTAGCAGCTCATGCGAATGATATGCATCTTCGCATGTCTATATACTCAGGATGCCAAAATAAGTATAGCAATTCACACATAACAGAGACAGAGATTTCCCTTGGACCAGTTCCAGTGAAAAGGCACTGCCCTTGGCAAATAAGAACAATTAGAATTACAAATAAAAGGCACAAAAGCAATTTTCACAAATCAGCCACGCTATTTCTGATGCTCAGGGTGTGAGTGCCATTGCTTATGCAGCCCAAGTGTCACCACCTTTGCATGAGAGGCTTTGGGAAGCTAGTGGTAACTCCAAGAATTGCAAATGTATAAATTATCCTTTGGGGGGCGGGGGCGGGGATGGACACGATAAACTGAGTGCGACTGAGTGTTCTCAGTTGATGTAGAATGCTGCCTTATTGTTTTGCCCCCATGTGAAAAACAAAAACAAAAACAGAAGACGGAAATGGGATAGAATGAAATGGTTTAGAACAGCAGCACTGAATTCTAAAACAGCAACACTCCACTCAGTGACATTGAATTGCAATTCCCATTTATTCTGCCATAATTTGAGTTCAAATCCAGAACTCTGGTTCTTTATGGACCAGAATGGGCTTACAGTTTGTGGAATGGAAGGCAAAATAGAGAAGAAGACTCTTCCAGAAGTAGCCCCCCACCCCCACCCCAGAAAGGGAAAGATCCCTGCAGCAAACTCAGCCAGCCTCTGACCAGCTTGGCTGCACAGTTCTTAAGCCTGTTGCACAAGACATGTAGTTGACAATTCATGAGGCCATGCAAACCTCCCTTTTGAACGGTCTTGCCTTTTAGGGTTGACTATACTCATCTTGTTTTGATGCTTGTGCTCTGGCCTAATGGGCAAGAGAGAGTCTACTTCCTTAGCCTGCAGAGCAGGGTTGAAGAAATGGTGGCCATCCAAATAGTTTGAACCCTTGCTTCCATCACCCTATGTTTGCTGGCACAGATGGAAGCTGAAGTCCAACAATCTCTAGAAGGCTGCAGCTTCCACATCCATGCTACAGAGATAACCCCAGAAGGTGGTGGCTGTCTTCTAAGGACTCCTCAGGAAGAGCTTCAGACTAACCCTGGTCCTTTGCCAGCTGATTTGGAGCAAGTCCTAGAGTATATTAAAAGTGGACACAGACTCATCATAGTTACCAATCCAATGGTTCCAGGTTCAGCCCAGCTCTGGGGTTAGTCAGGAGATGGTCAGTGATAGCCAGATTGGTTCTGTGCTTGGTTCCAGAAGGCAAGACTAGATATAACAGGCTTAAGCAGCAAGAGAGTTTTGCATGGACACCAGAAGATCCATAAAACAAGATGACAGGTGATTATCCAGAGAAGTGGCAGAGTTTTCTTTACTGGTGGTCTAGTTAATTTGTTAAAAAAATTAATGAAGGTGGAACAAAAGGAAAATAATAATAATAATAGAATCATAGAAATGTAGAGTTGGAAGGGACCATGAGGGTCATCTAGTCCAACCCCCTCAATACAGGAATCTTTTGCCAATGTGGGGCTCAAACCCATGGCCATGAGATTAAGAGCCTCATGCTCTTCCAACTGAGCTGCCATACTTATATATTTTTTAAAAATGTATTAAAGAAAGAAATAACTACCTTAACCCTCCAATAGGAATCCACATGAAATTGGTATCTATAAGAAATAGGTTCAAATGTAGGCAGGGCAGTCAGGTCTCAAGGCCATTATGTGATAGGCAGTGGTGTTTATCCTTCCAGGCTTGAAGTTTAAGTCTCTTAGCGACCACAAGGTCTCTCAAAATCCACTTTTCTTGCTCTGCTGTTAATCCCTATACTAAGGGAATAGAATTTAAAAATACATGAGCATCTGCAAATAGCAAGCATTTCACCAGTACAAAATTGATATGGCAGCAACTTCAGATCAAACAGAATATATTCTGGGATGTGCCCACTTGTGGTCTTCAAGTTTGTCGGTGATGCTCTACTTATGGATTTCTTGCTTAGACTAGATCACAGTTCTTCTCTACCTTGGGCCCCAAGTTGTTGATGGACTTTGGCTCCCATGACCCCCAAGCAACTTAGCCTATGGTCTGGAATGATGGAGGTCCAACAATATCTAGGGACCCAAGGCTGAAGAAGGCTGAATTAAATGCCCTAAACCTTCCCATCCAAATATGTGATGCCCAAGGCCGATGTCCCATGCACACTTACCTGGGAATAAACCTCATTGAACACCATGAGACACCATGAGGGATGTGAGGAGGCCCCTTTCGTCATTTCATCCTGTATCTGTTGTGTGCAGCACTGTTTTCACTCCACTGCAGTTCATCTCCCACACTTTCCTCTTTTTTTCACTTTGCACAGTGCCAAAATTACGCAACTTAAGTAATTTATGGATCATATTCAACTAAATTTTACTCAGGGTAGGCCTGTTAAAATTAATGGACCTAACTTCGTCATGTTCGTTCATTTCAATGGGTCTGCGCTGAGTAAGGCTGAGCTGAACACCACCCTACATAGTTAATTATGTAAACTGCATAAAGTATGGTATCATTATGTTAGACCACTCCATTCATTTCAGTGCAAAGGAAACACAAATCAAGTTGGGTGGGGTAACATAATCAATGACATATCAATTGCAGACTGGAAGTGACAACAGGGATTGATTCGCTGGATTGATTTCTGTTCTGGATACGGGAGGTATAACCAAACACCAGCAATTTCTGCTGTTTTCGCCAGAATTCCCTGACATGCCTACATCCGAGAAGGCAAGCACAGGCAATTGCGACTCTTTCCTTGTTTCTCTGGATGGCAGAAATGTGGATGTCATCTTGCTCCTCGTTCCCTTGAAGAGTAAGAGGGCAGAATTATAGACAGGGTGGTCGGATCTGCAAGAGGGGGAAGAGGGGGAAGAGAAAAGCCCGTTATGCCAGCCAGCCATCACAACATCTCACAGACAATGCGGAACAATAAGGGGGAGGGAGAAAAGAGAGGCTGTTATAATACACCTCGCACAATAGCGGCAATAGTCTCCTGGCAGCAAACATCCGTGCACTTGACTGCAAAGAAGAAAAGAGTGTTACAGAAGGAGGCACATGAAAGGAATTTTCTGCACACACAAAAAAACTAAAGGCAAAACACAATAGTGTATATTTCAGGCCTCTGAAAAGGCAGCATGGCAGTAGCATTAAGGAGACGAGATAGTCTAATGGATTGAGAGCAAAGGGTGGTAATATTGAGGGTAGGGGAGAGGCAGGAACTCCATCAACAGTTATATACATCCTTCCTGTGTAGAAAACCCATCCTTTCAATATATTCAAGTCATTTAAGGAGGAAAAGGATGGCAGTGGTGGGGGGTGGGGGGAGAATAAAAGAAGGATCCTGTTTATTTCACCCTGAATTAATCTTTATCTAGTTTTTTCTTTGCTTGTATGGGAACAAGGCAAGGTATGAATATTTCATTTCTGCAGCTAAAGATCCAAGAGCCTTTACCATCCCTGGAATGAGTGGTATCCATAAAAGGGGATCTCATGTGAGTACTACAGTGGGTGGCAAGATCAGAGGGGGCCAAGGGGCACCTTGCACAAAATCAGAGGCTTCTGGAGGAGTCATCTCCATGTAATATTAGCCCAGGGAGAACATGCTTATTTGAGCCAGAAGAAGAAGAAAATGTACAGGAAGATAGTAGTGGCTGGTTTTCATGGCCCCCAACTTGGATGGCTTTAAAAAAGGATCAGAGAAAATTGTGGAAGACAAGGCTATCAATGGTTCCCAGCCATCAGGGATGGACGAAGGCACCGCAGGCAGCACTGTTTCCATTCTGCAACATTTCATCTTCCACCAAAAGCTATGGCATTTGTCTCACTGTCTGCAAAAATTACTCAGCTTATTTAGCTTATGCAATATGTGCAATGAATTATGTAAGTGATATTGGCATTATGCTATTTCCATGCCATTCGTTTCAGAGCACAGGAAATGCTATTCAAACAGGGGGTAGGAACAACCCATTTCCTATTTGTGGACTGAAAGCAGCAAGAACAGTGGATACCGGTTGGATTCACTGGATTGACTTCCTCAGTTGATTAGAGCATAGTGTTCATAACGCCAAGGCTGCAGGTTCAATCCCTGTAAGGGACAGCAGCAGATTCCTGCATTGCAGGGGTTGGACTCGATGATCCTCAGGGTCCCTTCCAACTCTATGATAAGTGCAATTTTTGTAAGTGCATTCTGGAAATGGGATGAATATGCAGATGCTGGCAATTTCTACTCCAGTTTCCATTTTTAGTTGGAATTCTCTGGCATCCCTACTAGCCATGATGGCTATGGTCTACTTCCACTGTCAGAAGCAGTATGTCTCTGAATGCCAGTTTCTGTTGTGCTCCAGTTACTGCCTACCATGGAGGCAGAAGAGCATCATGCCTAGTAGCCCTGGAGAGCCTCAACCCTGAATTTGCCAATCCTCTTGTAAAGCCAACCAAGTTGGCGGCCATCCCTGCCTCCCTTGGGAACCCTGAGTAGTCTAACTCAGGGTTTCCCAAACTTGGGTCTCCAGCTACTTTTGGACTACAATTCCCATCATGCCTGACCACTGGTCCTGCTAGCTAGGGATGATGGGAGTTGTAGTCCAACAACATCTGAAGACCCAAGTTTGGGAAACCCTCGTCCAACTATATGAAGGACTTTTTTTCCTCCGTCCTGAATCCTCCAGCATTCAGCTTCATTGCAAGTCCATGAGTTCTAGTGTTCTGAGAGTGGAAGCGTTTCTCTATCCACTTTCTCCATGCCACTCATAATTTTATAAACCATCTATCATGTCTCCTCTCACTTGCCTATTCTCTAAAAGTCCCAAATGCTCCAGCCTTTCTTCATAGGGGAATCACTCCATCCCCTTGATCATTTCTGTTGACCTTTTCTGAACCTTTTCCAACTGAACGGAAACATTTTTGACCAGCACACTTGTCTCACAGCGACCGGTGGGAAGCCCACCAGCAGGGCCTGAGGGCAGCAACACTTTCCCCACTTGGGATCTCCAGCAACTTCTGTTCAGAAGCATACTGCCTCCAACAGTGGAGGTAGAACAATGACATCCTTCTTCTCCATGAAGGCAGAAATTCCAAAACAGTCAATTTTTTCTAAATAAATAAATAAATAAATAAATAAATCTACCTTACACAGGTCCAGCTGCTGAATTAGCTCCTGAAGTTCCTTCAACAACCTCCCTTCCTAAAAGGAAGAGGATGAGACAGAAGGGAGGAGAAGGTGGAAAGGTCGACCCGTGTTGTTGTCTGACTTTTGTTTACTGTCTTCTTTACGGAAGCTGCCACACAAAAAAACACTCATTAGGCGTTGTTGATTTTCATTAATGTTGATTCACCAGGAGCTTACTCAATCTTCTGTGACCAACAACCTCTGTTCCCAAGGGAGAACAAAGCTGTTGAGCAAATTAGCCCGACAGATTGTAGGTAATGCACGGCAGAGTGAAGTACCGTAACAGGAGGCGTGCACATTAGTGTGGGGTGCAGGGGAACAATAAACATTCTCCAGACAATGCACATATTGGGTGAAGTATATCAGAAGAGATGCTCAGGTACGCTCACTTAACCACTGATGCTCAAGCCTCCCTTTGCACCCTTCTTGAGACATACCAACGGGTGCCATTGAAATCCCCTGTTCTAAGGCAGGGGTGGGGAGTATTTTTCAGTTAAAGGGTTGCATTTCCTTCTGGGCAACTTTCTGGGGCCCACATGGCAGTGCTGGGTGGGGCCAGAGGCAACAGCTGGCAGAGCAACAAATACAAATATTACCTTTGTACATTAAGGAGATAGCTGCACTTCAGCTTGTGTTTTTAAGATTGGGTAGTGCAAATTTGGTAGGGTGGCATTAAAACTGAGGTCCAGCGCCGAGGGCCTTCTGGCAGTTCCCTCACTGTGAGAGGTGAGGTTACAGAGAACCAGACAAAGGGCCTTCTCTGTAGTGGCGCCCGCCCTGTGGAACGCCCTGCCATCAGATGTCAAAAAAATAAACAACTCTGACTTTTCGAAGACATCTGAAGGCAGCCCTGTTTAGGGAAGTTTTTAAAGTTTGGCCTTTTATTGTGTTTTTAATATCCTGTTTTAATATCCTGTTTAGGGGACGCAGGAGGCGCTGTGGGTAAAACCTCAGTGCCTAGGACTTGCCGATCGTATGGTTGGCATGTTCGAATCCCCGCGGTGGGGTGCGCTCCCGTTGCTCGGTCCCAGCGCCTGCCAACCTAGCAGTTCGAGAGCACCCTCGGGTGCAAGTAGATAAATAGGGACCGCTTACTAGTGGGAAGGTAAACAGCGTCTCCGTGTGGCTCTGGCTCTGGCTTGCCAGAGTAGCTTCGTCACGCTGGCCACGTGACCTGGAAGTGTCTGCAGACAGCGCTGGCTCCCGGCCTCTAGAGTGAGATGACCGCACAACCCTAGAGTCTGTCTAGACTGGCCCATACGGGCAGGGGTACCTTTACCTTTTTAATATCCTGTTGGAAGCCGCCCAGAATGGCTGGGGAAATCGAGCCAAATGGGTGGGTATAAATATCATCATCATCATAAACCATGAACTGAGGAAACTCATCCTCCATTCCTAGCTCCAGCCCAGGCTGTTCTCATCTGGTATGAGGGTTGGCCCATTCTCTACCATCATTCACCTCTTGCTTGTTATGCTCTGAGCCTCATGGCCTTAGGCATCCCCCACTGTCCCTGACTCTGATAGATCCTGATAGACCTCTGCGAACCTGACCCTCACCTCCAGCTCCTGTGCTGCAGACCCACTAACTCATCCCACATGTGCAGCTTCCGGGAGCGGCATTGAGTTGGTAATGACTTTCCTTTGCCCACATGTGCTGGGTAATAGGTTTTTTATTTTTTTTTAGTTGGTTGGTCTGGAGGTGAAAGGCTCCCAATCCCATTACCAATCCAATTTCTCAGTTTCCTACGGGTTAGATAGGAATTGCTAGAGCGGAATGGGCCGACGGTCCATTGAGCTTGGTATCTCCTCCGAAACACCAGCTACTGTTTGGCTCTTAAATAAAAGCCATCCTGTTATTGGCTTTGTAATTGAACAGCACATTGAGATGTACATATCTCATGCATTAAAGTGCAAGTGTGTGTGTGTGTGTGTGTGTGTGTGTGTGTGTGTGTGTGTCAACATTTCGCTGGGATCGTACAATGGCTACATGCTGCTAACATCTAGCCAGGGTTCTCTCAAGATCCAAGCTCTGAAATGAAGTCATCATTATATTAAAGGTAAAGGGACCCCGACCATTAGGTCCAGTTGCGGACGACTCTGAGGTTGTGGCGCTCATCTCACTTTACTGGCCGAGGGAGCCAGCGTACAGCTTCTGTGGTCATGTGGCCAGCATGACTAAGCCGCTTCTGGAGAACCAGAGCAGTGCATGGAAACACAGTTTACCTTCCTACCAGAGCAGTACCTATTTATCTACTTGCACTTCATGCTTTTGAACTGCTAGGTTGGCAGGAGCAGGGACTGAGCAACGGGAACTCACCCCATCACGGGGATTCGAACCACCGACCTTCTGATCGGCAGGCCCTAGGCTCTGTGGTTTAACCCACAGTGCCACCTGCATCCCTCATCATTATATTACAAACCTTTTATTGGCATCACATACAAACATCCAAAACAAATCAATACAGAATTACCACTTTCCCAGTGGCACAAAACATTTGCTAAAAGAAAGGAGGCAGAGCAGTCTGTCGTCACATCTCTAGGTCTCCAGGGAGATCAGACATCTGCGGTGTATTTCGATGACAAAAAAACCAAATAGAGATATTTAGCCACTAACTTGGTGAGCTCCTGATCTTTCCCCAGTAATAGAAAATATATGACCTCCAACTCTGGTTTCCATTTGGGGATGGAAAGTTGATCTAGAAATTGCTGGCGGAGATCAGCATATAGTTTACAATTAACCCATATGTGTAAGGGTTTCCACCAGGTGGCCTTCACATGGTCAAGTTCTTTCTCCTTCCACCATGCCTGAGAACCTTCCTCAAAGGAGGTTTGATGGATTTGAATTAAACCTGGCCAGCGAAAATGCCCTTCTTTCTTGAGGGTTAAGCAGAAATTCAAGGTAATTGTGGGTAGTTTCATGCACCCAAGAAAGTTGAAAATAAAGAGGGGAACATGTTTTCTCTGCTGCTACTGTTAGTTCTTGGTGTTCAATATCTCACAACCTAGTTTTTATTACAGCTTTGAAAAAAGATAATGGCTTGAATTCAGCTTAGGATCTGGTATGTCCTCTTGAAGTCTCTGCAAAGTGAGGCACAGTTCCCCCTCCCGTTTTGGAGAATGGGAAAAAGGGTGGGGAGAGATTGCTTGCTTCACACATGCAAGTGAAGGACAAGATGACACCCCTTCCCTTAATTCCACATACAGAATTTTACTGGATGGACAGTTGACTCTTAACTTCAGTGCTGGCGATTGGGTGATGGAATATATCAATATGCTTCCTTTCCACAGTGGGCTGTGCACAAAGCAGCTTACCACAGACACCCACATATTATCAGACCACAAGGCTGGCATGATTCTCAGAAGAATCACAAGGTTAGCATGATTCAAGAGTATGATGCAACAGAAAAAAAGGCTAATGCAATTCTAGGCTACGTTCACAGGAGCATAGTGCCCAGATCAAAATAAGTAATAGTGCCACTCTATTCTGCCCTGGTAAGATTACATCTGGAGCACTGTGTCCAGTTCTGGGTGCCACAATTTAAGAAAGATACTGACACATTGGAAGGGGTTCAGAGGAGGTTGACCAAGATGACAAAGGGTCTGGAGCTGGGTGTGTTGAGCCTAGAAAAGAGAAGACTGAGGGGAAAGATGAGAGCCATCTTTAAAAATCTGAAGTGCTGCCATATGGAAAGAAGCTTGTTTTTATGTTGCTCCAGAGGGTAGGACCAGAACCAATATGTTTAAATGGCAAGAAAGGAGATTTTGACCAAACATCAGGAAGAACTTTCTGATGGTAATAGCTGTTCAACAGTAGAACAGACTCCTTCAGAAGGTGGTGGATTCGCCTTCATTGGAAGTTTTCTAACAGAAGTTAAACAGTCACGTATCAGGTCTTATTATACTTAGCCACCTGGATTAAATACAGTTCAGTGGGAGTGGGAAGTGAGGTCTTTAACCCTAGGCTAGATAATTGACAGCTGGCTCCAATATATCTTCTCTGGAGTAGACTAACAACAGCAAAAGGAAAATGAAGAGGAGGTCAATGATGGTGACTCCTCAGCCTCCTGAAAGTTCCAGCTGCTAGTTCAGGTCTTCATCTTCAAAGTAAGGGCTTCTTCCATGACTCCCTTTCCTAGGATGGCCAGATGACAGGACAACTTTTTCTTTATTTCACTTGGGCCCATTCAACAAATGTGGAGGAACTGCCATAAAATCCACGTGTGCACATTTATCATCTCATATGATAGAGATAAGTCCTAGATGCATATAGGAATGTAGGAAGTTGCTCTCTCCTGAGTCAGGTCGTTGGCCCACCTCGTTCTGTATTGACCACACTTGAGTGGCAGTGGCTCCATGGGACAAGGGATATTCCCAGTCCTACCCGGAGATGCCACTGGGCTTTAAACCTGCAAAGCAAATGCTCTATTGTTGGACTATGGTCCTTCTCCCACCTTGGCATCAAAGTTGCAGAGTGGAATACCAATGGAAGAAAGCAACTTAGCATCGAGAAGCTGGGGAGATGGAAGGCAGAGTCCCCTTGCAACACCCTGTTGTGCCATAGAGCAAGATTCAGAAATGAGTGTTGGAGTCATGGTGTCACGGCTCAGTTCACGGGTGATTGAAGTCCCGGCAGGGGATGTTGGGACCGGGGACAAGATGGCAGGGTGGGAACAGGAACAGGGGTCCAGAAGGCAGGAATCAGGAGCCAAGAGTCCAAGGGTCAGAGAGCCAGGAGTCAAGAAGCCAAGGGTCCGAGGATCGGGAAGCAAGGAGTCATGAAGCCGGGGTCCATGGATCAAGAAGCAGGAAGTCAAGAAGCTGAGGTTCAAAGATCAGGAAGCAAGAAGCCAAACACAGCAAGGCAGGAAGCGTGTTGCTGTAGCAAAGGGAAATGCTGACCTTATATCCCTTCCCAGCTTTTGCCACCAGGTGCTGTGAGTTACCAATCGCCGCACCTTGCCTCTTCAGAACAAACTTAGGAAGGCCCCAGTCCTACAAAGTCCTATTGGTCACAGGGTCTGGCTCCCACACACACACCTGACACATGGCTGTCTTGCGCATGAGGCTCCATACTGAGGGGTCATTAGTTGGAAGTGGTCATAACTCATCTTCACTTTCTGAGCCTTTAATATTTTTTCGAGAACCCCACTCCCTTTCCACAGGATCTACTCAGAGGAACATAAGAACATAAGAAGAGGCTGCTGGATCAGGCCAATGGCTCATCTAGTCCAGCATCCTCTTCTCACAGTGACCAACCAGATCCCTGTGGGAAACCTGCAAGCTGGATTCAGACACAAGAGCCCTTTCCCTTTCTTTGGCTTCTGTTTATTTTTATTTTAAAAAATAGATCATCTTCAAATTACTGCATTAATGTCCAAATCAGTCCCAATCAGTCCAAACAAAGTTCATAATTCTATCCAGTCTTATCTTGGTGTTGCCACATCATATCTTGTTCGTATAATTTCTCTTTTTCCTTTACGATCTCTTCTGTTAGTCTCCTTAAGCCGATAGCAAGTGTTATATTCCTGTGTGGATTTCCCGTTCCTCCACTAAGTCCAGATGGTTTCCATATATCTCCTTCGTAGATAACGTCACTCTTTCCATTGTGAATTTTGGCATTTGTCGCTCTTAAGTCCCACCGAGAAGTTGATTCACGATATGTAAACAACTCTATTTCTCTCTTACTCCTCCCAGACCCAAGAGCTTCCACAATACCTCACAAAATGGTGACGGCATTTTTTCCTGATTGCGTCACTCCAAAACTCTTAGCTTTCCAGCTTCCTCTTGAAACATTGCTTTGGATCGAAAGTTTATCTCCACACAGCCTTAAATCCACAGCTTAAGTCCTTAATTTCTGACTCATTAGGGGAGGGGGATTCTTGTTAAATCACATAGAAAAGGGAAAAGCAGGTTTTTCTCCCCCTCCCCCCTCAGTCATTTATCATACCGTTTCTTGACGTATCTTCTCGTATTTTATTGTTGTCTTGTTATCAGAGATCTCTTCTGTCAGCAGTCTTGACTCCCCTTTTTCTTTGATGTATGTGCAATTAATCTCGTCCAAATTGTTTCTTTTAAAGATCATTGCAACAAGCAGCGCGAATCAGGGACGGCTTCAAGGAGTGCCGAAAATCCCACAGGAGGGCTTTGTGCCTAGTGCCCCCACCCCCACAAATTCGGGGGTGGTATAGGGCACAGCAGGCAAGGGCCGTCCCCACCACAATCCTGGTGGGGTTAAGGAGGCTAATTACCCCCATCATAGCCTCCAAATTACCTCGTGTGGGTCGGAGAGATGTTATTGTCAGCCATCTTCCGATGCGCCACCTAGTGGCCCCCCTTTCTTTGGCTTCTGGAAACCGGTATTCAGTAGCATTGCCGCCTTCGACCATGGAGGCAGAACATAGGCATCATGGCTAGTTGACATTGATAGCTCTCTCCTCCATGAATTTGTCTAATCTTCTTTTTAAGCCATCTAGGTTGTTGGCCATCACTGCCTCCTGTGGGAGCGAGTTCCATAGTTTAACTCCGTGCTGCTTAAAGAAGGACTTTCTTGGGAGAGCAATTTGTGTGCCCACCCATGTGATCTTCTCTCTAATTGAGTAAACTGTGTGAAAAGCAAGCAAATGTGCACAAATCAATAGAGAAATAATTTTTTGTAAATTGTGGACATAAATCATTGGAGATCTACAGGATGTTTGTGTTTGTTAAAGAGCAAGGTGGGGGGGGGAAAGCGAAGCAAATCAATTTTCTTTATTAAAACACAATCACTCCGTCTATTACTCCTTTAGGAGAAGGCTGACTAGGGAGGGCAGGAGGAGAGCTCAGGCAATTGCTTCACTTAAGCATGGATAATAGGAAAAGTTTGTTATGCGCCACAGATTGACAGGAGGTTGTAAACAAATGAAGAAGGGACGGAGATCTTGAAGCCTTGGGGAATGCGCCAACGTTTGTGCTTGGAACTTTGCATTGCCTTGGCAAGTGTGTGTTCCAAATAAAGTAGTGGAGAATTAAGGCGGGAACTGTATCACCATTTTAAAGTAACATTTTGCAAGGTTTAAAATTATTTTTCAAATAACTATTTGTGACTTCCCTGGGAGATGAGAGAGAGAGAAACTAGAGAGAGAATGTGAAAACAGAAGGAAGCAGAAGATCTAATTATTGGGAGGGAGGTGTCATACAGCCATTGAACTGCTTTGCTGCATTAATTAGCAACTTTATAGTGCCAAAAAGAAGAGTCACAACCCAGAAGCTCCGAGCTGTTTGTGGCTTTGTGTCCTGCTGTGATCTTAGTGCATGACGACCCCGTTATCTTGTGTGCACTATTTCAGATGGAACTCCAGGGTGCAGTGACAATGGTTGCTGCTTAAAATGCCTCTAGGCCTCTTCCTTCGGCTTGCAAGCTGCAGGGTAAAAAGAACTTTCTGAGCAGGAGAAGGATGTTCCTTCAAGCTCAGAGCTACATGTTGTCTGACTCCCAAGGATGGAGGTAGAGAATCAGAAGGATAGCAGAAGGATAGAAGATCAAAGGAGGTTAGAAGACTTTTTTTAAAAAAATAATAATGTCCAGATGACTTGCTGTAAATAAATTTAGAAAAAAAATGAAGATAGCCACAGTAGCGAAGGAAAACCAGAGGATCTCCTTGAGAACTTCCAAGAGGACACCTCTTGGATCTTCATTGTGGGATAAAGGACACTGGAAAAGGCCTTTGGTGGGATCTAGCAGGGCTTTTTGTATGAGGCTTAAAGTCCACAGTTTGTTTTTGAAGCAAAGTAATACTGGGCTCAGTAGTGATGCCACAGCAGATTGGACAGAACTTGGACTGAAAATGTTGCCATAGCTCTGTCTCCAGTTGATATATGCAAGAAGGGCCAGCAGAATCAGACCAATGACCCATCTAGCATAGCATCTTGTTCTCACCAGTGTGGTGTAGTGGTTAAGAGCGGTAGACTCGTAATCTGGTGAAGTGGGTTCGCGTCTCTGCTCCTCCACATGCAGCTGCTGGGCGACCTTGGGCTAGTCACACTTCTTTGAAGTCTCTTAGCCCCACTCACCTCACAGAGTGTTTGTTGTGGGGGAGGAAGGGAAAGGAGAATGTTAGCCACTTTGAGACTCCTTAAAGGGAGTGATAAAGTGGGATATCAAATCCAAACTCCAAACTCCAAACTCCTCCTCCTCCTCCTCTCAGTGACCAACCTGATGCCTATGAGAAGCTTGAAAGAGGGTCCTGACCACAACAGCACTCTCAGTGTTTCTGATTCCCAGCTGCTGGTACTCAGAGGCATATTGCCTCTTGCAGAGGAGGCAGAACAAAGCCATCATTGCTGGTAGCCATCAATAGCATTATCTTCCAAGAATTTGTTTAATTTAAAGCTATCTTTGTCTTTAAAGTCTAGCTGTTGTGTTCTGGTTCTATTGAGAACCAGAGTGATTTGGGCCATGGTGTCTTATTCCCAAATTGGGTCATGCCATTAACAAAGGGTCTGGAGATGGATCAGGGTCCCCCTAAATTTCTAAGGCCTCAGTTTTTCCAAAGAAGTTTAATGCACAACCTTATTTTTGTAAAAACATTTCCTGAGAAATGAAAGCATGCTGACTGGGGAAATCCCCAGAGCTCAACAGGGAGGGAGATGAGAGATGAGAGGTGGCAAATGATCACTTGCTTTGACAGACAGGCCTAGTCTTGAATCAGAGTGAAATGTTTTCTGAGGCCGCATCAATCACGGTGATTTGGGGGCGGGATGCTGAAGTGCATAGACCTGGTTGTTCTTTGAATGGGTTGACATGCTTCTCGGAGTTTTGGCTGTGGAATTGGTCTGCCTGATTCTTTCTCAATCATACTCCCAGTTAAGTAGTGGGTGAACATATCAGACAACACAGTGATTCTTCAACAGCTCTTGTTTATTCACAGGCCAGGACAGAACTGAAGGGTTCAGTCAGCCTGCTTATATAGAGCTCCAGTACAATGTAACTGTAACAATTTTCTAAAACTATCCAATCACTGAACGTCACTTTCGATCCCTTATTTGCATAACTATCTACAGTATCCCCCTGCTGGCGCAGGGTGAGAACTTCAGTACATAACACTCCCCCCCCAAAAAAACACTATTAAAAACTATAGCTCTCTCTCTCTCTTTTCTTAGTAGAGGGCACATCAAGGAGAACAGCAGTGAGGGGGGAAAAGGGCTTTTCCAGGTTAGTTTTTTAAAAAATAAAGAAGTTAAAATCACCTAGTGTGACAGCCCCTGGACCTATTTGTCTGAACTTTGGCAGGTTTCCTACCCAGGAACACCTCCCTCATATCTCCAGTTTTCAGATTGATTGCCCAACAAAGACTTAGGTGAGGGAACATAATTTCGACTTCCCCACCCCAAAGCCATTGAGTCAGTTTTGTGGGAAAATTGTTGCACTTTCTGAATGTTGCCATGCTTCATCCCCTCACAAGGGGCGATCAGGCTGCTGCAGTATAATTAAAAAGTTAGAGACATTTTATTTATTCATTCTGAAAAATCAAATCACATCTATAAATTCCTTCTATTAAAAAAAAAACCTTGGATGGGTCTGCCTGAAGTTTGGCAGACGGAATCCTTTGCCTGCAAATTCCACCCACTTTGTGAAAAGGACATAGAGGATATAGCTATTTTTAGATCCCTCAATATAGTAAATGAGGGATAAACATAACTTTGGATTTAAAAGCCAGATTTGGACCCAAATAGCAGATTGAATCAGAATGACGCAGAGTTGATATGATACAGATCAGTCTGTTTCCAAACACGACAGATACAAATTTTGTGGTTGTACACACACACAGTGCTCTTCCTGATTTTATACATTTTGTTTTGGTATTGTTTTATGCTTGCTTGTTTTTTCTGGGTTTTTTTTTGTTTTAAATTGTTACGATGTTTAATCACATTTAATGATTTTACTGAAATTCTTAGCTGTGCTGTTGTGGAACCGAAAGACAGAACAGCTATCAGCTGGGCAGGTGAGAGAGAAAGGAAGCAACGGCGCATATCAAACTCATGTTGTATGTGGTGCATTAAAGTTAAAAACCAACATCATTAGACTCACAAACAGGTCCTCTGATCCCACAACAGCTCCCCCAGCCTGCTATGACTTCCTATAGGATAGAACTAAAGGTGGTTTGGAATGGGTCCTGTGGTTGCCTAGCAACAGCAATTCCGGCCTCTCCATCCTAGGAGTAAAAATGTCCAAATAGAGCTGAAGCTGTGAAAAGGGACAGTTGTGGGTACCTGGAAGCTACTAGATGATCAACAACATACCCTCCAAGTGTCCCAGTTTTCCAGGGACAGTCCCAGAATTATAAAAGCCATCCCAGCTTCTGGTTTGATCCTGGAATGTCCCTATTTTCCCTGCCAGTGCTGCTGCTGAGCTCGGAGAGGAGGATGCGCTTCTGCTTGTCCCGAGTGGCAGTGGTGAGGGAACATCTTGTTGCCTCCCCATGGCTGCTTCTGCTTCTGGTCTCCTCCCTCGTAGCAGCTGCTGGAAAGCAGATCAGAAAGAGAAGAAGCTGCTGAAGCCAACGCCCAGCCCCATGTGAGGTGCCAGCTCTGAAGGGCAGGCAGAAGGCAGAGGCCACCCTGGGTGGAAAGAAAGAGGGAGCAGAGCACAAGAACTCTTGGTTGTTGTTTTTTTTTAAAAAAATAAGTGCTTTCACATCTATTTTTACTCCTTTCTAAAATTTATTTATGTTTTTCTTTTTGTCAATCTACCAAATAATAAAACCAAACCAGGGTTTTCTCAGGATGCTGGAAGATGAGTGTGCTGTGTCCCATTGGTCTTCTGACAGGAAATGCTTGATGGGGGGCAGGATGAGACAAAAAATGGGGGGTGAGGAGGGTCAGTTGGGTGTGTGTTCATCAGAGTGTTCACCCTTTTTTCATCTGAGGAATGTTGGAGAGTATGTCAACAATCAGTGCAGGCGTAGTTCCTTCAGACAAATGTCTCATGTGACCATAGCTGGGCCATTCCTGTTATGTATTCAGTGGTTTGTGTTTGCCTGAGTTTGAGTCTGGACTAAGGAATCTGAGCTCCCGTGTTCTGAATCGATACATGACATCTAATCACAGAGCATTTCAGGATTTGGGCCTCTGCCATTGGCCCTTAAACTCTGAGTCCTTATTCGCAGCTTGGAAGTTTAGACAGCCAATCACGTTGGGAGTGGGAGTGGCTCATGCCTTCAGAAATGTATATAAGCATTTGCTTTGCTCCTGTTGTCCAGTTCCGTTAGTTCAATAAAGGTTCTTGTTGTTATCACTGTGTCTTGCCTCGTGGGAACCCACCTACACTTCAGTTCCTAATTTCTGACTTCGTTGCTTGTTGCTCTTTAAGTGACCAACACCATTTTTATAATTGTCAATATCTTAATTGCCTTTTCCCGATATTCCAGGTAATTTTAATTGCTTCTAGTATTCCACACACATGGATTTTTTTAAATAAAAAAAATATACAGCACTTCAGCACAGTACTTCAGCACAAAGAACAACCTCTCCTATAAAAATCTCCTGGCATTTCTTCCAGCTTTCTTCTAATCTCATCGTCCCTGCATTCATACCATATGCGACACACATCACAAAGTATCCTATTTATAAGAAAACAGCAGGAGATTGCTACAGAAAGTCTCTCACTTTATCACACCATAAAACTTGCAACAGGAGTTAAAGGAATCAAAGCAAATGCATCCCTAATTTGGATAG
This sequence comes from Podarcis cretensis, assembly GCF_951804945.1. Classification (NCBI taxonomy): domain Eukaryota; kingdom Metazoa; phylum Chordata; class Lepidosauria; order Squamata; family Lacertidae; genus Podarcis; species Podarcis cretensis. The sequence goes on from NC_137185.1 coordinate 18,637,195, forward strand.
TGAGTTTGATTTGCACAACCAGTGTAGAATTTGGGTTCATGTGTTTTTCTTTTCAGACTGTAAGACTTTTAGGGGAGGAAATCAAGCCCAGACTTTTATATATTACTATAAAGACAAGGGGGGACGTGGGTGGTGCTGTGGGTTAAACCACAGAGCCTAGGACTTGCCAATCGGAAGGTCGGCGGTTCGAATCCCTGCGATGGGGTGAGCTCCCATTACTTGGTCCCAGCTCCTGCCAACCTAGCAGTTCAACAGCACATCAAAGTGCAAGTAGATAAATAGGTACCGCTCCGGTGGGAAGGTAAACGGCGTTTCCGTGCGCTGCTCTGGTTCGCCAGGAGGGGCTTAGTCATGCTGGCCACATGACCCGGAAGCTGTACGCCGGCTCCCTCAGCCAGTAAAGCGAGATGAGCACCGCAACCCCAGTCGGCCACAACTGGACCTAATGGGCAGGGGCCCCTTTACCTTTTCATAAAGACAAGAGTGTAAGAAAAACCCAGCCAAAGACCCATCTAGTCCAGCATCCTCTTCTCACAGAGACAGACAACAGAGTTCAAATAGTGAGATTGAAATAGGACATGTGATTTGCTCTTAGAGCCAAATCCTTTGAAATGTGGGAACGAAGATAAAGGCAGACTGTCAAAGGAGCAGCAAAGATTCCTTGTGAATCTGCTCATATCGGTTTCTCAAAGTTTCTTGTTTTTTCCCAGTCTGAAATTCAGTTCTCCACATTTCTACATCAGTTTGTGATTTTGTTGTTGTTTTAAAAAAAGTCCTTATGAAAATTCATCAGCAATTGGTTGCAAATCTGTCCTAAGATGCACATTTTGAACACCATTTTGTCTAGTATACACTTTTTTTAAACAAGCCATTTCCCCATATGTAATGCATTTTCATATGTTATTTTAACTCACATTTTGTTTTCATTATTTTGGCCATTCTGCCTAATACACACACTTCTGTAAATAAATTTCTGATGATATGATGCCAAATTTGGAGAAGTGCTGATTTTGAAAGAGAACTGTCCTGTGGTCTGTGTATTGTTTTCCAGAGTGCAAAGTTTGCCTTCAGATGAGAACTGAATTTAATTTCTCCTCCTTATCTCTAAAGGTAAAGGGACCCCTGACCATTAGGTCCAGTCGTGCCTGGCTCTGGGGTTGCGTGCTCATCTCGCTTCACTGGCCGAGGGAGCCGGGGTTTGTCCGCAGACAGCTTCTGGGTCATGTGGCCAGCATGACTAAGCCGCTTCTGGTGAACCAGAGCAGTGCACGGAAACACCGTTTACCTTCCCGCTGGAGCGGTACCTATTTATCTACTTGCACATGACGTGCTGTCGAACTGCTAGGTTGGCAGGAGCAGGGACCGAGCAACGGGAGCTCACCCCGTCACGGGGATTCGAACCGCCGACCTTCTGATCGGTAAGTCCTAGGCTCTGTGGTTTAACCCACAGCGCCACCCGTGTCCCTTATCCCTACACCTGGCTAATGAGACTTGGTTCATTACTGTACTGGCCCCACAGCTAAATAGAGCTTCTCCCATGCTGTTCCAACTTGCTAAGTAGAGAGAATGGAGTCCTTTTCAGAAAAAGTCTAGAGCTCAGTTTTGGTCTTTACAGGACAGTGATTAACATCCTGTAGTTTTGAAATAGAGATTTTTAGCTGAAGGGCTGGATCTGTCCCTCTATGTCTCTCTCCCCCAGCTTACGTAATTGTTTTGTTTAGGGGAATTGCTGTGTGCCTCTCTCACAGCAAGCTGATCCCCTAAGCCTCTCTTTAACACATCTTCCTGGCTGGGTTTTGCATATGTCTTGCTTTTAAATAGTATAAATGAGCAAACCACAGTATGATGATGATGATGATAATAATAATAATAATAATAATAATAATAATAATAATAATAATAATAATCTGGAGCAATAAATCAGCCCAGTCCTTGCCATTCTCTGTACCATGGGATAAAATGTAGCACAAGGCACACATAATAGAAAAGGTCAAGTTTTTAAATCTAAAATGAGGCTAAGTAAAATATTGGATAACTAACTGTATTTCATAGCTTATAAAATGTGGATAGCGCCAGACGTCAGCTGGAATTTCTCTCTCCATCTTTTAGAAGGGAGAAACTCCTGGTTGCATCCCCCCCCCCCCCAAGATCTTCAGTCATTTAAAGGGAGACATTGCCAGCAGAAAAAAAGGATAATCAAGTAGAACTGATCAAGCTGCCAGATTTCATCCAAAGAGAACCTTTTGTGCAAAATGACAATTTGAGATGAGTTTGGGGCAGGGGATTCTGAATAATTTTGTGACAGGTGAAAAAACAACCAGTTTTGATAGAACCAGTGGCATTTCTTGGGGCAGGGCATATGGTTCTGCATATCACTGAGCCTAGTGAAAGATGAGGAAGATTATCAGAGTTACCCATGCAAAAATCCCACAGGTAGTGTTTCTGTGTCCTGGAGGAAGCATATGCAAGAACACAGAAGACATTAGCCTTGAATGGAGCATGACAGGTATTAGTCTAACTTTTAACGACACATCATCACTGGCTTGGGTACAGTCCTTCCCACTCTCTGGCAGAGTAGTGGGAAATCTTTGGCTTGTGGGTCAAGTTTGGCCTGAAAGGCTGTTTTTGCTGAGGCATGCCCACAGGACCACACCAGAATGAGGCAGGTAAAGTTGTAGCAAAGAAGGGGTTGTAGGCACCACCAATCAGTTGACAGCCCTGTTCCTTTCCAAGGGCTGATGGTTGGGGCTTCCAAAGCTCTTGCCCAACAGCATGCCTTTAAAGTCCATTTGCAGTTGTGGCTTGGGTTCAAACCATGCCTGCAAATGGAGAGTTTAATGCCATAGCTGAGAGCTGGGAGGTATGATCAGAAGCCTCATAGAACCTTTTTATTTATTTATTGAATTTATATACCGCCCTATGCCCAGAGCTCTCAGGGTGGTTCGCAGAATGTTCATCTTTATGGCTGTGCCGCTTTTAGTCAAGGGGATATTATATGTGTGAACCCTCCCCCGTTTATGTGTGCATGTGTATATATCCTTGAATAGAGAAAACTAACATATCAGCTGGACCATAAAGAAGGCTGATCACGAAAGAATTGATGCTTTTGAATTATGGTGCTGGAGGAGACTCTTGAGAGTCCTATCCATTCTTAAGGAAATCAGCCCTGAGTGCTCACTGGAAGGACAGATTGTGAAGCTGAGGCTCCAATACTTTGGCCACCTCATGAGAAGAGAAGACTCCCTGGAAAAGACCCTGATGTTGGGAAAGATTGAGGGCACTAGGAGAAGGGGACGACAGAGGATGAGATGGTTGGACAGTGTTCTCGAAGCTACTAGCATGAGTTTGACCAAACTGCGGGAGGCAGTGGAAGACAGGAGTGCCTGGCGTGCTCTGGTCCATGGGGTCACGAAGAGTCAGACACAACTAAATGACTAAACAACAACCACAATCGTCACTTTGGTTTCTGGCCTAAAGATGTATAAAAGTGACTTATGCGGTAATGAAACATCCGAGGCATCTCGGGGTAGGGAAATTAGGAAAAATAATTCCTAATGAAGGTGAGAGTAAATTTAAATAAGGCCAATAAACATATGTGGAATAAATCAAGATATAACTTCAAGGCCTCCATTAAGTTTGCAAGACACATCACTGCGTCAAAATAACATGAAATTCAATCCTGCGGTCATTTGGACACATAATCACGCCACTTGTACCAACTCTTGTCAGTGATGGACTTGCCTCTCACCTTCTGTTCTGCTCAATTCACTACATTAGAGAAGCCCCCCAGCGCCCTCTAGTGACAGCACCCAGTGTGGTGACACCAGTTGCACTGCCCAAAATCCGCCTCAGCTCCTGTACACATCAATTTCCTGTGACTTCAAATAGGGTTGCAGAAGGAATTTGGTCTGTTTTTCATGGTGTACCAGCCTGATCTGGCACTCTCAAATTTTCTTGCAGACCAGAACGCCACTCCTAGTCAGAGTATGCACTTCTTTGGATTCCGCAATGTGGGTTTTGGTGTGCAGAGTCTGTGCACAAAAGTGTGTCTTTTATGTGCAAAATGCATATTTTAAATAAAATGTGCTGAAACACTTTTAAAATATGTATTTTTCTTTAAAAGTACATATTTTATATAAAACATGCATTAAAAAGTGCATACAATTTTTTAAAAATGGAGTTTTGATGCGAACTTAAAAAAAACCTGCACAAAACAGGTCTGAACAGACCCACAAAGCTGAAATGGGATGCAATTAGACTCAGTCCATCCAGAGCCTCAAATGCTATCAATGACAGGAAGGAAAGGAGGCCTGAAGTTCCTTCCAGATTCCTTCCTTCCTTCCTTTCTTTTTACTTTATACATTCCAATAACCCTTAAAGAGCATAATTTAGCCTTGCTTTTGTATGAAGATTTTGTATGAAGACTTCAAAAGCCTTTTGCTCCCTGTAAGACTCTACTGTTACAGATTGTCTTGGCTTCAGAATACACAGTGTTGCATTCAGTCACTGGAGTTACAGACACAGCAAGCAACACTATGCCTTGCACTTTTCTTGGGTGTCTCTTATTCAAATAATGAGATTGATTCCTTGAAAAAATGTTCGAAATATTAACCTGTTGTGGGGGTGGGAGAGAGAAATGTTGCGGAAGGTCTTTGCTGCTCTAACTACGCTATCACAGTGTGCTGATTTGAAGGCAAGCAATTGCCAGCTGAGAAGCCACTTGTAGAAGGGGGGGAAAGACTGAGAGCTAATATAAATGTTAAACTCACCTTCATTTGAAGAAGTGTGCATGCACACGAAAGCTCATATCAATAACTAACTTAGTTGGTCTCTAAGGCACTGTGGGTTAAACCACAAAGCCTAGGACTTGCCGATCAGAAGGTCGGCAGTTCGAATCCCCGCAATGGGGTGAGCTCCCGTTGTTTGGTCCCTACTCCTGCCACCCTAGCAGTTCAAAAGCACATCAAAGTGCAAATAGATAAATAGGTACCACTCCGGCGGGAAGGTAAATGGCATTTCCATGTGCAGCTCTGATTCGCCAAAAGTGGCTTAGTCATGCTGACCACATGACCCAGAAGCTGTACGCTGGCTCCCTCGGTCAATAAAGTGAGATCAGTGCTGCAACCCCAGAGTCGGTTACGACTGGACCTAATGGTCAGGCGTCCCTCTACCTTTACCTTTAAGGTGCTACCGGAAGAATTTTTTAAATTTTATTTCATTTATTTTGTTTTGTTTCGACTATGGCAGACCAACACAGCTACCTACCTGTAACTACACCTTCATATGCCACAGTACTTCAGCATAGTATAGTTCTGCTCCTTCGGAATGGAGGTAGGGTCTTGCATTGTTGTTATGTAAAACTTGTTGCACGTAGAAAATTTAAACGTCAGGGATGAGGTTGAGTTAAGCACTTGTCCCTGAAATTCTTGCTCTTCAACAAGGGAGATTTCCGCCCCCATAACATGAGATAAATTTCTCCCCTGTGAGGCAAGCTTGCAAAGCTTGAGAGTCTTAGTTCAGAGAAAAGGCAAGGTTGCAGCATAGAGCCTTATAAGACGGTGTGTGGCATGGAGAAAGGAGATAGAGAAAGGTTTTACTCCCTCGTAACACTAGAACTCAGGGACATTCAATGAAGCTGAATGCTGGAGGATGAAAGGAAGTCCTTCTTCTTGCAGCACACAGCTAAACTGCAGAATTCACTTCTGCATGAGAAAGAAATGGTCAACAGAGGATTGGACAAATTCAAGGGAGAGAAGGCTATCAATGATTACTTGCCATGATGGCTATGCTTGTTTACAAAGCTATTGTACTACCAACCTTACTGTATGCTTGTGAAACATGGACCACTTATACTGTAAATGCCATCTCCAATTCCTTGAAAGATTACCTCAACGGGGTCTCCGGAAATTTTTACACATCACTTGGGAAGACAGACGAACTAATATCAGTGTACTGGAAGAAGCAAAGATTACCAGTGTTGAAGCAATGATTCTTCAACATCAACTTTGTTGGACCGGTCGTGTTGTGCGGATGCCTGATGATTATCTTCCAAAGCAACTACTCTATTCCGAACTTAAAAATGGAAAGCGTAATGCTAAACAAAAGAGGTTTAAAGACTGTCTCAAGGTAAATTTTAAAAAATGTAGTATAAACACCAACAATTGGAAAACGCTTTCCTCATGAGCGCTCCAATTGGAGAACAACTTTTACCAAAGGTGTTGTGGGCTTTGAAGACACTCAAACTCAGGACACAAGGGAGAAACGTGCTAAGAGGAAGGCATGCTTGGCAAACCTTCACCATGATCAACTCCTTCCCAAAAACCTATGTCCCCACTGTGGAAGGATGTGTGGATCCAGAATTGGCCTCCAGTCACTTACAGACTCGTTGTTAAAACCGTGTTTATGGAAGACAATCTTACTCGGCTACGAGTGATCACCAAAGAAGCTGCGCCTTCACAGTTGGAGGCAGCAATGCTTCTGAATACCAGTTGCTGGAAACTGCAAGAGGGAAGAGGGCTGTTGTGCTCGAATCCTGCTTGCAGGTTTCCTATAGGCCACTGTGGGAACAGGATTCTGGACTGGATGGGCCATTGGCCTGATTCAGCAGGCTGTTCTCATGTTGTTATGAAATGGGGCTCGTCTGTATCTTCTCCAAGCTAGAGAGCAAAAGAGAGAACGCATCTCCACATGCAACAACAGAATGATGGAGAATTTAGAGGAGCCAGACGGTGCCAGCTGACAAGATAATGAACTGCCAATACAAGAAAGGGAGAGCGAGAGAAAGCCATGATGGATCCACCTTTCACACTGTGCTGAGAGAGACAGATAAACTCCATTTTCCCCCTTTAGGCACTAGAATGGTTCCCCCCCTATTGCCAGGTTCACTGAAGCAGATGTTTGTTTGCTTGTTTCCCCCAAAGCCCCTGTATAAGTCTCTGTTCTAGGTTCTGTGTGTATGGTAAAGATATGTAACTCATGCCAGAAGGGTGGCACACACCATTATGCAAAGGAAACAATGGTTTCAAATTACACTGCATTAACTGAGACAATGAAATGAACATAAGAGCCTGCTGCATCAGCACAAGGAACCATCTTGCTCAGCATCCTGTTCTTGGCATCCTGTGGCCAACCAGAGTCCCAAACCCTCCAAGTGCCCTTAATTTCCAGGGACGGTTCTGAATTTACAGAAGCCACCCCAAGTCTCGCTTTGACTTAGGACGTCTGTATTTCCATCAGAGAATTGTTGGAGGGCATGGAGCAACCTAAGTCAAGGAGATAAGTAAACTATACAACCTTTAGAAGCCGTCTGAAGGCAGCCCTGTATAGGGAAGCTTTTAAAAAATGTTTCATGTTTTATTATGTTTTTATACAGTGCTTTTTTTCTAAAAAAAAATGTTTAGGGGTGCTCTCATTTTGACTCAAGAAAATCACCATTTTATAGTTGAAATTGGGAAAAATAAATACAGTAGATGGACAAAAGTACAAAGATTCACAAAATGTTTAGGGGTATTCGCCCCCCTGCATCCCCCCAGAAAGCAACAGTGTTTTTATATATGTTGGAAGCCACCCAGAGTGACTGGGGCAACCCAGTCAAATGGATGGGGTAGTAATAATAATAATAATAATAATAATAATAATAATAATAATAATAGTCTCTTCTTCTTTGGCAATCACTCATAGCCGAGTAAGATTGTTTTCCATAAACACAATTTTAACAATGAGTCCATAAGTGACTGTGGAGGCCAATTCTGGATCCACACATCCTTCCACAGTGGGGACATTGGTTTCCGGGCGGGTGTTGATCCCGGTGTGGATTTGCCAAGTGTGCCTTCCTCTTAGCATGTTTCTCCCCTGGAATCCTGAGTCTGAATGTCTTCAAAGCCCATGACACCATTGGTAAAGGCTGTTCTCCAATTGGAGCGCTCGCAGGCAAGTGGAATAGGACATCCCTATTATCATTGGAGAATGTTGGAGGATACAGAGGCCTGTGGGAAACTCTCAAACAGGACCAGAGCAGAAGAGCACTCTCCCCTCCTGTGGTTTACAGTGACTGGCATTCGAAATCCTTGCTGCCTTTGACTTTGGAGGCAAAGCATAGCTATCAAAAGCCTTCTCCTCCATGAATTTGCCCAATCTTTTAAAGCCGTCTAGTTTGGTGGCCACCCTGTGGAGTAAGTCCCATAGTTCAACAATGGACTGGTGGGTGTCCACCAGTTCCTAGCCTTATGAGCAAGAGAGCTTCTGAGAAACCAGCGTCAACCCCCTTGCCTCAACCCTGGCCTGGTTCTGAGTGACCTTTCCATCTCCTCTGTTCTACCCAATGTCTGTGCTGCGTGAAGGTCAGCCTAATCCTGCCTCCCCATTTATCCTTAAAGCCAGGTGATTAAAAAACCATGAAGTTGCCAGAGCCGCTTCCTCTACCCTTGCCCAAATATAAACATCCTCCATTACCACCACCCCGAGCCAGGCAATCCTGCTCCCACTGACAATCAATTACCCTCCGGAGATGAAATTATTGTTTAATGGCTTTTGGAACAGGCTCCCGCGCTGACATTCATCACAATCAATAATGCATCAGTGGGGACAAAAGAAATTACCTGCCTCCCGCTAAGTGAGGGAGTCCATTTATATTCCACACGGCCCCTTTTCACACCCACTGAGCCAGCCACCACAGGTGGATTCCTTCACTGGGCTGGGAAAAGGAGGCGGGGAGCTGTCAAGCCAACGTCATCTGACAGCAGCTCTGAGTCTGCAGCCCTGGGAGGATGGAGCGTGCTTGGCGACAGGAGTGTGCACAAACATTTGGTGAAGCGAGGCATTGCAATGAGAAAGTGCAGTGCCGTGGTTAGAATGTTGCATTAGGAGCTGGGAGACAGGGGTCCAATTCCCTCACTCAGCCATGAAGATGACCTTGGAGGCCAGTCACTGCCTAGCCTACCTCACAGGGTCGTTGTAGGGATTAAAGGATGAGGTGGAGAACCATGGGCACCATCTTGAGCCCCTTGGAGAAAAGGTAGGATATAACTGCAATCAATCAATCTGTTGATTGATTGATTGATTGATTGATTGATTGATCAACAACTGCAGGAGTAGCAGGGCTCAGACTATGAGCCTCTTGACTGGGACTGGGGTCAAAGGGAGGGTCACAGAATCATATAATTGTAGAGTTGGAAGAGACCCCAGGGTTATTTAATCCAACTGCTTGCAATGCAAGAATCATAGCTAAAGAATCCCTCACAGATGACCACCCACTCTCTGTTTAAAACTCACACTCTCTTGTTCAACCACAGTCTTTGGATATGTAACTTATTCCACCAAGTGGAACCTTGGTTCTTGAACTTAATCCGTTCTGGGAGTCTGTTTGACCCTCAGAACTGTTTGAACAACCAAGGCGTGGCTTCCGATTGGCTGTAGGAACTTCCTGCACTCAATTGGAAGCCGTGGAAGCCATGTCGGACGTTCTGCTTCCAAAAAAACATTCGCAAACCAGAACACTTACTTCTGGCTTTGTGGCATTTGAGAGCCGATTTGTTCAGGAGCCAAGCCGTTCGGGAACCAAGGTACCACTGTATGTATCAGGAGCTGCTTCCCACTTTAGCATTCATCTGTTACGTTCCCCTTCAACTGGTTCTTACCAGTTTTGTGATCAGGTGACACCCTTGCAGATGTGACTCAGGCCTCACTGATAATGGGTAACATGAATTCCACATCCAAACCAACTTAGTTCATCTTGCTGTTTGGATATATTGAAAAACCAATGCATTCTCCTATTAATGACAGCCCTCTTTGGGTCCTCAGTCCACATGCGCTTCCCATCATGTGAGGAAAAGATCAGGACCATGATTTGTGACACCACCATTGCCATTGCATCCCTCTTACCTTTCCCCACTGCTCTTTGTGGGAAGAGTTGTGCCCAGAGCTCTAATGCGCCTCCTGGAGGAAGTTCTGATGGATTTATGATTGCAACAAGATTTTCCATTTATGTGATGCTTCACTTTCATGCTCCTGCCGAAAGGAAACATACAGTGCAACTTTAAGCATAAACAAATCCCTATACAACCATTTTTTATTTTATATATTTACTTCCATCATTTATATCCCACCCTTCGTCCATAGACTTCAGGGCAGGTTAGAACACTAGTACTAACAATCAAATATTAAAATCGGTTCAAGGAAACCATCAGTTCCCTACATTCTGTGCTCCAGGCTATCCTATGCATCAAAAGCCTGATGAAAGATATATGCTTTCATGTGGCGTCTAAAACAAAAGCAGGGTTGGCACCAATTGAATGCGTGTGTGATGGAATTCATGGTGAATATTATTTTTGGGGGGTTCTGTTTTATCTTCACCTGCAAGTATGTACACACTGTAGAAAAAGAATATTGACACTGCCATGCATATGATCCCACCAAGATTGCTCTGCCACTGTTGTTCACAACCACATTTTATTAGTGCTGCACACTCCTAAAGTTCAGGAAGACACAAATGAACTGGATGCATTCATGGATTGGCTGGATGCAGAGGAGTGGTGGGGAACCCCCAAGGATTAAAGATAAAGGTAAAGGGACCCCTGACCATTAGGTCCAGTTGTGACTGACTCTGGGGTTGCGGCGCTCATCTCGCTTTATTGGCCGAGGGAGCCAGCGGACAGTTTCCGGGTCATGTGGCCAGCATGACTAAGCTGCTTCTGGCAAACCAGATAAGCGCACGGAAAGACTGTTTACCTTCCCTCCGGAGCGGTACCTATTTATCTACTTGCACTTTGACATGCTTTCGAACTGCTAGGTTGGCAGGAGCTGGGACTGAGCAATGGGAGCTCACCCCATCGCGGGGATTCAAACTGCTGACCTTCTGATTGGCAAGTCCTAGGCTCTGTGGTTTAACCCACAGCGCCACCCAGGTGCTGGAAAAGGAACCAGGAGAGCAGTAGGAAGGCAAGGACCTTCAGATCTTATAACTGCTTCCTTTGGGCAAGACCTGCTGTGACCACAAGGACTGAGCTGTTTTGTTTCTTTGAATAAAGAGTTAAATTTACTGATAGCAAGTGCTTTATTGTTTTCTTGCTGAACTACACCTCATTCCAGCTCCTGTCAGATGCAATGAAGGGCCAAAGGACTGGGTTGTCCACTCGGTGGTATCCAAATTCCTACAACTCTAGCCAAACATTTCCTGTGACTCTCCTGATGTTATTTAACTCCCACTGGCCCCAGCCAGCAAGGCCATCAGGAACTGCAATCCAAGGGCTTCAGGTTCCTCACCTACAGTGACTCAGGCCATCTCAGATGCACATTTCATATGAAGCATCTAGATACCTAATATTTTACCTTAAACAATTACAGGTGCAATGTGGCGGTGTGTGGGTGTGTAGCGGGGGAATCTAACTGGGAAGACAGTGTACAAGGAGGGGAGGCTTATTTCTTCATTCCCTCACCATGATCAAAGCACAGATCACACACCCTAGGCTGGGGTCCTAGATGTGCCAGGGGAGGAGATCTCTGCCCCAGTTGCAGTGGTGAAGAGAAGGGAGAAGCCTCTTCTCACTACGCAATGCCTTCCCAGTAAGAAATACCTCCACATCTGTAATTACTTAAGGGAAAACAAGATAATAGTTGCACACTATGTATTAAGCAAACAGATAGCTTGGTTCTCAGGGCCAAACCAGATGTTACTTTAATAGCATGATTAGCAACCACATCTGCTTTTTTAAAAGTAAACATAAAATAAATTTCAGGCTCGGGTGATTTATAGTGGGATTGCAGTGTTGTGAGTAGATGAGATTTAAACCCTCCTCTCTCTAGCATGATCCTGATGGGAACTTCCTTTCATGCAGGGATGGAGGCGTAGTGCCAATGAGAAATTTCCCCACTAAGAGAAACTGCCTGCAGATTGGGACAGGTGCAGATTTGTTGCTGTTGTTGCCAAGATCATGCTTGGGGATGGAAGGGTTAAAAATAATCCCAATGAGGCAGATTTGATTTTTTTTTAAAAAAAAACCAACAACACCTAGACATAGTAGCTAATCACTCTAATAAGGTAACACCGAGTTCATCTCTATATCAACCTGCAGATGTCCACTATGCATTAGGAGCTCCTATTCCTGAAAGCAAATTATGTATATGATTGGGTGGAAGATTGCTCACAGTTATGCCTTGGGCTGAGTTTGATTAGGGAGCTCCTGTCTACTGCCAGGAAGAGGCTCATTTTGACCCCATTGCCTTGGAAATACCCATTTGCATCCCAGATCCAAGGCCAGCAGTAACATTTCCTTCTGCCCTTCATCCTCACTGAACTGCTCCTCTTGGTGTGTGCATTGCAAAGGTCCACTCTGAGTCCATGGCATTGGACCCAGGAATCAAGGGGCTGAGGAGCAATGCCCACTTTGCATCTTGGACAGGGATTCAGGACAGATAAAGGGAAGTCCTTCTTCACACAGAGCACATAGTTAAACGGTGAAACTTTCTCCTACAGGATGGCTTTAAAAGACAATTAAACGAATTCATGGAGGAGAGAGCTCTTGATTGCTACTCGCCATGATGGCTCTGCTCTGCCTCTGCAGTTGAAGTCAGCAATGCATCTGTTGCTGGGAATCACAAGAAGGGAGAATAAACTTTTGCTCGGATCCTGCATCTGGCTGGCTACTGTGAGAACAGGATGCTGGACCAGAAGGGCCATTGGCCTGATCCAGCAGTCACTTTTTATGTTTTATGATCTCCACCCTGTACTTCTGAATTCTATGCTGCACTGAGGCATGAAGCAGTCTTGGCTCCTTGCCCCCACTCCTTCCGCAGCCCTTTTCTCCATTGCTCCAGAGGTGCCACTCAGCAGAGGAGCTTGGCAGTGGGGAGTGGGAGCAGCTGCAGGGGGGGGGGCTCATTCTGAGCCATCTCTTTGATGCAGCTGGGAGTTGAAAGATGCATCGTGGATCTCCCATTGCAGCACCACCCTGCACTGCAATGGCAGGTAACTGGAATATCACAGCCTTTCCTTCTCAGGAGCAACATGCCCTTGTAGTGTAAGCCACTTCCCTTCTGATCTGATGTGATATCAGCAAACTCTCTCTCTCTTTCTCCCTCCACTTGGACTGGGGTGATCGATGCCTCTGCAATGTGAGCAGCGAGCCTCTGTAATGTGACTGCAAGGCAGTCAATGTGGCTGCAGGGAAAGCAGAGTGCCTCTCTTTCCTTCTGGCGCAATTACGAGCCAGCGGGGGGGGGGGGAGGAGCAGGAAGAGAGGTCTATAACAGCCCTGGTAAGATGGGTGATGGATGGGAAGAGGTCACTGAGCTGCCCTTCCAGCAGACCCAGGAGGCTCGCACCAGGAGCCGCCTCTCATATTTATTTTCTGCTGGAGGGACTGGCTTCAGGACCACCTGCACCCCCCTCCCTCATTCGTGTTTGTTTAGGAATGAAGATAATGCAGCAATGAGGGTTGGCAGAGCATCAGCTGCGGCTCAATGGCAGACCTGGCTCAGGCTGTCCCTTAATGCCGCTGAGCTGCTTTGGGAAGGAAGGACCAGCTGCTCTGAAGGCCTGGCAGGAGCACCTCCCTAGTCAGGAGGGTGAGGAGAAGAGAAGCATCATCCCATGGCTAAGCCCTTGCCTCTGGGGTTGCCAACAGATCTGGCCTGCTCTCGTGCCCCTTGCAGCAGCTGGAGTTGCCCAAATCAGCAGGCGAGGCTTTTTGCAGCATCGAATTCAGCCTTATCACTTGTGTCTGCAGTTCTTAAAAATGCAGGAGCAGGTAAAAACATTGGCAATGCTTCATGCCTTTATAGCCATGCTCAGTATTGTTAATAGTTTCCCTGCCCCCTTCCCTGTCTTGATTAGTTGAAATAAGATTCCATTCAACCATGCACAAGATCAGGGGTTTCAGGAAAGGGCAAAATTTGTGGTTGAGCATTTCTCACGATCGCTCTCTCTAGCCTTTGGAATGCCACCATCTTCAGTTAGTGGGAGGGGTAAAGAAATAGCAGTTGCTGCTTGAATTTGCACAAAGCCAGAAGAAGCCAGAAAGAGAGTGCTGGATTTGCCAAAAAAACTGGGGTGCAATGGTTACTCTGAGAATACGATGCATAATTAACAGTTGCGCTGCATGCTTCGGAAGCCAGGGGTGGGGACCCTCATGTCCAAGGGGGCAAATGTGGCCCTACAGGTCTCTCTGTCTGGCCCTTGGGACTCTCCCTAGCCGCACACCCTACTGAATCACACCCATCGCCAGGCATGCCTTGCACTCTCCTTGCGTGACTAGTAGCAATCAATAGCCTTATTCTACTTGGATTTGCCTAAAACTCTTTTCAAGCCATCCAAGTTGGTGGCCATTACTGCCTCCTGTGCGAGCAAGTTCCCTAGGAAACTATGAGCTGTGTGAAGTGTACTTTCTTTTATCTCTCTTGTGTCTTCCAACCTTCAACTTCATTGGATGGCGAGTTTCCCTAGCAGTTATCCTCAGTACAGTGGTACCTTGGGTTAAGTACTTAATTCATTCCGGAGGTCCGTTCTTAACCCGAAACTGTTTTTTTTCTTTTCCCAAAAATAATTTTTTATTAACCGACCAATCACATTAAATCAAACCAAATTACATAAATTCCAAATTACACAGCCGAATTTTAAATTTTTGTTGGGGGTACCCATATTTCAAGTTCCGAAGGGGATCCAATCAACTTCTTGCTTCTTACTGCTGTTTTAATGTCCACAAATCTAACCTTATGATGTTCATAGTACTATCCAGTCCTTTTTTATTGTTTTTCTACATCTCTTGTTGTTATTTTCATATATTTTTCCTTTCTCTTTGTGACCTCTGATAGTGTCCACAAGCTGGTTAGAACAGTTTGTAATCCTGCGTGGATTTTTTTTTTATCCAGTAGCCATATCCAGACGTTTTCCATATAACATCACTTCCATACATCAAAACAGTCTTAGCGTCATTAATCTTCACCAATCTGCCTCCTTTCTCAAAACCTCTGAGGAGATTCACCAGGAATGCAGTCTGAAAACAAGTCCGTTCCTCCTCCCGGCTATAAATCCTTTGGCAAGATGGCGACTCCGAATTAATTGCTGCACCATTCCAAAAGCTCTTATTGCTTCTCGATCTCCATAAAGCATACTTTTGGTTAAAGTTTATCTCCACACAGACCTTAATCATCCTGCTTGGGTCAGTTCAACTGACGATTCTAATGAGGAGGGGTTCTTGTAAATCACATAGAAGGAAAGTAAAAAAGGTCCCGTCCCCCCATCCAGTCCCAACATACCCAGCCTTTGGTGTATCTTCATCGTAAAATATTCCTGTTTCTCCAACCTGTCGTCTTCTTTCACAGAGGTCACTTAAATTAGCAGACTTCACTCCCCTTCTTCACTTGAAATATGTGCATTTGCTTCTTTTGTAATTAATTATTCCAAATTGCTGCAGCTAGTGCGCGATCAGAGACAGCGTCCAGGAGAGCCGAGGTTCACACGGGGGCATTCTGCCTAGGGCCCTCACCCCCTTCTTTTGAATTAGGGGGTGATTTATAGGCACAGCAGGCAAGGGCAGTGTTCCCCATTTCCTTGGGGCAACAAGGGAGGCTGCCTACTCCCATAACAGCCTCTTAATTACCCCGTGTGGGTCGAAGAGATGGTATTGTCGGCCATCTTCCAATGTGCCCCTAGTGGCACCCCTAACCCGAAACTATTCTTTACCTGAAGCACCATTTTAGCTAATGGGGCCTCCTGCTGCCACAGTGCTGCCAGAGCACAATTTCTGTTCTCATCCTGAAGCAAAGTTCTTAACCTGAAGCACTATTTCTGGGTTAGCAGAGTCTGTAACCTGAAGCGTATGTAACCTGAGGTACCACTGTATGAGAACAGGAGCACAACACACCAGATGTGTGTCCCTATTGGCATCTGTGAAATGTTGGAAGACATGCAATTGATACCAGATCCTGCAGTTTTCCGTGTTGGCTGCCTAGGTGCAAAAGAGGGCAGCGCTCCTGTACCTTTAACTGCTGCAAGACAAGTTGCCCATACTGAAATTTCCAAGTATTAAAGGTGCATGAGCCCTGTGGGTTTTTTTTTGCACCTGGCTACCCTATTGATGTTTGTTACACTTCTGCTTTGGACAGCAGCTTTGAAATGCAGCCTACCCAACCTTGCTCTTCTATTGTCCCTCTCTAGTATTTTCCATTTCTGCTGGAACTGCTCCACTTTCTCCATCTGCACCTAGTGCAAAAGAATACCCTCCACCGCCCACCCCAGTTCACGGTGTCATGATTACAGGCCCGTTATCTTTTCAAGCCACCCCCTACCTGTGATTAAGTGCTGAACCTCATCAGCTCGGAGCTGGCAAACGGAGCCGCATTGCAGCCTCTTGATTGCTGCTGTTTGTTTTACTGTCTCTGCTGCTTCTCTACCGTCTCCTAAATATAACTGCAGGAGCCCCGAATGAGACAGTGATAAATATAGCAAGCACAGGTGTATCTGGGCAGCTGGTGCAGAAGCTCTGGCCTCTCTCTCTTCCCTAACTTTCCAGGCCCTCCGCAATGGTGTGTCGAGCCAGCCAAGTAGTTCAGGGGCCAGGAGACACAGATGAATAGGATGCCCAGGTGCAAAAGCCAACATTAAGGGTGATAGAGAAGAGGCTGGATGGGATACTGGGTTTCACCAAGGAGACTGGAAAAGCGGGATGGGAGAGACATATTGCAAAATAGTAAGAGCACAGACAAGAAAATGCATATTGCACAATTGTTCCAATTAGTCATCTGCATTCTTTTCTAGTTGAAGTCCAAAGACGTCGTTCCCCCTGCCACACACTCATTTTTAAAAGAGATCCCTGAGAAACCATGTGAGTTTCGATAAGTGGAAAATCTACATAAGAATACAGGAAGTGTCCTGCTGGATCAGGGCAAACTGCCCAGCTGGTCCAGGATTCTGTTCCCACATTGGCCAACCAGATGCCCCAATGGGAAAACAGTTCTAGAATCACAGAATTGGAAGGGACCCTAAGGATCATTCAGCAAAACCCCCTATGCAACTGTCCCATACAGGAATTGAACCTGCAGCCTTGGTGTTATCAGCATCACACTCTAACCAATTGACCAATAGAGCCCTTGATTTGCACTCCAACAGGATCCTAGAATTCTTTTCCATATCTTGGCAACTGCCTTACTGCATCCAGGCTTCTGTTTATAGAATAAACTCTGTATTTTGCCACTGGTCCCACCTACCACAGAAATGTCTGGCACCCAGATGGTTCTCCACAGAGGAATGTGGCCCCAAAATGTTGCATGTAGTGTTCTAAGAGATTTTGGAATTTTAAAAAATATATATTAAAAAGTTAAAAATGTACAACCCCCCTCTCTCTCACACCCCCCCTGAAGCACTGGCTTTCCCCCAAGATTGGGGCCCTCCAGTGCTCACTGCGCATGCACAATGTCACTTGTGTGCATGACGCAGGAAGCCAAGCACTCTGCAGGAGCCAGCCATTGGACCTGCGGTGCACAGTTTGCTTTGCGTGTGCAAAGTGCACAGGGACACTTGAAGATTGAAGGGCCCCAGCCCCATTAAAGCAAATATTGATGGGGCCGAGGTGCCTTTGGCCCCATAGAGTTGGTCACACACACACACCTGTTCACAACTACTGAAATACTAAATGCTCTCTTTCTCTCCTAGAATATTCTTGATTATTCGAAGAAATTGACCCAGCTATTAACTCTCACTTGGTTGTGTTTATTCTAATATTGAGAAAAATTATTAGTGTGTTCCATGTTTCCTAGATACTTATTTTGAGCCTTTCAAATGTAGGTTTGAAATGTTGCATTAACAGCCTAATCCTATTCTGGTTTATTCAGAATCAAAGCACCATTGAATTAAATGGGAGTTGCTCCTTGGCAGGGATGGAAACATATGCTCAGTTTTGGGTCTCACAGTTCCTTTTTCTTCTAACCTTAAATCCTGTTGTCCCCATTTCTGCAGCATTCTGCGATTGCTTTTTTGTTTTGTTTTTAAAATAAAACCTTCATAAAAATTCATCCCAAGTGCAAATTTCTCCTAAGACATTTTGCATGTGCACACATTCCCGCCTCCCCACTCCCCAATATAATGTGTTTTTCTATCTTATTTTATGGACACTTTCTCGTAATATATGCTTTCTTTTTCTTTTTGTAAATGCTGGTTAGTTGGAGAACTGCATCAAAAAAAAAAATGGATAAGCAGGGATTCCCAAGGACTACTGTGTTTTGGTTCTCACTGTTTCATAAACTGAAAATGTGATAGATTTGCCTTTAAATGTGAGCTGAATGAAAATTCTCCCTCATCTCTACTCCCATGCAAGTGTCTCTAGGACTACTGCCTGAATTTCCCATAATGCAACAGGTGGAACTTCTGCTTCCTTCCAGCCCTGTGCTATGAAAACCCTGGCAGCCATTAACAAATGATACACCACTTCAATTACTTGCTTGGAGCCTACATCTTGCAAGTATCCCAAGATAACAACTTGTGGTGGTGCCATAATTCCTGCAATTGATCTTCTTTATTTGGACTTAGAAAAGACCTGGAAGATATATTATAGGGATACGGTATGAATCTAAAGGTGGGGCCGAACCCTATCTCAGTGGACAGAGTCCACGCTGGGTTGCAGGTTCAATTCCTGCTATGTTCATCCCAAAACCTTTCTTGGAGAGAGAGGCTGGGAAAGACTTCTGCGTGAGACCCTGGAGAGCCACTACCATTCAGACCAGACACAACTGGGACAGATGGGTCAGTTGTCTGACTCGGTATATGACAGTTTCATATGCTTGTCATTTATAATGAATCTGCTGATAGTGACAAAAATAATTTTTTTCCTGGGCATTGGGATATAAATTTGCAGCCAGGATGGAAGGCAAAAATTTGTTAAATATATGACATGTAGAGGGAATGGAGACATCAAATTTTATAAGGCATGCTCCAGAGGATTGAGGGATACATAATTTAGCAACACTGGTCTCAAGCCACATATCTAAAAGATGCATATCTATGCCACATGGAGCATTTGATATTTTGTAGGATGTAAGCTTTATCACTGAGCAATCCTATGGGTGTGGGGAAAATCTGCAGCAGAGCTAAGACTTGCTGCCCCATTGCAGTGAAGGAGGCATTATCTTTTCTCCCCCCCCCCCACTTGCATTTTTCCAGTCCCATCAATGGGGATATTTAATGAATCATTGGTAAAGCACATGCTTTGCACACAAAAGGGTCCCCGATTCAAACCCAAAGAGGTGTGATATAATAGAAGTTTATGTATGGCATGGAGAAATTGTGCAGGAAAAAAAAGGTTCTCTCTCTCATAACACTAGAACTCCCCCTAAATGGATTTTTTAAATTCTGAATTTATTGTTATTCACATTTTATACTGTATTTTATGCTGTTTTTTGTTGCATGAATTAAGTGTTTTAAATTTGTTGTTAGCTGCCCTGAGCCTGTTTTTTTTGAACTGGGAAGAGCGGGGTATAAATAAAAATTTATTATTATTATTATTAGAACTCATGGGCATCCAATGAAGCTGAATGTTGGAAAATTCAGGGTGGATATTGCAACACAGAATTGAACTATGGAACTCCCAACCACAGGAAGTAGTGTTGGCCACCAACTAAGATGGCTTTTTTAAAAAAGGATTAGGTATGGAGGAGATGGCTATCAGTGGCTACTAGCCACAATGGCTGTTTTCTGCCTCCACAGTTGGAGGCAGTAATTCTTCTGAACACCAGCTGCTGGAAACCCCAGGAGGAGAAAGCATTGCTCTTGTGTTTGGATCCCACTTGGGGGATTCCCACTGGGGCATCCGGGTGGACCCCTAGAGAAGAGGATGCTGGACTAGATGGTTCATTGGCCTGATCCAGCAAGATCTTTGTATGTTCTTATCTCCAGGTTTGTCTGGGAACCTGCTGTCCCCCGAAATCCTGGAGAGTTGTGCCAGCCCATATATACAATATTGAGCTTGCTCGGCTAATAGGTCTGACTTGATATGAGACCCCTCCCTGGGTTTATGTTCATATTAAAAATTTTGTATATTGCTGTGTCCTAAAGATATATCAAGGGACACAGCTGGCGCTGTGGGTTAAACCACAGAGCCTAGGACTTGCCGATCAGAAGGTCGGCGGTTCGAATCCCTGCGACGGGGTGAGCTCCTGTTGCTCGGTCCCTGCTCCTGCCAACCTAGCAGTTCGAAAGCATGTCAAGTGCAAGTAGATAAACAGGTACCGCTCCGGCGGGAAGGTAAACGGCATTTCCGTGTGCTGCTCTGGTTCGCCAGAAGCGGCTTAGTCATGCTGGCCACATGACCCGGAAGCTGTCTGCGGACAAACGCCGGCTCCCTTGGCCAATAAAGCAAGATGAGCGCTGCAACCCCAGAGTCGGTCATGACTGGACCTAATGGTCAGGGGTCCCTTTACCTTTACTAAAGATATATCAAAGCTGTTTTTTCCCCAGCAATAAAAGCATGCAAACTATACAATAGAACCCTATTAAAAAAATTAAAAGCAGACCTTGTTTAACCACTTTGGAAGGATGCATTATGGATTTTCAGCTGGCATTTGAAAGTTGGCGACGAGGGCTTCTTCTGTGTTCTTATGAACGGAGTAGCAGTTTAGGCTTCTAAGCCCCTGAGTGAACATTGTAAAGTGCTATAGAAATGGAGGTGCTGGCAGTGATCAAGATGGTTTGGGCATGTGAAAGAACAAAAGAACATGAGAAGAGCCTGCTGGATCAGGCCAATGGCCCATTTAGTCCAGCATCCTGTTCTCATCAGTTGTCCATGGGAAGCCAGCAAGCAGGATTCAAACACAAGAGCCCACTTCCCTCCTGTAGCTTCTACATGTGGTATTCAGAAGCACTGCTGCCTCCAACTAAGAGGTAGAGCACAGCCATCACGGCTAGCAAGATCAATAGTCCTCTCATCCATGAATTTGTCTAAACCTCTTTTAAAGCCATCTAGGTTGGTGGCCATTGTTGCTTCCTGCTGCATGAGTGAGTTCCATAGTTTAACTGGACTTTTTATTATCCCTCCTGGATTTCCTAACCCTCAGCTTCATTGGACGTCCATGAGTTCTAGTGTGATCAAAGAGGGAGGAAACTTTTCTTTATCCAACACTGCTGAGTTGTGTCGTAAGGGGAAAGCAGGGACCTAGGGCTCGTGGGTTAGAGAGTCTTCTGCCTGTGTTTTAGCTTGGGAGAAAGTGGCTCTTTCCCAGTTGCCAGGGCATGGCAAAGCACATGTTCTGCTTGCAAAAGGTCCCAAACATCTCTGGTAAGGCTGGGAAAGACTCACGGCTGAAAACCTGGAGAGGCACTCTCAGTCAATGGAAGCAATGCTAGCTAGATGGATCAATGGATCTAAGGGAGCTTCCTCTGCTGCTCAACCTATGCTGGCTCCAGGTGAGTTTCGCAGGGGTATGAGGGGGGCTTTGGATCCTGTCAATGCAATGGATGTAGTTGTGCAATAGGTTTACTCCTACCATCATTTCATTCTAGGCAATAGCCTCTAAAATGCCCGAATTAAGAAGGTGGGGCTGTGCAGGTGAGGTAGGCAAGAATTGCAATGCTCCTTGCTTACCACCGGGTGGCAAAGTCCAAACAGAAGTCCAGGGCTGTGCCATACATTCAAAATGCATTTAAAAGACATAACTGCCCTGGCAGCTGTGGCCTGTTAAGAGTGCTGAGAGTTGTAGCTCTTTGAAGGGGAAACTGTAGTTCCCAGGATTCTTTGCAGGCATCCATGTGCATTAAATGTGCTTTAAATCTTGGGTGTGAATGCAGCCACAATAATTTATTTATGATTAAAACATTTATAAAATAAGAAAAAAATACACACATTTTCTTTTGCTGGCACCCGTCTGCCTCGAGAGACAATGGAGTGCACCTCTGGGGGTGGTCAAATCACTGCATTAGCAGCACTGAAGTGACATCCCTGGGGGACCTAGGCTGCCCAGACTACAAGACCCCCCTCTCAGCATCACTGATGTAGTCCAAAGGAAAGCAGAGCAGTATGTCTGGCACCAGCTTGGCTAGCAGGAGTAGCCAGAAGGAGGCGTATAAGGAGAAGAAGAAGAAGAGTTTGGATTTGATATGCCACTTTATCACTACCCTAAGGAGTCTCAAAACGGCTAACAATCTCCTTTCCCTTCCTCCCCCACAACAGACACTCTGTGAGGTGAGTGAGGCTGAGAGACTTCAGAGAAGTGTTACTGGCCCAAGGTCACTCAGCAGCTGCATGTGGAAGAGCAGGGAATCGAACCCGGTTCACCAGATTACGAGTCTACCACTCTAAACCACTACACCACACTGGCTCCTTGGTTGGAAGGCACCATCCAACCACCTTAGGGACTCCACTCCAGATTTGTGTAGGATTTACTCATTAACCTGCATTTTAACCTGTATTTTAAATTGGTTCCCCCCCCTATTATGTTTTTATTGTAATTTTACTGGTGTTAGCCGCCCTGAGCCCGGCTCTGGCTGGGGAGGGCGGGGTATAAATAAAATTTATTATTATTATTATTAGCCTTTTCTTCTCCTAAAGATGTCCCACATGACAGCAGAGGTTTAGGATCAGAGTTTTCTTCCCCTAGATGGGCTATCTTTGAAGTCAGTCAGACTCAGACCTGCTTATCTTTAGCCTGTCTGCTGTGCCATGTGTGTTTGCAGATTGTTGACATGGGGAAAACAAACATATACTTGTGCTTAGCAGCTTTTATTTTTACAAGGTGTCATTCAAGCTATTCCCCTCCCCACCCAGCCACAACTGAAAATGGGGCTTAGATCAACAGTTTCACAGCTTACAACTAACCAGTGGTTGGAGTTCACCTTTCCATGTTTATTCAAAACATCAATAAGGTACATATATAGGGGGGGGGACCTTGATATTTTAGTGTGCTAGCACCCACATTTTGGAACTCCCTGCCTATTGATTTTAGGCAGGCATCTTCACAGTACTGTTTTCTGTGCCTGCAAAAAAAGAAAGAAAAAAGGTTTGTTTAGAAAAGCCTATCCAGATGTTTAGAAAGTGGCTGCAAATCTATTTTTTTATTCTATTGCTATTATAACTTTCCAGAAAACTTACATTATTGTTGTTAGTTTTTCTAATTCACAATTTTACTGTTTTACCTTTTTTGTAAATTGTCTTGAGTTGTTATATATATATGGAGAGAGAGAGAAAGTATCACAAATGCAAAAGTTGATGCGTGCTTCCCAGAGTGGGAGAAAAATAAAAAGAGTAGGGTGGTATTGCGGGAAGCAGGAGAGCTTCAAAGTGGCATTTAAAAAAGAGAAACACATTGTTGCTTAACTCAGAATTAAGTCAGACCCTATTGCTCCAAAGCAGTGGCCCTCCAAGGGTGTGGTGTGTCACACTGGTGTGGCAGGAGAGAATGACAAGTGTGACAGGAGGAATCAAGGGCAATCAATATTATATTTGAGATGGATTCATATTATTAGGTAGCTGCATTGTTTTATACTTTCTGGACATCCCATGATCATATTATAAAGTAGTCGTGTTCTATGTTCTAAATCAAGCACTGTTAGGTGTTTCTTTTTTTGTTTCCAGTGTTTTTCTTCTCAATAAAAAATTGAGTATGGTGTGAGCAAATGTTTATTCTAAATGTGTGGCCCAGAGAAAAGAAGGAGTTTGAGAACCACAGCCTATTGCTTAATTCAGATGTAATCGATATGGTACTCTCTAGATGTTGCTGGATCACAACACCCATCACCCCTGACCATTGACCACCCTGTCTGGGGCTGATGAGAGCTGGGATGATATCTGGAGTTGGGGTTACACAGGTTCCCCATCCTTGCCTAATGACTCAGTCAAGCCATTGGCCCATCATGCTCAAAACCGTCTGCCCTGAAGGACAAAGCGGCTTCCATCCATGGCTCCTTTGGGAGGGTGTTATATCTGGAGAGCCAGTGTGGTGTAGTGGTGAAGAGCAGTAGACTCATAATCTGGTGAACCGGATTCGCTTCCCCGCTCCTCCACATGCAGCTGCTGGGTGACCTTGGGCTAGTCACACTTCTCTGAAGTCTCTCAGCCTCACTCACCTCACAGAGTGTGTGTTGTGGGGGAGGAAGGGAAAGGAGAATGTTGGCCGCTTTGAGACTCCTCGGGTAGTGATAAAGCGGGATATCAAATCCAAACTCTTCTTCTTCTATATTTGCATCAATAAATCATAAGACCATAAGAAAAGCTCTGCTGGATCAGGCCAATGCCCTATCTAGTCCAGCATCCTGTTCTCACAGTGGCCAACCAAGTGCCCCTTTTGGGAAACCCTCAAGCACGACCCAAGCACAATAACCCTCTCCCCCTACTGTGCTTACCCTACACATTATAGCCCTCCAAGATCTCAGACTAAGGCTTTCTCCAGCACCTGAGATCCTTTTTACTGAAGATTGAACCTGGAACCTTCTGTGTACACATCCATAGAGATGGACCCTCCCAAACAGGTATCTTTCATAGTTATGGAGAAGAGGCCATGTGGGGGCAAGTGTCCCCCCAAAAAAATATAGAGCTGAAAAAAGCTGCACCTGCCAAAATGCAATCTCAACAGCAGCCTGCCTTCTGGTTAACCTCGTGGGTTCCTAGACAAGCCATGTGCCCAGCCTTGAAGAAGAGTGAAGGGACATGGGGAGACATGCGCACAAGCCCTAATTCAAAGGAGCAGAGCAGCTGAGCTCCTGTATGGATCAGTGGCCATCTCTGTGATTGCCAGACAGCAGTAATGGTATCTCTCGGGCTGAGATTGAGTGCAGGGAAGGAGGCGAGGGAGAGACAGAGAAGCAGGCAAATGGAATTCACCCTGCTGCCGTGTTTAGCTGTAATCTAACATGACTTTCCCCTCTGTTGGCAAAGGGGCGCACATGATGTTAACATTCATTATCATGTCATATTCAATTGAGTGCCAGAATGTATTATGCTTTCTCCTGTAACACACTGAATACTGACAAAAACCATTCACTCACGCCGCAAAGGTCTGTGCCTTTGAATCTTCTGGCAGAACGGGGAGGTGGAAGGCCATCAATACAAACATAATGAGTGTCGGGAATGGGAAGAGGACTCTTGGTGTGCCCTCGGCTAGGTGGGGAAGACAGGGAGGCGGTGGAGGTAGGGGGAAAGGTTCTGCTGTGGTGTTGAAAAGAGTTGTTGGATCTGGGGGACGTCCACGTTTGAAGGAGTTAAGCCTTGTGGGAGCAGCAGGAAAACACGGAGGTAAACACTCACAACGGAAGGCTTATTCACCGCGCTAACATTTAAAAATGTTTTTATCCAGCCTTTTCGAATGTAAAAGTCCCAAGGTAGCTTACAAATCAAAACAGAAACCCCCCCCCCCAATAAATTAATAATATATATCCCGCAATCAATACGCAACGCTGGAAATGAAGTATTCCAGGTAGAGCAAAAACACTCTGTTTGATATTGCTAAGCACCTTTGAGGAAGGGGGATTGGGGTTGGGGAGCAAACAAAATTCCAGCTCAGAGGATGGCCTTTGACCTTGCTACTCCCCAAGGAAGGGCTGTAGCTCAGCCGTAGAACACATGCTTTGCATGCCAAAAGTCTTAGGTTGAATCTCTTGCTTCTCCAGCTGTAGTTGGGAAAGACTCCTGCCTGACTTACTACAGAGCTGTTGCCAGTCAGTGTACCCACAGAGCTGGGTATTCAGATGGCCTGACTCAGTATAAGGTAGCTTCAGGTGCTTCTATTAGGTGGTAATCCAAAGGGAAGAAACCCTTTGATGTGTTTCCTTTGGTGGCAATGCATGCCTGGAGCAGAGCCAGTGAAATATATCCCCCCTCCAGAAATCCCTTGCTAAAGTTCTTGGTGGGACAGGACTGTCTTGAATAGGCATGGATGACACATGGCCATGCCTTCTGGCTTCCTTCATTGATTGAAGATAACAGGGTAGGGGATGTTCCTCCTGTGATGATACAGGATAGAGCCCATAGACTCCACATGCCTCTTTCCCCTCTCTCCCATGCTGCTTCATATATTGACTGGGAAATGTGCACAATTCCCTCTTCATGGTTAGATCCTGTGCACATTCTCTGTGAATCCCGGTGACTGTGCACAATGGCCGTATGCTATGCACATTAACTGTTCAAATTACATCAGTGTTAACACATACACTGTATACTCCTAGATTCCAGAGGCAGTTCATCAAATGAAGCATCAGCATGCCTCTCCCCAGGCTGCCGTCTCTCACATGCACACACACACACACACACACACACACACACACACACACACACACACCAGCGACACATTGGCCCCCCCCACGTCCGTATAAGCATGTGTCTTGTAAAGTAATTATTTGCTTCACAGGCAGAAAATTTCAATCATGTCACTGGCTGCAAAAATGTGTCAGGGCTGGCCCCTTCCTGTTCGCTTCAAGGTGACCCATTGTGAACCCTTAAGTGGGAGAAATGCCAGAGCTTCAAGGCTCTGCTCTACAGCTGGGGAGGGGAGGGAGGAGAGAGGAGGGGAGTCCGGGAAAGCAGGTGCGGGTGACTTCTTTTCCACCATTTCCATGTTGCAATTACCTAACGGGCTATCCAAGTATGCTGAGCATTAACTTTGCTGGAGGAAAGGGAGACCTGAATACCCCATTTGCTAACTAGCTAGCTAATTAATTCTTAAAAACCTATATGCTGTCTTTCTACAAACAGCTCTCTCAAGGTGGCCTAATTATATAAAGCACCATAAGTATGTGACTCCACCATGAAATACAAAATAAGGAGATCAAAGCAGCAGGAGGAGAATAAAAGAGTGTCAGGACAGTGAAATTGTTAGATTGCAAGGGTCACCATACTGGCACCTTAGCCACCATGGTAATTTTAGACCGGTGGTTCCCAAATTGCCCTTGGGGGCAGTGGGGTTACTGGGGATTGCTAAGAGGCAAGGGCATGGCTGTCAATGTTTCCCTTTTTTAAAGGTAAATTCCCTTATTCCGAATAGGATTCCTCACAAGTAAAGGGAAAAGTTGACAGCTATGGGCAAGGGGGCAGCAAGAGGGTGCTTGAAAATCAAACCTTGAAAAGCTGGTATCACTGGATTGAGATCAGCAATTTCGTTGAATTAAATAAACTAAATAGTTTTAATAAGATTTTGAACCAATGTACAAGCAATTGTTACTAATTTTTACTGTGCTGTTGTCTTCCTCAGTAGCTTGTGCAAACTGCTATTCTGAATAATACTTTTTATAGGGTAATCATGCACCCGGGATGAGTCTATGGAACCAAGAGGGCGGTGACCTAGAAAAGTTTGAGAAACACTCTTTTAGACAATGAATGTAATGGTCTTGTGGGGACCTCCCTCTTTAGATGATATTGTGCATGTCATGGACAGGATGAGATGCACCAGCTGGCGACGCCCCCCTCCCCTGGCTCAGCATCTTCTCCATTAAACCTCCCACCCCTTGAACACACCACATTCCTCTAGGTGCCAGGATTGGATGCTGACCCTCATAAGAAGATAAGAAGAGCCTGCTGAATCAGGCCAGTGGCTCATCTCACCAGTGGCGTAGCGTGGGTTGTCAGCACCCGGGGCAAGGCAAGTAATTTGCGCCCCCTAACCCATGGATTTGCACCCCCTAACCCGTGGATTTGCGCCCCCTAACCCATGGATTTGCGCCCCCTAACCCTAACCCCCAGATGTTGCGCCCGGTGCGGCCGGCCCCCCCTGCCCCCCCACGCTACACCACTGCATCTCACAGATGCATGTGGGAAACCTGTAAGCAGAACCCAAGGAAAAGAAACCGGGGACATAGCATGGGGAGGCCTGGGCACAATTTTTTGAACAGGTGCAAGGGGGCACAACCAGGTGCCCCTATGACAGGCTCTGTCACTCACCTGGCCTGGCCTGGCCTTCAAGACTGGGGCAGCGGCACTACCTCCTTCTCCTCATGGCCATGAAGGGACTCCCACATGTGCCCTAACCCTGGGCCAGCCGAGAGGGAGGGAAGGAGAGGGCGCAACCACTACCCATAGAGGAGAGGAGAGACTCTGGCAGCTACCTGCTCCTTTGCGATTGGGGCGTCACAGCCCTCAGGTCTGCCCTCATTGTGGGGCGGCTTTGAGCCTCTTTCTTCCTCCCCTCTGCTCACCTTGCCATCATGTGTGGAGAGTCCTCTCCTCGTCCGATAACTTCATAGGCAAGAATCTCAAGCAGTTTGTATTATATAGTCCTTTTTATTCAGTCATCTGGTTGCAAAGCAAGAATCCATCTCTCAACAAAGAGAGGTGTTGGCTGCTCTGTGCTCTTCCCCTTCCATCCCCAACAACACCTTCGGCGGCAACGGGAAGTTCTCTGCACTCTCTGTTCTCTAATATAGAGAGACCTAAGAGCCGGGATGCGGGTGCCACTGTGGGTTAAACCACAGAGCTGAGGACTTGCCGATCAGAAGGTCGGTGGTTTGAATCCCTGCGATGGGGTGAGCTCCTGTTGCTCGGTCCCTGCTCCTGCCAACCTAGCAGTTGGAAAGCATGTCAAAGTGCAAGTAGATAAATAGGTACTGCTCCGGCGGGAAGGTAAACGGCGTTTCCGTGTGCTGCTCTGGTTCACCAGAAGCAGCTTAGTCCTGCTGGCCACATGACCCGGAAGCTGTACACCGGCTCCCTCGGCCAATAAAGCGAGATGAGTGCCACAACCCCAGTCAACCACGACTGCACCTAATGGTCAGGGGTCCCTTTACCCTTTACCTTTAAGAGCCGGAGGGGAGGGGTGTGTCACACAGGCTCTCTAGGGATGTTTCTGTTGGCTATTGTCTCCCTTCCCCTTCTTCTTCCACTAACTCATAGCTCAGTAATGTGCAGCATTCTCCTCTCTCTCTCTCTCTCCTGTTGAAACAGCTGGGGAGAAGGGTGCCCAGTTTCTCTCCCCCCCTTCTCCTCTTCAGAGAGAAGCTGATCTGACTGAGGACACATTTCCCAATCCTCCTGTCTGGACCATTCCCTGGCACTCGCTCAGACTGCCACAGCTCAGTTGGTGGTGAGGGCTTGGGTTGGCACGGCCACCCTCCGCTCCCTCCACCTGCGCCCAGCACACACAAGCATTCCCAAGGTGCTGAGAACCTGTACTGCACCCCTGCAAGAGCACACCCCCCTCTGTGACTTCCAGCAACTGGTATTCAGAAACATATGTTGAATCCATCGTCACCTTTGATAGTGCCTTCCCCAATGAATTTGTTCAACCCACTATTAAATCCATCCAAGTAAGTGTTCATCACTGCCTCCTATGGAAGTGATCTCCATAGTTTAACTATGCAATGCATATCTTTCTTGAATCTTCCAACATATCCATTGGATGCACATGTATTCTACTATTATTCCATGAGTTCTAGTGTTTCCTTCTCATCTGTCTTGAACAGAGGAGAGGTGCAAAGAGTTTTTCACTGTGGGTAATGTGAGATTGGGTGGTATAGGTGCTATTTAATCTGCTGGGGGGGGGGATGCCCACCACATTTTGGGGCTCTGCTTTTTCTTCTCCTTTAGATGAGATGACCATTTTGTGTTATGCTATGGCCCAAAGAGCCAACAAGCTGTGATAGTATGTACTATGCTACCCCAGAAGTCCTTTTTTGAAGGGACCCCACAGACCTTTCTCAGAATTCCAGCTGTGGCCATTGGCCCACAAAAGGTTGGTGAGCCCTGTATTTGAATGTTGGACTAGGAATTGCAAGATCTGCATTTCAGTCATGAGGCTCCTTGGCTAGAGACCAGGTGCTTCTGGTTTTGCCCCACTTGAGACAGGACTGTAGCTTCTTTCTGGATGTGTGCTGTTAGATAACACACTATATATTCCACTATCTGCCCAGTCCAATTTAAGAGTCGAAGGAGGATAATGAGATACTTGCTGTTCTCAGCAGAAAGTGCTGAAGCAAAATGCAGCCAGGAGATTAGCTCCGGAAGGTTTGTTTTCTTGGTGATTTCTCTTTGGCTTTTGGATTTCACAGTTCCAGAAGGACACAGCAAGTATTTAACCTCTGCCTTAAAAAATAGCAAGTAGAGTGGTACCTCGGGTTACAGATGCTTCAGGTTACAGACACTTCAGGTTACGAACTCTGCTAACCCAGAAATAGTACCTCGGGTTAAGAACTTTGCTTCAGGATGAGAACAGAAATCGCGCCGTGGCAGTGGGAGGCCCCATTAGCTAAAGTGGTACCTCAGGTTAAGAACAGTTTCAGGTTAAGAACAGTTTCAGGTTAAGAACGGACCTCCAGAATGAATTAAGTTCTTAACCCAAGGTACCACGGTATTTAGCCCCTGCCTTTTAAAAAAAGTCATAATCAGGCATTAAAGTAAAGGGTCTTCTCCTTCACTCTGTCACTGCATGTGGATAAGTCAAAGAGAAAACTCTCTAACCTACATTCATACTTGTGAAGAGGGAAAGAGAAGGATTGGGAGCTGTGGATTAGCAGCAGGGGTGAGAGAAACCTGCCCCCCCCCCGATATTGTTGGATTCCAGTTCCCATCAGCCCCAGCCAGCATGGCTACTGGTCAGGAATGATGGATAATGGAGTCTGCCACATGTTCCCCAAATGTTGTAGGATACAAACTTTCTAAGTCTTATGCACCCCATTCAAATATTTGGTGCATGTATATAAAAAAAATATGGAGAGGTTATATCTGTTGCCCCCTTCCCCACCTCAAGCACTTATGTGCTAAAATGGTTCTTAGGTCAGGAGCTTAGGTCCAGGCTATCTGAAAAGCTGTATGCCCTCATCAGAACCTGCCCAGGCTCTGAGATCTTTGGGGAGGCCCTTCTCTCTTACCCACCACCCTCACACTTGAGGGGGGGCATGGGAGACAGCCTTCTTGGTGGTTGCTCCCAGGCTTTGGAATTCTTTTGGGGCTCCCTCCTTGTCCTTCCAGTGGCAGGTGAATACAGCTTTATTGTGACAGGCTTTGGGAACAGGCTGTTTTTAAAGGGGATTTTAATAGTTCTGTGCTGTTTTTTATTATCTGTATTTTAATATATTTGTTTTTTATACCGATTTAATTCTATGAGAGTTTAATTACTTTTTAACAAATATCCTTTATATGTTAATAGCTTTTTGTAGTTTATATGTGTTGTTTTAATTTCTGTAAGGTACTTCAAGCCATGGTCTGGGGAGAAGGTGTAACAACAACAACAACAACATGATAATGCAGCTGTATAACTGTAATGCAATTATGGTGTAAAAAGTGCAGATTACATTGCACTATAGCTCCATATAACAAAGCAGCAGTAAAGGTAAAGGTAAAGGTACCCCTGCCCGTACAGGCCAGTCTTGACAGACTCTGGGGTTGTGCGCCCATCTCACTTAAGAGGCCAGGGGCCAGCGCTGTCCGGAGACACTTCCGGGTCACGTGGCCAGCGTGACATCGCTGCTCTGGCCAGAGCCAGAGCCAGAGCCAGAGCCGCACACGGAAACGCCGTTTACCTTCCCGCTGGTAAGCGGTCCCTATTTATCTACTTGCACCCGGAGGTGCTTTCGAACTGCTAGGTTGGCAGGCAACTGCTAGGTTGGCAGGCAAAGCAGCAGTAGCCCTTTGCAAATGATCTTCAGGAAAAGTTACTTTGCCCCAGGGAAAGGCTGAGAATTTCCCTCCCCAATTTTTCCCTCCTGAAAAATCCCCAGACCTATTTTTACCTTTACAGGATCCCAGACTCTTGTCTTTGGACACATTCCCACCATACATTTTAGGCACAGCTTTTTAAACTGCCATGGCTTCACCCAAAGAATTCTGGGAGGTGTAGTTCGCTAAATGTTGTTAGGCGAGCTACGATTCTCAGAGTGATTGAACAGTCAATCTGTCTTCCAGGGTACTCTGCTAACCGTACCCCTATGAGGGGGATATGGGGTCTTCTAACAACTCTCAGCACCTTTAATAAACTACAGCTTCCAGAATTCTTAATGGGAAGCCATGTTTTAAAGTGGTATCATTGTGTTTTAAATGTAAGGTGGATGTGGCCTTTGTCACATCCACCTTACACATCCCTCTACAGAGGTAGAGGGATTTTCAGAGTTTGTATGTTGTGGTTGTTGCTGCTGTTTTGTCTTTTTCTCTCTCTTCAAGGAAAAGGTTAAACATCCCTTTCTCACTGTTCGTTCTCTGGGATAAAGTGTGCCCCTTACGTGGATGTTTTGCAACAGCAAAGAGGCCATTTGTTAAAATCATGCCCTATTCATATCCCTAAGAAACTTGTCACCTATGCGTGTCATGATTGCATTCTACCTAAGGAGCACCATTTGACCCCGGACATTCTGTTACCCTTCAAGAATCAATAGGGAGAACATATTGATTTGCAGTGCTCCTCTCTCTGTGTGTGTGTTTCTTGTATGTATGTGAGCCTCTCTTTCTTTTGAAGATCCCTGAGATCTTAACTAAACTTACATAGAAATACGATTGGGTCAAGAGCCAGTTTGTCAATTCCGGGTGAACCTCCTTCTATTTCTCTCTCTCTCCCCTGACCTCTCAGCCCTTGTCCATAAAGAAAATCTGTACAGCATCATTAAAAGACTTGCCTGGGAATTCAGTTCAATTTTGAGTTGTGGTTGCTCAATACAAAAGATAATGGGATGAATACAGATGTGGAGTTCATGTAACAACCTTTCTGAATGTCTTTGCGGTTTGCCAGTGATCCCACAGTCACTGGCTGAGGAAGAGGAGTGTGAGGGGAGCGCACCACCCCTGGCAGTGTGATCCTGGTGGGGTGCCATCGTTGCTGCCCCCCCGCCCGCGCTGGGCACCACGCCCCCGCAGGTGGCGCACCACATCCCTGGGACACATACAAGCCCCGCCCCCACCTGCTCTCCACCCCCCAGTGCTGGAGCATGAAGCTCCTCCACTGCCCACAGTGATGGTGCTCAGCTGGTGCTGGCAGAATTTTGGAGCAGCTTAGCTGAGAACCTGTGCAATCCCAGTGATGAGGTTGAGAAGAAAATGACATCACTCTGGGCAAAAGACAATGCAAGACTCTGACAACAATGGCAACACTAGTGGCATACACCAATCACAGAGTGGCGTGCTGATGATGCCATTCATGGTAGCCATATATGGAAGGAACCATTACATGCAAGCGGGGGGAACGGAACAGGAAGCCAAAATCATACCAGCCTATCCCACCCCACATGTTAAAGATTTAGCCCAGCAACAAGGGATGGGAAAATCTGTCAGTTTAGTTTATCATTATTCCACTCTTATTTTCAGCTCATGATACCGTATTTTTCTGTGTATAAGATTAGGTTTCCCCCCCTTAAAAATAATGTCAAAAATTAGGGGGCATCTTATACCTTGGGCCATCTCCACTTATTTTCTTAAATCTAAGTCCCCCCAAATAGGGGGCATCTTATACATGGGGATGTCTTATAGACAGAAGAATATAATATTTCTACATCAGTTTGCATTTTGTTTGTTTTGTTTTACATCCTCATGGAATTTCAGCAGCATTTTAGTGCCTATGTTTCTCAGTATATACACTTTTTTTTGCAAAGCAATTTCCTCATATGTAATACATTTTTGCATGCTGTTTTCATGAATACAAGTATTTTATGCACACTTCGTCCTACAATGTATGCTTTTTTGCACTCATTACATTGCCGGAGAACTGCACTGCAAAAATTCAGAGAAACATGGATTTTTAAAGATTTTGAAGGATGGCTGTGTTTTTCGGTTTATGTATTTATGGTTTTGAAAAGTGTGAATTAGGTAGGTATCATTTTAAATGAGAACCAAGTTGCATCCCCACCCAATCCCTAATGCCAACACAAGTATACCATAGCTTACAAGAAAACTTAGCACCCTGACTTGAGTCCTGTTTCTCACCCAAGAAGCCCTTCGTGGTATCCATTCCTGCATTGCAGGGGGTTGGACTAGATAAACTTTTGGGGTCCCTTCCAACTCTACAATTTTATGATCCCATGATTTGGGGCCCTTCTGCAGGGGCCACTGCCCTGGTGGTGAGAGCTCATGTAGACTCTCTGATGAAGCATCTCTTCAAGATTCGAAATTTGGTAACCTAACAGTTTCCAGGAGGTATAAATGCAACATAGGATTGCACTATGAGCCACACCTGCCTTTATAAAACAGGAGCCTAAGGCTCTGCAGATATTGCACAACCACAAGTCCTATTATCCTTGTCCATAGGCCGTAAAGCATCCCATTCACTGCAATGGCCTCTGCCAGATCTCCCTACCCTACACAAGCAGAAATGTCAGCCTCTACACCTGTGTCTTTATTATATCAATTAATATTCCATTGCCTACAGTTTAATGTCTGTTCTTTGTGTGTGTCCTTATATAGTACCTTTTTAAAAAAATCCCTCTGGCTGTCAGTGTCAGCTTTTGAAGTCAACAGCGCTGACAACTTTGGGCTGAAATTCCAGTCTCAACGGCGGTACAAGTTCTCCCTGCTGTGGGTACAGACCTGTTCCAATACCCCTTTTAGCAATCGTTGTATGTGTGCTGCCAACTGCCTTATACCACCCAGCCCAGTTCTGTCTGTTCTAATTAGCACCACAGTAGCTTGTCAGTAACTTGGAGCTCCTTTATAACAGGACATGCTAGAGGTTGAATCAGAGACTCTGTGTTTGCAAAACCTCTGCTTCACCACTAAGCAAGGACCCTTCGTGTTCTACCTCCACTGTCAGAGGCTGCATGCCTTTGAAAACCAGCTGCTGGGAACCACAGGTGGGGAGAGCCCAGTGGTGCTCTGCTTCAGCTTGCAGGATTCCTATAAGCATCTGGTTGGGTTCCTTGATAGCAGTATTCTGGACAAGATGGGCCCTTCCTCTGACCCAGCAGGGCTCTTACAATCTTATGCTCTTACTAAGGGCTATAGGAGGCAATTCCTAGGAGCTGAGGTCTTAATAAAATATCTAAGGGGCTCGCTACCCCCAAGTTGATGGGCATTGCCATTCAAATGGTGTGCATGTGTTGCATCTTGTGATCGATTATGTGGAGTGGGGCTTATCTGGTCCCAACCCAATGTTTTCTCCAAGTTGGCACCCTTTCTATGGGCTGCCATGCCAGCTCACATTGCTCCCCAACCATGCCAGCCCTTCAGCATTCACACCTCACTGAATTTGCCACTAAGAGACAAAACTTCTGGAGACCTGGGACAAGGGACTTTCTGTCCTCCCCAGATCTATTTGAGAATTGAATCTAGGGGCTTCTGCATGCACCACTAAGCTATCTCTTCCCACCTCCCCATAGTGCACCACCAGTGTTGAAGCAATGATTCTTCAAACATCATCTTCGTTGGACTGGTCATGTTGTGCTGATGCCTGATTATCGTCTCCCAAAGCAACTATTTTATTCCGAACTTAAAAATGGAATGCGTAATGCTGGTGGCCAACAAAAGAGGTTCAAAGACTGTCTCAAGCCAAAAATGTTGTATAAACACTGACAACTGGGAAACACTGGCCTGCAAGTGCTCCAGTTGGAGAACAGCATTTATCAAAGATGTCATGGGCTTTGAAGACACTCAAACTCAGGACGCAAGGGAGAAATGTGCTAAGAGGAAGGCACGCTTGGCAAATCCACACCGTGATCAACTCCTGCCCGGAAACCAATGTCCCCACTGTGGAAGGATGTGTGGATCCAGAATCGGCCTCCACAGTCCCTTACAGACTCATTGTTGAAACCCTGTTTATGGAAGACAATCTTACTCGGCTACAAGTGATCGCCAAAGGAGGAGGAGGAGGAGGAGAAGAAGACATCATCATTATTTCTAAATTGCTCTTCATCCAAGGATCACAAGGCAGTTTACAATATAAAACACAAAAATGCATAACAAAGCAACAAATAATAAACAGTAGCCCCCACAGTTTAAAGGGCCTTAGATTGTTTAATTAACCAAAGGCCTAGTGCATAGTTAAACTATGGAACTCACTCCCACAGAAGCCAGTGATGGCCACCAACTTGGATGGCTTTAAAAGGGGATTAGGCAAATTCATGGAAGGGGAGAGAGCTACCAGTGGCTATTAGCTATGTTGGGTATGCTCGGCCTCCAGAGTTGGAGGCAGCAATGCTTCTGAATAACATTTGCTGGAAACCACAGGAACGGTGAGTGCTCTTGCACTTGAATCTGCTTGTAGGTTTCCCACAGGGATCTGGTTGGCCACTGTGAGAACAGGATGCTGGACTAGATGGGCCATTGGCCTGATCTAGAAGGCTCTTCTCATTGTGAAAGACTGTTGTGTCCAGAAGGCTAGTAAGCTGCGTTGTGCACCAAAAAAAAACAAAACAAAAAAAACAAAAAAAAAACAGAAACAAAAACCAGCACACAGTTGCTTAAAAATATATATTAAACGGAGGCAAAACATTTAATCATCAAATGAACTTTAAAAATAATGGGGAAAACAAAGTGAGGTTCTGTCTCTCCAGCCTCTTTTGTCGGAGCTCCCTGTTGGATTTCTTGCCTGCTTTTTGGTGGGGAGCGGGTGGCGGCGGCAGGCAGGGACTGTGTTTTTCAGATGTGTAAAGGATGCTTAATATGGTAATAACCCCTCCTGAGAGTCCCCAAGCACAGCAGACATGAAAGGCCTGCCCCTGGCGCTTCTGATTATACAGCCTCTAATTGTCTCCCATGTCTGCACAAAGCGCAACTATGAAAAGACTGTAAAAGAACCCGCTTGCTGTTTGTCGAGCAGACTACAAGTTTCTGAGAACAAACTGCGGTTCCACATATGGGGGTAAAAGCAGCATCAAGGAGTGTGTGTGCAAGGGGAGGGGGGCAGAATTTAGAAACAAAACATACCCACCAGTGCTTCCATCCTAGATGCTAAATAGCAAAATCCTTTCTGAGTGGCAGCCAAAAACCCCACTGTCTGCAGATATGAGACAGGTATCAGCAGAGGACCACAAATTGAAGAATCACACATTTTAGGGGAGGGGACCCCAAATTAGACCAATGAGGATTGGGTGTGCTTGGTGGCCCAATTGACTGGCAGCAGCTCTCCATGATTTCAAGCAGGGTTCCAGCGCTACCTGAATATGTCAGAGGTTGAACATGGGACCTTTTATTTCTTTAATTTATAAAGCGCTTAAGTACAGCAGTCTCTACGGAGTTTACAAAGATGCAATATGAAAAAACCCCAAAACAAAAAAACCCCATGGTTTAAACTATAAAATTAGATGGAATATTAATATAGGCAACAACCAATTTATGCGTGTCCAGTTGATGCGCGACACCATGTGTACACATTGAGCCAAACCTGGAAGCAACTTTAAAAATGGCAAAAGTAGCCCTAGAAGAGCCCACGACGGGCAAAAGGCACAGAAACAGTGCCTTGCAATCAATCAGGTGTCAGGGAATCTGATCCCTCCACGGTAGGCTGCCAGGAATAGATAAGACAGGGGAAATTCTTACCAATGTCTTTTATTCAATATCCACAGAGAGAGGCTTAGAAATGCAGCCTCTTGGAGTAATGGTGTTGCTCCGAGTAATGCTCCATCCCACCTGCTCTCCACTTCCTCAATCGTCAACAGCACCACCCACCTTATGGTGGCCGCTTAGGGTCATTTGTCTCTGAGCCCTTTGCTCTCCTACTTTCAATGCCCGTGAGGTTCTGGGAGAAAGAGGGTCTGGAATGCTTTCTAGTGATAATGTGTCAGCCATCTGCTCTGGCTCTGCCTCCTCCTCCTCTCCCATTATTTTCCAACTTTGCCCTTCATCTGCCTCTGAGCTATGACCTCCCACAAACCACTGCTGTGAATCTATACTGTCTTCCTCTTCTCTGGAGGTTTCAGGCTGGGGAGGTGTTCTTCACCAATCCTCCTCTGTCGAGTCCCTGACACAATCCCACCAGCCTTTGCAAGTGTAATCCCAAGACTCCTTGCACTGACAATCGAGGCTGTGGAGAGTTGGAATTGGAGCAAGGAGGTTTGGAGGGAGAGATTGTGATGGAGTTTGGCATCTGGTAAGTGCGGCTGGTTGGTTTTTTTAAAGGGTTTTTCAGTGGTTCCCAGAAGGTGTTGGCAGATGGTTTCCAATGGTATTTAAAATATTTGCGATTTCACTTAAACATGCGGTGCCTTGGAATGCAACCCATGCATAATTGGAGAGTTGCCTGTAATAATAATAAATTCTCCAATAGATGCCAAAAGATCAGTAGGGAAGGAGGACTGTCTGACCTCAACTGGAAGTGAGCTCAATAAAACTGGGTCCCATATACTAAGCATGACATGGCTCCTGGTGGAGATGAACTGTGTATATGAGCCATGGGGGACCACTAACATTAACTCACCCAAAGGCCTCAATGATTGGGCAAAGATATAGGGGATCTGGGGATCCTGAGGTATCCAGGACCCAAGCTGTTAAGAGCCTTGTAAATGAACCTTCAACCTGGCATGGTAGCATGTGGGCATCCAGCAAAGACTTTTGAGCACCAGGGTGATGTGCTGGCGATAGTATGTCCCTGCCAATGGTCTAGCCGTGGTGTTTGGCACCAGCTGGAGCCTCCAGACCAAGATAGCACACTGCAATACTTGAGTCTTGAAGTTTCCTTTTGTCTGTAAAGGTGATGCTGTACTGCTGAGATTTGGCTCATCCTACTAATACATTGCAACAGACTGAGCAGGAAAGCCCGAGAACCTAGGCTGGCTGCTGTCACCTATTTGACTACACTGTATCTGGGGACTCTCAGCAGAAGATGCACTGACTAACAAGATCTGTCTGCTCATGTCTTTCCATTATAGTGTGAAGTATGTATCTTGAAACCCACTTGGAGAAGATTGCAGCCAATTCTTGGCTACCCGAGGACAGATTTTCCAAGGGAATGCTTCGCTCACCTTTTTGCATTCACGACGAGGCAATCTATCAGAACGATTTCCATCCTCGTTAAGGTGAATTAAGCCAGCGAGGGTGGGTGGGTGAAGGAAATGGTCCTTCATGCATTATTTA
This sequence comes from Podarcis cretensis, assembly GCF_951804945.1. Lineage (NCBI taxonomy): Eukaryota > Metazoa > Chordata > Lepidosauria > Squamata > Lacertidae > Podarcis > Podarcis cretensis. The sequence goes on from NC_137185.1 coordinate 18,676,074, forward strand.
CTTAAAACAGCCATTGTCATAAATATTTGAAAGACTGGTTGTTAATGTTCAATCATATCAGGGTCTGGGAGCGTGTTGCATACCATCTGCTCTGCTAATGAGAGGGCAGGGGTGATGGACCCCACTTCACAGCAGGCCACCCTCCATTGGGTCTTCAGCAGCCATGATCAGTCTATAGGCCTTATATCAATACTCGAGAGGTGAAGATCGAGAGAAGGCTGGCAATCATTGAGGCATGTCTTTCAAGGAGAAAGAGGACAGGAGGGGGCATTAGTCAGAAGTGGTGGAGAATCTGCTTTGCATTCCAAATGTCCCAGGTTCAATCCCTGGGAGAAACTCATTTTTGGAACCCCGGAAAGCTGCCGTCAGACAGTGCGGTCAATTCTGAGCTATGTAGAGTCCAAGAACCTCTTGGATTAGGCCAAAGGCCCATCTTAGTTCAGCATCCTGAGACAAGGTCTTCTCCTTCATGACCTTGTCTCTTTTAAAGCCTTCCAGGTTGGTGGCCATCACTGTATCTCATGGGAGTGAGTTCCATAGTTTAATGATGTGCTGCATGAAGAAGTCCTTTCTTTTATCTGTCCTGAATTGGACAAACATGGGTTCTAGTGTTATGAGAGAGGGAGAAGAAAATTTCTCTTTCCTCTTTCAACTTTCTTTGTGCCATGCATAATTTCATAAACTTTGTATAAGGCAGCTTCCAGTGTTTCTATGAACCATTGAAATTCATTGGAATAGCTAGCAACATGGAATGTAATGGTTTTGCAGAGACTGGATGCAAATGTGTTTGTGTGTGTCACACACACACACACACACACACACACACACACACACTGTGTGTTTTGCTGTGCCTAGGTGATGGAAAACAAGACAGGCATCCCTGCAATTCCACATTTGACCAATGCATGTTGCGGCAGGGAGTATGTAAGCTTTTAAACTGGGCAGAACTCTCTGGGCCTGCTGTAGCCATGCATGACTCCAGGGGTGGATCAGTCCCAGTTTTACACCTGTGCATTCATAAGTCCATTCCACCCTCTTTTAGCTTCTGTGATTATTCTTTTTATAATCCATCCAGTTTTGCTTCTGGCTCTTTGCCACCTCATCCTAGCCCAAGACATTTGGGTTGCATCTGTCTAAGGTAGCCCTATTGAAATTAATGAACCTAAGTTAGTAATATTTATTAACTTCAGTGAGTCTACAGTACTCTGAATAGGACTAGCACTGAATGCAACCCAATATCTAGAACATCAGGCTACCTCTCAGAAGCACATTTACAGCTTGATAAAAACTTGGATCCTCCTTTCGTTTCATCCACAAATGACTAACATACTAAACTAGTTAGGAGGAGGGAAAACAAATTCCTAGACTTTTGATGAAAGGTACTTTTGATTTTTAAAAATCTTTTTGGTGCTGAAAAATTGAAGAAAAGCAAAAGAATTTCCAGTAGCTAATCACAAAATTGGTTTGTTCGCACACACACTGTACAGCACCCAGCTATTTTAGGCACTTTCTACTGCAATCCCTATTTTTAAGTCTGGAACATAAGCCATTCAATTGGTTAATTACTCGAATCTGAACAGAGGAGCAGAGAATAATACATTTTTTAGTCTCCCCGCCTTTTCTTCTAGTCTTTAGTCTGAAGGCAGCTCTCCCAATTTTCATGAGGACTAGAGTGACAGCCAGTCCTCCTTCTCTAGTTAGCAGATGCTGGAGGGGGACATGGATGCCCCTCCCTGCCTCTCCAGGCAGTTGATTTTGCCTGCCTCTGAGCCACTGGCCATCTCCTCGCTTCGCTGTGTAATAATAAAGCAAGCCACTTGACCGTGAAGAGGTGGCAGTGGTGGAAGCCAATGATTATTTTTCAATATAATCTAAACACCATGATTTGCCAATGGGCCAAGATAATTATCCTGCAAAGGAATAAAGTAAGGAGCCAGCCAGAGCGCAATCTCCATGAGAAGCAGAGCAAGAAAATAAATCTCCAAGCTTGGGATAATAACATGGGCAGTAAAATCAATATTGATTATTAGGAGAGGAGGACAGGGGGGAGGGAAAAGGCAGTAAAACTCTCTTCGAGCCAAAAACAAAATCACACCGATTGGTAGGGGATTAATCCCGGTGCTGGCTACAGCATAGGGGTACAAGGGTTACGGATTAGGGAGACACATTCCATTTGCTTTCCTTCCATTGCGGCTGAAGGGCGATTTTACAGCAATTAAGCAGCGTCTGAAAAAATCATGCAAGGTGGAAACTTCTACCCTTTCTGTCCACACAGAGGGAATTTAGCCATCTTCTTTGAATGCTAAAGGAGTTATCAGCTGCAGAGAAACGTTGCTAGCCCTGATTCAAGGAGATGGAAGATTAGTAATGCCCAAATAATTCCACCAAAGCAGAAGTCCTTAATAGGGCTGGATCCTTGTTCTATATTGCGGGAGGGAAGTCTCAGTTCTGGGGGTCAAATGTGGCCCTCTGGGTCTCTTTAACTGGCCCTTAGGACTCTGCCTAGACCACACACCCTTCCAAGCCACACCACCTCCTTCCAGGCTTCTTACCACTGTTGCTTTGCACCGGTGTTTATTGCCTGAAAATGACTCTTGGTTGCTGGATGGAGACTGGAGACAGGTGTGTGAATGTGTGTAGAAACCAGGTAAATTTTGCACCCATTGCTCTGCCGACTTTCTTTTTTCTTTTTATAAATAATATTTATTAAGATTTTTAAGGGTTACAAAAAACAAAAGTAAAAGTAATAACACCATATTAAACAAAAACAAAACAACACATCACAATAAGATAAAAAGAAAAGGAAAAGAAAGAGAGAGAGAAAGAACACACACAAAAGCAAAAACAAAAAACACAACTAATCTTCCCAACTTATCTTTCATTTGCTTGTTTCCTTGACCTCCTCCCACCTCCCTTTTTTGTATTCTAATTCGATTAACTATTTCAGCAAATCCTTTCCATCTTTTCCAATTTTTGTTCTGTATTTTATCTCAATATAATGTAACTTTACTTTCCCTCCTTTCACCAATTTTTTTAACCTTATTTTAACATTAAAACTAAAATACTTATATATGCTTAAACTCCTTATAACATTTCTGCTAAATCCATAAAATATTGATCCACCATTTTTCTATCACTCATTAATTTTGCGGTATTTCTATATATAAACTTTAAATTTTTCAATCTTCTTCCATCAACTCCTCTCCCTGGTTTCGGATTCTGCCAGTCCTTTCCGTCAATTCCATATAGTCCATCAACCTGGAGATCTTATGTCCGACGCTCTTAACTCTTTTCCAGGTCTCTTTTGCAGATCTTCCTCATATTCTTTAATGCTAGAGAGCAAATCTCGAGAGAACTCCATCCTAACATTACTTTTATTCCTTCTAGACAGTTCAACCAGATTTCCATAGTTAAAGCTAGAGTCTATACAGTGTTTCAGGACGTATTTCAAGGTTCCTCCAAATCCAAAGGCCCCCAAAACTTCAGTCTCCTTCAAATCCAAGTCCATGTCCCAAAAGTCAATTAATCCCTGAATAAAGAGATCTTTCCAACTATCCTTCTTCAGTCCAAGCCGGGATCCAAACCTCAAAATCTGGCTTTTTCTAGATTCAATCATAAAAGACCTCAATTTATAGTCCTCCATTTGCTTCTGTAGAACTAAGGGTCCTGCTTGTGTTATTTTAGGTTCAAAAACAATGACTTTCTCCTTTTCCTCCACCATTTGTTCTGCCAAGGTAGGTTCCTGTGCCAGGTCCTGAATTATTTCTGTGTTGGAGCTCGCTTTTTGTCTCATATTAGTCACTTTCTGTTCCAAATTATCAGTTTTAAAAGTCATGTCATCCATCTTTTTATGAATCTCTTGCAGCAAATAGTTTGTCTTACATAATGCAGTCAAAATAACTTCTCCTATCAACATTTTGAATAGTCCAAGGTCAATCTCTGGTTCTCAGAATCCTTATCTTGCAGCTGGAGACCTCCCAGTTACACTCCTATAACAATTTCAAAGGCTCCCTCTAGAGGGAAACAGTCTCCACTTGTATCAGTTCTTTCAAGCACAACTCAGGCATTAAACATAGTTTTCGATTTTCAGTTACTTTCCCCTCCATCTTAAATGCAGAAGAGGACAATGGAAAAAGTATCTTGCTCTTATTTTAGCTAGCTGTCAAATCCGTTCTGTCAATAAACTTTCCCCAAGCGTCATCTGGCAGCCCGTTCCCAAGTTCAGAGCTGAGGTAATTTGATCTTCCCCTCACTCCTGCAGGCTTACTAAGTTCAAAATTCCAAATTTCCCCCCTCTTCACCTGCTTCCAAGGGGGGTTTTGTATTTTTAACTAATGAAGATTTAATCCTTTATCAAAAAACTTTCAAAGACTTTAGCTTGTAACGTCTTTGCTTCAGTCTATTTACAAAAGCAGAAGGCGGACTTCCTGTTTAAGCCTCCCCGCTTCGGTGTCAAATTAAGTCTTTTTTCTCTCTCCTTTTTTCCAATTTATCCCACTCACGGGTAGTTGCTTTTGAAGTCGAATTGTCACAGGAAAAAGCCAGCGCTCTCTGGTAATGGCTGTGCGGCTTAGCTCCATGGAAAAAGCAGTCGATTCACAGCACCGCGCCGCTCACCCTGCTTCACTCCAGAGCCCGTAGTTGGGTTCCCCTGCGAGTTGGGGGGGCACAAAGGGTGCCCGCCGAATCCCACGTTCACAGGTTTCACCCACCTGTGATTTTTAAAGGGTCTCCGCCTTCGCCGTGGCGGACAGACCCGATTCCCATGAAACAAATCCCTCCTAGTCAGAGGGATTCCGCCATTACCGATGGCGCTAACCCAGAAGTCCCTGCTCTGCCGACTTTCACCTCTGGTGCTGCCCACCCCGGTAGGTGGCCTCAGGAATGTTGCCTAGAAGGGAATGAGACCCTTGGATTGAGAAAGGTCCCCGCCCCACTGCTCTTAGTCAGGGGTTAATCTGGTCCTCCTCACTGCAGATATTCCTCCCATTTCCTCACATGTAAGTAGGGAACAGCTAGGACAAGACAGATTTGCTTTGGAGGACAGGCCCAAAACCAACCCCCAAACTTTTCACCCATGTTCTAAGGTGAAAAAATCCATTCTTTGAGTGGACAATGCTTCCTTATCTTCCAGAGCTCAGCTACTGCTGCAGAGCACTGGGAGGGGAAAAAAGAATCACCTGGTTGCCTAGGAAACATGAGGATGCTTCCCTGCCTCCCAGAACTGGGCTCCAGTATTCATGACAGAAGCCAGGGAAAGCTCCCATGTTACCTAGACAACTGGATGCCTCTTCTCAGCTAACAACATTGTGCTGCAATGCAGGAGGAGGCAAGGGACTTCATGGCTGGGATGTCATCCCCAGGAGATACAAAGATACATTGGGTGGTTCTGAGGATGCATGGGAGTTCTACAACATCCCCACCCCACTTGCAGCTTAAATATCCTCGTGGGTGAAATTTCATCACATCCTTATTTAGGACCAGAGGTAAGAACATAAGAATATAAGAAGAGCCTGCTGGATCAGGCCAATGGCCCAGTGCAGAACAGCATCCTGTTCTGAGCAGATGCCTGTGGAAAACCAGTAAGCAGGATTCAGACACAAGAGCACTTTCTCCTCCTGTGGTTTCATTCAAATGGTGTTCAGAAGAATTGCTGCCTCTGACTGTGAAGGCAGAACATAGGCATCATGGCTAGTAGCCATTGATACCCCCTCTCTTCCATGAATTTATCTAAATTTATTTTAAAACCATCTGAATCTGTGGCCATCACTGCCTCCTGTGGGTCAAGGATGGGGATGAAAGATGAAGTCAGACACCACACGTGTGTATCCAGTTCAGCTTCCTTCAGCATTTCATGAAGCTGAATATTAATTGACATAGCATTGTCTTTGTTCCTATGGAGCATTCTGTGAGGGAATGTTGCTGGTCTACTGTGCAGCTAACTGAGCTGCTTCTGGAAGCATTTATTTTTTTCCTCATAGAAAAGGGGTGGTGGGAATGTCATGAACTGCGGGGACACCCATCCCCAAGGAGGGATGATGGCCCAAGGAAAGGGGAGGAGGTAGATTCTGGTTTCCAACACAGGTAGAACAGCCAGGCCAAGCCAGCACCTTGGAGAGAGATCAAGAGCAGAGGGATCAGTACCATGGACAGGGCACCTGTAACCAGCCATGCAAGCTGTCTTTGTAAGGTACTGGAGCAGGCATAGGCAAACTTGGCCCTTCAGATGTTTTGGGACTACAACTCCCATCATCCCTAGCTAACAGGACCAGCGGTCAGGGATGATGGGAATTGTAGTCTCAAAACATCTGGAGGGCGAGTTTGCCTATGCCTGTACTGGAGCATCTGGCTAAATTCAAGGTATCAGGGCAAGATAGTTATTGACTAGATGTCCCATGCCCTGAGTGCTACCTCCTGGGAAGTTAAGCAGCTGGTGTTTTCTGAATCACAGAGTTGGGTCCCCAAGGGCCATTGAGTCCAACCATTTGCAATGCAGGAATCACAGCTAAAGAATCCTTGACAGATGGCCATCCAACCTCTATTTGAAAACTTATGAAGGAGAATCCACCACTTTCCTAGACAGTCCATTCCTCTGTCAAATAGTTTTTACCATCAGAAATTCTTCCTAAGTTATTTCTCCTGCAGCTGTTGAATATTTCAGGGTAACAGGATTTCCAGCTATGCAGATCTCTTCCTCAGCACTCTCTTTGTCCTCTTAGGCAGTGTTTCCCAACCTTGGGTCTCCAGCTGTTTTTGGACTACAACTCCCATCATCCCTTGTTAGCAAGATCAATGGTCAGGGATGATGGGAATTGTAGTCCAACAGCAGCTGAAGACCCAAGATTGGGAAACACTGCTCTAAGGCATCTGTGGACCATTAGTGTTGAGTAACAGAGGTTCTTCCTTGGGACGTAGAGAAGGGGATGCAGTTGCTGCTGTCTACAGTCCCACCTGGGGAAGACCAAGGAACAGATCAGTCTTCTCCTCAGAGTTTCAGTTGCCAAAAGACTCTGCCTTTGGGGAGTCCTCATCTAGAAAAAGTGGTGGAGAAGAAACTCCTCACACCTCACATTCAGCGTATAGATCCTGCCAGCGTAGGCATATTCAAATGAATGATTGTAACTATGTTAGGTCCATTAATTTCAGTAGGTCTCCTCTGAGTTAAACTTAGCTGACTGTTCAGTGTGTTTCCATGTAACTGCAGCTAGCATTGCAGTCTAACTAACACATTGCTAATTTGGCTGGAGACTCAGTTCAGGTTGCCATAAAGATGAATGTAAAACAGATTTACAGTGCCAAGGCAAGCTGGGTTTTATATGTGGAACCAAGCATCAGAGGGGAAAATGTTCATCAAGCAAGGAGCCAACCCAAACGAGATTGAAAATGTGCCCTCTCTTTGTTCTTTGATAGGTTGGCCACTTCAGAGTAAATATATATAAAAGAGAAGCATCAAAAGATGTTAAGGATGACATTTATAATGGCCATGTTGCACGGCTATTTTGGTAATAGGTCTTAAACATCCATAGAGGAGAATCCACTTGGATAGCCCCCTCCCATGCTTTTTCTCCACTGTAAATATATCAGCTCAGGAAGCAGCAAGCTGATGCAAAATGCACATTCTTCTCTTTTTTAGAGCCATTAATTTTTTTAATAACCAATTTATTCAATAAATCACTTTGTTTCAGGTGTCTCTCTCTCTCTGTGTTTAACAATTGTGTGCAACACTGACCACTTCTTTGTGCTGCAGGGGAAAGCGGAAACATGCAGATGTCCGTATCAGGTAGAAAAACCTCACCCAAAAACTTTGCAATGCCAAATTCTTCACCATGGGATTTGTGAAGATTTGGATGAGTGCTTCTGGGCATGTCCAGGTTGTCTAACCAGCATGACCATCTGGCATCCTTGGATCAGGGGCCACTGCTGATGCCTGCCTCAGCTCCCTCCCCCTTTAATTTTTTTGAAGAGCCCAACATTTCCAGGTGGCTGGATCTGACTCCCCGTTTAACTTCCCACCAACAGAGCAATGGGCCATCAGAAGACACTTTGCTTGGGGCTGCCTTCAACCCTGGTGCTCTCCTTGGCAAACTGCTTCTGCCACGCAACACTTAGAAAAACACAATCCATACCTCCTCCCACTGTTGCAAATAGTTTTTTTCTGCCAAAAAATGTCTGCGGTTCTATTTCTGCTGATTAATTTGTCTTTCAGAGGGCCTAGTTTTTTTGTACAACAGATTTCTTTCCAGGAGAATTTAGTGCATGGAAAGATAGGAAGAATGCCTTTGGGATTTGAAGTGAGGTTTCCTAACTTGGCTTAATTTGTCACTAAAAGGGGAATTGGCAAAGAGTCCCAAGGAGATGGCTCCTCATTTCCTCACATGGTGTACTTAATTGTGTCGGGCTCACCCTGCAGTAAGCCTGAGACCAAGAACCTCTGGCTGTTGCCCTTTGGCAAAGGCCACTATGCAGGCATATTCCTGGACAAATGGAGAAACCAAATAACCCCCAGGAGAAACCAGAGGTCAAACCAGTCAACAGTTTTCTCCTTAGACTCCACTCTTTAGACTCTAAATATGGCTTTTGGCCAAGCTTGGAACTTAGAATTTATTTTTAAAGCAATTATCTCCTCCTCTACCACCATCCAATGCTTGCAATCTATACATTTTTAAAAAAAATAACCACACCTTGTACTGACTTAACTAATACATTGCAACTGTAATTAGTACAGCGAAACTATCGACAAAGTGCAGCAACAACTAGAAATAGAAGTGGTAAAGAAAGTTAAATATTTTGGAGTCTGGCTAACCCCCAGAAGTATTGATTTGTATCAGAACAATTATATACCAACTTGGAGTAAGATCAAAAAAGACTTAGAGGTGTGGGGAAGAATGAAATTCTCATTTTGGGGAAGAATTGCAATAATAAAGATGAACGTGCTACCAAAGATGCTATTTCTATTTCAAACTGTTCCAGTAATCAGGGGGGCAGCTATCTTTAAAAATTGGCAAAGAGAAATTTCAAGGTTTATATGGCAGGGTAAGAAGCCGAGAATAAAGTTTAAGCTACTGACCGATGCGAAAGAAAGAGGAGGCTTCTCCCTGCCAGACCTGAAATTATATTATGAAGCATCTTGCCTCTGCTGGTTGAAGGAATGGGTGAAATTAGAAAACACTGATTTGCTAGATTTAGAAGGTTTTGACAATAGATTTGGGTGGCATGCTTATTTATGGTATGATAAAAAGTGAGTACAGTACATAAGGGTTTTGAAAACCACACCATAAGAAGGTCTTTGATAGAGGTTTGGGAAAGGTATAAAAACCTGTTGGAAGCAAAAACTCCGTATTGGTTGTCACCATTAGAGGCGTTGAGTGTGAAAAAAATCAATATGAAAGGGGGATGGGCAACATATCAGAATCTAATAACAAAAACAGAAGGTTAATGGAAATTGAAATCATTTGAGGTAGTTAAGGAATATATTAATGATTGGCTGCAATTTTTTCAAATCAATGAAATGTTTAAAAAAGATCTGAGTTTAAGAGGCTTTGAGGATAAAGAGTCGAAATTCCAGAAAGAAATATTAAATAGTGATTTTAAAGTTTTGGCTAAAATGTATAAGATATTATTAGAATGGCATACAAAGGATGAAGAGGTAAAATCGGTTATGATTGACTGGGCCAAAGATTTTGGATATAACATACAGATGGAGGATTGGGAGAAATTATGGAAAGAAGGTTTAAGATTCACTGCATGTACAACAATAAAAGAAAATGTGATGAAAATGATGTATCGATGGTATGTAACACCAGTAAAGTTAGCAAGGATGTATAAAGGATGTAACAAATGTTGGAAATGTAAAGAAAAAGAGGGTACATTCTATCATATGTGGTGGGAATGTAAGAAAGTAAGAAGCTTTTGGGAAATGATATATAATGAATTGAAGAAAATGTTCAAATACACTTTTGTTAAGAAACCAGAAGCTTTCCTACTTGGTATTACAGGGAATGAGATAAATAAGAAAGAAAGGAAGTTATTTTTATATGCAGTGACTGCAGCAAGAATATTGATGGCACAGAAATGGAAGCAAGAGGAGCTACCTACACTAGACGAATGGAGAATGAAGATGACGGACTACGCAGAACTTGATAGACTGACGGGAAGGATCCGAAATCGACGAGATCAGAGATTTATAGAAGATTGGGAAAAGTTTACAGAGTATATGCATAAATTAAGTGATAATCAAATAACGCTTGTGAGTTTTAATGAAGCTCTGTAAGAAGAAATGCTAGAATGTGAGCAAAATAAGACTTATAAAAATAATGGAAGTAAGGTTTTAGAAATGTGTAAGAAATTAAGAAGCGAAGGAGTATCAGTCAAGTTGAGGGAAGTAAAAAAGAGAATGGATATAAAAAAGATGTATGAATTGTATAAATTTTGTATTGGAAAAATTGAATAAAAAATAATATGTAAAACTGTAATTAGTACTGCAAATAAAGGGGGCCAGATTAGTGGGGTAGGAGAGCTGAACATAATGCAAATATATTTCACATCTGGCAACCAATGTGCCCCTTTGGTTTCAGATAGTACATGGGTAGATGAGACTAAAAAGCCTGGGACACAAATTTCCATGGCCCTCTAGTGGCTATGCTGGCTCATTTACCAGAAGTAATGTGTTTAGCATTAACTCTGGAAGTACCTGTACATACTCAATTCTGACCAAACTAGGAGGGCTTCTTGTGGGGGACTAATGTTGCTTCCACCTCCAGCAGCACTTCAGAGGTATTTGGGCCTGAATTCTTGATGAGAAAGCAAAAACAAAATGGCTGCCAGCAGGAAGCTCTTTGAGTTAGTTTTGTCCATTCCCTCCATATTTACGACAGCAGTTTTAAAAGATGCCTGGCTGAGTGGAATCCGAGCAGCTAAAACCTAAAGCTTCTGAACATTCATGACTATTATTGGAAGGCCCTGAGTAAACGCTCTAACACTTGGGCACTTATTGAATCCTGTCCTGCTAACAGCATTGAGCTTTCTGAAAAACGTTCCTTGCGGGGCTTTTCCCAATTGCTTACTCTGGTTGAGTTACTCCCTAATACTATTTCAGGGTTTCTCCCCCTGCATTCGGCTTTCACCCCTAGCATGTTTTGAAGTGCTTATTTATAAGGAGCTTTGGCATGCAGTGAAGGTTTTCATTGTAAATCAGAATCAATGACGGGGAACATATTGGCAGTAAGTTCACAACCAAGACTGTATGGCTGCCCCCAACCTCTCTTTTTATGCTGCCTGACCTGTTCTGGAAGTTGCCAAGTGGAGCAGATGCTGCAGCAGTGGTGAGGCCTGAGGAGAAAGAACAGACCCTTCAAAGCTCCCCCCCCCCATTGTCTTTCCTTTCTCTTAAATCTTCTGGCTTGTAATGGCCTTCATCTGAAAACAAATGGAGGCAAAATTTGTACATTAACCTCCAGAACAACAACCATATTAATACCATACATTGAAAGCATTGTGATACCACTTTGGCTTTCCCCAAAGAATTCTGGGAAGTGTAGTTTGTTAAGGGTGCTAAGAGTTGAGGATTCCACCATTCCTCTCACAGAGCAAGTTAACAATAAATTCCTCTTCACAGGGAATTCTGGGAATTGTAGTTCTGGGAGGCCTTAACAAATTAGAGCTCCCAGAATTCTTTCGGGTAAGCCATGGCTGTTTAAATTGGAATCAAAGTGATAAACATTATGGCCAATATCAGAATTGGGTTATGTGACTTGGCTTGCTTGCTTATCTGTGCACTGGAGGGGTGGAGAACAACCAGATGCGTTGGCTTAATTTGGCCCATCATCAAGCCATACTCACCTGCCAATCATCTGGCTTCATAGGTGATTGTTGGGACTCCACAAAGGGCTCTTTGCTAAAGGTTTGCCCAGCAAAGGATGCAGTATATGTATCTTGCCTGTTCTGTCTGGCAGTGGATAAAGCGGCCCAGGGAACATGCAAAGCAACTTAATGCTGAGATAGACCAATGGTCCACCATCTTAATCTGACTCCAGAACCTCAAGCAAAGCTATTTCCTGAGCCCTGTGACCTACAGCTCTTTTTAATACCAGAGATACCAAGGATTGAACCAGGGACACCATGAGTGCAGAACATGCACAACTTTACTGAGTGATGGCCCCTTCCAGGTGGTCGCTTGTTCAAAGGCCCTCAAATGCCTGCAGCCAGCCCTGTTTGAGATCCTTGGGCCTATGTCTTTGTGGCTACAATCCTAAAACATAGTGGCCAAATGCAAATGCATGATGATGGCACTATGGAACTGGGAAACATGGTGGACCCAATCCACATTCTGGCCCCATTTAAAGCAATATCGTTATCACCTCATGGCTCCCCCCCCCCCAAGAATTCTGGGAGGTGTTAAGGGTACTGAGAGTTGTTCATTGACCCTTTCCCAGACCCTCTTCCAAGAGTGTTTTAACAATCAATCCCTCTTCCCAGTAAATTCTGCTACTTCTAGATGAGATTTGTTCCCAGTGTTGATGTATTAAGGGTATTGAATCTCCACTCGTCCACGAAGTTCACTGGGTGGCTTTGGGCCAGCCACTGCCTCTCAGCCTGATGCACTGCACAGGGTTGTTGTTGTGGGGATTAAATGAGCTGGGAGAAGCAGGTACACCCCCTTAGGCTTCTTGGAGAAGGTGGGATATCAATGCAACAATACAATACAAACCAGGGGTGGCTCTGTGGTTTAAACCACTGAGCCTCCTGGGCTTGCTAATTGGAAGGTTCGAATCCTCACCATGGGGTGAGCTCCTGTTGCTTTGTCCCAGCTCCTGCCAACCTAGCAGTTCGAAAGCACACCAGTGCAAGTAGATAAATAAGTACCACCGCGGTGGAAAGGTAAATGGCGTTTCTGTGTGCTCTGGTTTCCGTCACGTTGTCCTGTTGCACCAGAAACAAATTAGTCATGCTGGCCACATAACCCAGAAAGCTGTCTGTGGACAAACACCAGCTCCTTCAGCCTGAAAGAGAGATGAACGCCACAACCCCATGGCTACTTTTGACTGGACTTAACTGTCCAGGGGTCCTTTACCTTTTTTTTTTAACCTAGCCCCTAGTCAAGCTCTTTCTGCATTCAAAAAGAACAACCCCAGAATGCATAGCTCTCTCCCTAGCCTGACCTAGTTTAAGAGAAATAAAAGTGCAGTGTTTAGCACTCTGCTATCAAGTATAGTAGCCTAGCGAGCAACTGCAAGCTTGGAACATAACAAGAGTCCAGCATGGAATTTATGCAGAGGCTTGCTGGCAATTGAATGATTGCTCTCAGAACCTACTATCAAGTTGCTAAGGACACCATTTATTTCTCCACCTGACAAAGCTCCAGGTCCATGCTGGGCTGCCTCTCACCTGCCGGCCACTCTTTTGGCAGCCTCTCCGCCTCCCAATCGACTGAAAGCCTCTCACGTGGCGCATTCAATACCCCCGCCAGGCACTCGTCAGGGCCTTGGCAGCTTGCTCAAAGACTCCTCTGCATGTGCTTATGTGTCAGTATATTTGTGTGTGTGTGTGTTTGGCCTGCTAAAGGAATGGCATTCATTCTTGCATTTCAAAAAGTCACTCAGAAAACAAGTGAAGGGAGAGGGAAATTGGCCTCACTTTATTCTGTTTTATTAATGTCCTTCTGGACCACTTTCCCAGTCATTCAACATGGTTTATTCCCTCTGCAGTTGTAAAACCTGATCTTCCAGGCTCCCTGCTCCAAACATTATGCCCAGTATAGTGATGGGGGGCTTTTGATGGCTACTAGACATGATGGCTATGTTCTGCCTCCATGGTTGGAGGCAGCAATGCTTCTGAATCCCAGTTGTTGGAAACCACAGGAGGAGAGTTGTGCTCAGGTTCTCATTGAGGCATCTAGTTGGCCACTGTGAGAAAAGGATGCTAGACCAGATGGTCATTGGCCTGACCCAGCAGCCTCTTCTTATGCTCTCATGTGATGGTAGAGGAAGCTGCCTTATTTCGAATCAGGCACGTTAGTCCATCTAACTCAGAATTACACCAACAGTGGATTTCCAGGGTTTCAAGCAGAAGTCACTACCTGGAGATGCCGGGGATTGAATCTGAGAACCCAGATGCTCTACTACCAAGCTATGGTTCTTTCCCAGGGGGAGCTGCACAAACTTGGGGACAGGCAGGACCAAGGCTGGCTTAAGATGTCTTCTAAAGGTTGTGTAGTTACTTATCTCCTTGGCTTGGGGGTCATCATGTTTGGGCGTCTGTGTCCTACTTGACAGAGGGCACTCCTCCCTTTGAAGAGCTGTCAAAGGGCAGTCTTCCATTTGAAGGGCTGCCCAGCCTAAGTCTGGTTTAAAGATAAATAGCCCAAAATGGGGGAGTAGGAGGGCCCTTAGAAAGCACTGCAAATAACAAGGCCAGTGGAAGTGATGGTATTCTAGCTGAACTATTTAAAATTTTAAAAGATGATGCTGTTAAGGTGCTACACTCAATATGCCAGCAAGTTTGGAAAACTCAGCAGTGGCCAGAGGATTGGAGAAGATCAGTCTACATCTCAATCCCAAAGAAGCACAGTGCCAAAGAATGCTCCAACTACCGCACAATTGCACTCATTTCACACGCTAGCAAGGTTATGCTAAAAATTCTACAAGGAAGGCTCAAGCAGTATGTGGACCGAAAACTCCCAGAAGTGCAAGCTGGATTTCGAAGGGGCAGAGGAACCAGAGACCAAATTGCAAACATGCGCTGGATTATGGAGAAAGCTAGAGAGTTCCAGAAAGACATCTACTTCTGCTTCATTGACTACGCAAAGCCTTTGACTGTGTCGACCACAGCAAACTATGGCAAGTTCTTAAAGAAATGGGACTGCCTGATCACCTCATCTGTCTCCTGAGAAATCTCTATGTGGGACAAGAAGCTACAGTTAGAACTGGATATGGAACAACTGATTGGTTCAAAATTGAGAAAGGAGTACGGCAAGGCTGTATATTGTCTCCCTGCTTATTTAACTTATATGCAGAATTCATCATGCAAAAGGCTGGGCTGGATGAATCCCTAGCCAGAATTAAGATTGCCAGAAGAAATATCAACAACCTCAGATATGCAGATGACACAACCTTGATGGCAGAAAGTGAGGAGGAATTAAAGAACCTTTTATTGAGGGTGAAAGAGGAGAGCGCAAAATATGGTCTGAAGCTCAACATCAAAAAAACGAAGATCATGGCCACTGGTCCCATCACCTCCTGGCAAATAGAAGGGGGAGAAATGGAGGCAGTGAGAGATTTTACTTTCTTGGGCTCCATGATCACTGCAGATGGTGACAGCAGCCACGAAATTAAAAGATGCCTGCTCCTTGGGAGGAAGGCGATGGCAAACCTAGACAGCGTCTTAAAAAGCAGAGACATCACCTTGCCAACAAAGGTCCGTATAGTAAAAGCTATGGTTTTCCCAGTAGTGATGTATGGAACTGAAAGCTGGACCATAAAGAAGGCTGATCGCCGAAGAATTAATGCTTTTGAATTATGGTGCTGGAGGAGACTCTTGAGAGTCCCATGGACTGCAAGAAAATCAAACCTATCCATTCTGAAGGAAATCAGCCCTGAGTGCTCACTGGAAGGACAGATCCTGAAGCTGAGACTCCAATACTTTGGCCACCTCATGAGAAGAGAAGACTCCCTCGAAAAGACCCTGATGTTGGGAAAGATGGAGGGCAGAAGGAGAAGGGGACAACAGAGGACAAGATGGTTGGGCAGTGTTCTCGAAGCTACCAGCATGAGTTTGACTAAACTGCGGGAGGCAGTGGAAGACAGAAGCGCCTGGCGTAATCTGGTCCATGGGGTCACGAAGAGTCAGACACGACTAAATGACTAAACAACAACAAGGAGGGCCCTTGAAGTTTGCCCATCCATGGTTAGCACCTGGAGAGCAGACTGAGTGGGCATACATGCAAGTCCCTTGGACCATTCCCCCTGATGCCTGCTATGGTGAGATGCATCATGTTTCTAGTTAAATGACTGGAATTATTTCTAAATGTGCATGTAGATATAAATCAACATATGCAAATTTCATGCAAATCTGTGTCCTCTTTTAGTGATGGCTCGTGCCCATGTTCATTTTTGGCAATGCATAACTGGCCACCCTGCAAAGGGGGCAGGGCAATACACCCAGACCCAGACCCCCTTTGCACTTCATTCATTCATTCATTTAAACATACATACATACATACATTGAAGGAATGACTGCCGGGTGTGGAGCACACTTCCACCCGCAGACAAGCCTCAGGCTGTCTGAACGTGTGACCTCCGGGTGTGGAGCACACTTCTACCCACAGACAAAGCCACAGCTGTCTGAACATCATGCCCTCTATCTAATCTTTGTTCTCTTAGTGGTCTGCTGTGCCCTGTCTGTGCCCTTTGTCTCCTTCGTCATACATTGTTCAAGGGGAAAGTGACACGGTGGAAACAGGTGCCAAAATAACCTTGTATCACCCCTCGATCTCGGGATTGGAAGATGTGTAAAGGTCACAGTCCAAAATGTATCTGATTGGTTTTGCATATTGTGCTTATAAAAAGAGCCTCCACAGAGCTAGCTGGCTGCTTGCTTATGCACAGCTCACCTGCATTACCAACTCCTGCCTCATGCCTTCACTTCAATACATACATACATACATACATACATACATACACACACATACATACATACCCCATCCTTTCACCAAACTGAGACTCAGGGTGACTTACACAAATTAAAACAACAATAATTTTATTTATACCCCACCCATCTGACTGGGTTGCCCAGCCATTCTGGGAGGCTTCCAACATACATAAAAAAACATTATAAAACATTAAACATTAAGGAAACTGGGCTGGTTTAAGATGTCTTCTAAAGGTTGTGTAGTTACTTATCTCCTTGGCTCGGGGGTCACATAACTCCATGCCATCCAACATTTCTCTGATGAAAATAGGGACCTCTTAAGGAAAAGCGGGACATTCCAGGATCAAATCAGAAACCAGGATGGCTTCTATAAATCTGGGACTGTCCCTAGAAAATAGGGGCACTTGGAGACAGTCTTCACCTGCTGCTGAAAGGACAGCAAGGAGGGAGCCAGTCCAGCTTCTCTAGGAAGGGAATTCCAAAGCCTGGGAGCAGCCACCAAAAAGGTCCTCTCCCGCATTCCTACCAAGTGTGCCTGTGAGGGTGGCGGGACTGAGAAGGGCCTCCCCGAAAGATATCAGAGTCCAGGCAGGTTCATATGGGGCAATACTGTCATCCAAATAGCCTGAACCTAAGCCATATAGGGCTTTATACATCATAACCAGCACTTCATATTGTGCCCAGAAACAGACTGGTAGCCAATGGAGCTGTTTGGGCCGAAGTGCTTTTGGGAATCCCATTCATCACCTCTTCCTGTTTTTGATTCCTTTTCTCCAATTCCCCCTCCTTGTCTCCCCAGCTATTTAATATAGATTGGAAGCAAAGACCTTTCTCTCTCCCTCTCCCACCGTCCCTCTTTTACGATGACATTACCCTGCAAAGCCCCATTTACATTGGTGGCTCTATATTAATATATAATGAAGACTGAATAAAGAGTAGAAGATAAATAATGGCCTTGCAGTGCCTCTCTGCTTGTACACGATCCCTATCAAATCTCAAGAGCCAGGTTTTACCAAGGAGATGGGGACAAAATTCATTATAAACCCTGTGCACTTAGGGGAAGAGAGAGCTTGCTGATATCTCTCCTACCCTATCGCGCTCACAAATAGGTTTCCACTTGTCAGTCTAAAATAAATAAAACGTCAAGAGCTCTCGGAATGATAGTTAAAGCAAGTCTCATATTTCAAAGGCTGGACTGTGGTTGGAGGAAACAGCTTGAATTCTCCTTGGCAAGATTCTCTAACCCTCTTCAGACCTCAGGAACAGGGGGAAAGGAAACATGTTTGTGTGTATGGGGCAGGAAACACTGCACCCTCCCCATGTTGTATGGACAGACATTTATTTAATTCTTTTATTGAGTCAAAGATTTATAACCCCCTTACCAGGGCTCGCTGCCCTCACAAGGGGAAGTTTCCATAAATGTTTTCAAAAAAACAAATTTTAGCAATAATTACAATAAAATAACACAATGCTTAATAATAATAATAATAATAATAATAATACATTAAAAATTATCAGCAGCAGCAGCAAAAATTATTTTGTTTGTTTAAGCAGAGCAAAATACTTAACTGAACACAGATTGGAATGAAAATGTCTCTCAGAGTTTTCTTCAAATCCAGCAATGCTGGAACCAGATATACTGTCCAGGAGAGGGCGCTTCGAACTCATGTGCCTACCACTGAAAAGGCCATGTTCCTGCTACTCACCACTGAGTAGCCAGTGTGGTGTAGTGGTTAAGAGCGGTAGATTCGTAATCTGGGGAACCGGGTTCGCTTCCCTGCTCCTCCACTTGCAGCTGCTGGGTGACCTTGGACTAGTCACACTTCTCTGAAGTCTCTCAGCCCCACTCACCTCACAGAGTGTTTGTTGTGAGGGAGGAAGGGAAAGGAGAATGTTAGCCGCTTTGAGACTCCTTCGGGTAGTGATAAAGCGGGATATCAAATCCAAACTCTTCTTCTTCACTGCCACAGCTCTTTGTAGGGCAGAGAAAAGGGCCTTTTCTGCACTGCAGAGAAAAGGGCCTTTGCAAACAATTGCAGGCCTGGTTTCTAATTCAGTACTTCAGCTAGGAATATGAAGGTGGGGACTGAATTACTGAGCTACAGCTACAGTGGACTGTGCATCTGCAAATGAGGATTGTGGTTGAAAATGGAGGGTTAAGGAGCACGCAGATGTCCCTTTGAAACTATTCCAGCTCACTTTCTTCTAGGATCATAGAACTGTAGAGTTGGAAGGGATCCAGAATACCATCACCCCTTTCCTTTGCTGCCACCTGTGTTGTCCTTATGGGCTGCTGCAACCACCTTTCTAACAAGCAGTCCTGGTGCCATGATGTGTGACCACGTGTGTGTCTTGTAATCTGGTCCTGCTTTGCCCATCTCCTCCTCTTTGCTCTTCGACTGCTTCTGATTTGCTCCAGCCCACTGTCCACTCTGTAAAACACTAGATACTAGTTGTTTTCATGAGGTTTCCTCCCCACACCTTACATCCTGTAGTTACAGAGTCTTCTCCTACAATGTTGTTTAGTCCAAAGGGCAATACGCTCCTTGGCTCAGAGAGATGTAGGAGCTGGCAGTGTCTGGAATGAGTTTGGATAATAAAAGGCTTTGATTTTGGCTATTATAAGTTCTCGTGCGCTGCGTTGTCTAATAGACATCAATTTATACCCCTTTACAAGTGGCAATTACTTGAATGAAATGCTATAAGGTGCTCTAAAGTTGGCAGTAGAATTAGCACAACTGGCTTTTTAAATTAATAACCCAGGCCCAGAAGAATATCCTACCTTCTTAGCAAGAGGGAAGTTAATGACAATGTAAGAACGGGAAAGGTTAGGATGGGGGAAGGGAAGCCCTCAGATTGTAGCTACAGTGCTAAAAGTATTTGCTCATTCTAGGCATGCCAGCTGGCTAGCAAAAATGACATCTCATGCTCCTAGTTGGACTTGCAGAAATCAGTTGGTGGCGCTTCTGGGGGGTATGGAGATGAGCATTGCCACCTGTTGAGGCCTGCAGCAGCTATAAAAAGCACAAGAGCAAAGGCTGGTAAAATAAGTTGGCAACTCTTGTTCACAGCAGGTGCAATGTAATTCTGGCTCATCCTCATGAAAGCAGGTGGAATGTGAAAACAGTTCTTTTGAAATCACTATCAAGAATAAATCCTTATCAGGACAGACAAAAGCAAGGAGTTCTCCTCTAGGAGTATAGTTACACTGTGGGATTCGCTTCCACACGACATTGTCATAGCCATCAATTTGGATGTTATTAAAAGAGAAAGCAGAGACATCACCTTGCCAACAAAGGTCCGTATAGTTAAATCTATGTTGTTGTTTTTTTAAAAAAATAATATTTATTACTTTTAAACCTTACAAACAAGAAGAGAAAGAAAAGGAGAAAAAAGAAGAAAAAAACAAAGGAAAGAAAAAACAATACAATACAATATATAAACAATACACCACACAACATTAACGCATTAAACTAAACAAAACAGAACAAAAACAATTTAAAAACATACATCATACCATTTCAATGCCTTATCTTTCATTCCCTTGTTTCATCGACTTCCTCTCACCTCCCTTTTTGTATTCCACTTCTATTAATTGTTTCAGCAAATCCTTTCCATCTTTCACTATTTTCTGTCATATAAATATCTTAACTTATTTTAACCTTATTTCCATTAATACTATAATACTTATTTATGCTTAACTCCTTATAACACTTCTACTAAGGCCATATAATTTCATTCCAACATTTTTCTAACACTCATTAATTTTACCCTATTTCTATAAATAAACTTTAAACTTTTTCCAATCTTCTTCCACCGTCTCTTCTCCCTGGTCTCGGATTCTGCCAGTCATTTCCGTCAATTCCATATAGTTCATCAACCTGGTGATCTTCTGTCCAAGGTTCTTAACTCTTTTCCAGGTCCTTTCTGCAAATCTTCGTATTTATACATACACTTTACTTTGTCTTCTGCTGATCTTGTTCTTAATTTCCTCTATTTGATGCTGAAGAGTAGGTCTCGGGGGAGCTCCAACCTAACAATGTTTTTATTCCTTCTCGACATGTCATCCACATCTCCGTGGTTAAAACTAAAATCCAAAAGATATTTCAGGACGTGTTTCAAATTCCCTCCAAATCTGCAGGACCCCACAACTCCAATTTCCTCCTGACCCAGGTCCAGATCCCAAAGGTCAGTAAATCCCTGCATGAGGTGATCTATCCAACTTTCCTTTTCCAGTCCAAGCAGGGTTCCAATCTGACTTTCTCTGAATTCAATCATAGAGGGCAACAACTTGTAATCATCAAATTGCCTCTGTAAGGCTGGGGCTCTCTCCCTCTCCACTTGTATTACTTTAGGTTCAACAACCACATCTTTCTCCCTCGCTTTCTCCACCATTTGGCATGTCAAAGTAGATTCCTGTATCAGTTCCTGAATAGTTTCTGTGTAGATGTTCACTTTTTGTCCCAAATTAGTCACTTTTTGTCCCAAAATATCAATTTTAATATTCATCACATCCGTCTTCTTGTGGAGCTGTTCTAATGACTCACTTATCTTGCATAGTGCAATCACTAAGGCTTCTTCTATCGACATTCTCAAGCAATCCAAGGTCAATCTCACGGTTTTCTCTTGCAGCTGGAGATTCCACCAGCCCAACTCTTGTAACAATTTCAAAGGCTCCCTCTAGAGGGAAACAATTTCTGTTTGTATCAATCCTTTTAAGCACAGTTCAAGCAGTAAAATTAGTTTCAATTTTCAGCTACTTTTACTCCATTTTAAACGCAGGAGACAATGAAAGCAATATATTTCTCTTATTTAACTAACTGTCACAGTCAATGAACTTTCCCAAAAACGTCAGTCTTACTAGCAGTCCATTTCCAGGTTCAGAGCGGTGGTGATCCAACTTTCTTCACTCTCTCCTGCAGGCTTACGCGATCCAAAATTTCCCCCCTCTTCTCCTGCCTCCAAGGGGGGTTTTATGATTTTAGCCGATGGAAGTTTAATCCTTTACATAGGACATTCCAAGACTTTAGCTTGCAAATTCTTTCCTTCAATCTATTTACAAAAGGGGAAGGCGGACTTCCTGTTTGAAACCTCCCTGTTTCGGTGCCAAATTAAGACGTTTAAAAATCCAATTTTCCGTTCTACTCACGGGTAGTTGTTTAGAATCAAATTGTCCACAGGAAAAAGTCAGCGCTCTCCGGCAATAGCAATGCGGCTTCACTCCGTGAAAGAAGCAATCAATTCGAAGCACCGCGCCGCTCACCCCACATCGCTCCGGATCCCCAAAACCAGGTCTCCCCGCGAGTAGGGGAGGCGCAAAAGGTGCCAGCTGAATCCCACGTTCACAGGCTTCTCCCGCCTGCGATTTTTAGTGGGTCTCCGCCTTTGCTGTGGCGGCCAGACCCTGAAATCCATGGAGCAAGTTCCTCCCGATCAAAGGAATTCAGCCATTGCCGGAGGCGCCAACCCGGAAGTCCAAAAGCTATGGTTTTCCCATTAGTGATGTATGGAAGTGAGAACTGGACCATAAAGAAGGCTGATCGCCGAAGAATTTATGCTTTTGAATTATGGTGCTGGAGGAGACTCTTGAGAGTCCCGTGGACTGCAAGAAGATCAAACCTATCCATTCTTAAGGAAATCAGCCCTGAGTGCTCACTGGAAGGACAGATCCTGAAGCTGAGACTCCAATACTTTGGCCACCTCATGAGAAGAGAAGACTCCCTGGAAAAGATGCAGGAGGTACCTTCCCTACATCTGGTCACCCAACTCACCTTTTCTGTATAGATCTGGAGCTGTCCAGGGGGGAACAGTGCTGATTAGAACCGCAGGAAGGTCCAGAGAAAGTGGCTCTCTACATTCTTGGGAGATTTGGGAATAGTCACAGAGATGGCTCTTCTTGGGGCTAGGCAGCCAAGCAGCTGCAAAAGTCCAAAGGCCCCCCTCCTCTCATTATAACATGTGTATATCATAGATAAAAGAATTGGCCCTTAATCTCTGCCTCATTAGGCCACTTCACAGGGCTGCTGTGAAGACCAATCTGTTAAAACCTGCAAGGTGCTGAGTTACTATGGTGACTGGGGAGGGGGGGGACTGTTAAGAGCTAATTATGTAGCCAGTGCTGAGTTAATAAATAATCAAGAAGTCTATCTTGATTTAGAACTTCCTGGCTCCATTGCCAGTTAGTTATAATTTCTCTAGCACTTTCAGTCTGTCCTAGCCAAATAGGGATGTTTTAGCTTAAAACTTTTTCAAACATCAAACTAACTACTAATGTGCATTGTCAAACAGGGGCATGGACCCAGGCTTTCTGAAATGATTCCTGTTTCTGAGAAGGTCTGCTCCTAATCTCATGCCCTACAGAAGTTCTTGGACTACAGCTCTCATCTGTCCCAGCCAGAGATGATGGGAGTTTGAGTCTCACAACATTCATAGGGTACCAGATCCCTGGTAAGAGATTTGAGGAGGGATGGCACATGGTCAGAGTGATGAGAGAGATAAATAATGTTGGCAGAAGAGTACTGGACGGATGTGAGTGGACAAAGGTGAGATGATGGAATGACCAGAGAGGAAGAGTGCAATAGTCAGGGCAAGATATAACCACAATGGAATCGACTCCCTCAGAAGGTGGTGAACTCTCCTTCTTTGGAGGTTTTAAAGCAGACATAGGCTGGCCATCTGTCATAGATGCTTTAGCTGAGATTTTGGCATTGCAAGGGGTCAGACTGGATGACCCGGGGGTCTCTTCCAACCCTATCATTCTATGAATCTAAGAGTTTTCTCTGAAGTGAAAAAAGGAAGGTTTTTTTCTGGGGTGTTGTAAAGGGAGAAATGATGTGTTTTTGCAATGAACTGAATCTGGGGGACAAAGAGGAGAGGAGAATAAGACAAAATCAAGGCTTTGTGCAGGGTAAGTGGGGTGGATGGATGGGTGTGTGTGTGTGTGTGTGTGTGTGTGTGTGTCTGTGTGTGTTATATACTGCCAATAGATAAGTCGAGGGGATGAGAAGATGAGACCTTTGAATGAAAGGTGAGAAGTTTTGTCCTGGCCATATTGAGTCATAAAATTGTAGGGTTGGAATGGATCCCAAGGGTAATCTGTTCCAACTCTCTGCAATGCAGGTATTACAGCTAAAGAATCCCTGACAAATAGCCACCCAACCTCTGTTGGAAAATCTCTGATAAAGAAGAGCCCACCACTTTCCAAGGTAGCCTGTTCCACTCTCAAATAGCTCTTGCAGTCTTACTGAAAGGATGTTCAGAGAGGTGACTGGAGATATATGACTGGATGGAGAGATGCAGATGCAGAATACGGAGGTTGATCACGTCCCACTTCAATGACCATTATGGTGCTTCCTTCCATCACTCTTTTTTTAGCGGCTTGCAGAAGGATATCATGTGGTCTTATGGAAGAGGATAATATCTCAGGTCATGCTGCTATCTGTACAATCCCCGTTTGTATTTTAATGTACATACACCTACTTTGAAATTTCCGGCACAATAGATAGACCAAAATGCAGCTGTCCTTCAAAGTTAAAACTTCATTGAATTTTGCAGTCCTCCAACTGAAAAGTATGCATAGAAATGTGTATGTTAGTGGAAAAAACAACACCCCAAATGCATTATATTGTTCAAAAACATGTGTATATTATGCAAACTTGCCTACAAAGTGTTGCATCCAGTAAGACTCCCTTGATTTGCCCTGCAGCCCTGTCTGCGGCCCCCAAATTGGGTCACTTTACCCTCTGCTGTCCTGAGGCCACCCATCTCACCCTGGATCCATCCCTGAAACAATTTTAGGGACAGGGCTAAGGGCTTTAAATAGTTTTTAAAAACTAATTTTAACACACAGTTAAAATAGGGTTCCAAAATATGGTTGGCCTGAGGTGCAAGAACACCACACAGGATTGGATTCTAAGGCTTAACAGTTGCCCCGTGAGTGAACTGAATTCAAGATTAGAAAAATGAGAAGCCCTAACTGATTCCTCTGTTCCTTTCTCCTATCATTGCACTGCACCCCCTCTCAGGGTGTCCCTTGAGCCTATGGTGCTTTGTTCCCAAAAGTCTCATTGACTGCCATACTGAGGAGTGAATAACGCAGAAACTTTAACCAGAACAAGAAAGATCTGGCTGTAGGAGATGGAGCGTTCATGCCTTTCAGACCTTCTGCCCTTTTCAAGAGTGTGTGGGGCAGTCTGGGGAGCAATTACCAGGACGGCTGTAGGTGAGCTATAAGCTGTTCCGTCATAAAACATCAGTGATGTGGAAATACAGGATCAAATGAGTAGCAATTCATATGTCACCGCATGACAGAACAAAAATCTGCACTGAAGAATTAAAGGCATAAATATTGGGATGGTGGGGTTGAGGAGGGAGGCTCTGAAAAGAAGCCGTGAATATGCTCCTGACATCCGAAATTGCACTCTGCAGGAACGCACCATGCTCCGAGGTGCCGTCGCAATTAAGTTGGGTGAATGCAAAAGAAGGAAGAAACAAGAGCCAATTCCCTCCCCCTTCCTTGCCTTTAATGACTTGGCAGGTGATGAAAAACGCAAACATCATTTGCCATTAATGCAGGCAAATCTACCTTTTTAAAAGGCTGGGTTAAAAAGATGAAAGGAGTTAATTGCCGGAGTCATTGAGTTGCCTTTTTTCTCCACTCTCCTCAGGGGCCCTGCGACGCTGGTAAGATGTTCCACGCTTGATCTCCCACCTGGATGACGGTTCAAAAGTTCTGCTACTGTGATATTATTTTAATGCTTTCCAGGTTGCACAAATAGTTTTGATTTGCTGCAGCAGTGAGGAAGTGGCACAGTCCTTAATTTATTAGGGTGAGAGTGGCTGGGCCATGACGGAAGCTGGAAATTTCAGGAGGGCTGCCTTTGCGGAGGGAGAGCAGGGATTGATTTCACCTTGGGTGACAGAATGCCTTAGGGCTGCCCTGAGCTTTTCCTGTACATCTCAGGATTGCACTGCCTCTGCTCAAAGGCAATCATTTCCCCAGGCACTGTGTTTCTCCAATTCAGGGGACAGAAATGATTCTGAATGAGCTTCCCTACAACATTCATGAGAGAAGAACAGAACATAAGAAGAGGCCTAACTAGCCCGGGTAACCTCTTCTCACAGTGGGAAGCCAGCAAGCAAGATCTGAGCAAAAAAGCACCCTCTCTCCCTGCAGTTTCCAGTAAACTTGTATTCAGAATCATTGAACAAATTGACATATTTCTTGTGGCACACGAGTTGTATCTGCATGCCACACTGTTCACAGTGTGAGCATCTCCTAAAAGGATCGGCATGGGGAATAAAAAGAGTTGGGAAACCCTGGGGTTTCACAGGGAGGCATCTCCTTGTTGCCGGCATAGAGGTCCCTGCTACAGCCGGCCACCTGCCGTTCCTGCTTCCGATCAATGCTGCAGCCTCTCATTTATTCCTGGGATGGATCTCCCGCTTATCTTGGCTGCAAGAAACCCATAAAAAAGCTCCGGCAAAGAGATTTCTCATGCTGAGTGATGTTCTACTGGACTCGGAGTGCCCATCCCTGCCTCCAGAAATGACTGCTCATTGTTTACTGCCTTTATCTCCGCACCAGGAGTCTCCTTGGTTCTCCTTGAGTGATGCTGCTGGTTCACAGCAAGTGGGGAGAACGGGAGGCGAAAGGTAAGCTGCTTTAGAAGACTCAGTGCCTGGCTGTGCTCATAGCTGAGCACACAGTGCTCACCTAGGTAAGTGGAATGGCCCTTGAAAGCTGGAACATTCTGGCTTAGGACAGGGGGGAAGTGAGCTGTTATTATCACGTATGCAGGGCGTCTAAAGCATAAGAAGCAGGAGATCTATCTATCTGTCTATTTATCTATTTTACTCCTACTTATAGAATCATAGAACTATAGAGGTTCGCTTGGCACCTCCATTATACATCTTTAGGAGCCAGGCAAAAACCTTCTTCTTTAACCAGGCCTTTGGTTGAATGTCCTCCATTTCCCTTTTAAAATGTATTGGGGGCGTGTCTTATTGGGTTGTTTTTGTTTTGATTATGTATGTTATGTTTTTATATTGTAATTTTATCCTGTGAACTGCCCTGAGACCTGTGGGGTATACAAATTTAATAAATGATAACAATAGAGTTGGAAAGACCCCAAGGATCATGTAGTTCAACCTCCTGCTATGCACAGCTAAAGAATCCCTGAGAGATGACCACCCAACTTCTTTTTAAAAACCTTCAGTGAAGGAGAGTCCACCACCTTCCAAGGTTCTCTGCCCCACTTTCACACCACTCTTGCCATCAATAAATCCTTCCTAGAGTTGACTTGGAACCTGCTTTCTCATCCTTTGAATCCATTGGCTTGGGTATTCCATTGTTACGTGGACTTTGCAACAGCCCTTCAGATATTTGAAGGTGCTATCATGTCATCTCACAGTCTTCTCCAAGCTAAACACGCACAGCCCCCTCAACTGTTCCACATAAGGCTTGGTTTTCACACCCTTGTTCATCTTGGTCAGCCCCCTTTGCACACATTTCAACTTGTTAATCTCCTCTTTGTTCCACTGAGAGTTGTCATCAGATTAATCCTAAAACAAAATTTTGAGGCAAACTTGGAGGCTTCTGCTTGGGTGAAACATCTTGGGAATTTCAAAAAGATAAGGAAAGGGGCAAAGGGATATTTCAAATAAGCAAGAGGGTTTCCACCCAGTGTGGTATATTCCCTATATGGCAGACAGGGGTTCAACATATCCTGAGCTACTTTTTACCTTGTTGTAGCTCCCATTGGGATTATGAGTGCCTCCTTGCTTGCTTTGTTTATGAAGTCCTTTATGTGTCATATTTTGACCCTAAAATTCCACCCACCCTTCCTAGGGTTCATAGAAAAATACAGTTTAATGAATGCTAATTAAAATAGAAAAAAATTGAGAATAGAATGAAATGTTAACAAAGGCCACAGTCTTTGGAGGTCCTATTGAATTCAATGGGGCCTACACACAGGTATTTGGGGGCTAGGAATTGCAGTCAAAATCATCAAGAACAGATATCATACAGATCAAAAGCAAGGTGAAATAAGAAGGTGTTTTACCAAATGCCCAAAGCTTAAAGGAGAGAACCAATCAAGCTTTTTTAGAGAGGGAGCTCTGGGTCCCGAAATTTGTTTGTTGTAGCACAGAATGAGCTGTCTCATGTCACATCTGGCTGTACTTCTGAGGCCTCATCAACACCATACACTTAAAGTGTTCTTATACCACTTTAACAGATGTGGGGAATGCTGGGAATTGCAGACCTATGAAATCAGCGCCTTCAACCAACTCCAGTTCCCAATTCCTATAAAGGAAGCCACTGCTTTTATAACAGTTTAATAGAGTGCTTGCAACGTATGGTGCAGATGTGACCTGAAGCAGGTGGGACACAGAGCAGGGGCCTGCGATGTTGAATGTTGTTGGGAAGACAGCATCAAAAGGCTGCAGGCCTTAAAATATTGCCACAGATCACCTTGCGTTTCTTTTTGTGGGGCAGAACATAAGCGTTTAAAATCAATTAACCAAAATCAGTAAATAAATCCAAATGATCAGCCTCATCCAAGAAAACCTGGCATTGAGTAGATTAGCCCGTCTGTTCGCTAAGATGTGCCACAGAGGCTATTTTCCGTGTTTTGCCAAAATGTTTGGGCGAGGTGTGGAAGAAAGTTTTCTCTGCCTTCATGACTAGCTTGCAGAACTCCCACCTGTGGGAAGCCTGCCTAGATCCATCCCTGATGGTCTTGTCTTGGCTCACAAAGTTATTTCTCTTTTTGAAACTGGGGGCATTTCACACTCCCTACTCTCTGATTTCTTTTTATCTGTTGCCTCCTGATCTTTCTCTCTTTCTCTCTTTCAAGAACAGAATAAGAGCCCTGCAGAAGAGAACAATGGCCCATCCGGTCCAGTATCCTGTTCTTGCAGCGAGCTACCAGATCTCATGTATTTGATTTGATTTTAGCTCTTCAGGTAAGCCAATTTAGTGGAAAGGCAGGATACTGAATAAATAGACTGTGTTAGACATTACTGCAACAAATGTATGATATGATGGCTATTTTCTGCCTCCACAGTTGGAGGCAGCAATGCTTCTGATTACCAGTTGCTGGAAACTGTGGGAGGGGAGAGTGGTTTTCCGACTTGCAGGTTTCCCATTAGGGGCATTTAGTTGGCCACCATGAGAACAGGATGGTGGACTAGATGGGCCACTGAACTGATCCAGCAGGCTCTTCTTATCTTCTTATGTGCATGCTTTTTCTCGCATGGTGACAGAAGTGTTTTCCATGATGGAAAGATGTCAGTGAAGTGAATACAACATATACTAAACCTGCTGCAAAGGAAACCTTCATACTTCTCGGTGTGACTTTCACAAAGCTTCACCTGATGCCAAGGCACTTGTACCTTTCTCCCATGTGCTGATCTCAAGGGCAGGCAGAATTCCTCCCACCCGCCCTCTCCCCAGCTATTGATTTCCAAAGGAAGCAACTTGGAGTTTTTGACAAAGTGATAGGTGGACATCTGGGAGTTGATACCTTCTGCCGATAGCTTAGCATGCACATCGGAAGCTTCCAGCAGTGCCTGCATCTGTTCAGGGGGGAAGTTTATAGGTGTCCTACAGCAAATAAGCTCCCTTGGGAACCCTGCCTCTGCAGATGGTGGCACTTTGTTTATAATAGCTGAAATACTGCGACAACAGTTATGATGAAAGGAGCAAGCATCAACAGTGGCTTTGTCTTATTTAATGCTGACATCCCGAGGTCAAACCATTCATCTCCTGGGATTGCTCAAAGGTATTAGTCAAAGGCAGAATCTCCTGCCTTATAGTTCTGCTGTGTGATTTATATGTCACAGAGATAAAAGGGAAATCGGAGATGGGTGTTGCTTTTTTACACTATTTCTTTCACTTGATTGGTTCCTGGTCATTTCACTCTTCAAGATTTCATGTACAAGTCTCTTAACATTTAATAATTTAGTGAATGTTAAAGCATTTATTTTTTGTGTCATTTATATCTTGCCCTATATGGGTGACAACTTTCTGAGCAATCTTATGCATGCCTACTCAGAAATACAATCCATTGTTTTCAATGGGGCTTGCTTCCTATTATTATTATATTTATATTCCAGCTTTTTCCTTGACAGGGTGTCAAGGTGGATTGCAGCCAAAATAGATACAGTTAAAAACATAGAAAAAGCAGTCATTAAAACAACCAATTAAACAATAATAGAATTAATGCATACAAACACACACACACACACACACACACACACACACACACACACGATCTATTACAACATTCAGATCATTGCAATAAAAACAGTCTGTTCTCAAAGGCCTGTTGGATCAATAAAGCATTCACCTGCTGCCAGAAGGACAACAAGGAGGGAGCCAGTCTAATAGCTCAGTTGGTTAGAGCATGGTACTGACAATGCCAAGGTTGCAGGTTCGATCCCCATATGGGACAACTGCATATTTCTGCATTGCAGGGGGTTGGACTAGATGATCCGCAGGGTCCCTTCCAACTCAATGATTTTAATTTATATAGGAAGGGAATTCCAAAGTCTGGGAGCAGCCAGCAATGGTTCATCTCCTGCATCCCTACCAAGCCTGCCTGTGAGTGTGGCAGAACCGAGAGAAGGGCCTTCTCTGAGGATCTCAGAACCCAAGTTGGTATGAGGGAATATGGTATTTCAGTAGCCTTCACAATCTGCTCCTGTCCTCCTTGTTGTGTGGCTAAATATCCTGCCTAACTCAGAGCTGTCCGGTCAGTCAAACTTCAGAAGATTCAAAGTATCAGAGGAGCTGTCCAACAGGGAGCACTGGCAAGATTAGATGCTGTTTCAGCAACTGAGCAGCTCTCTAATCATTGGTGCTGCTCAACTGCTTCCATGCCTGTCATTGAGTCCCTGATCTGAAGCACCTGAAACATCAAGAATCTTCTCAGTAACAATTGTCCTCGTGCTGTCAGATGAGCACTGTGTTTCCAGCTGGACCCACCAATGCCTCTGCTGCTGGAGGTGAACTTGGCAGTTCTGAAGAGGTGGGAAGGATGAGATCAGTCAGGAGGTAACAGTTACAATACCCAGAATGGTTTAACAATCAATACCTCATCCCAGAGAATTGTAGTTCTGGGAGGGGCCTCCTAACAACTCTCTGAACAAGCTACAGTTTCTAGAATTATTTGGGAGTGGCTGTGGCTGTTTAAAGTCGTATCACTGTGCTTTAAGTGCATGGTGAGAATGTGGCCTTGGCAACAGAACCCCCTCCCCTTGCATTCCTACCCTAGCAGAATGAGAATGTCAGGGGATGGCAGGATGCAAAAGATTGAAGACTTCTGGACCCAGCTCTCACACTGACACTACAGGGTAAATGGTGCCATGTGTTTTGAGTTGGCCTAGAGCCAGGCAGCCTTGAAGAGGACTGGATGGAGTGGGGCATACGGTGAGGCAGGGGGTGGAGGGAGGTGGAGACGGAGATGGAGACTTCAAGGGGATAAAGACAAAAAAGAATTTCTCAGTCCTGGCAGGAAGAATGCCAGAGACAAGGGCTCGAAAAACTCAGGGCACAGGGCCAGGACAGAGTTGTTATAATCCCTCCGAGGATCCATTTGCCAGCTCCTAAAGCAAAAGAAAAGCGGTGCCCTGAAACAGAGACTAGCTATTTTGCAGCAATTAGCTGTTAGTGCCTGCTGCTGATGTTGGAGGAGAGCCAGAAGCAGAGCAGAGGCCCAGGCAGGATAAGCACCCAGGTTCTCTGGAACGGATGGAGTGCATGCAGGCAGGAGGAGGCTGACAAGTCGCCCTTCACTGGGGCAGAGATGTCTGCTGAGGCTGTTTTATAAGTCCATTATCAGAACCAGAACGGTTGGTTTGACCTCCTTTGAAGTACATGGGGCACACTTGCGTGAGAGTGAAGCTGGTTTTAAAGTTTTTGAGAATCCTGGGGATTTTAGGATGTGTGTTTGTGTGTGTGTGTGTATCTCTTACAGAATTATCTGACATTAGAACTCCCAGAATCCTTTGGGGAGGAAGCCATGACGGTGGTAGAAAACTAGATGCTAGAACCAAACAGGAAATGTTGGGGTGGAGAAGCACTGCTCGCTGGTTTTCATTTTGTGGTTGGATGTTTAAATTCAAGTGCTAAAAGGGAGATGCAGCAGCCCCAGTCCTTCAGCCCTGAATGGGAAGTTCTTCCAAGGGTGCATCTGAAAGGGCCCACCAAGCGAAAGAGCATGGGATGGTGCAATTAAGGAAGCAATCTCATTCTGCAGTGCAAAAGCTGATTCATACATAGCTGCTCAAAGCACAGGTTGACAGTAGCCTCAAGCACCAATGTGCCTGGCAAATGAGCCACCGTCGGCTAAGTGCCAGAGACAGAATGTTTGGAACACACAGTATGTTTCTCAATGGAGACAAATTGCACATTTGGTTGAGAGCCTTTAGACCAGGTTTGGGGAAACTCAGCTCTGGTAGCTGAAAGTGGCCCTCCGAGCCCCTCTATCTGGCCCTTGGAGCCTCTACAATCTTTCCTGCTTTGCACCCACCTTGTATGTTTTTGCTTGGCTGGGATGTGTCCTTAGACTCTGATAATGCCTATTGCTTCTTGGGATAGAGGGGGACAGAGAGGGGATTGTGAATGGGTGTAGAAACTAGCCTACTGGACAACAGTAAAATTTACAAAAGTTGACCCACCCACTTTTACATCATCGTCATCATCATCATCATCATCATCATCATCAATTGAATTTATATACCACCCTATAGTCGCAGGTCTCAGGGCGGTTCACAGGATAAAATCAGAATATAAAACCACAAAATACATAATCAAAATAAAAACAGCAACAACTCAGTAACATCCCCAACATATTTTAAAAGGGCATAAGGCAAAGGTAAAGGGACCCCTGACCATTAGGTCCAGTCATGACTAATTCTGGGGTTGCGCGGCGCTCATCTTGCTTTATTGGCCAAGGGAGCCGGCATACAGCTTCCGGGTCATGTGGCCAGCATGACTAAGCCGC
This sequence comes from Podarcis cretensis, assembly GCF_951804945.1. Taxonomy (NCBI): domain Eukaryota; kingdom Metazoa; phylum Chordata; class Lepidosauria; order Squamata; family Lacertidae; genus Podarcis; species Podarcis cretensis. The sequence continues at coordinate 18,708,728 of NC_137185.1, forward strand.
TTCTTGCGAACCAGAGCAGCGCACGGAAACGGTGTTTACCTTCCCACCGGAGCCGTACCTATTTATCTACTTGCACTTTGACATGCTTTCGAACTGCTAGGTTGGCAGGAGCAGGGACCGAGCAATGGGAGCTCACCCCGTCGCGGGGATTCAAACTGCCGACCTTCTGATTGGCAAGCCCTAGGCTCTGTGGTTTAACCCACAGTGCCACCCACGTCCCCAAAAGGGCATAGGATGTAGGTTAAAAGCAGTTAAAGGCAGCAGCAGTCCTTTTGAAGCCCGTCAGGCTGGGTCAGGTGGGAAGAGGCAGGAGTGGGTCCTCAGGCTCTCAGCAGGGCCCTACCCACCACTGGCATGTGGTCTTTGGAAGGATGCCCAGGAGGGCATGTGGTCCTCAGGCTGAAAATTGTCCCTCGTTCTTGCCTTAGATGGGTCTTCAGTTCTTTTTCATTGCATCATAACTAATTCTTTTCTTGGCTAGGCCCTAAGCTTGTCAATACCAACTGCTAAAATGGTTGCACAAACAGTTGCTGCCAAAGAGCCATTTCCCCCTGGTCCTATCCTGCATCTCATTGGTCAGTGGAAAGCTGTACTCTGATTGGGCTCAGATGTTTTTACTTGGGCAGCATGGAGCCAGTCCCCTCACATATTAATAGCAATGCAAACACCTCCTCTGAGACGATGGGTCAGCTCTGGCTCCAGGAGAAGGCAGGGGTATATGTTATCATAACACAAAAGTCCGGGCTGTCCCAATGCATTTAGCTGCCTGAGATGATGGCTCCCCCTTCTATATACACAATCTGACTTCACTGGCAGTTGAATCTTACTGCAACACTGGTGGTCTCCTCCATTGCACCCGAGGCCAGCAGACAAGCCTACAAAGCTCAGGAGGAATTCAGGGAAGGTTTCTGGCATCTGCTGCCTCCATGGGCCATCTGAAGTCATCTCTAATGTTAGGGCAGGCCATGGCAAAATATCCATCATCTTCCACCTGTAAACTGTTACTATGAAGAGAACAAAACAGGTCTCTGGGGGAACCATGTTTCTACAAACATGATCCATAGGAAGCATCTCACCATGTCAGAAGCTTGTGCATTGGCCATGAGTCAATTTCAACCAGATTAAAGTTTGAACCAGGTGTTGGTATGTCCGTGAGTTTAAGAGAGTCTCTTATCTCCATCTCATTTCAATGCCACTTCTGAGCGGCAAAGAAGTGCAGGAACAGCTCCAACGAGCAGACAGGCCTCGTTCATCCATCTTCCTTGAATCTGTCTGGCTTCATGTACGGATCATTTGTATATACTCTTCTCCTGCCCCTAAGTTGTGTTTCTAAGGAGCCTGCACATGCCACGTGGCATTTCTGTCTGCAGGGGAAGTACGTGAGAGATGGAAGGTTTAGGAAAGTGTTTTGTGTGTGTATGTTTTCTTTTACAGAAAGTGAAGGGAGGGAAAAAAATCAATCCTTGACCTTTCGAGGAGTTTATGAATTCCTGGCATGGGGATCGATAGGCATCGATTTCTTTGTTTGCATGGGCTTACCATGGATGCTCTCAAGTGACGAAGGTGGCATATATATATATACTGGGAGCAGGGGAAAACAGATGTTGAATTCACATTTCAGCATGGAGTAAAACTATTTCTCTCCATGTGCATCTTCCTTCCATGGTGGCTGTGGATCTGACAGTACCTTCTGGAAACAGATGAGACCGTGGGAAGTTGCACCATATTTAAAGAAAATCAGGTGGTTTACAGCACCTCCAGACTGCCGCTATTTTCAGATGGGATTCAATTGCATCACAGCAAGTTCAGGTTGTACAATCAAAGCTGATTAGTGCTTCTGCGTAAGAAGCCCACTTCCCCCAAAGACCAGACTTTTTGCATTAAAGGAAAACAGTGAGGGGAATGCACTGGGAAGTGTGGGATAGAGCCTTTCTTTGACACAGTGTCATCCAACCTCCTCGCAAACAATCAAAAGAAATGCTCATTAAGTAGTCAGTGCAGTCTAATCTCCCTGCAAACAAATCAGAACGAATGCCTAGTAAACAGGTCCTTTGGAATTGCCCTTGGATTCCTTCTGAAATGCAGCAATAGAAATGATTTACACGGGAAACTGCATGGTTCTTTTTGCTGCTGATAAGTGTGTGATGGATTCCAGTTTGCAGACTTCAGTAACTGGCTCTTATTGACCAGCAACGATAGCTGCTCTCTTCCAGCGGCATTTCTGTAAATTAATGCTGGTGAAGCCACAGGATGAAGCCACAGTGATGTAAGAAAGGTGTGGGGCGTTAGGGCCACAGGTCTCTGGGCAGAACACAGGCATCAAAGGGAATGTCGACAGTAAAATAATGTTACATTGCCTAATGCTTTCTTTTCAGTGTGGATTCATAAAACAGTTTTCAAGAGGTAGATGAAAAGCCAGACATCAGGTGCCTGCAGCCAGCGCAATAATTAATGTTTGGTCACTGGATACTAGAGATGGCAGTGAAAATAGTTCACTCAAGACTCAGATAGGAGTTGTTGTTCTTTTTGTGTATGTGTGTTTTAATGCTCACATCAAAGTTTTGAGTCTGGAAATAGTATCTGGCATAATCACTGGCTTCGAGTCCTTTTCTGGCATCTGCTGCACCAACCCTCACCCCCTTCCGAGACCGGCTTTCATGGCTAGCAGCCGGCTCCCAACAATGAGGAAAGCAGCAAGGAGTGGCACAGTTTAACAGGCCTGAAGGCAAAGGGTCAGAAAATGAATATGGGGAGCCAGAGGAATAAAACAGCCAGTTATATACACCTTGTCACCTGGTGGGGATTTTTCTAATAATAAAACAGTGATATAGCTGAGAGTTGAGTAACACCATTGCAAACCGGGAGGGTAGAAAGCCCTGCTTTGCTATGCGAAACAATTTTGCAATTTTGCATGCATTATATGTGTGTGTTTGGGTGTAAAAAGCCTCTTCCATCGCATTTCTGCATTCCTGCCCATCTGGCTGTGTTTCCCCAGCCACTCTGGGTGGTTCCCAACAGAATATTATTAATATTCTGCCTTCAGATGCCTTCTAAAAGTCAGATTGTTGTTTATTTCCTTGACATCTGATGGGAAGGCGTTCCACAGGGCGGGCGCCACTACTGAGAAGGCCCTCTGCCTGGTATCCTCTGCCTGGAGATAAATACTATTCATCTCAAAATAACTATTTATAAACATTTTATTTCAAGCTAGTGCTTTGGATCTCTTTTCTGAGCTGAGAAATGCATCCCAACATTTGAAAGAATGCAAATCCGATGGGCAGATACTATTCCATCCACAATTAATCTGAGAGGTATGGATCCGATCAGTGTGTCTTGCAATTTCCAAATAGCCAATTCCTCAGGCATCCAGGCTTAATGCGTAGATACTGCAGAGAGTAACCAGCGTGGTGCCCCCCAGATGTTTTGACCTTCATAGGAAGCTGCCTTATGCTGAGTTAGACCACTGGCCCATCCAGTTCAGTATTGACTGGCAACTGGCAATGGCTCCCCAGGATTGAAAGCCCTACTAGCGGGTGCCAGGGATTGAACTGAGACCCCCTTCATGCAATGCAGAATCTCCACCACTGAGCTATGGCCCTTCCCTTAACAGCTTAATAATAATAATAATAATAATAATAATAATAATAATAATAATAGTAAGTTATTACTTATACCCCACACATCTGGCCAGGCCTCCCCAGCCACTCTGGGAGACTTCCAACAGAATATTAAAAACACAATAAAACATCAAACATTAAAAACTTCCCTAAACAGGGCTGCCTTCAGATGTCTTCTAAAAGTCAGATAGTTGTTTATTTCCTTGACAACTTATGGGAGGGCATTCCACGGGACGGGTGCCACTGCTGACAAGGCCCTCTGCCTGGTTCCCTGAAACCTCATTTCTCGCAGTGAGGGAACTGCCAGAAGGCCCTCAGCACTGGACCTCAGCATCTGGGCAGAAAGATGGGGGTGCCATGCTGTCTGGGGCTGATGGGTGTTCCACAGTGTCTGGAGAGCTCCAAGCAGTGCTAGCCCTACTGCAGTGACGACCCATGTAGGCTGGACTAGCTGAATGCATGTTCCCCACTTGAGGTCCAAAGCTGCATTTTGTCCACAGGCTGCTTTCTCCATCACTGCTGCTCACTTACAAACAAACAGCAAACAGAGCTTGGGCAGGTTGACCTATGGAAGGTGACATTTACCTGGGTGAATTGGGGAACAGGCAAAGCAAGTCTGGAGTCTCCTGGGGCTCGTTTCCTGCCAGCTCTTGAATGACTGAAGGTGTGGACGTGAGCCTGACATTCTCTGCTTTCATTGTGTGCATAAATAAGACTGGCATCCTCCCACTGTTCTCCAAAGCAGAAAATGGCTTTTTGCCGACAGTTGTGGAGCAGATGAAAGGTGCCGGCAGGGGAACAGGAACAGAAGGTTCCGAGTCTTGTTGAGCTTTAATAGCTCAGGAAAGAGGTGCAGGAGTGATAGATTAGCAATGTGGCTGTGTGCGCACATGTCTTAAAAGTGGAAGCAGAGCATCTCATGAGTTAGTCAAGCTTTAAGGAGAGCTACAACCCCACCCTCAACCTGCCTTCCTTTACTCTTATTACATTTGTCTCTTTAACCACATGCCAATTACCACACCTCACAAAGCCTGGGAAGATGGTTTGGGATCCAAGTCCCATTTTGCAGCCCATCTCCACCATGAAGTCTTTGTCTCTTAGTCCTCGGCACTCCCCAAAACAAACAGAGCCTATGGAAATGCAGCTTATCCTCTCATCTCATGTTACTATGGCTGTTCTCATTTCTCCCAGAAGAAATCAACCCTGCCATATCAGACCAAAAGACTCTGTGTCACTCTGCATCCCAGTGTTCTGGAATCCAGATGCTTCCACAAAGCTTCCTAGTAGAGCATGAAGTCAATAGCCCTCCCCTAGGAACTGGTATCCAGTGATGTACTGCCTCTGAACATGGGGTTCCATTTAGATGCTATGCCTGATAGCCGCTGATAGATCTGGCTCCCTCCACAGATTTGTCTGATCCCCTTCAGTGGCCAACAACACATCAGAGAGCAGTCAACTAAAGGCATCAGGCGGATGCCTTCACTGTGCTTCTTTTGGCACCTTCTAAAAACACAAATGTTTAGATGAGTCTAGAATATTAACATGTGTTGGGAGTGGGACGGGGTTTTGAAAATGGGATTGATGCAATTTATTCAGAACAAAAGGCTAAATTGATAGTTAACAATGTGGTTACAGAAGAGTTCAAAATTGAAAAAGGAACACGACAAGGCTGTCCTATCTCCCCACTGTTATTTATCTCGATTCTGGAGGTGCTCTTGAATATGATTAGAGGGGACCAGTTGGTGGAAGGAATTCAGGTCGGAGTGAAACAATATAAACTTAAAGCTTTTGCAGATGACCTAGTTTTGACCTTGCAGGAGCCAGAATCTAGTACGAAAAGAGTATTACAATTGATTCAAGACTTTGGTCGGGTGGCGGGATTTAAATTAAACAAACAGAAAACAAAGGTACTGGGAAAAAATTTGACAGATACAGAGTCAGAACGGTTTCAGAGAGAGACAGAACTAAATGTGGTTTAAAAAGTAAAGTACCTAGGGGTAAACATAACAGCAAAAAATCTGAGTCTATTTAAGGACAATTATGATAAATGTTGGTCAGAAATTAAGAGAGACTTAGACAGTTGGACAAAACTGAAACTTTCTTTGTTAGGCCGAATTGCTGCTATCAAGATGAATGTATTGCCAAAAATGCTGTTTTTATTTCAAACATTACAGATTGTGGACAAGGCGGAGTGCTTCCGGAAGTGGCAGAGAGATATTTCCAAGTTTGTCTGGCAGGGCAAAAAGCCCAGAATTAAGTTTAAGATATTAACTGATGCGAAAGAAAGAGGGGCTTTGCCCTGCCAGACCTAAGGTTGTACTATGAGTCAGCAGCTTTCTGCTGGCTAAAAGACTGGCTACTTCTCGAAGACACTGATGTATTGGATTTGGAAGGTTTTAACAATGCTTTTGGTTGGCATGCATACTTATGGTATGACAAGGTTAAGATCAATAAGGCCTTTAAGAACCATATTGTCAGAAAGGCAGTGTTTAATGTCTGGATAAAATATAAAGACTTATTGGAAAACAAAACTCCAAGGTGGCTCTCACCTTTGGAAGCTAAGGCCCGAAAAAGACTCAATATGGAGGCCAAATGGCCAAAATATTGGGAAATACTAGAAAAAGATGGAGACAACTGGAAATTGCAGAGTTTTGAGAAAATGAAGGATAAAGTGCGAGACTGGCTACATTACACTCAGATTAAAGAAATGTTTAAAAATGACAAAAAGTTAGGATTCCAGGTGGAGAAATTGAAATTGGAAACAGAACTGTTAGAACCTAGGCCTAAGGTACTTTCAAGAATGTATAACTTGCTGTTAAAATGGAATACACAAGATGAAACGGTCAAATCGGTCATGATTAAATGGGCACAGGATATTGGACATAATATCATGTTTGAGGACTGGGAAAGGTTGTGGACCTCTGGGTTGAATTTCACTGCATGTAATGCTTTGAAAGAAAATGTTATGAAAATGATATATAGATGGTACATGACCCCAGTCAAACTCGCAAAAATATACCATTTGTCTGATAATAAATGTTGGAAATGTAAAGAGAATGAAGGAACATTCTTTCACCTCTGGTGGACCTGTCCTAAAGTGAAGGCCTTTTGGGAAATGATATATAATGAGCTGAAAAAGGTATTTAGGTATACCTTCCTTAAGAAACCAGAGGCCTTCCTTTTGGGCATTATCGGTCAGAGGGTGGCAAAGAAGGACCGAACTTTTTTCCTGTATGCAACAACGGCAGCAAGGATACTTATCGCTAAATACTGGAAAACCCAAGATCTACCCACACTGGAAGAATGGCAGACGAAACTGATAGGCTACATGGAACTGGCAGAAATGACTGGCAGAATCCGAGACCTGGGAGAGGAGAGGATGGAAGAAGACTGGAAGAAATTCAAGATTTATTTGCAAAAACATTGTAATTTGGTTGAATGTTAAGAGGGATGCTGGATCATAAATAATTTGGCACCACTAAACTAGATGGAGTAATGAAGATAAGCTATGTAACAATTTAAAATAATTTTAAAATTTTTGAATAATTATTAAATTATAGTTAAATTTCTAAGATTTGGTTAAAGGGGATTGGAGACCAGAAAATTAGATATAAGAGTAGAATCAAGATAATAAATTGCTGGCAAATTTTATTGGAATGAAGGTAGGAGCGGGAGATGAGAGGAAGTCCAAAGAAGTGGTGAATCTATGCTGAGATATATGTTATACTGTTTATTCTTATGTATTGTATTAAAAAATCTTAATAAAAAATAAAAAAATATAGAATATTAACATGTGTCTGAATCTGTTTTTTGTTTATTGCTGATTTTAATTTGTTTTTGAATGTTTTAAATAGTTGATTCTGCTGGTAATTCTATTTTTCTATCCCCTTCTAAACTGTTTTGAGAGTTTTTTGTTTTTGTTTTTGTTTTTACAATCAAGCAGTGTACAAATGGTATGAAATCAATCAACCAGTCAATCAAAATAAATTCCATAGCTGAGCTACCTGTTTGTCAATACTATCTATCTGCTCAGGGTGTGCAGGAACCACATTTTACCTTGTATTTGTATCTGTAGCATTCTGAAGAACCCTGATCTTCGCACCTGCCCTATGTCATTCTGATTTCAGTCATTTTCTGGGGTCCAAATCTGATTGGTTAAACCCAAAGCTGTCTTGCCCCCATTGAGTATAATGGGGAATCTAAAAATGACCCTAACTTTTTCTTTTCTTTTCACATAAGTGGATGAAGTTTGCAGACAAAGGAGCCCCATTAAGCATCCCAATATTCAGGAGGAACAATACAGGGGAATCTTGCACAGATAAGATATAATGTCAAGCTTGCATGCCAGTCAAAAGAATTCACACAGCAGAGAGTTAACTTGTTGTTGTTTAGTCGTTTAGTCGTGTCCGACTCTTCGTGACCCCATGGACCAGAGAACGCCAGGCACTCCTGTCCTCCACTGCACCCCGCAGCTTGGTCAGACTCATGCTGGTAACCTCGAAAACACTATCCAACCATCTCATCCTCTGTCGCCCCCTTCTCCTTGTGCCCTCCATCTTTCCCAACATCAGGGTCTTCTCCAGGGAGTCTTCTCTTCTCATGAGGTGGCCAAAGTACTGGAGCCTCAGCTTCACAATCTGTCCTTCCAGTGAGCACTCAAGGCTGATTTCCTTCAGAATGGAGAGGTTTGATCTTCTTGCAGTCCATGGGACTCTCAAGAGTCTCCTCCAGCACCATAATTCAAAAGCATCAATTCTTCGGCGATCAGCCTTCTTTATGGTCCAGCTCTCACTTCCATACATCACTACTGGGAAAACCATAGCTTTAACTATACGGACCTTTGTTGGCAAGGTGATGTCTCTACTTCTCAAGATGCTGTCTAGGCCTGTCATTGCCCTTCTCCCAAGAAGCAGGCGTCTTTTAATTTCGTGGCTGCTGTCACCATCTGCAGTGATCATGGAGCCCAAGAAAGTAAAATCTCTCACTGCCTCCATTTCTTCCCCTTCTATTTGCCAGGAGGTGATGGGACCAGTAGCCATGATCTTCGTTTTTTTGATGTTGAGCTTCAGACCATATTTTGCACTCTCCTCTTTCACCCTCAATAAAAGGTTCTTTAATTCCTCCTCACTTTCTGCCTTCAAGGTTGTGTCATCTGCATATCTGAGGTTGTTGATATTTCTTCCGGCAATCTTAACTCCGGCTAGGGATTCATCTAGCCCAACCTTTCGCATGATGAAATCTGCATATAAGTTAAATAAGCAGGGAGACAAAATGCAGCCTTGTCGTACTCCTTTCCCAATTTTGAACCAATCAGTTGTTCCATATCCAGTTCTAACTGTAGCTTCTTGTCCCACGTAGAGATTTCTCAGGAGACCGATGAGGTGATCAGGCACTCCCATTTCTTTAAGAACTTGCCATAGTTTGCCATGGTCGACACAGTCAAAGGCTTTTGCATAGTCAATGAAGCAGAAGTAAATGTCTTTCTGGAACTCTCTAGCTTTCTCCATTATCCAGCGCATGTTTGCAATTTGGTCTCTGGTTCCTCTGCCTCTTCTAAATCCAGCTTGCACTTCTGGGAGTTCTCGGTCCACATACTGCTTGAGCCTTCCTTGTAGAATTTTAAGCATAACCTTGCTTAAGAATTTTAAGCATAACCTTGCGTGAGAAATTAGTGCAATTGTGCGATAGTTGGAGCATTCTTTGGCACTGCCCTAACTACTTATTGTCAAAGATAACACTTACAGTTGCTTCTACAGCTCTGGAGACCTACGTATGCACACTGATCTGACATTTAGGCAGCTATTCGCAGATTCACTCTCTATGGAGCAGTTGCCACATTTTAAAAAATTGAGGTAAGTCACAGGTTCCTCCTTACTGTGCCCCACCCTTCCTGGAAGTATCTTAGCTGGGGGGGGGGGGAGAGTTTGCTATCATTTTTAATTGCTTGTTAAGAAACAGAACAATTGAGAGTGAGGCAGACCACCCCAATATTCCAACTCCACCACTTACACTCTTCCGTCCCAGCCAAAACTTGGGGGGAGAAGGATTAACGGAAGATTTGCTTTTCCTCTTCCCACAAATTGCTGTAATCGGAATTCACTAGGAAAATAATTCCTTGTGATAAAAAGTTAGAGCTGTCCTTCAAAAGGGCCCCCCTATCTCTTCACATTTTCCCTTCTTCTCTTGACCCCTGTTCCTCTTGAGATCTGGGTTTTGCTTCTTGTAAACTAAAATGGGTGTGCTTGTGTGACCAAGATGATCAAGGGTCTGGAAACCAAATCTCATGTTTGAGGGAGTTGAGTATTGTTACATAAGCTAAGTGCTTGCCCCTCTCTCAGCCAAGTGGTGGCAAGAGCCCATGGGGGTCACAGGCACACGCACGCAGGGTCTGTGTCCCTTTGGAGAATGGAAGACACAGCAGAGACTGTCGTGCTTTAAGAAATATGGCTTATTCACCTATTTACACCTTCAGTCTGCATGGAGGGAGTCCAGATCTTATGGCATAGTCATTCCCAGAGGCAGAAGTGTAAGCTACCTGTAGCCAGCCTCTCCCAAGATGGATCTCAACCCTTCTTCCTCCTTCTTCCTTCCAGAAAACTCCTTGCCATCAAAGGGAGCAGGTGGCGCTGTGATCTAAACCACTGAGCCTCTTGGGCTTGCTGATTGGAAGGTCAGCGGTTTGAATCCACATGACGGGGTGAGCTCCTATTGTTCTGTCCCAGCTTCTGCCAACCAGTTCAAAAGCACAAAAGTACAAGTAGATAAATAGGTATCACTGCGGCGGGAAGGTAGACAGCATTTCTGTGCACTCTGGCTTCTGTCATGGTGTTCCGTTGCACCAGTAGCAGTTTAGTCATGCTGGCCACATGACCCGGAAAGCTGTCTGTGGACAAATGCTGCCTCCCTCGATCTGAAGCGAGATGAGCGCCGCACCCCATAGTCACCATTGACTGGACTTAACTGTCCAGGGGTCCTTTACCTTACCTTACCTTTTAGCCAGCCTCTCCCAAGATGGATCTCAGCCCCTTCTTCCTCCTTCTTCCTCCCAGAAAACTCCTTGCTGCCCCCCAGAGCAGTTACCCTGGCAGCCTCCCAAATCCTCAGTCTCTGTTCACACCTGGAGCCAAGGGGGGAAGTTCCTTTGTATTGTTAATGGCCTCTATTGTACTCTTGTTAGCCATAGCCTGACCAGGTTGGTTTCCATAAGCCAACCCAGAATTCCCTGGGCACAGTTCTGCACTTTCATCCATATCCCTATCATTTATTAATTTCTAGTGTTTATCCCAAATCTATAACAGTATGTTTAGCCCCGAGAAGAGAAGACTGAGAGGTGGCATAATAGCCATCTTCAAATACCTGAAGGCTGTCACAGGGAAGATGAAGCTTTTTTCCCTGCTATTCCACAGGGCTGGACTGGAATATTTGGATTCAAATGACAAGAAAGGAGATTGCGACTAAATAAACATTAGGAAGAACTTTCTGAGGGCAAGAGCTGTTTGATAGTGGAACGGACTCTCTCAGAAAGTGGTAGACTCTCCTTCCTTGGAGGTTTTCAAGCAGAGGTTGGATAGTCATTGGTCAAGGATTGTTTAATTGTGATTCCTGCAGTGCAGGGCGTTGGACTAGATAACCCTTGGGATGCCTTCCAGTTCTATTCTTCTATGATCCACAAAACTGCCTTGCTTTTAATTTTACCTGAAGCAACAGAGCTCCTGTGGCATGCTTTGTTAATGATGTGGTCTGACTACATCATGTGAAAGGCAACCTCAGATCACCCTGGTCTGGATAATCATTTGGGGTAGACACAGAGCCAATGCACATCTATAATATGTACCACTGCCTTTGCCACTACTAGCCAGCTGGAAGGGGAGACATTGCCACTTCAAAGCTGCATAAGCAGTCCATCCCTCTTGCACGCCTCTTATTGCTACGAGGATGCAGATTGCTTGTTGTTGAGCCACTGAGAAACATCAGAGCATGTTACAGCCCTGCCGCTCTGTTGGTGCCAAATGGCTCTCTTTTGGTTCCTGTATCCAGCTTGCTCCTTGATGATGAACACTAGGTGTGTGCTAAGCAGGCACTGATGAGCAGCTGGTGTTCCAAGCACCTGGAATGCAAGTCACACCCTGCTGGCTGGGTGGAGGTTGGAAGCAGATTGTGCTTGGTGTAGCAGAAAGTGGGCAGTAGAGAGAAACGGGGGTGGGGGGGAGAAAGCTGGAAAAAAAGCAGCATCAGTTTAGATCTAGAAGGCAGGGAATGGCACGTTGAAGGGGGTGACAGTGTAGCAAGACTGGATTTATAAGACAAATTCAATGGGTAGTAGCCACAATGGCTGTGTCCTACCTGCACTGTCAGAGGCAGAAATGCTTCTAAATATCAGATGTCAGGAATCACAGGAGGGCACGTTGCATTCAGGTTCTGTGTGCAAAGGCTTCCTATAGGCATCTCATTGGTCACTGTGAGTACAGGATGTTGGACTACATAGGCCATTGGTGTTGCCCCATCCCCACACAATTCCTTCAACCCCACATCTCTGTCTACCTGCTGCCCCGTTGTCAATCTCCACCACCCCACAGTTCATCCAGAACTCCCCATCACACACACTTCACCAAAAACTCTCCCATTCCCTACAGTTCATCCCAAACTCCCTCTCCCCTCCCCCTCCCAGATTGCTCCAATCCCAATATCCCATTGCCACTGCCACTCACAGAGGAGAAGGTAATGAAGAAGAGAAAGTCTTTCTCTCCTTCACTTGGTGCTACCGACAGAAGGAAGTGAGTGGTGGCATGAGGCACAGTGGAGACAGTCTCTCTCATCTTCATCCTCCTGTGAGTGGCAGAAACAGCAGAATCTTGGGACTGGGGTGAGTGGAAGGGATGGAGGCGTTTGGGATGAACTGGCAGCAGGAGTGGCAATGGGGAATGCCTTCAGGTTTGCCTTGGTGAACTAGCCAGCCAGTTACCCACTTGCTGAATTCCTCTGATTGGCACTCACTCAGCTGGGCTGCCTTCTTGCTTGGACCTTGAGCTTCCCTTGCCCTGCTGTGCATGCTTGCAAGCGGGCAAGTTGTTGGGTAGTAGCAGTGGTGACACAAGGAACTCAGCCAGCCTGCTCGCTCACTCCTCTGGCCTGCTTGCTTTACTTACTTACTCCACCTGCTGCTTTCATGGTGCAGTTTGAGTGGCTGCCTAGTGGCAGGCAAGCAAATTAGAGCTTGGTGATTGTTTTCCTTACAAAAATCTTATATTGTAATATTTCAGTAGATCTGATATTGAGTTCTGTGCTTGATTCCTACAAGCGCAGGAGTTCTTTGGTGATATGTTTGTAAATGAATTGATGATTACAATGCCTGCAGAAGAAGCACAGAACTTTCCATTGCTGAGGAAACAGGAATATGTGGAAATGGGAGGGTTTGAAAGGTGTCGCTGGCAGATGAATAGATGGGCAGGGTGGATGCAACAGAAAATTGTGCATTCCAGTGTGTCTCTCAGCTATCTTGGAAAAGTGTTCGACGGTAATGAGGCTCCCATTCTGAGCCACTTACAGTGTCAGTGTGGGGAAGCAGGAAGGGTGGGGGAAGCTGGTCTCATCCACACAGGTGGATGAGCTGGAAATGATGAGCAGATAGTTGGTAGGGAATGTGTACCCACCAAATCAGAGGTGCCTTGCATAGCTAGGGCTTTCGCTAGACCAGCTATTCTCTTCTCTAGGCTCTATCTAACATGAGCAGCCTCTCCAAGGAAAGCAAGTGACTCCTCTACCAGGCCCATCCTGCTATGATATTAGCTAATCACTGCCAAAGTTCTGCTTAATCTTCACCAACTCTGCAACCAAACTTAGTAAACTCTCTTATATTGGTCCATCTAACTCAGTATGGTACTCTTGAGGCATGCATGGAGGACTGAGCTTGGGACCTTCTTCATGAAAAGTCACTGCTCTCTCATTGAGCTATGGCCCTCCCAAACTCATTGGCACATCACATTATAATTTCCCTTGCAGGACTCTTGTTGCCTGGAGTGTTTGACCTTCCACTTGTTGGAGGCACCAACACCTGGATGAGATGGGACAATGGCTCTCATAAGGCAGCAGCTTCAGAGACACAGTCTCCATAGATGCCAGGCTAAATCAGCTCTAGAGCGTTGTGAACCTTCCCCGCCACCCTTTGATTTAATCTGACAATTTAGCCTGCCTCGCCTACTGTCTCTCCTGATAGATTCACATTTGTTTGATCTCGTACAAACCTCCCCTCTCTGATCTCCTGGTGAAATAATAAATCTGAGCCCTTTGAAAAAAGAAGAGAAACACCAGCCCTGCAGAAGGGTTTAAATGGAGGGAGGGGAAAGTGCTTTAAACATTTAGACTTTCTTAAATGTGACACCTCCTAGCGGAAGGAGACTGTCCATAGACTGCTTCTCTACTTTCATGATATACAAGGCCCATAACTGTCCAGGAGCTCATGGGGACTGCACAAGTTACTCCCATATATGTAAATTATATGCCATCTCTCTAAGGAAACATTTCGGATCAGATGGAGGTGAAATGTTGATTTATTTGCAGGAAACATATATGGCAGCTCCTGGCAGACACTTACCTGCACATCACACATTAATTTAAGATAACTATAACTCCAAGGGGGTGGATGCATGAGAAATATATTTCAGTGTGTATGTGAGTCCTTTGAAAAACAACAACAACCCTGTCTATTGCAAACGATCTCTCAAAGTCCCTGCCTGGTTAATGGCAGGTTAGAGATCAGTTTGCTGTCATCATTATAGGCAATAGGAAACTGTGTTTGGAAAGCTGTTTGACCCTCTATTTCACAAGTGGATCCTGTAATAACCTGCAATAGGGCAAAAATATATACACAGCCGCGCCGCTGCCTGAGAGTTTTAGGCTGACTTTAAATGGCTTTGGGGCCTCAATTCCTCCCACTGCCCACAACAAAGAGTAAGAGGAAAAGAGGAAGGTTTTCAATCAGCCCAGAATCAGGAAATGAGGCCAATATGATAGTGTGTCTTTTGGCCTGCATGGAAGTGTCTTTAATCTGCAGCTGGGTTTTGCTGTTCCACTGAGACTGCGGAAGGGCGATTATTAGGAATACCTGCTGGTGACTGCCAAGTGCCGCTATTAATGTATGCCTTCCTTGGAACAAATCAGCAAATGAGCACTCATTTCATGCACTGCAGCTTGTGAGTTCATTCAAATGGTATGTGGATATGCAAAGACTCCAGCTTTGCAGCATCAGACAAATCGGGTGGGGCCCCGTCATGAGCCACACTGAGCCATGCGTCTCAGGTGGCAGGTTGGGTAAGGGGTAGCGGAATGAGCCCTTTGCCCCTGCCGCCTGCCATAGCCCCTTCTGGGCTGCAAGAAGGAGCACACCACTTTGCCACTCACTGCCACACCACAGGAATGCCTGCTGCCCGTGGCTGTGTGGCTGGACACCCAAAGCTTTGTGACTTGGTAACTTCTCTGTGGTGCCAGTTCTGGTGTGCTGGTTAGAGTGTTGGACAAGGACTTGAGACACCAAGGTTCAAATCCTCACACTTGGCTATGAAACTCACTGAGTGTGACCTTAGGCCCATCACTGCCTCTCAGTCTAACCTACATCACAGAGTTGTTGTGGGGATTAATTGAGGAGGGGTAGAACCACCACCATGAACTCCTTTGAGGCAGTGAAAGTAAAGGCATGGAAACCCACAGAGGCATTGATGAAGTTCTATCACAATAAGGAAAGGCAGCTGATTGAGCCTTCTCTATGGCACTGAAATCTGGGGCTCTGATTCAAACTCCATCAAAGTTTTGGAAATTGTGCAGAACGATATTTTTCAGAAGCTATACTATCAGGTATATCAGCAGCTCATCTTTGTACAGAATCCAGGTGGCCAACAATTAAGGCAAGAGCCTATAGCAAAAACAAAAAACCAAACAAAAAAACCAAAAAACCTTAAGGGGAAGTGGGATGGGTCAGCATAGAATCCAAAAACAGCCACATAAACACTCAATGGGAAACCATGTTAACTGGCAGAGTTCTTGTTATTAGAGCTACTATTGATGAATTGTCAGATTTTGCATTTGGGGTGTCAATATTTGACTTGTGAGCTGAAATCCGCCCTCAGTATTTGATTTTTGGGTTGTAGGAGTGTAATTAATATACAACTGCCTTCCTCAGGCTGGTGCTATTCAGGAGTTCATCAATTCATTTTCTGGCATTTACAGTCCACCTTTCTATGGAACCCAAGGTGATGTCTATGTGGTTCCCAAGCAGGTCACCCATCCAGGAACTAAGCTGCAGCAGGTTTGTATCCTGAGGGCCATATGCGCCTTCAGACATTGGTACTGGGGTTGCTGGACTCCAACTCCCAGCTAGAATGGTTATTGACTGGAGTCTAAGGCATCTGGAGGGCACCATCTTGGGAAAGGCTGGGTTAAGGCATGGATGAAAGGATGCATTTTTTTTAAATCAAATTGACCGTGAGCAACCAGCTTATTTTGTCAAATGTTGATTACTGCTGCAAGATCTTTGGATGAAAAATGGAAATATTCACAGAGGCATGCTTGGATAACAATTGCCATCAAAATGGATGGAAGAGAATTTCTTTGGGAGCAGTTGGCTGGAACTCTACCTTTAAAAAATTAAACTAAACCACCACCACTGCCATCTGGTGGAAACACTGGCTACGCACCTGTGCTGTGCACTTTGAACCATAATTCTTATCAAGCCCACAGATCTTCAGGGGACCCCTATCCCATTCTCAGCATTCTTATCTCCAACACTTCTCCTGCTTCTTTAAAAACAAAGCAAAACCCTACACTCTCCCTGCACACTGTGGCTTCCAGCATTCCAGCTTATCACCTTAAAGATTGTGTTCTGTATATTTAGGCTTGCTACCTTTTCAAGGAACGCTTATTTATTTCATGGGGAGCATCAATGCATATGATCTGGTCTTGCCCTCTAGCAACTCCTTTTGGGGTGGAAACCCTTGCTTGGGTTAATTTTTCTTGGATCCTGAAGAAGTGATAGATGAACCCTGCACACTCTATTGGTGGCTAAGTAAGTAGTTTTACAGCACCGAGGGCAGGGAACCAGGCTGCTCCTCTCCTGCAGAATAAAAGGGGGGAATGCTTTTGCCCAGAGGGGCAAGGAGCAAAATAATTTTGACACCTGGGACCCCTATTTAGAGCAAATGCTACCTATCTGTTGGAAGCTGCCCAGAGTAGCTGGGGTAACATAGCCAGATGGGTGGGGTACAAGTAATAAATTATTATGATTACTACTACTACTTTCTTTAGGGGAAATTGGAACAAGATGCTCATTCGCATTCATCAAGACAGCCAGGTGCTAGATGTATAAACAAAAGTAAATACTGGATATAAACTTTAAAATATGTTGTCCATGATCTCACTTTGAATACGAATGTGACAGCACTGTAGAGTAGGGATGAGTGAATCTGTCATTTTTTGATCTCCCAGTATCTCATTTCCCCAATCTTAAATTCTCCACATTTTACAGCAAGCTGCAATTTCCACGGAAGTTCACCATCCTTTTTGCATTAATTTCTCCTAACAGACATGTTTTCCATGCCCTTTTGACTAACGTACGCATTTCTGCAAATCCATTTCCCTAAATATAATGCATATTTTGTTTGTGCGTGCTGTTTTCACTGATATTTTCATTCTTATGCACGCTTTCACTTAATACATGGGTATTGGTGAGCATTGCTTGGTTGGCGAAATTTGGATCAATGCAAATGTTGAAGGACGGTTGCGTTTCGGTTCGTATACTGTTTTGGAAAGTACAGATCTGACAGATTCGGCTTCAAATGAGGCCTGGATCGAATATCTCCCCATCCCCTGCTGTAGAGATGCAAGAAACATGGAAGGCAATTACGTTGTCTGTCTCTTACAAAACAGTGTTGCTTCTGTATGCTTCTCACATATCTGCCTATATACTCTCGTCCATTTTTTCTCCCTCTTCCCTTCGCACATCAGAAGTGGTTTGGGAAAGCTTAGCCAAGAAATGGTGGGGGGAATGGGAGGGAGGCCCTTCTTCTGGCTGTTTCAAAATGTCAGGAAGCCTGCCTGCCCCTCTGTCTGAACTTTTTTAGCCTTTGCTTGGAGCAGCAGCTTCTGATAGGAAAGGGAGAAGTATTAACAATTTCTTTGTATGTGCTCAGAATGAGAAAGCGAATACCTTTGGACTCTGGAGTTCCTGGCATTAAGCTGTCTTTGAGGACCAGGAGCTGAGGAGCCTGGAAGGGCCAGGACCCCTTTGGATCATCTAAGCTCCTCTGCAAGATTTTCAGCTTAGATTTCAGATTAGCAAAAAAAGGAAAAAAAAACAGTATTTTTGACACAGAAGAAGCACGAGGCAAATGGTGTAGGGTGCATTACACCCAAATAATCTGAGAGGGATCAAACTGCTCTAAACTGAAGAGTGGGTGGGATGTCTTATGTTCGTTAAAATTTGTTTACTTGATTGAAAGAAGTAAATGAATGCATTTCTTTGTGATTTATCACAATAACACTAAATTATGAGTGGCAAGTAAAATGAAATCCGAACACAGTCCTTGCACAGTTCTGCTCCTCAGATCCAGCTATAGTCCTTTTTTTCTGGATTAGTGCTCCACCCAGAGACAAATAAGATTGTCCAGTTTCCTGCCAAACTCCCTCATCTTTGTCCCAAAAAAATGTCATTATATTGGGGAACTGAGGGAGTTTCCATGCCAAAAACAGGCTAGTGGACTTACCATTGCCTCTTTAAGGCACACACGGGCCACCTCCTCTCACCTGGAGGCATTGATCACTGCCCTGGCTCAGCCTACTGACCCATCCTTGCTTGAATCTCTATCAGCCATTAAGGAAAGGGTTGAGAGCAGTAGTGGCTGCCTGAACCAATCCCAGGACCTTGGCTACATCCCTGAGGTGCATTAACTGAAACTCATTCAGTGCAACAGGACTAGACAGTGCTCTAGATGCCTCTTGAGATTCAACAGAGCTAAAGTCCCAGGGGATGCAAGTATTTGTATCCTGTTTTTCAAAAGCCAAGCCTTGGACTCCCTATTTCTGAAAAAAATTGATGTCTCTATTGCAGTTTTTGTTAGGTTTGCCTAAAGGTAAAAGTAAAAAGAGCCCTGACCATTAGGTGCAGTCGTGGCCGACTCTGGGGTTGCGGCACTCATCTTGCTTTATTGGCCGAGGGAGCCAGCATACAGCTTCCGGGTCATGTGGCCAGCATGACTAAGCCACTTCTGGTGAACCAGAGCAGCGGAAATGCCGTTTACCTTCCTGCTGGAGCGGTACCTATTTATCTACTTGCGCTTTGAGGTGCTTTCGAACTGCTAGGTTGGCAGGAGCAGGGACCGAGCAACGGGAGCTCACCCCGTCGTGGGGATTCAAACCGCCAACCTTCTGATCAACAAGTCCTAGGCTCTGTGGTTTAACCCACAGTGCCACCCGCGTCCCTTTAGGTTTGCCTAAAATGCCAAAAAACAACAACAACCCCACAGTTTTCTAAAAGGACATGCCTAATATCCAGGACAAAGCATCACCTTTCAGAAATCCCCCCTGGTGTCAATTCTGCCTTTGAAATCCCGGTAATGTCTGGGGAAATCCCGATGTATGGCAGCCCTATTATGCTAATGGTGCCATGGACCCCCTGGGTAGGTTATGGGAACCCTCTGGGGTCTGCAGACCATCAATTGGGACCCACTGCTCCAAATGCTTCGCAAGCAAGCCACAGTGGCCACCGTATTCTTTAGCCCTGAATTCCAGATTACTATGCTTTAGGCTAGTTGGCATCTCTCAACTGTTTTGGCAGGTATCCTATATGAGATCTCATCTGCTGGCAGCTGTCATATCCAAAATGCCACTGTATAGCCGCTGTAGATTTCAGTTATTTGGTGAATAGTCAGCATCACAATATGCTTGAGACAATAGGGAGCATTTCCACGAACATTTCTGTTCTCATAAAAAGGGACACTCAGTTTGCAAGAATGATTTGTGGGAAGTAGTTAAAATGCTGCAAAGGTTTATCCATCCAGGCTCCATTTGCCTGCAGAAAAATAAGCAGTTCACTATGTGATCCCTGATTGGCTACAATTATCCACATGACCAGTTGGGGGTCAGGGAACTTTGCTTTCATTCCTCCTTCAGTTTGTTTGCTCTCGGTAATATGAGCATCAAGCCATATCTAATTGGCCTGGAAGGGTTGTGACATCACTTTCACTACTAGCTTCCTGATTATTTGGGGGCCACGCTAAGAAGCAGCCCTAACCACAAAAATTGCATCAAAGTTTCAGAAGCTGGAGAGGGCAAATGCAGAAGGGTTTTGGGAATGCTGACTATATGGAAATTGAAGAATAGTGGGGGGTTTTTAAGGGGGGGGACTGTCTCCCTCTAGAGGTACTACTATCAGCCCCAAATCATAATGGCTGTATACGCAGCAGAGAAATTCAAATTTACAGAGGAGAATTTTGGGGAGCAAATTCTGTCCAGGTAATTAGTTCCTCTGCTGGGGGGGGGGGGAGTCCATGGCACTGTATAAAGTGTAGATTGGCTCTGCATCAGAATCAGAACCCAGGTCCTTCAGGCTGCTGCTTAGCGCTCGGCTCCACTTGGCTGTAATGCTTTGATTGACAGGAGTCCATCATTTTCCATGGCAAGCATTTGATGTCTTCTGCATTGCAGCACCTGCTGTTATCTAGCTAAATGTAATACTGTAGGGGTAAGAATGCTTAGCCAGTCAAAAGCTCTGATTGGCTAAATATCCTTAAGTGATTTTAAAATGAGGGATGGGGGGAAAAATGTGTCAGGGAAAAAAAATAATGAAGTTTGTGGCTCAGAATCTTAAGCAGTGTATTCTGTCAGGGCTCCTTGCTTTCCATAGATTAACTCACCCCCTTTGGAATGCTTGCCAGCCAATTGGAAGGGCTCCCTCAAGCCAAGCTATTTTATAATTAAGTGATAATTGTTTTTGCTGGGGAGAACATGAGAAAGATAAACAGCTTGAGGAATCAATAAGCATCAAGGTCATATGCTGAATTATTTACTGAATCGTCTGCTATTTATCTTTCAACTTTTCCATGAGAGGGGGAAACTGTGTCTTCTTTGTCAAAGATTTCACAGCCGCTGAGCTAGATTTCTGCTTGCAAAGGGGGGAGGAAATGCTGCAGATCAGTTGCGGGCACCATCTTCAAAGGGACATGCTGAGTTCTGGCCTGCTCAGTTCTTCTACAGCAGGGATGGGCAATAGTGGTAACACCAGTGTGGTATAGTGGCTAGAGGGATGGACTAGAACCTAGGAGACCAGGGTTCAGTTCCCCACTTGGCCATGAAACTCACTGGGTGACCTTGGGTGAGTCATTCATTCTCAGCCTAACCTACCTCACAGGGTCATTGTGGAGATAAATACAGAGGAGAGGTATGTATCCCACTTTGAGTTTCTTGGAGGAAGGAAGGAGGGATATAAAATGAATAAATTAAATGAATAATAATAAATATTACAGGAAGTGGGGGCAGTGTCCTACCAAACTTAGTCTGTCCCCAGACAGCTGCCTACTTCCTTCCTTCCAACAAATCTAGGAGGTGGCCCTGGTTGCCATCTTCCATGTGTGAATTAATAGGCCACCTGAGATCCACCACCACAGATGGAGGAGATTTGCAAAACCCTGAGTCAGAACTTCCCTATGGAATCACAGATAGCTAAGTTGGTGTAGTGGTTAGTGTGTTGGTCTAGGACTTGGGAGAGACCAGGGGTTGAATCTCCACTCAACCATGAAGTTCACTCGGTGACCATCGGTCAAAGATGAATAATGATGTTATTTGTGCAATACATCTCACATTTAGATACTTTCAATTCTGTTTTAAACTTGTTGCTAATTCTCTTTGGAATAACATATATGACGCTTTGCATCTACCAGCCGTGAATTATTTGCACAGCAAGAGATCTGCCAGTGGGCATTTCAGAACACTTTTGAGTCTCTGAGCTTTGTCTGGGGATTCTCTGGGGAATGAGCGCACTGTGATTTGAAAGTGCTCTTTTCCCCATGACGAGCTTTCTGGAAGCCAAACAGCCAATGGCACGTGCAAATTGCTCCCAGGCGTCCAAGCAGAGACAGTTCCATAAACCAGAAATGAGTTGGCCACTTGTGTGCTGCAAATGGCAACTGTATATAGATAGGGGTGGGTGGGCAGGTTGGCAAACTTTTCTGCAAGCGTGTGCCTGAATTGCGCCACAACCAGATCAAGTCTCCCCCTACCTGCTTTTTGGTAAAGGAAACAAGGAGCACATCCACACAAATCAAATACTTCACAGCTCACCTCCATTGACTGTACATTTTCATATTAACTGACTTGCAGCTGAGCTCTTGCAAAGTGCATCCTGCTCAGCAAAATTAATTTACATAACCAGTTGCTAAGATCTTTCAAGAAGCACTTCTTGTAAGATTTCAGCACCTCGCTGTGTGAATTTTGCTGAGAAGTATGCAATTAGCAAGAGTTCAGCTGCTGCAAGTAGATTAAGATGGACACAAAATATCATGTGGAGGGGAAGAGACAGAGCTATGCCACAACACGATGAAGGCTGTCACATGGGGCTCCTAAGTGGGAAGAAGTCAGGTTAATACTGAACGATGGGAGGTGGTGTCCATTGGGACTGGTGAGGTGGAAACCAAGAGCACAACAGTAGATGGTGCCAGAGCCAGTGACAAGCAGTACCCCCCTCTCCTCCTCCTCCTCCTCCTCCTCCTCCTCCTCCTTCTTCAGTGATCACTCGTAGCTGAGTAATATTGCCTTCCATGAACACGGTCTTAACACTGAGTCTGTAAGTGATTGTGGAGGCCCATTCTGGATCCACACATCCTTCCACAGTGGGGACATAGGTTTCCAGGCAGGAGTTGATCACGGTGAGAGTTTGCCAAACGTGCCTTCCTCTTAGCACATTTCTTCCTTTTGTCCTGAGTTTGAGTGTCTTCAAAGTCCATGACACCTTTGGTAAAGGCTGTTCTCCAACTGGAGCGCTTGCAGGCCAGTGTTTCCCAGCTGTCGGTGTTTATACTACATTTTTTTGAGAGAGTCTTTAAACCTCTTTTGTTGACCACCAGCATTACGCTTTCCATTTTTAAGTTCAGAATAGAGTAGTTGCTTTGGAAGATGGTAATCAGGCATCTGCACAACATGACCAGTCCAAGGAAGTTGATGTTTGAAGAATCATTGCTTCAACACTGGTGATCTTTGCTTCTTCCAGTATGCTGGCATTAGTTCGCCTGTCTTCCCAATAGATGTTTAAAATTCTAATTCTAGCTTTGTACTCATCCTCATCCCTGCTGAGTTCTGCAAGGGCATCACTGAGACTGAGGAAGAGGAAGCTGCAGCCAGTGCCACCTCCTGGGCTGGTTGTAAGTCAGAAGGCAGGTAGGAGCTGGCAGAGGGCAGAGTGTGGTTGGTGGGGCAGTGCCCCATTTGCCCTAATGGGCCAGCTTCCACTGCTTGGGGCAGAATGCTCCTCCCAAGCACCACCACTTTTTGAAGAGCTGGCTGAGGGCAAGCAAAGGTTGGTAGTCCAGTGCCCCTTTCTCCCAAAACAGATCAGCTTCCAGAGTTACAGATGGAGGCTAAATTTCGTTGACAATCCCGACTGCATGGCTCCAAAGGCGGTGCATATTCTCACATGATCGAGCCTAAACTGAAGCCTGCAGACATCACTCTGCAAGCAGAATCCATTTTCCACGGTTACTCCGAACGCCGCCTGACTGAAGAGATCTTCAGTTGTGGTTTCTGAAGTGGCAAAAGAGAAAGGATGTTCATCTTGCTGTCCATTTTTAAAAAACCGCTCCCCAACCTTTTTTTCAAGGATAACACAATAATAGCCAGGAGTGTGTATATATACCCATCGCTTTGCTCTCCATAAACCTACTTCATCTAAAAAAAGAAGCCTTGTGGTGACATTATTTAATCAATATGGAGAGAAACATGCAGTGATGGCAGAGCAAACCTGGGAAGATTATAGCAGCAGGGAAACCGCCGAGCAGTTACCAGATTGACAAAGGGCAACGGCGGCAGCACGGGGGGGGGGGGGGAATGCCCATATCATCAGACAAGCTGACAGATTGATTGTGAATCTTGTTAATTGTCCAGTTCAGTGCAGGGGCTTCAGCGCCACATTGGGAGAAATGGCACTTAGCCACTGCTTCTTAGACATGAGCAAAGAGAGCTTGGATGGGATGAGCTTTTCTTTCTTGCAGCCATGCATCAAAAATGCAGTCCACACACCTCACTGTGAATGCTCTCATGTACAGCTCTGGGAACTTCTGGAACTTTGAGGAAGTGTGCAAGTGTGCTCCTGACTGTTCCTTGGCAAGCAGCATGTCATGGGCAGGCCGAGTCAGGACTGCCAGACCCTCTAAGTGTCCTTATTTTCTATGGAAAGTGCCAGATTTACAGAAGCCATCTTGGTTTCTGATTTGATACCAAAATGTCCTGCTTTTCCTTAGGATGTCCCTTTTTCAGGGGAGAAATATTGGAGGTTATGGAGTTATGCAGCCCCCGAGTCAAGGAGATAAGTAACTATAAAACTTTTAGAAGACATCTCAAGGGAAGTTTTTTTAAAAAAATATTTAATGTTTTATTATGTTTTTTCATATGTTGGAAGCTGCCCAGAGTGGCTGGGCAACCCAGTCAGATGGGTGGGGTATTATTACTATTACTATTGCTATTATGAAATAGGGTGTCCCTATTTTATTTGGAGAATTCTTTGGAGGGTATGGATTGCCCTGGCTTCTGGCTCCCAAAAATGTATTCATTTGCATTCATTTCTCTGCCCATTTGAATGCCTTACAACATGTGCTCCTAGGAGGGAAATCAGCCTTTGGGCTGACTAAGGTTCTCCCCTCCTGTAAAACAAAGGTAGCCCAAGACCTGTGAGGTCGGTGCTGGCTATTTGCTGAGGTACAGACATCCCAGTATCATACTTCCAAGTGTCCCTATTTTCCAGGGACAGTCCTGGAATTATGAAAGCCAGCCTGGCTTCTGATTTGATCCTGGAATGTCCCTATTTCCCCCACCGGTGCCACAAGTGCTCAGGATGAGCCAATGTTTCTCCTGAGCAGCAGTCATGGCTGCAAGAGAGCATTCTGCTGCCTCTCCATAGCCTCTCCATGGCTGCCACTGCCAGCCTCCTTGGGCAGCTTGTAGCGGTTGCTGGAAGGGTGAGGAGGAAAGGCAACCACCGCGGAGGCCCAGCCCTGCATGACACGCTGGCTCCGAGGGGCAGGCAGAGGCAGGGCGGCCCTGGGTGGGAAAAAGGGGGAGCGGAGCGCAAGTAAGCCCTATACGGCCTAGGACCCTTGTACCTATGGGACCACCTCTCCTGGTATGTCCCACGGAGGACCTTACGGTCTTCAAACAAAAACATCTTGAAGGTCCCAGGCCACAGGGAGGTTAGGCTGGCCTCAACCAGAGCCAGGGCTTTTTCGGCTGTGGCTCCAATCTGGTGGAATGCTCTGTCACAAGAGACTAGGGCCCTGCGGGATTTGACACCTTTCCGCAGTGCCTGCAAGACAGAGCTGTTCCACCAGGAAGACAGAGCTGTTTCATCTAAGGAATGTTGGAGGGTATGCCGTATCCTTCATGCCAAGGATTGATGCCCTTGACAATCTGCTCTTCCTATCTCTGAGCACATCCAAAAAAGCTGGGGAAGTCTCTTGGCTAATGAATTTCTCATAAAGGGAAGAAGTGGCTCACACACTCAGTTACCCTCCTGGGGGGCCAGGAGTACATTAGTCATCAAGCAGGGAGCCAGGAATTAGACCTCAGCACGGCATCTGCACTCGCTTTCCAGATGCCTTTTTATGGATCAAGTGATCTCCAGCGAGCTCGATCCAAGCAAAGAGGCAGCGTGTTAATCTGTAATGAAACGCAAACCAGCCCTGAAGGGGAAGATGACTGAGATGGAATAGGAGTCTGGCGGATGGGAAAGTTCTCAGCAAAGCCCCTCGCTGCACAAAGCAGGCCTGGGCCAGATTCTTCCTATTTCATTTTCTTCTTCAGCACCACCCTTTCTCTTTCTTCCTGAAAAAGCAGAGGTGAGGGGGGGGGACTAGAAAAACAGAAAAGAAAAAGATCAGGAAAAATATTTC
Source organism: Podarcis cretensis (assembly GCF_951804945.1). Lineage (NCBI taxonomy): Eukaryota > Metazoa > Chordata > Lepidosauria > Squamata > Lacertidae > Podarcis > Podarcis cretensis. Next base: position 18,734,481 of record NC_137185.1, read on the forward strand.
TGTATCATGGGGGGGGGGGGAGTTTAATCTCCCCCTCCCTTTTTAAAGAAAGGTTTCATATGAAACAGAATATCTAATAGACACACACACAGCATATATTTATTGTGTGTGTGTGTGTGTGTGTGTGTATGCATAGATATATATATATATATTCACACGCATATCTTCTAAGTGGGAGAAAGGTTTGAAATGAAGATGGTTTTTTTCTGCAAAATGCAGGCATGCAAGCCTAAAGATGACATGCTCATGTTATATTTATGAAGTTTCTCTCTTTCTTTCTCTCTCTTTCTCCCTTTTTACTTAGATTTGAATATATATATATATATATATTTTTACATTTTGGGGAGGAGAAAAAACCCTCACTGTTTAAACATTTATGTCCCTACATCATGATTAATTTAAATGGGGAAAGTTATAATTTTCTGCAAAGTGTCTTTCGTTCATGCAAATTCCTTCTGCTCCTGTGCACGTGGGATAACGTCAAAGGGTTGGCCACTGGGTAGGCATTGACCAATAGGACCTGGGCCAAGTGTCACCATGGGCCATTCTCTAGCAGCTATTGGTTTTGCAGGACACGTTGCTTATGTGTGCCCAAGCCTTCCAGTCAGAGCAGGGCAGCAGGATCTGAAAAGCCACCATTTTAATGTGAACCCACTTTTGTCGTTTCTGCCTCTGGGGGTGGTGCAGGTGGGGGGGGGTGGATTTTTGGATCTGGTTCTGGGGGCAACAGTTGTCCCAAGAAAAAGCATTGTGCTTCCTCCTCCTGTCAAGGAGCATATTGGAGCATTTCAGATATGGTCTACCTCCACGGCTGGAGGCAGCAATGCTTCTGAATACCAGTTGCTGCAAACCACAGGAGGGGAGAGTTCTCTGGTGCTCAGGTGCTGCTTGCTGGTTTCCTACAGACATCTGGTTGGCCACTGTGAGAATGGGATACTGGATTGGATGGGTTATTGGCCAATCTGGCAGGACTCTTCTTATCTTCTCATAGGGCAAGACAAATTCATGAAGGATAAGGCTGATAGGTAAAAGGTAAAGGTAAAGGACCCATGGACGGTTAAGTCCAGTCAAAGGCGACTATGGGGTTGTGGTGCTCATCTTGCTTTCAGGCCAAGGGAGCTGGCGTTTGTCCACAGACAGCTTTCTGGGTCATGCGGCCAGCATGACTAAACCACTTCTGGCGCAACAGGACACTGTGGCGGAAACCAGAGCGCACAGAAACGCCATTTACCTTCTCACCACAGCAGTACCTATTTATCTACTTGCACAGGCGTGCTTTCGAATTGCTAGGTTGCCAAGAGCTGGGACTAGGATCGTCTTTACCTGGGGGTGCAAGGGGTGTGGGGCACCTGGGCGCTGAATTCTGGAGGGCGCCTGCCGCTGAAGCCACCTAAGCTCTTAACTATCTACCTGTTATGAAATAATAAATAATTTTGGTCAAGCTAGAAAAACAAAATACATATATACCTACCGGTAGGTATTACCAAAATGTATACCTACTATTTCACTAAAGGACTTTAAACTTTGTGTACGCATCTGCGGCAGCGCTTGTCAGACATTCTCAGTGGCGCTGTGCATGCAAAATTAACTCTTCTGTCAATATATTATGTTATGTATTGTATTGAGCTGCTATGCAGCAACGAGGTCAGCGGCACCTTTGACACAACTGATGTTTCTCCTAAGTAGGTGCCTAAACAATACTTATAAATTTAAGTGTGGTGGTGTATAAGTGTGTTGTAAATAAATGAGCAAATAAAAAAGTTTGTTTCTTTTCCCTCCCTTTTCTTTCATAAACAAGAGATAAGGTGTAAGCATGGTGTTTGACATAAGCATAATAAAAGTTAATTTGGGGGCTAAAGTAAATTTGGGGGCACTAGGCGGATCTTTGCACCCTGGCGGCACATATGATAAAGACAAGGCTGGCTGGGACCGAGCAACGGGAGCTCACCCCATCACAGGTATCTGAACCGCCAACCTTCTGATCTGAGCCAAGAGGTTCAGTGGTTCAGACCACAGTGCCACCTGAGTCCCTGTGATAAGGCTACTAGCCACAGTGAGCATGTTTTCCTTCCGCTGTCAGAAGCAATGTGTTGCTGTCTGCTGTCTGCTAGGAATCACAAGTGGGGAGTGTGTGCTCTTATGCTAAGGCCCTGCTTGCAGGCTTTCCATTGGCATCTGCTTGGCCACTGAGAAAAGGATGCTGGATTAGATAGGCCACTGGCTCTTCTTATATTCCCCTACCACCACCACTTTTTCCATGCACAGATTTTTTTAAGCATTTCTGTTAAATCCACCCCATGCTGTGAAGTACATCAGCTTGCCATGAAAACAGCCATTAGTTAATGGTTGGTCACTTTTTCAAGATTCAAAGGACACACCAACAGATTTCCCCCCTTTAATAATCTGTGCCTTATGAACAACTGAAGCATGCATGTCTAGGGTGGTGTAGGAACCTCCTCTGGATGTCAGAGAAGAATGTGAGAACATCACATCTAATGAGTGTACAATCTGTGTAACCTGTGCATGAAAAGACTTGAGTTGCACATGAATACAGTTATTCACCACTAATGTTTGTTTCTTTGTTGCATTTATATCTCATCTTTCTCTTTCCCTCCTCATTTAATCAACTTAAAAACCCTGTGAGGCAGGTTAGGCTGAGAGAGACTGCGACTGGCCCAAGGTCATCCAGTGAGCTTCATGGCAGAGTGGAGATTGGAACCCTGGTCTCCTGGATCCTAGTCTACACACGAATCACTACACCACACCACAAGTGTACAGTTTCTGAACAGTTTGAATGGTAGGTGAGCTGTACAAATAAAGAAGTGTGTACACTCTTCTGCACAAACACTTGTTCATGTGTAGAGAAACTTATACGATGAGTGTAATATGTGAGCCTAAGGCAGTGATGGCCAAACTTGGCCCTCCAGCTGTTTTGGGACTACAATTCCCACCATCCCAGACCACTGGTCCTATTAGCTAGGGATGATGGGAGTTGTAGTCCCAAAACAGCTGGAGGGCCAAGTTTGGCAATCACTGGCCTAAGGCGAGATGCTTATAGCCCATCTAACTTGGGTGTAAGACAGCAGTGAGGGAGTGTGTGTGTGTATAAAAAGGCTTTCTAGAGTAGGTAATAATAACAAAAAAATACTGCCAGATTACAAGTCTGATAGACCGAGTTCTGCAGCCCAAGGACAGAATCTAGGCTGCAGTTCCAGACTGCATGAGGATGATTAGCCAATGGCCAGTCATAATCCACCAAGCTCTATGAAGCCCTGATCTCAAAACCTGCTTCCCAGTCTGAGCTAGGGATGGAGAAATAAATCTATTTCCAAGGCCGTCTCTCTTTTGTATGTGTTCACCCACAAGTCCATTCCGTCACATTCCCAGGTAAATCTGAAAATTTGCATCTAAATAGTATTTCAATATGAGTTCTTAAGTGTATATTCTCCCCAAACAAACCTTTCTAAGCATATTTTCTCTCAAAAGACACATTTTCAAATGCATTTTGATACTTAAAAAAAAGGACTGCATATTCAGGCTGTGTGATAGCCACTGAACAACTAAGTTTTGATCTGAACATTAAGTTTAGCATTAGGTTTATTAAAATTCTGCATCACTTCCCACTAAAAAGATTCCCAAAGTGATTTGAAACCGACTTTTTAATACACACACACCACTAATAAAATCACGCAAGTATTATTAAAAACTAATGGCAATGAATATTTGGTGCTGCCAAAAAACTAGGGAAAACAGAAGTGTCTTTGGCACTGAAATAATGAGAAGGCTGGTGCCGGGCAGGCTACTCTGGGGGAGCATTCCTTAGATAAGGAGCAGTGACAGAAAAGGCCCTGCTCTCTCATTGCCCTAGACATGCAGCTCAGGTCAGTCTGTAATGGAATTCCCAAAGACACATTCTTGAAGCATCTTTAGTCTGGGCCAGAGTAGTTTAACAACTGGCATGTGGCCCTCTGATGGCTGTCTAAGAGGGAATATGGCCCTTGGGCTGATTTAAGGCTCATTCTCTTTCCAGATTTCCAATTAGTGCCAATTCAAGGAAATGCACCCCTAGCATTTCTTGTCAGTGGAACTTCTCTCTCTCTCTCTCTCTCTCTCTCTCTCTCTCTCTCTCTCTCTCTCGTTTTTGAAGAAGGAGGGATGAGGAAGGTGAGGCAACCGGTGACTCTCCCCACTGCCCAATGAATTAAATGCACATCCTTTCTAATTACTTAATTAGAGTGCTGTTTTCAGGGAGAGCACCCCCTTCGCAAACCCTGTTGCTCGAGGCAATTTTCTCATTGCAGTCATTCAGCCTCCCTGATAGACAGGAACACAATTCGCTCTCTGACAGAAGGTAGCCAGTCAAGCGCAGATAGAGTGAAAATAGATTTTTAACACCACTGCAATGCTTGTAAGTACCCAAGGAGAAAACATTCGCCCTAGTAGGAAGTCCACCTTTGATGGAAAGGGCTGCCGGGCTTTGGCATTGCCCTGCAGTGAAGGAGGTAATAGACTTGCCCTGCTAATATTTACAATGCAGGGAGCAAGCTGTGTGTAGCTTGGCTGTTTTATGTTGCATCCTGACCAGAACAGCAAACTTGGCTTCAGAAGGCCACAAGTTGCCCTTCCCTGCTCTCTAAGGGGAGAAGGGGAAAATGATGTCATGGACTCATCCATCTGGTGTTAGTCCCCAGGAGCTACTGACCCAACCCTTTTCTGCTGGCAAAGGATGGGTTTCACCTGCACTGAATTATAAGTCTGTTCTGTCTAATTTCCTACACACACACACACACACACACACACAATTTGCATTTTAATTTTATACATGTTTAATTTTCCTTCCCTTAAAATACTACTCTGTATGCATTCCCCACAATTCCCAAATACACATTTTGTATGCTTTTCCATGTATCTGGAAAGCCCACATTTTGGGATCGTCATCTGCCCTCTCCCCATTCCCTACTGATTTTGGCAACTATTTGTCTAGTTATTATATTTTACCAACATTAACATTTATGTCATATGTCAACATGTCTCAATGTATCTTTGCAAACTTGGGTGCAAATCCATATATTCATAACAGAAAAGAAAATATCAAAGTTGTCAGTTCCTTCTATGGCAAAGCGATAGCCTTTGATTATTAAATGGCCAATTATTTCACACTTTCTTCAGTGTCTGAAAAAGAGAAATGGTACTGGGATTTCATAACGTGCACATTGGTTTAAATTCCAAGCAATTCGTTAATCAGTTAAAAGTCAAATCATCAACTCATCATTTGGGGGAGACGGACTTTTTTAAAAAAATCTTGCCTGCAGTTTTGACTTAAAAGGAAGAAATTGTGGAAGATGGAAGCTCTTTTGAAGATGTCAGCTGGAGACATTAGGTCAAAAGTGTGTCATGAGGGACAAAGGGTCACCCCTAACATTGCAGGGAATGCCTTCGTCACTTAGCATGAAGGTCCGAAGGGGGGTTCTGCACAGGTTTGCTTGAAAAGCACTTCTAAGCAGTACCAGAAATTCAACAGTGGAGGTTGAATTCAACCTCAGAAGATGGTGGGTTCTCCTTCATTGGAGGCTGTTAAGTAGGTTCTGGGTGGCCTTCTGTCAGAGATTCTTTAGCTGTGATTCCTGCATTGCAGGGCTTTGAACCCTTGGGGTCTTTCCAGTTCTACAGCTCTATAATTCTATTAGTTTTCTTGGCATACTTTATATTGGAACATATTCAACCTGCAACCAAAGGACTATCACAGGGTAGGAGCTGCTGGTAGTCTGGGCCTCTTTATTCTCTCTCTCTCTCTCAACTTCACAGACAAAGACCTCTGTGTTTTGTGTTTCCTGGCCTCATCTGACATCATTAGCAGGCAGACATGCAATGCAATGACATCACAGTGCAATGAGAGCTCTGTGTCACACATCTACCTTGGCCCTTAGCGCACACCGCTGACTTTATTGTAGGATTCCATTATCCACATTCCTGTAGCCTTCAGTGGCTCTCATTCATGCATCACACTACTGTATCACAGTAACCCTGCTGAGCCGAGTTTGGTTGCATTATGGGGAAATGGGCCATTGATATTTTGCATTGCGGGAAATGCCAAGTGGCAACTGTTGTGAAATTCTAATTTCATTTTTACCTGTGCCCTGAGAAGTTATTTCTAACTGCTACACCACCCCCTTGATTAAAAACAAGCCTATGATTGAGGGTTTTAGATTGGTCCTGCAAACACCACTTTCCCCTTTTCTACCTCAGACTGGTCAGCCAGGGCAGGTTGCAGAGGCTCTTGCGACAAACTGGCTCGTTCTCGCATACTAGACTAATAATTTAACCATGTTAATAATATCAGCCAGTGCCCATGTCAAATCCATTGCTGCACAATGTGACCAAATCCATTACCACACACACGGAAATCAATTACCGCACATTAGGGAGCACTTAACAATTTGCCTCAGCTTTTGCCACAGAGCATTGTGTGCAAAGGGAGGGCGGATGAATCATTACCTGGCATGCTGGAAATAGATTTTTCCCCTCCCTTCTTCCCTTCTTGCCTCCGTAACAAAAGCAACACAGGCGCATAGCCTAGCACATGCAGGCTAGTAATGGCTTGATGTAGGTAAACAAGGCATTTTAGGTGCTGGAAATGTACTGTTTACAAGAAAGCAGCAGGCCGGATGTGAGAGAAGGATGAATGGCTATTGAGTAAAATTGCTCCCTTTGTTGGGGTATAAAACTGCTCTCTCTCTTTCTCTCTTCTGGCAACAAAACACAGTTGTAGACCCTCGTGCAGGATGTGTGTGTGTGTGCATGTCCTTTGGGATGCACCATAGCTCAGTCTTAGAGCATCAGTCCTGCATCAGGTTTAATCCCTGGTATCTCCATGTACGTAGAGCTGGGGATAACACTCCTCTCTGAAATCCTAGAAAGCTGCCCATGTAGACGTTACTGAGCTAGGTGGACAGATGCTCTGACTCTAATTAAGGCAGCTTCCTATGTCCTTGTGATGTGTGTTGCAGTTCGTGTGAGATCAGTGGAGAATATGCAAGAAGACCAGCACTCACGGTTTGCTCCCTGTACAAGTCCAAATCACACAGAGAGAGCAATACGGCAAGACACAAGGATCACCAGTTAACAAATTTTAACCAACAGTTAGCAAAAGCATGTTTTTTAAGAAGAGAGTTTTGATGTCTTTTTGAAAGAAGAGGGCTTTGGAGATATTCCTTGGAAGAGTTCCCCAGGGAATTGGAGCTGCTGATGAGAAGGCTCCGCTCCAGAGAGAGACAAATCTTGTCTCCATATGAGATGCAACTTGGAGCAGGAACACATCAGAAGGTCTTGTATGGGAGAAGACCCTTCATGGCGCCATTGCTACCCAAACAACCAAAGAAAAGGAAAGGACAGTGTGAGGCTGCCATTATTATACACACAGGAATACACACAATTCAGCCACCTCTTAATTATTTCAAGATAAGAAAAAGCATACTATAACCATCCCCTCCAGATTCACAAAGAAAGTGAACCTCTTTTAACCCCTGCCCCCACAAAGAAACCCCTGATTTCTGAAACAGATTGAAACTTTTAAAAACACACAGATAATGATTAAAGGAGAATCTTTGGACCTATCCACACCTTGAATTATAGGCATCATGACTAATAGTAGTAACTTTATCTTCCCTGAATCACTCCCTCGCCATCAGTTTCTCCTTATCCCTCCATGTGTGTCTTGGACTAAGGAGAGACTCTGCTGCAAGTCTGTGCTAGGATCCTGTGCCAGGGAGCTGTTTAAAAGAGCGGTTCTCAACTGGTTAAATAGCAACCCCTGGAAGCTGTTGGAGTTACCTAGGGGGTGCTAAGATGCAAGGGGACAGCAGGGGGCGCTGGAAGTGCAAATGACTCGGGCTTCGAAAAGATGGTATCAGTGGATCAAGTTCATCGGTTTTGTAGAATTCATTAAGCCAAATAGTATTAATTGGATTTGGAATAAATAGAAGTGTATAAAGTTGTCTATGAAGAATTAAGCTAAAAGAGAGAAATCTACAGGTATGCTTTAGAATATTATATAGTATTTGTACATAGTACTTGTTCAAACTCTCAGAATTTGATTGTATTATTATCTTCCTTAGTGGATTGTGCAAACCATTATTCTGAATACTGCTTTTGATAGGGTAGAAGGCACTGGGGATGAATTCCATTGTGTGTGGGGGGATATATATATATATATATATATATATATTCCTAATGACTCATCTGTAGCACTTTTCTGTGGTCTACTTTGCTTCGTGAGAAAGAAACAATTTACCACATTCCTGCACAGCTTATTTTCTCTGTGTGATCCGCTCACATAGAGGTTGAGGAAGTAATTTGCAGATAGTTCAGTCTCAAAAATAGCTTCTCGAGACAAAAGGGCCCTATTGATACAAAAGTGCAGGCGAGGGGGAAGAAAAGATCTCAAACCATGCCAAAAATAAAATAAATAAAATAAAAATAAATGAGACTGCTTTTTATTTTTGTCAGTCACTCCCAAGTTTAAATTCTAAATAGCTCACATTCCCAAATAGTGTGTTCTGTCAAAAACCAAAACCCAAAACTTCCCTGCCATCTCCTCCCTTTATAAAAGCATAGAATTGTAGAATTGAAAGGGATCTCAAGGGTCATCTAGTCCAACCCCCTGCAAATGCAGGAATAATAATAATAATAATAATAATAATAATAATAATAATAATATATTTGTACCCCAACCATCTGGCTGGGTTTCCCCAGCCACTCTGGGTGGCTTCCAACAAAGATTAAAAATACATTAAAATGTCACACATTAAAAACTTCCCTGAACAGGGCTGCTTTCAGATGTCTTCTAAATGTCAGGTACCGTGGTACCTCAGGTTACATATGCTTCAGGTTACATATGCTTCAGGTTACAGACTCCGCTAACCCAGAAATAGTTCTTCAGGTTAAGAACTTTGCTTCAGGATGAAAACAGAAATCGTGCTCCAGTGGCGTGGCAGCAGCAGGAGGCCCCATTAGCTAAAGTCGTGCTTCAGGTTAAGAACAGTTTCAGGTTAAGAACGGACCTCCGGAATGAATTAAGTACTTAACTAGAGGTACCACTGTAGTTGTTTATCTCCTTGACATCTGATGGGAGGGCGTTCCTGCCTGCAACCATTCCTGGGTGGGCTCAAACCACCAGCCTTCTGGTTAACAGCCAGATACACTGACCTATAGTGCCACATGCTTTCCAGAGAAGGGTTGCTCAACTAGGTCAGGTCTTCTCATATCTTCTGCTTGCAACGAGGTCTCCATAGGCTACGTTTTGGAGAGTGTGTGGAAATTGCAATGGGCTCAGAAAATAGCTACTATGATCTTAAGACTGTAAGAAGAATTTTGTTGAATAAGGTCCATAAGAACATTTAGAGTGGCAGCTCTTAATCTCTGGAACTCCCTGCCTGTTGACATCATGTAGGTAGGTACCTTTGTACCTTTGTACCTTTTCAGCAGCTGCTTAAAACTTTTTTTGTTCAGGCAAGTCTACTCAGACTAAAAAAAGCAACAACATATTATTTTATACAGCTTGTTTTAAGCCTTGACTATTATCTATATCTATATCTATATCTATATCATCTGTATGTATGTATTGGAAACTGCGGTAAGGCTTTATTTACAGTTTAGCAGTATACATTTTTTAAAAAAAGAATAACAGCAAACCTTCAATATATTTACATTTACACACACACGCGTTGTCGAGATTCGAACCCGGCATCCTTTCCATGCGCGTCAGGTCCTGCCTCTCTCCCAGCAAGGTACTTCGAAATGCTCCCCCAACATTCTTTCAGAAATGCCTTGGTTATTACTGGGAGACAGACGGCTGTTTCTGGGTAGCCAGGGGACACGATCTGAAACAGTAATAAACATTTTATTCTACATCTTGTCACTCCTTGTCTGAGTCACATGATCGGCTTCGTGAGACTGCCAGGGGACGCAGTCTTGGGAATTAAATCACAGCAAAAGAGGGGCAGCATTGTTTGGATTTAAACATAATGATTTGTCTCAGCTTTACAGGATGGGGCTGTTTTGGTTTGTCTCTGCTTCGAGATAAAGGTTTTGGGGAGGTTTTCTTTTTCCCTTAAAAAAAAAAGTTATTGCTTTTCTCCCTGCTGTTTCGAGTGATTGAGCTGCCTTAACAATGTTTTCCTGCCATTGCTTATTTATAGGAATCTAAGCCTCTGCTTTTATTAATGTGTGCTTTTTTATTAATGTGGTAGTTTATCTGGCTCATCTTGCAGTTTTTATGTCTCTGACTTCTAATGTGGGAGGGATTTAGAGCTCAGGGCTAGAGCATCTGTTTTGCATACAGAGGGACCCAGCTTCAACCTCTGCAGGGCTGGTGCATTTTGCCGCCTGAGGCAAACCACAAAAAAGGTTACCCCCCTCCTCACCAGGGAAGAAGGGGTGAGTGAAGATCTACACCAGGAACAGGGGTGGGAGTAAAGATCTACATTGGGATCTGCTGTCCCTGGGGATTGTGTTGCCTGAGGCGCTTGCCTCAACTTGCCTCATGGTGGGCCGGCCTTGGATCTCTGAATTCCCAGTTAGTTCCGGGGACGTCCTCTGTCTAAAATCCTGAAGTGTCACTACTGGGATGTGTTCTCATTACTACCTCAGAGCACCATGAAGTTGCCCCCCCCCCATGTCCTTCACAGCTCTCCCCCTTCCCAACTCTTCACATCAACAGGGTTTCAGTTCACTTAAGTTGCATACACACCAGGGGGAGTTGACAGTGTGGGACATTTAACCCCTGTGCAAAGGTTTCCACCATCTTACCTGGAGCCAAAATAAGGAATGACTTGAGGACTCCAAAACACATATGCATTTTGTTGCCAAATCCTTTTTCTAGCTCTTGCTCTTGTGTCTGTAATGGGAGCTTGATCTGCAAAGGCTAACAGAGAGCCTCCATGCCATGCAGACCTTCACCGAGTGATTTCTGAAAGCAGCTGTTAAAAGGCACAAGAACAGGTCATGCTAGTCCATCCGCCTCCCTGTCACTTGGTAACCCCAGCCCAGGCCCAGGAGCAGAGAGTAATGAGACCGCAATTTGCTTTACTGCAGTGACAGCAATAGCCTCAATTCCATCTAGAGGGAATTTGTTTTCTCCATTATACTAGGTAGGGATTTCTCTCTCTCCTTTCTCTGCCCGTTACAGAGAGAGAGAGAGAGAGAGAGAGAGAGAGAAGATTGGGGGCTATCACCCACCAGCAAGGTAATTTCATAACACTGGTTTACATCAGTACAGAGCTGCATCCAGAAGCAATTACGCTCAGGACAATTTTGCTTGCAGAATGTGTGTGCATGTGCACGTGCACACACGTGTGTGTGTGTTTCTGAATGGTGCTAATTTAAAAACTTGACTTGGTCTAAAATGCAGCAGCTAGAGTACTGGCTGGGGTTTCATTTGTACCTCATATAACCCCTGTTTTAAAACAGCTGCACTGATTGCCAGTTCATTTCTGAGCCCAATTCAAGTTGTTTAAACCCTAAATGACTCAGTCCCCTCAAAAGACCACCACCTCCTGCCTTACAGCCCCTCCCAAGTGCTGAAATCGGCAGAGGGGGCCCTCTTGGTAGTTTCTCTGCCCTCACACATTAAATGATGGATGGCCCAGGAGACTGTCTTCTCTGTGGTGGTCCCTAAGCTGTGGATCCCCTCCCCCTCCCCACAGAAGTGCATCAGGCACAGCACCTTCATTGCACAACTTCTGAGGCATGCTGAAGACACAACTTTTTGCGGTGGCTTTTGACACTTGAGGTGTATGCCTTTAGGACCCACTTTATTTGCCTGATTGCAATGTTGTTGTTTTTTTAAAAAACCCAGCAACAAAAACAACCCTGTTTTTAATGTTGTGTTTTAATGCTGCAATAGATCCCATGATCTCCAGGTGATGGAAGGGTAATAAGTAAATAAATAACCAAGCAATTAATCAATCAGTCGGCATGTTCTATGGGCAGGAAGGAATTTTATAGTCATCTGAAAGGTGGAGATTTAGAGGGGGGAAACCCATATTCACGGGAGGAGAATCTCTGCTTGGATACCTGTGGTTCCTTGGGAAGCAATGGAGGGGAGATCAAGCCTGGTTGCCTTTGGGAAAGCCGACCAAATAACAAACCATGAAAGAGGTACAAGGCAGGAGAGGGTATTGATGACATCCTCACTTACCTCCTCCGCTCCACTTGCATTTGATACACTGTCTGATTAAGTCTTGTCGGCAGCAACGCGCACAGCTGGCTGCAGGACTCAGACAGCTCCTAATGACTGCCGGAGCTGGCGCACTCCCTAAGCAAGCGTGGCGTGTGGTGGCAACTGTAAAGGATGCAAAAACTGGCAGGAGGGAGGCGGTCCAGGGTGCTGCATCTCAACTAGGGGGAAGGGGGGAGCGGACCAAGCCAAGAATCAAGCCACAGAGGGAATGGGTCACATGGCAATGTTATTCTCTTGATTACATGTCACCCAACCCATTTCCTCAGAAGTAAATCCTGCTGTCTTCAGTAGGGCTTGCTTCTGGTAAAATGTGCCAAGCGTTGCTGCCTGATACGCAATGCAATATGTCGATGTGCTTCAGGAAAGTTTGCAGGTTTACACTTGTGCCATACAATTGAATATCAAAATGATACACAAGGAAAGAGGGAGAGGGAGGGAAGAGGAAAATAAGCACACTCAAAGGCCATGGGGTGATCTCAGGCTGTCTCAACCTGACTTGGCCCAAGCAAGAAGAAGGGACTTCTTCACACAACACATGGTTAGACTACGGAACTCACTCCCACAGGCAACACTGATGACCACTTAGATGGCTTTTACAAAGTAGTAGTCAAATTCATGGAGGAGGAAAGGGCTGTTGACGGCTACTAGCAACAATGGCTGTGCTCTGCTTCCACAGTGGGAGGCAGCAATGCATTTCTGGTAGGGAGAGTACGCTTGTGCCTGGGTCCTGCTTGCGGGTTTTTCAAATATATCTGTTTGGCCACTATAAGAGCAAGATGCTGGACTAGATGGGCCATTGGCCTGATCCAGAAGGCTCTTCTTATGTCCTTAAGCATGGATCCCCAACCAGTTTGAATCAGCCCCAACCCTGAATCAGCCCAGTTTGGTTCAGCCAAATCTGCTTCATAGCCCCATTGGGAACCCTGGTAAAACCAGGATATGGAGATGTTGCAAGAAGTGTAAAGTAGCCTTTGATTATTTACTTGTACATTGCCACTCATTGCAAACTGGAAGCACCATCTTAATCAGGCATAGGCAAACTCGGCCCTCCAGATGTTTTGAGACTACAACTCCCATCGTCCCTGACCACTTCTTCTGTTGGCTAGGGATGATGGGAGTTGTAGTCCCAAAACATCTGGAGGGCCGACTTTGCCTGTGCCTGAACTGAATACACCATCTTTTCGACTCCCTCTGGTGATAACATACCAGCATTAAGAAGTCCTAAAAAAATCAGCCAGTCTCACAGCCCTAGGCATTAAACCTTTCTTTCACAATTAATGCTGCCCCATATAAATAGTCAGCTAAAGCTTTAGGCTGCATTCTAGCCATGTCTATCTGCTGGAGTAATCTTCAATGAATTCAATAGAACACACCTCTGAGTATACCAGTTGCTGGAAACCACAGGAGTGGAGAGAGCTCATGTGCTTGGATCCTGCTTATGGATTTCCCACTGGCATCTGATTGGCCACTGTGAGAGCAGGATGCTGGACTAGATGGGGCACTGGCCTGACGCAGCAGGCTCTTATTATGTTCTTATATATACATGGTTTAGATTGTCCTGTAGTTGATTAATCTGCCAATTAAAATATGCAACCCTGTGAACAAGATCTAAAGGGGGAGGGCATTACCCACTCCTAAAGCCCAAACCTTTCCTAAACTGACATGAATTTTTGGGATAAATATTATTACTGCATTTTCCGTAGCAATAAAAAATTAATTTGCTATTACAGAAAAGGGATTTTGCTCTTACAAATGAGTATTTTTGCAGCCAACAGTGCTGCTAGGGATGGTTTCTCATCTTACCCATTCTCTTTTATTGGTTTCTACTCTTTTTTTTCTTCCTTAGCTATTTGAATTTCAGCATCAGAAGATTGCAGTGGCGCGATCTATTGGGAGAACATCTCTCAAATGCCACCCGGGTGTTCCTCGGGGAGTCTGCATTTCATTTTGTCCTTTTCCCTCTTGCAAAAAGAAACTCATTTTCCACAAACAGATATGAGAGGGACACACAAACACACACAGACACCAGGCAGTGGCACTGTCTTGACGTACGACCACGTTCAGCCCCCATAGATGACAAGCCCCTTAATAACATTCTTCTTTTACAAAATGCTTCGAGTTAAACATTTATGAGATGATGTGGAAACAGGCTGCTATTGCCTCTGAATGTGTGAACCACACTGTTCCCTGCATTATAACATGGGATGTGTTGCTGAAAGAAAACTGGTGGTTTTCCTCCTGGCCCATCCTGTGACTTGGAGCTCTTTGGGTGATGTTGGATGAGACTCCCAACACCTATCAGCCCTATCCAGCATGGTGATTGGCTTGGACTCATAAGAGTTTGTAGTCCACCAAAACCCCTGAGCTACAGATTTCCCATACTGTACAGCAAGCACCATAGATGATACATTGTTCAGACTGTGGAGCCCAGTCTGAGATAGAAATTGTACAAGGCCAGTAAGGCCCATATTGACTCCAGATACAGCTACAATGAGATGACCTCTGCTGTACAGCTTCCCATAATGTGCTGGGCCTGGGGGTAACCCATGAAATACAGTCCAGGACTAGTCCAGTATCCGAAGGTTCCGCTGGGAGTCAGTCTGACAGGGCCAAGGCAGGACACAAGGCAGGAAACCAGGCAAGTACAGGTACAGGATCTCAGGCAGGATCTAGCATACAGCAATGTTGCTCCTGCAACCTGGGATGGGGTCCGACAGCCTTTTTTCTTTGTTGGGGTAGCAGCCAGTCCTGATCCCTGGCGACTCACCTCCCTGTTTCGCCTGAAGGTGAGCACTCCTCCTGCGAGTACTCAGGTTTCTCCTTCTCTCAGACCTCAGTCTCTGCAGCTCGGGAGATTTCGGTGGGTTACTAGACCCAGGGGCCGCCTCAGCCTCCCCTGACCAAACTGGCAGTGGAGCAGCTGTAAGTGATGGCCCAGCTGAAGGCAATGAGGTAATCTCCGCATCTGGAGCTAGGGCAGGCTCAGGCCCCTGACTCAGCCCAGCTGGTGTTTGTTGCAGGGGAACCTGTGCAGACTGGGACTCTTCAGGATCAGGCCCCAGACTTGGTTCAGATGATGCCTGAGGCAATGGATCAGGTGCAGACTGAGTCTCCTCTGGTTCTGAGTCTGAGCTCAAGTCCCAGGCCATCACACATAAGAACTTAAGAAGAGCCTGTCAGATCACGCCAATGGCCCATCTAGCCCAGAATCCTGTTCTCAAAGTGGCCAACCAGATGCTTCAGGGAAACCCACAAGCAGGACCCAAGCACGAGAACTCACCGCTCTTGTGGTTTCCAGCAACTGGCACCTCATAAATGCCTCCAACTGTGGAGACAGAGCATAGGCATCATTGACAATTGTCATTACTGAGGTGCCACTGTGGAGCACCAAGAATCAGGCCAGCCATTTCCACACCTGCAAGCAACCCCAGTGGTTCAGAGAGTAGAATATGCCTGGGCTTTGCTTCCAGGTCCCCTTGGTTGAGTTCAATGTTTGCTCAGTCCATGTCTCATAAGATTATTTTGAGAATGAATTGGAATAGTCCCTATATATGCCATGCTGTGCTCTGAGGAACTGTGATAAATAAAATATTTTAGCTCCGGCAGATAAGAAGTTCCCCAAAGAGTACCAGTAAAGTTGTTGATGTGAGGTGTATAGCATAAGCAGAATTTGGAATGGATATTGAATCAGAAACCCAAAGTTGGAGATATTTCTTGATTTTATTACATAGCCAGATGACATAGGGTGCTCCAGATATTGCTGGACTACAACTCTCATCAGTTTCCTTTTAGTATGTCCAGTGGTGATCAGGGCTGATGCAAGTTGGAGCCCATTAGCATCTGGAGCAGAGCTGGCCCACCCATGAGGCAGGGTGAAGCAGCCGCCTCAGGCGGTGGAAGCACAGGAGCTGGTTGTCCCGCCCACCCTCAATGCCAGATAATGCCCCCTTCTCACAGAGTTTTGCCAAGAGGCAGTGTGGTCACTCAACTTCTTCATCACTGCAGTGGAGAAGATGAGTGTCAAGGTTGTACAGAATGACCCTGACTCCGAGTTCAGCAAGAGGGTCACTTTCTGGTGTGTGGGATTGCCACTCGCCTTCCCCACCCCTGCGACAAAGAAGATGGACATCAAAGCCTTGCAGAATGCCTCCCTCTTGCTGAACTCATTCTGGGGGCGGTGGAAGTAGTGGGTTGGGTTGGCAGCAAGAAGGCATGGTGGGGCAGTGTGTGGGTGGGGAACAGGCCACCTCTGATCTGGAGGGCGCTACATTGACTACCTCTGGCATAATTAGTTGGACTTGGAACAGGGAGATGTGGGTTCAAAACCTTGTTCATTAAATTATGTGCTTGACTTAGGGCTCATCCACAATTCTGTTTGTCCCACGTGAGAGGGTTTTTGTTTTTTTGTTTTTTGTTGCACCACTTTCCCTGGGAAAATCTGCTATTTCCTGCTGTTGGTTTTTCTGCAGATTGACATTTGTTCCAATTCAGCATTAAACAGGGGGTTTTCCTAGGGAAAGCAGTGAGACAAAAAAAGAAATGAAAAAGAACCCCCAGACCGTTGACTAGAAATCAGGGGAGAAACGGAAGTGTGTGAGAGCCCTTATTCTCTTGAACCCTGAATGGTGAGGCTGGATTCTTTACTCCACCAATGAGTTTTGGGAGCTGTCCAGCAGGGGAACAGCAGGCTTAGGCAAGGAATACTGAAGCATGAGGGGAGCTGTCCAGCTCAGCCTCAGAAGAACTGAATGAGGTGTTGCATTAGCAACAGCCAGACAAGTGGTGGGTGGTCTTATCCTGGCCTTGCTGCCTCACCCTTAACTGAGGCATCAGTAAGGCCCTGCTCTGGAGTTTTTCCTCTGTTCTCCTGGCTCAGAAATAAGGAAGGCCTTGTACCATCACACACGTACTCTTCAGATCTGGCCTTCTGCTTGGACTCTTTGTGACATGGGATGAGGGAGGGGTGTGGAGGTGGAGTGTGAGACCACCCATCAGTGACATGTGGCCCCCAGGAGATTTCCAATGAAGGCATCTGGCCCCTCGAGGTGAAAATGTTCCCTGTAGTAAAATGTTGCCTTCTTTTACTGCCCCCTGACAGATGTGTGCGGATCGGGGAATATGTGTGCATTGAGCTGGAGGGGTGGGGTGAATAAGGAGGGGGCACATAATATTTCTAATAATTTCACAGGCAGCTCTGCACATTTCCCCAACAAGCCAGGATGCTTGTGCTTCCCAGTGTGGCTCTCCATGTGGTTTAATTTCACATTGAGATTCAGGGCAAAGCGCAGCTAATTAAAACGATGAATGCCGGGGGAAGGTTTCTCCTCAGAGGGGCAGTCAGCCTCAGCGCTCAGCACACACACACATAGAGACACGCACTCCCATGCAGATTGCTAGAGGCAGGAGACACTCCAGAGTCATCTTCAATCTCCCACCAAGGAAAACGGAAACAGATGCAAGTGTCAATAGCAAGCCAGCAGGGAGGGCCATAATGCAGAGCAGGTCCTTTTCCTTCCAGGTGATGCCACAGCTAGGACCAACTCAAGCTAACTTGCTGATCTAGATTTATGCTATCTCTCTTAAAACACACAGATCCTAATCCTGCTCTCTGCTACCTACCTACCTACACACACACGCACACACACCTACCTTTCCCTCTGATCCATCATCTAATTGTATGGAGAGAATGGTTGCCTCCAATGCATGTACGTGAATTCTGTAGGTTCTCCTGTGAGGAATGTATGCCATCCAGAGACAACAGCTGGTAGTTCTTGAATACTCCGGCGGATTACAGGCAAGGGAGATGAATGAGAAAGAGATGTGTTAGGGTTGCTCACACAGCGAATTGAAATGTCTGTCATTCTTGCTGTCACCAAAGAACAGCTTTAAATAGAAGCTTTCAGTGTAGAGTGTTGCATAACCAGCTTTCTAACAATAGCTGGCTGCCTAGCAAAGAGGAGGCTGTTAAATAGAAGGCAAAGAGGGTCTCCCCCTCCTTCGCTGTCACAAAGTTTTTGTGTGCAGTCACATTTGGGGAATAGCATTGCTACACCCTCCCCCCTGCTCCTGAACCTTTAAGGGCCATGTAGCAGGAAGAAATTCAACAGGTAAAACATTGTTGGGTATGGTGACCTGTTGGATTTCTGCCCTTCTGTCTAATGCCTTCTTTGTATGCAACATTCTCTTTTTGCTGTGCACAGGGTTTTATTTGT
This sequence comes from Podarcis cretensis, assembly GCF_951804945.1. Lineage (NCBI taxonomy): Eukaryota > Metazoa > Chordata > Lepidosauria > Squamata > Lacertidae > Podarcis > Podarcis cretensis. Next base: position 18,752,931 of record NC_137185.1, read on the forward strand.
ACGGTTTTAATAGATTTCTTATGTATACACAGATAGATATAGTTTCAATTCTGCCAGTGTTTCGTATCTTATTTACTTTTTTCTATAATTTAGCTGTTCTTATTTTTATCTGTAAGCCTCTTTGAGTTCCTGTAAGGAAAATGGTAGGTTATAAATAAATGTATCATCATCTCAAAACATGCATTTTTAGATGTGTACTGGTACAATTTTATGAGTCAAGAATTGCACTGTAGAATATTAAGAAAAGCCAAAGCCAAAGGATCACACCTTATCTTTGCATTAGCATGGAAGGAACTGACCTGATCAGCTCCTCAGTCATATTTACTCATAGGTCTGTTTCAGCGCATTTCTGCATTAATCTGCACATGTTTAAATATGTACTTAAACATGGAGTTCCTAATGCATTTTATCTCAAATTATTATTATTATTATTTTTAAAAAAAGAATAGTTATGTTTTAGAGCTGAGAAATGGGTGAGAACATTTGCAAAGTGTGAAGCTCACGGATAGTAAAGGAATGCTGCATACTTTCCTGATGGGGGAGATGTAGATGTAGAGTCAGTTCATATCTGAATTCACCAACTTGTCTGTCTGTCTGTTTAAGCTGTTTCTATACTGCCTTACCTCCCCAAAAGAATGTATCCACATCGATATAAGTATGAGGTATAACAATAAAATAAATAAAACAAGCCATCTCAGTTAAAACCTAAATGAGACAGGAAGAGAAAAGGCCTCAAACCAAAAGCAGTGGACTGAAAGCAAATACTGATAATATTCGCCGGATTGATTTCTGCCCTAGACATGGGACAAATAGGCGAATGCTGGAAATCTCCACTCCTACTTCCATTGAGATTATCTGACATCCCTCCTTGCAGCAAAATGCTGCATTATAAACTCAAGGTTTGAACCACTCCTTTACTTACGACACTCCATTCCATTCTCCCTGTCTCCCATTTTTCCTCTTGTTGTTTTCCCTCCCAATAGTCAATCAGCTTTCTGAGGCTACTGATCATGCTCAGTTCTCTTTTGCTGTTTCCCACCAGGGAATGCCCTCGTGTGTGTGTGTGTGTGTGTGTGTGTGTGTGTGTGTTTCTGCCTCCGTCCTGGTGCATGGATGGTACTGTTCTCTGGAGCTTCCTTCAGGCTTGATCCGGAAGCTGCAGTTAGTGCAGAATGCTGCAGGCACGGGCCTTGTCAGTGCTCAGAGATTTGCACTGGTTGCCTGATTTACTGCTAAGCCGAGTTCAAGTGACCAGTGACAACTTGGAACCAGTTTACCTACAAGAACGCCTTATCCAGTGTGGTGTAGTGGTTAAGAGTAGTAGGCTCGTAATCTGGGGAACCGGGTTCGCGTCTCTGCTCCTCCACATGCAGCTGCTGGGTGACCTTGGGCCAGTCACACTTCTTGAAGTCTCTTAGCCCCACTCACCTCACAGAGTGTTTGTTGTGGGGGAGGAAGGGAAAGGAGAATGTTAGCCACTTTGAGACTCCTTCGGGTAGTGATAAAGTGGGATATCAAATCCATACTACTACTACTACTACTACTCTCCTTCTTCTTCTTCAAAACAAAAAATTCCTTCCAGTAGCACCTTAAAGACCAACTAAGTTAGTTCTAGGTATGAGCTTTCGTGTGCATGCACACTTCTTCAGATACACTGAAACAGAAGTCACCAGAAGGTGGGGAGGGGTATTACTCAGAAGGGTGGTGGGAATGGGTGATTGGCAGATAGCTGTGATGAGCCTGTTGACGACTCTTAACGACTGCAATAGGTCTTACAGGAAAAAGCAAGGGGTGAGAAGGTGAAAAATGGCTTTGTCATGTATAATGAGATAAGAATCCAATGTCTTTGTTCAGACCAGGTCTCTCCATGGTTTTAAGTTTGGTAATAAGTTGCCATTCAGCAGCTTCTCTTTCCAGTCTATTTCTGAAATTCCTTTGTAATAGAACAGCTACTTTGAGATCTTGTATAGAATGTCCTGGGAGATTGAAGTGTTCTCCTACTGGTTTCTCTGTCTTGTGATTCCTGATGTCAGATTTATCTTCTTCTTCTTCTTCTTCTTCTTCTTCTTCTTCTTCTTCTTCTTCTTCTTCTTCTTCCCCCTCATGTGCCAACTCAACCTCTTCAGTTGGTGGAATCAGCTCTTCTACAGGTGCCACATAATACCCATTTCACACTTGTAAGAACTTGATTGCTCCCTGCCTATTGATACCATGCTGGCTCCTTCACTGTGTTCTTTTTGGTGCCTGCTGAAAACATTCTTGTTTAGACGAGCCTGCCTAGATGCTGAGAAAGTTATTGTGTATTTTAACCGGTTTTACTATTTTCACTTTATCGTATGAATAAAACTATAGTATTTCCCCCTTGATTTTCTTGTTTTACTTTTTTTGAAAACCGCTTTGAGTATGTTTGTTTTGCAAACAAGCGTCTTATAATTTTTTATGAAATAAAGAAGTAGTGTGCCGGCTTTGTAAGCATCAGAAAGTGCAGTCTGAACATTGGGAATTAGAGGAAACAATAAAGGCGATTGCTAATCAAGACTGACTCCTGTGCAGGGCAGAGGGCAGGGATAGATGAACAGACTTGCAGACTCTGAGATAGGATAGCTGCTGCTATAATCAGCTTCTCAGAAGGACAGAATTAGCCCTGCTTGGTGGTCTTCTGATTCAGCTAAGGCTCTTGCTTCCTTCCTTTTTCAAATCTGTGTCCTCTTGACCCTCCTATCTGGCCTTGTGCTTGCCAAAGGCCTGAATTTCAAATCTCCCCTCATTTGGCTGCCAGGAAGAAGTGTTTTTATACACTTTTGTTAATAGGCGGGTGATGCTAAGAACTTTGATTGGCACCTGCAATCAGCACCCCTTTCATTGGAGCGCCAAGAAGGGAGCTGATTGCAACAATCTCAGCTTTGACCTTCGGAGGCTCTGCTTCATTAGCGGAATAAATATTTTGCTAAAAACAATATTTTTAAAACTTCCAGAAGTCAGGGAAGGGGTGGGGCACTGGCAGGAGGAGCTGCTATCTCATGAGAGCTGTTGGCATGTAGTAAGGCTGGTGGGATTGCCAACTGACCAGGAAACAACCCCCCCCCCAAAAAAAAAGCCAAGCTCTCTCTTATCGGATTCACAGCTACTGAGACGTGAAAATCATCTGATGAATCTTTTCACAGTATGGAGATAAAATGAAGAAATAAATGATCACCATTAAATGCCTGTTGATTTGGCTGCTGGTAAAGCCAGCTGATTAAAAATATTGGCAATTCCATTGGTTTGTGAAATGTCTTTTTAAAATAAATAAATAAAATAAAATCAAGAATTCAGTATATTGCAATAAGAGGTGTACTGAGTAAGCCTGAGGCCACATCCCTTTCTATGGAGCCTTCTGGGGGCCACATACCAGTGATGGACAGAGCAATGAATGTTTAGTACAGTAGGCTAGTTTCTTCATTGGAGTTCAGGGAGACATTAAAGGTAAAGGGACCCCGATCATTAGGTCCAGTCGTGACTGACTCTGGGGTTGCGGCGCTCATCTCGCTTTATTGGCCAAGGGAGCCGGCGTACAGCTTCCAGGTCATGTGGCCAGCATGACTAAGCCACTTCTGGTGAACCAGAGCAGCGCACGGAAACACCGTTTACCTTCCCACCAGAGCCGTACCTATTTATCTGCTTGCACTGGTGTGCTTTTGGGCAGGAGCTGGGACCGAACGACAGGAGCACACCCTGTTGTGGGGATTCGAACCACCAACCTTCTGATCGGCAAGCCCTAGGCTCTGTGGTTTAACCCACAGCGCCACCTGCGTCCCTACAGCCAGGCAAAACACACACAAGAAGGGTGTGCAGCAAGGCCAGTGAGGGGTGGGGCTCAGACAGGGGTGTGGCCTGGGGATAGTCCCAGGGGCCAGGTAAAGAGGCCTAGAGGTCCACATTTGGCCCCTGGCCCTGAGGTTTTTCATCCGTGCTCTAAACCTTAGCCAAGAATGTAGAATCAACCAGCTGACTCTGAGTCGAACTCAGAAGACGTTGGCTAACACTATTTTGAAAACTCTGGGATGCTCTAAAAATGTTAAATATCATCAATATGGTACCAGGTCCTGTCTCAGTAATTGAGAACTGTTGTTGAAAAGTATTTTATCGGCTTGTTTGCTGGTTGCATGGACCACCCCTTAATATCCATTGATGGATTTGATTTATATGCAGCCCTTCGCCATAAGTTCTCAGGGCGGTTCACAGAATAAAATAAAGGACAAAAACATGAAAATAAATAAAACAAAACAGCCAAACAATACCCCACCCACTTCCCACAGACACATTTAAAAGGCTGTAGAATGCTAATCAGCCCAAGGCCTGGTTGAAGAGGTACGTTTTTGCCTGGCACCTAAAGATGTATAGTATAGTTAAAGCTATGGTTTTCCTAGAAGTGATGTATGGAAGTGAGAGCTGGACCATAAAGAAGGCTGATTGCCGAAGAACTGATGCTTTTGAATTATGGTGCTGGAGGAGACTCTTGAGAGTCCCATGGACTGCAAGAAGATCAAACGTATCCATTCTTCAGGAAATCAGCCCTGAGTGCTCACTGGAAGGACAGATCGTGAAGCTGAGGCTCCAATACTTTGGCCACCTCATGAGAAGAGAAGACTCCCTGGAAAAGACCCTGATGTTGGGAAAGATGGAGGGCACAAGGAGAAGGGGACGACAGAGGATGAGATGGTTGGATAGTGTTCTCGAAGCTACCAGCATGAGCTTGACCAAACTGTGGGAGGCAGTGGAAGACAGGAGTGCCTGGTGTGCTCTGGTCCATGGGGTCACGAAGAGTCGGACATGACTAAACGACTAAACAACAACAACAAAAGATGTATAATGAAGACTCTAGGCTAGGTGAAGGGGCTAGATATCTCCATGTGGTCGTTTCCTGCTAGTCTTGAAGAGTTCTGAGCCTGCAAAGACTTATGGAGACATCTGTTCCTCTCCCCGCATGGCTGCCAACTGCACCATCACCAGCCTTGCCACCAACAGAAGGTTATGCTTTTCTCTCTCTCTCTCCCTCTCTCCCTGGGCTCCAGCTCTGCCTCAGTGCCACCATCTGTGGTCCTGGCAAAGCCCTTCTGGTGAGTTACAGCTTGGTGTCTGCTCCTGGGGCCTGTTAGCATCCCGCAGCCTGTAATAGATGTGTTTAATTCTCATGGAAATATTGAGCAAACATCAGGGAAATATGTTTTACAGCCCAGAGCCAGCTCTGCGAGCTGCTCACATTGCAAGGGGAGGCGGAGCGGATGATTTAAGTGGAAACCTCTGACAAAGATGCACACCTGCCCATGAATAAAAGGGATGCTATTTATTACCCAGGCCGTTAATTAGCAAGAGGGAGGGTCCAGGTGATGCGCTGCTTCCAGCTGCCCTGGGAGTGATGAGCAGGAGGTGAGGTTGTCAATGTGCCCCTGTCTTGCTCCTTGGCATTCCACATAGGCAATGCGTGTGCCAGCTGATCTCATTAGGTCACACAGGAGTCCGTCCCCTTGTGTTAGCTTGTGGCCAGGCAATGCTCTGTGATCTATTCCTTGCTTCTGCGGTGAAGGAGAAAAATGAGGGAGCTTGCAAAGGAGGAGCATTAAGGTACAGTGGTACCTCGGGTTAAGTACTTAATTCGTTCCGGAGGTCCATACTTAACCTGAAACTGTTCTTAACCTGAAGCACCACTTTAGCTAATGGGGCCTCCTGCTGCTGCCGTGCCGCCAGAGCACGATTTCTGTTCTTATCCTGAAGCAAAGTTCTTAACCTAAAGCACTATTTCTGGGTTGGCGGAGTCTGTAACCTGAAGCGTATGTAACCTGAAGCGTTTGTAACCCGAGGTACCACTGTACTTGGGAAGCCCCCCCCTGAAGAATTTTGTTTCAGGAGATACTCAGATCTTCAGAAGAAGCAGCTTTGAGTCAAGGGGAGGGAAGCAAAGGCTGCTGCTTCTATTGTATTAATTTACAAAGCCCGAAGCAACTGAGGTCCAGGGTACCTCAGGGATTGCTGGAACTCTTATTTCCCAACTCAGTCACTAAGATCCTCTGCAGGACTATTCTCCCAGTTGGCAAGGCTCATTTGGCAACAACAAGAAGCTGAGCGTTGAGTAGAGTCCTGTGGAACTCTCTGCCACAAGAGATTAATCAGGTGCCTTCTGGGAGAACTTTTTAATGCCTGCTGAAAAAACGTTTCTATTCCACCTGGCCTATGCAGGCGATTAAGAATCCATCCTTCCACAATGATTAATTGATGCCTTTTAAAACTTTTTAATAGTTTTATTGTATGGATTTAAGTTTTTATTGTTGTAAACAGCACACACTCACACACAGAGAAGAAGAAGAAGAAGAAGAAGAAGAAGAAGAAGAAGAAGAAGAAGAGTAGTAGTAGTAGTTTGGATTTGATATCCCACTTCATCACTACCCAAAGGAGTCTCAAAGTGGCTAAATTATCCTTTCCCTTCCTCCCCCACAACAAACACTCTGTGAGGTGAGTGGGGCTGAGAGACTTCAGAGAAGTGTGACTAGCCCAAGGTCACCCAGCAGCTGCATGTGGAGGAGCGGGGAAGCGAACCTGGTTCCCTAGATTATGAGTCTACCGCTCTCAACCACTACACCACACTGGCTCTCATAGAGGCACATAAACATTTAAATAAATGAATGACTGGAAGGACCTCCCTCATTATTTTACTCTGCCATGCATCCCACCTCTTCCAATTAAGCCTTGGGCATTTTGGAAATACCTTATCTGCAGGAATGGGTCCAGAAGACAGCATCCAGAGTGGCTGAACAGTCAATTCCACTTCTACAGGAAATCTGGGAATTGTAGCTGTGTTAAGGGGAATGGGAGTCGGGGCTCCTAACAACTCCAAGCCACCTTAACAAACTACAACTCCCAGAATTCTTTAGGGGAAGCCATAACTGTCACAGTGCTTTAAATGTATGGTGTGAGTGTGGCCTGAGAAGGACCATTCCCACTTTTAACAGCATTCCAGCTGGACACTGCTTTGGAGTGGCAACCCCACGAAAACTTGGAATCTAATTCCAGGGCTGCAAATGGACCCTTAAACATAAAATAGAGGCAAAAAGCAGCTGCCAGCAGCTTTTCTTTTCTTCCCCCCAGCCTACAGTGAGCTATTGGGCATTAAAATCACATTATTGGGTAATGGAATGAATGAATACATTTATTATGGTTGGAGACCAATAAAAAAAAGATAGATAAAAAGCATAAAATACATTTTTAAAAAAGAAAGAAGACAGATAAATTTACAGACGGACTGAAAAGGAAGTTCTTACATTACAATCGGCTTCCCAATTTGTACTGAAGATTGAAGGAATTTAGCTGCTTTTTCAGCAGCATTAATAGAGTTGTCAATTAAACAGAAAGATGTCATTCATTATTGGGTATTTGTCTCCCCCTTTTTTTCACTGGACAGTTGAATTCCAGCTTTGCCCACCCCCACTAGCCCCCCATGCCCTGCTTCTTCCCTCGCCAATTTAGCCAGAATATCAGTACCCCGAATGTGTGTCTTCCCCTTCTGTGCCAGAGCCCTGGATGCTTTTGAGGGCTGGGGTCATGGCAGAAAATGGCGCTACAGCAGTGATCCTTGCCAACAATACATTCACTGTTGTCCATGGGTGATCAGTGATCATGGACATTGTGGGAGAAATTCTCCTTGGGGGTCCAAATATGGAGGCTCAAACCAAATTCTCAAAAGATCAGATTTTATTCAGTAATGCATTATGGGGAAGAATTGTAGAATCATAGAGTTGGAAGGAACACCAAGGGAACACCATGTACCTACCGGACTGCGTCTCCTGGTATGCCCCACGGAGGTCCTTAAGGTCCACAAATAACAACACTTTGGAGGTCCCAAGCCTCAAGGAGGTTAGATTGGTTTCAACTAGGGCCAGGGCCTTTTTAGCACTGGCCCCGACGTGGTGGAACACTCTGTCACAAGAGACTAGGGCCCTGCGGGACTTGACATCTTTCCGCAGGGCCTGCAAGACAGAGCTGTTCCGCCTGGCCTTTGGTTTGGACTCGGTCTCACCCTTATGTTTCCCTCCCCTTATGGTCTTGATTTATCGGCTACTTTAAAATGAGGCTGCATTTTAAATTGCATTTTAACCTGTATTTTAAATTGGTTTTTCCCCCCTTCTCTTTTTTCCCTATTACGTTTTTATTGTGATTTTATTGGTGTTAGCCGCCCTGAGCCCGGCTCTGGCTGGGGAGGGCAGGGTATAAATGGAATTTTTGTTGTTGTTGTTGTTTTTATTTTCTGACCCAAGTATTCTGCAAAGCAGGAATCTCAACTAAAGCATCCATGATAGATGGCCTCCCATCCTCTGCTTAAAAACCTCCAATGAAAGGGAGTTTATCACTTTCCAAAGAATCAGCAAACACTCCAGGAAACACTCCAGATAGAATTTTGTTTATGTCATCTTAGCTGTTCATCCTCTGGCCAGCTCCCTTCTGCCACTCCACTGCTTCACCATCTCTTCATCCAATCACAGCCCTCGAAATACAACTTTACTCAACCCATTTTCCATGTGCCTATCAGAACCCTCCCTGTGCCTTATATGAAGTTGTATTTCACTCTAACTGTCAGCAGACCACATTCTTGTGTACGCAACACTGGTCCCACAGATGGTTTACAGATATTGCATGTCAGTGGTCAGCGTCACTTACAAGTATCACTTGCCTTCTGACCATGCTTGCAAGCCCTGAGACTTAGTCAATGTGGAAGAGCAGCCTACTCGTAAGGAAACAAGGAGGCCAATCATTTCTATAGCTCCCTGAATGCCTTTCAAACCAATCTTCCCACTGACTGCCAGAGAGGGGCAGAAGAAGAAGATGGATGTTTCCCATTACTTGACGTAATGACTGTGAGGCATGCTCGTAAAAACCTTTACAGGCAAAAGTTTACGGAAGCCCACAAATGCCGATCAATGGCTGTGTTACAGTTCTAAAGCATTGATTAGCTTGAGGCATCCTGTGGATGGTGGTAGTAAGACAGGGAAGGTGGTGGGAGGACCAGAGGAAGGGAGAGAGGTGGGGAAAGGAGAGGCAGAAAGAGGAAAAAGCTGAGAAGAGGACACAAGGATCCGTCAGAGAACTGAAACCTTTGGGATGGAAGCCAGAGCTCTGCTGGGAGGTGCAAAGCCTTCTCTCTTGGCTTTAGTAAAGGTAAAGGTAAAGGTACCCCTGCCCGTACGGGCCAGTCTTGACAGACTCTGGGCTTGTGCGCCCATCTCACTTAAGAGGCCAGGGGCCAGCGCTGTCCGAAGACACTTCCGGGTCACGTGGCCAGCGTGACATTGCTGCTCTGGCCAGAGCCAGAGCCAGAGCCAGAGCCAGAGCCGCGCACAGAAACGCTGTTTACCTTCCCGCTGGTAAGCGGTCCCTATTTATCTACTTGCACCCGGAGGTGCTTTCGAACTGCTAGGTTGGCAGGCGCTGGGACCGAGCAGCGGGAGCGCACCCCGCCGCAGGGATTCGAACCGCCGACCTTTCGATCGGCAAGCCCTAGGCGCTGAGGCTTTAACCCACAGCGCCACCTGCGTCCCTTCTCTCTTGGCTTTACTTATTTTTAAATTTGCATGTGTATCAACAAAGCATATTAGATATAATAACAAACAGAAGCAAAGAAGACAGTAACATTAACATAGCTTGCTGTTTCTTATTAACAATAATATTGAAAGGAAAGAGAATAAAAGTAACGAGGAATACTACTGCTATTCAGGCAGAATGTGCCTATTCATCCATCAAACTTTTCACAGTATTCTTAAGAGTACCCATGGATCAGCATTTTCTTGCCCTTTGTTACATGTCTCCTGGGGCTATAAAATGGGTAATGATAATCATAATAGTAATAATAACAATTAATGCCAAACATAAGGTTCCTAAGTGGTTTACCAAATATAAAAAGCAATTACACAACATTGTTAAAACTACACAATATTTCTTTTAAAATCCCATTATTAAAATACAAGATAAAACAATCCCATTAAAACGTTCTAAATGCTTGTTTTTAATCCTAAGTATTTAGAAAACTGACACCCTAATTCATAGCCCCAAGAGAACCTGAAAGCACCTTACAAAAGATTCTGAATAAAAAAGCACATCCAGATCTTGTTCTCGGAAGAGAATAACCCATTCTCCTGTGATGCCTGGATTATTCACCTGCCATATCCTGTCCACCTCCTTAGCCTTCCCTGGAGTTTCCATCTGGCCTCTGCCTACAAGGCAGGAGAGCCCCCTGATGACCACTGAAGCAAGAGAGAGAGACTGGACAGTTGGATTTTGCTCTGTCCACAATGGAGGCGAGCCTTTCCTTCCTGGGGATGCTTCCAGTGTGCTTAAAAGTGACATCACTTGTTTAGTTTACTGGCAAAAACAGAGATGTGCTTTTCACAAGGAAAGGATTTTCTGGTCGGTTAGTTTGTATCCTAGCGGAAGTGTACATAGCTACCCAGTCAAGATGCTCAGTGACTTTGTAGGGATGGGTGAATCTGTCGATACTCGTGCCTCCCCATTTCTCATTTTTGCCATTGTCAGTTCACCCATTTCTGCATTAGTTTGCTATTAAATAATAATAATAATAATAATCCACACACACAACTGTGCCTGCATTTCCATGGAAGCAGCTTGCTGTCTGGGTAGGAAGCCCTATGCTAGCTTCCCAGAAGGTGAGTCACTGGGAGTGGGGAGGGCAGTGCAGTATTTGCTCTGCCAGTGCATTTGGATTATATTCAGGGAAAGTCCTTGCAAAAAAGTTGCATATTTGGCAATGTTGTGTAAGAAAAGAGAGACAGAGAGAGAGAGAGAGAGAGAGCATATATTGGAAGAAATATGCATGAAAATGCTACAGCAGCCCTTGTGGGGGGAAGAAGCCGTGCAACCACTCTCCTGATCCTATTGAGTACCAGAGCCAGAGGAAATGTTCAGTGGCACACATAATCATAGAACTGTAGAGCCCCAGTGTCATCTAGTCCAATCCCCTGCAATGGAGGGTTCACAGCTAAAGAATCCCTGGCAGATGGCCACCCAACGTCTGTTCAAAAACTGCAATTATGGAGAGTTCACTACCATTCAAAGTCCAGATCAGCATTGGATGGGGGCCCATGGGCAACCCCATACCGAGGTCCCACTGGAATGTAGTTCCTGGAATGGAGCTGGGGTGGAAATGAACATTGAAACCCAAAGAGTATAAATGCCATAGCTCTCATTCATTGCTTTAAAATCTAGGACAGATTGTCATCTCTGTCTCCATCAAATTATCAGAAGCGGCAGCAGATGGTGTGGTGAAGGACCGCCTGTCTTAGCTTCTGCCCCCAAAGTGGCAACGGTCACACTTTATTGTAAGTAAAGAAGTGAACATTTATTATAGCAGGCCAATGGTACCAACTCAGCATCAAGGAAATAACAGAATATAGACCTGGTGCTCTTTTGCATGTTCAGACCCAGAGACCTTCCCCCTAAATAAACACACATTTGACTCAAATTTTAGTTTTGGTTTTTGGCAGAATTTAGGCCACAACTTTATTGACTACAGAAAGTGATTGGTTGCATAGGCTCTGGTTCGACTAGCTCCCTGCACCCTTGCAGGTAGCCCTGACCCAGAGCTCTATCATAGGTCAGCCAAGGGTGAACACCTGAGGTAGGTGGAAAGCCCAGGAACGGACTATGTCCACTCCCCAGATGCTCCCCTGGACTCAGGCACGGGCACAACCCCCTCTCGGGGGTTGACCAAACCAAGTTAAGTCCCTGGATTCCTTTAACTAAATACCCTTCACATAGGGATGGCAAGACCATTCTCCCATCCCTATCACCTGAACCAGTGCCTATCTGCAACCTTACAAGTTGTGACAATTTGCTATGTGGCAGGCGAAACCCAAATGGCAACAGCCAATCAGCCAAGTGGGGAAAATTCCTGCCGTGCCCCTGTCCTAACGACAGATGACACACGACAGCATAGCAAGGTCAATCACAAAATGCCCTAAATATAAGGAGAGGTGGGTGGGTGTTCCGATGCACGAGCTGAAAGAGGAAGCTCTGGGTCACGTCCATAGGTATATATAGGTCCCTCGATCCATTTAAACAGCTCCCATTGGCCAGATCAAACTCAGCAACAAGGGACCTACCAATCAGGTGTTGTGGCTGTCCAATATACCCACCCACAACCAGGAGGTCAGTCTCTAGGTCTCACCACAATACATGCCCTCTTTTAGGGAGGACACGCTATATGGCAAAAGGATAGCAACAGTAAGTCCTGTCTAGGATCAGAGCGAAAGTCCTGGTGTCCAAGTTTTGTAACAAGGAGCTGTGAAGTTGTTCCAACAAGTTGCCCTGACTACCAGCCAAGCTTTTAAGGGAATGCCCAGCTACTCATGAGAATCCCTGTCCCTAGAGAAAGCGCTTCACCTTCTTACCTTGCACTTTGCCCATCAACCCCCCCTTTTTAAAGGGGGAGACATTTACCTCAGCATTTCATGTAACCACTTTTCCAAATGGAAAGTGCAAATTTAAAGTGTGCATTCTACATTCCTAATTCACACAAAGTGGGCATCTCCCTCCCCACTTCATCTGACACTCCTTACATTGTGCTAGTTTTTAAACCTGAGGTGGGGAATCTGTTGTGCTCTGGGTGGTGCCGAACTACAACTCCCACCTTCCCTGACTATCGGCCATGGTGCCTGGGATGAATGGGAGCTCTAAGGAGGTCCACAGGAGGTCCACTGCCCATTCAAACCATTGATGTGTGCAAAGGTTACACAGAAGTGATGACTAGCAAAAACTATAGGATGACTATTGTGCATCTGATTACAATAAAACAAAACACCCCACTGATCAAATGGCAGCTCTGTGTTACTTAAGGAAGAAAAATACAGTGGTACCTCAGGTTAAGAACTTAATTTGTTCTGGAGGTCCATTCTTAACCTGAAACTGTTATTAACCTGAGGTACTACTTTAGCTAATGGGGCCTCCCTCTGCCACCACACCACCGCCACGCGATTTCTGTTCTCATCCTGAAGCAAAGTTGTTAACCCGAGGTACTATTTCTGGGTTAGCGGAATCTGTAACCTGAAGCGTCTGTAACCTGAAGCATCTGAAATCCGAGGTACCACTGTAGTTGGGTTTAGTTTTAGTTTTTTAATCTGAATTCACATCTGTGGTATTCAATATAAGCCAAGCTACATTTTCCCTTCCATTTCTCTTAGCCCACTTCACAACTTCCTCACTGGGCCTCTCTGGAGGGACCACACATATGGGGTTGAAAGAGCCAGTCAATCACCCTTGCCCTCTGTTCTCTGCCTGCTGGCACCACCTGCCAGCTGGACAGCTGGCCTTCATGATACATGGATACCTGTTCAAATGGGAGCAGAAGTGGCTCTAATAAAGCAGTTTACACAAGCCACCACTCAGCCAGCCTCTGGCACACGTTTTTGGTCACCATTGACAAGGGACAGCTTGGAAGCGGCTGGGTTCTTGGAACCAGAAAGGCACCATATTGAAACCAACCTCTCCCAAGCCAAGGCTCTTTTGATGGGGGAGATTCTTTCCATCCACTGCCAGTTTATTGCTTCAGGACCAAAATGTTTCATTTTATGTTGTGAGGGTTGTTATTTCTTTTCTTTCTTTCTTTTTAAAAAAGACCTCTGCTCTACAGTCCCAAACTCCCCCATCTCCTCTAAGGGAGATAACAGTAGTGCTAGAGAGGAATGAAATGAACATTAAAGGCAGCCTTTGATTCATGCAACCACAGAGTTGTAAGAGACCCACATTGTGTCTTCTGGTGCACCCTCCTGCCCTCAGGCAGCAGACAGAACAGTCTATGGAGCTGAGCCAAAGTGACTTGCAGTTTCCCACTAATATTTTTGGCAATGCCGGTGGGGGTGGGATCATTCTCAGCTAGGGCATTCTCTGTGAAAATATTTGCCTATTCATTTTTGTTGCTCTCCGTTGCCATTGGCACTGTGACACCATCCCACTCACTGTGACCACATCTGCACCTTTCCTTTAAAGCAGTATCATACCCCTTTAAAGGACACAGGTGGCACTGTGGGTTAAACCACAGATCCTAGGACTTGCTGATCAGAAGGTCGGTGGTTTGAATCCCTGTGACAGGGTGAGCTCCCATTGCACGGTCCCTGCTCCTGCCAACAGCGTTTCTGTGCGCTGCTCTGGTTCGCCAGAAGCGGCTTAGTCATGCTGGCCACATGATCCGGAAGCTGTACGCCGACTCCCTCAGCCAATAAAGCGAGATGAGTGCCGCAACCCCAGAGTCGGTCATGACTGGACCTAATGGTCAGGGATCCATTTACCTTTACCCATACCCCTTTAAAGAGTCATGGCTCCCCACAAAGAATTGTGGGAACTGTGGTCCATTAAGCTGGGAATATATATATGAAGTTGTGTCTCTTTGCTTCTTAATTTGTATTGTGTTATTTTAGGCACTGTGGCTTTCTGTTTTTTAACTAATAATAATAATAATAATAATAATAATTTAATATTTATATCCTGCCCATCTGGCTGAGTTTCCCCAGCCACTCTGGGCGGCTTCCAATCAAGTGTTAAAAACAATACAGCATTAAATATTAAAAACTTCCCTGAACAGGGCTGCCTGTTTATACTGTTTATAGTTTAGAAATTATTTATTATAATTGCTAAGAACAAATTTCTGTTGAATTATTATTTGCTGATATTTAATTTTAATGTGTACTTATTATATTCTAATGGATCATTGGATATTACTTATTTGATATAAGTTGTTTATTTTAAAGTTCTGCTTTTAGGATGACATGTTTGCATTGGATCAGATTGTTATAAGGTGTGCATGATCTTTGTTGTTTCTTCAGCTTGTAAACTGCCTTGTGTATAGTAATACAGGAAAGTGGTATACAAATTAAAAGTGAAATGAAATGAAATTAAGGGTGCTGCGAGTTGCTAGGAGACACCTCTATTCCCCTCACAGAGCTACAGTTCACACAGTGGAATCACAGTCAGTACCTCTTCCTCAGGAATCCTGGGAATGTGGGAGGGGGAAATATTTGACCCAGACCTTTATCAAAGCAGCTTTCCTTGAAAACATCTCACCTGCCCAGGTGTCAACCTGACCATGATACCTAAAAAGAGGAATGAAATCCCTTCTGAGCTTTTATTCCTTTATTTCTTTAAAATGGACATCCTGCCCTTCATCTCATGGTGTCAGGGGAAGTTACAACATGCAAAAATATGCAGCAGAAATTACACAAATCAATGAAATCTCAATGAAAAGTATAAGCACATCCTTTATCTGAGGAGAATCCATATTGTAAGTCACTGTTGATGTTCAAAGGTCTGATGAAATAAAGAAATACTGGATGACAGAGCTTACTTCCCACGGAGGCATCCTTGATTTCATGGGGGAGAGTGTTCCAGAGCCAGAGGGCCAGTGCTGAGGAGGCCCTGTTCTGGGTTCCAGCCAAGCAGACCTCCATTAACAGCATAACAACCAAGAGAACCTCCCTAGTGGATATCAAATCATGGGCTGGTCAATAAAGAGAGAGGTGCTCTTTCAGGTAGATGCACCACAAGTCCAGACCCAGGAACCACCTTCCCCACTTATATGCTCTCTATGGGTATGTATGTTTGTGCATTTGGATGGATGTGTATGAGGGGGTCTTTATTCATTTGTTTATATACCACATTTTCCCCAAGTAAATCTGTGAAGCGGTTCTCACAGAAATGAAAGTCTAAATACAGCAATACAGTAACGACAAACAATTAGGCATATAATATCACTGTGCCATAACACTAAAAACATTAATGAGCAACAATTAACAGTTCGTTTAACATATATAAACATTCAAGTAAGCATACAGCATACAGCTTACAAATAGGTCAAGTCAAAATCATCCATTAAGCAGCTCCCTTTGTGAAGGCTCCTAGGGCTGGAGTAGAGGGCAGGGCAGGTGTTTCTTTATGGGTTTAGTCACTCTTCCACGTTGACTATGGAGAACTCTTGTAAGTAATTCCAGTGTTGATGTGCCATTTCTGTGAACTTCATTACAGTGGTACCTCTGGTTAAGAACTTAATTCGTTCCGGAGGTCCGTTCTTAACCTGAAACTGTTCTTAACCTGAGGTACCACTTTAGCTAATGGGGCCTCCTGCTGCTGCCGCACCGCCAGAGCACAATTTCTGTTCTCATCCTGTGTTTTATTTCTGACTATCGGTCGAATAAAGGAAATTGATTGATTGTTGAGGGGGAACGTAACAGTTGGCTGTTAGAGTGCAAAAACAACTCCATTTTTATGTAAAGTTGCCTATGAAGATGGGTATCATATCTCCCCTCAGGGTCCTCTTTCCCCAGTTCCTTCAACCACTCCTCATAAGGCTTGGTCTCTAGACCCTTGATCATCTTGGTTGTCCTCCTCAAAGGTTGGATGGCCATCTGTCATGGATGCTTTAGCTGAGATTCCTGCATTGCGGGAGGTTGGACTAGATGTTCCTTGGGGCCCCTTCCAGATCTACAAGGACTGTGTCTGGATGAAGAGATAGTGAAGTGATGGAGTGTGAGAGGAGGTGGTAGGCCAGAGGATGAATAGCTAAGATACCTTTCCTTTATGGAGTGTGTCCTAATGTCTCACAGATCCCTTAGACTAATTACATTAGTCCTGTAATGCTTTACTGAATAAAGTCGGGCCAATTGGGAATTGGGTGTGACCCTCCATATTGATCCCCCAAAGAGTATTCCCCTTACATGGCCAACACACTGTTTATCTGTGTGTGTGTACATGCCCCCCTCTGGTCAGGCTACACCCACTGCCATGTGGCTCCAGACTGCCCATTCACAGCTGGATGTAATTCTTAGGGGCAAAATGGTTGCCCACTCAAGGCAGAGAGGGAAAGGGGGGGCCTTCTCTGATCCCACAACTTCCTTCTTTTAATGAGCTATCTATTACAGGCTCATAGGCATAGCTTAGAGAACATGCTGTGCATGTACCGTGTCAAGGAAAAAGGTGGGGTATAAATAAATATATAACGATAATAGCACCAGAGAAAAGGGACTCACCTGCTGCTAAAACAAAGCAACAAGAATAAAAACACCTCCACCATCCATCCGAAATAGCTGTGATTAACAAAAGCACACCAGCAACAAGCTGGATTCATCCCCTGTGAGCCTCAAGAGACATCCTGAAATCTATCCAATGTACCTTGGGGCAGGAGGAGGGAGAATGCTCCACCGTATACAGAAATCTCATTAGAAGCAGTCGCTATCCAGGAATATGATGTGAGAAAGAATAACACACACACACACACACCCCTCAACAACTTGGACAGAACAGAAACCTCCTTCAGATGGTTTGCACCATCACTCAGCAATAGATTTAGAGGAAATGATTCACGAGGGATTGGTAAATGGATTTGGCACCAGAGATTGCTCTTCGAAATTCAGACTTCTTGGGATTTTGCAATGCAGTTCTCCAACCAGTGTGTCCAAAAATGCATTTGTGAGCGGGAATAATGTACAAAGATGCATTTTATTCAAAACATTGCTTGCAGAAATGGGCATGTTAGTTAAAATGGCACGCAAAACATGTGTTTATTAAGAGACACCTGAAATACATGTGTTCAGGACCCACCCTCTTCTTGTGATTATAAATTGTTTCAATTGATCTGAATATTGTCTTTTTATGTTGCTGTAACCTGCCCTCATTAGCTCTGCCTATTATTGGCTCTGGCTTTTTGCACATTCTGTCACATGCTAGTGTGACCAACAAATGGAAATGGGACCATGGAAAAACCTTAAGCAACAGGTTCCATGGGTTTCCAAGGTCCCACACAGTCTTCCTGCTTCTCCATCCCTCTCCTCCATTAGTATGATGAATTGCAGTGCTTTATTTTTAAAAAGGAATTAGAGACGGTGAAATCTGTGGAGCCTTGGTCCACCTCTGATTGCCATTCAGCAAAAAGAAAAGCAAAGAAAAAGAGTTACTTTCCATTTATTATTAAAGTAAATTAGCCTGATTGTCACAGAGTGAAAACGCTCAATTTCAACATACATGGAGATGAATGCATTTAATTTACCCCTTCACAATTCTAAGCGATCAGTTGGGAGGAACCTTGCTAGGATCCGTTCTGTTTTGTCCCTCTTTGCAAGGTGGTTGCCAAGCAATAGGATGAGGCCTCAGTGTGGGCCCCGTTGTCCAATTCCAGTGGCATTCCCTCCCTCTCCCTCTCCCTCCCCAGTTACGAACTGTGGCTGTGATGTGTGGAACATGGCACAACAACCAGCTCTGCCCCCTGCCTAGGCTGGCAAGATAACATCGAGACAAAACGCCAAGCTCTTGCCAAGCCATTGAGAAAGCCCATGGTCTTTCTGAATTCTGTTCAGGAGCAGAGGGAGGGGGAGAGAGGATTGAGGAGCAGCAGCAACAGCAGCCACCAATGCACAAGCAGATACCATTTCCAGATCTTGTCGGGTGGTAATTATCTCCATTGGGCCTGCCGGCCCACAATAACAAACTTCATCATTTGGCAGGCAACAGAATCAACAGCCAAAGGGGGGGGGGGACCACAGACACCAGGCTGCCTCTTTTTCATGGTACATCACACTCTCTCTCCCTTTCCAAGAAGGACTGCAGCCTTCGGAGTCTGAAATACACAGCGGCTCAGTGAGAGAGGCTGGGTTGATTTGCTGCAAGAAATGATACTTAACCTATCTTCATCTGGTGAGTGTTCTTGATGATGGGCCTGTATTTAAGTGGCCTAAAAGATAGAAGTGTGACAATGGTTATGGCCCAGGAACATAGGAAGGTACCTTATATGTGCCCTTGGGTCTGGTTTGGAAGATCCAGCTGGTGCAGAATGCAGAGGCCAGATTGCTTGAGGAGAGCTTCTGGGTGAGACCATTGTTAAAACAGCTATATCAAGCCATGTTCATGGTTTGTGTATTAATTTACAAAGTCCTGAACAACTTAGGTCCAGGTACCTCAGGGATTGCCAGAACTCTTCTTGATTAGAGTGTGCCCAGATGAGGTGCGGGTCCCCCTGGGTGAGATCATCAACTTGTTCCTTGGCACAGAGACATTCCCCAGGGAGCTGAAGGAAGCAGTAGTGTGTCCACTCTTAAAGAAAACATCGTTAGATCCTTTAGATCTATCCAATTACCGCCTGGTTTCGAATCTTTCATACCTGGGTAAGGTAACTGAGAGAGTGTTTGCTGAACAGCTTGGTCGGTTTTTGGAGGAAACATTGGCTTTGGATCCATTCCAGTCCGGCTTTCGCCCTGGTTATGGGACCGAGATGGCTCTGGTAGCCCTAACAGATGATCTCCATAGACAACTGGACCAAGGCGGGTCAGGACTGCTGATTCTTTTAGACTTGTCAGCAGCGTTCAACATGGTTGATCACGATCTTTTGGACCACCACCTTGCTGACATGGGGATTCAGGGCACAGTCCAACAATGGCTGCATTCCTTTTATCTCAGGTCAGGGACAGATGGTGGCACTAGGGAAGGAGATGTCGTCGCGGCACCCCTTGGTGTGTGGAGTGCTGTGGGGCGCAATCCTTTCCCTGATGCTTTTTAACATCTTTATGCGCCCACTTGCCCAGTTTGTCTGGAGTTTCGGGCTGAGTTGTCACCAATATACTAATGACACCCAGCTCTATCTGTTGATGGACGGCCATCCTGAGTCGGTCCCGGACACACTGACCAGATGTCTGGAAGCTGTGGCTGGATGGCTGCATGGGAGCCGGTTGAAGTTAAATCCTTCAATGACAGAGGTTCTCTGGCTGGGTCGGGATGGCATGGGGTTGGGGGACCAACTCCCATCTCTTGCGGGGGCTCAACTTGTGCCAGTGCCTTCTGTCAAGAGTTTGGGTGTAACCTTTGACTCATCCCTCTCCATGGAAATGTAGGTTGCAGCCACTGCAAAGGCGGCATTTTTCCATCTCCACCGTATCAAACAGTTGGTCCCTTACCTTTCCCACCCTGATTTGGCCATAGTGATCCATGTGATGGTCACCTCCAGGCTTGACTACTGTAACTCGCTCTACTCGGGGCTGCCCTTGAAGTTGTCCCAGAAACTCCAGCAGGTGCAGAATGCCGTGTCGAGGCTCCTTACGGGGTCCTCGCCATGGGACTACATTCACCCAGTGCTTTCCCAGCTGCACTGGCTCCCGGTGGAGTATAGGGTCAGGTTTAAGGTGCTGGTTTTGACCTTTAAAGCCCTTTGCGGCCTAGGACCCTCGTACCTTCGGGACCGCCTCTCCTGGTATGCCCCACAGAGAACCTTAAGGTCCATAAATAGCAACACTCTAGAGGTCCCAGGCCCTAAGGAAGTCAGATTAGCCACAGCCAGGGCCAGAGCCTTTTCAACACTGGCTCCAGCCTGGTGGAACGCTCTGCCTCATGAGACCAGGGCCCTGCAGGATCTGATTTCTTCCCCCAGGGCCTGTAAGACAGAATTGTTCCACCTGGCCTTTGGCTTGGAATCAGCCTGATCCCCTCCTCCTCTTTCCTTTTCCTTCTGTGATGGAACCCCTATTTGGGGACTTCCCTGGCTTTTTTCTGGCCCATGTAGGACCAGTTTGGATAGTTGGCCTTGGTGAAGATTTGACGTTTTCTCCCCCCAAACAGTTTTTGATCTGGACTTCCACTGAAATGAGGCTGCATTTTAAGTTGTATTTTAATACTGTTTTTAAGTTGTATTTTAATCAATTGTCTTTAAACCTGATGTTAGCTTCCCTGAGCCCGGTCTTGGCAGGGGAGGGTGGGGTATAAATAAAATTATTATATTATTATTATTATTATTATTATTATTATTATATCCCACCTCTCAATCACTGAGATCCTTGGTCATTCCCTGAGTTCGTGAGACATCAAGTATGAACTGAACCTTTAGTTTCATCAGCCCTGGCCTGTGAAACTCTCTGCCACTGAAAATTCAGCAAGTGCCTTCTGTTCCAACTTTTAAACACCTGCTGATTCCACCAGGTCTATGCAGGCAATTAAGAATATACCCTACCAAAATAGTTAGCTGGTTTCTGATTTTAACTTTTTATATAGTTTTTACTGTTTGAATCTGAATATATTAAACGGTTATCTGAACAATTTTGCATCTCAGCTCTACTGCCATTAAAAAATGATGAGAGCTTTTATGAAGGAATACGTGCCCTACCATCAGCTTAAGAATTAGAGGTGATCAAAGGGGGGGAGAGACATCCCTGACCTTCTCCAAGACTTTTTCTCCTTTCTAAGCTACAGAGATACCAAGGAAGGCTGAAAACAGGCCAGAAAGAAAATGAGATGCACTGTTTTTAATCTAATAGGTTTTCCAATTCCATTTTTGTCTAATCAATGAGTCACCCAATTAAAGTGCTCTCTCCAGTCTGAACACCTGGGTCCAAATCTTTTATTTAAAAACTCAGTTTTTATTTATCATGAGTGTTATCACATTAGAGGAGATCAGCAAAAGGTGGGAGTGGAATTATTTGACGTTAGAGATTCTATTGTTTCCACCAGTTTCTGTAGCAGCAGGAACCCTGGTCTCCTGGCCAGCATTTCAACAATGGTGAATTGTTAACAGATGCCAATATATTGATAGGTAGGTAGATAAATAGATAGATAGAAGATCTACACACACATACATACCATACATACACTGTGATACTCATTATAGCAATCAAATTCAACATGCAAATAATGAAACAAATTTGGAAGGGGGAAATGGAGACCTTTTCATCCCTAGTTAACAGTATTTTAACTAGTACAGTGGTACCTCAGGTTACATACACTTCAGGTTACATACGCTTCAGGTTACAGTCTCCGCTAACCCAGAAATAGTATCTCAGGTTAAGAACTTTGCTTCAGGATGAGAACAGAAATCATGCTCTGGTGGCGTGGCAGCAGCAGGAGACCCCATTAGCTAAAGTGGTGCTTCAGTTTAGGAACAGTTTCAGATTAAGAATGAACCTCCAGAATGAATTAAGTTCTTAACCTGAGGTACCACTGCATTTTAACAGTATTTTCCTGCAATGAGAGGGTGTCATGACCCAAACTACCAGTAGTGTCTTGGGCAGTGACTTGGAGGAAGAGGGGTCATCTATATCAGTAGCACCACTCAAAGAAACACTGAATCTGGGACCTGACTCTGAGCTTGAGTCCAGCAACCAAAGACCACCAGAACCTGAGACCTCTGAACCTCATCCATAAAAAAGAGAGTTCCCAATAGCGAATGGAGCAGGGGAAAGAAATGAGGCCACCTTGGATGGAGTCTGAGCCAAATGAGGCAACCTACATAGCATCTCAGAGCAAGGGAGGCTGTTTCCTGAAGCCCTGATTTGGAGATGAAACCAAATCTTAGTCAGTGCTCACCTAATGCACACCCTCCTATGTTCTCTCTCTCTCTCTCTCTCTCTCTCTCTCTCTCTCTCTCTCTGTGTGTGTGTGTGTGTAACATAATGGGTAAACATAGTTGCCTGCATTTTTGGACTATGCTTGAGAGGAGGTGTCAGAAGTAGCTGAGATCAGGTGTATCTGCCTCCTTAGCCTGTGATAAGCCACTGAACTGCCAGTGGTAGCTTTTCAGGAATGTAGCCCATGCTACATAGAGGGCATCTCCCCTCACCAAGGTTGGTCATGGGATCCTCCTAGATGAGAAAGAGTATGAGAGCCTTGTTTGACCAGCAAGGTCTTCCAAAGTGCCCTGGGACTCTATATACTTGGTGGTTCTTCTGCCTTGATTTCTGGCATTCTCATTGATCTTCACTTCTAACTTACAGCTCAGCTCTAACTCCTGACTTTCTCCATAGTTCCTGGCTCACTGAAGAAAACTGCCCAGAGCTCAGCCTTGGCAAGGAGTCACTTGAACTTCTCCTCCTGATACTATTGTTTGTATAAAGGAAGAAGGTAAATAGTTTTGTCCAAAAGCAGGAGATCCTTATAATGGAGATCTCCTACCCTTCCTAGTCCTTTGATTCCCATTCCTAGCGTAGTCAGTGCAAAGCCTGGTCAAGTATAGGATGTAGACATTACTGTTCACTGTACAATCATACCTCATGTTACATTCGCTTCATGTTACATTCTTTCAGGTTACATCCCACAGTGACCCGGAAGTACCAGAAAGGGTTACTCCCGGGCTTTGCCACTCGCGCATGCGCAGAAGTGCAAAATGATGACATGTGCATGCGCAGAAGCGGCGAATCACAACCTGTGCATGCGCAGACACACTGCTGCGGGTTGCGCGCTTTCCATGTTGCGAACGGGCCTCAAGAACGGATCCCATTCACAACCAGAGGTACCACTGTACCTGATTCCAGAGGCTCCCAGTATATAATGGATTGTTACAAACCCAACCAATGCTGGACTTCATTTTTATGCATTTGGCTAGGGGTGGATGAATCCGTCGATTCCAGTTGCTCTTAAATTCAGTTCTCCACATCCCTGCATCAGTTTGCATTTTTAAAAAACAAAGACAAAAAAAAGTCCATACAAAAATCCATCAGTGTTTTAGAGCACACTTTTCCTACACATTTTTGCAAGCAATTCATTCTAACACAGTGCCTATTTGCATGCTATTTTCACTAATACATACTTTTTCCTGTGCGGTTATTTGGTTGGAGAACTGCACCATACAGAGAACTATCAGTTCCAAATGGATATAGAGCTGTTTGCATACTGGGTTGCACCAAAGTAGTAGCGCTGAGTAACTCATCCCATCAGGGTGACAAATTACGTTGGTGGAATGGGATTCTTCCTACATATGTTCCCTCAATCTGTTCTATGGGTTTTCTCAATCCTTCAGAGCATATTTGGAGAAGGTGCAAGGGAAGAGAAGGGGGGAATGAACAAATGGAAATCGTTGCAGCGATGGGACAAAGTGGATATTACTCACTGTTTCCTGAATTGCAAATCAGTCAGAGGGTTTGCATTAAAATATGACCTGAACCAGATTCCTCCTCCTCCTCCCCTGCTTGCGGGCCACCTTGATGCCTTGAAAGATTTGCTCAACTGAGAGATAAGCACCCCTCTTCTTTCCCCAGCAAACACAAGAACTGATCCACACCAAATAATCAAGTGAAACCCTCTGCTCTGAGATGGGAAGGAAGAGATGGAGAACAGCCCAGCCAGAGGGCTGAGTCAACGCTCTTTCTCAACAGGGCAGGTTAAGTCAAAGAGGTGATTATCTCAGTTCTTTGTGCTCTTGAGGACCTGGCAATTCTTTTTCAGAACAGAAGGCTGAGGTTCCATGCCTTTATGTGCCTTGGCCTCTCACTATTTAAGTAACACCTTGGAATATGTCAGAGAAGAAGCAGCAACTTGTCATGGAGGGTTCTTTTATTTTTGAAGGGTGGAAAAAAGAGGTTTTCCCCCTCCCCCCACCATTTTGCTGTACTTGAATATATATAAAGCACAGATGGCTCTGAATTATTTTAGCGGTGCTGTTAATATGCACAATTCCAGGGGATATACAGTTGAAACTGAGATGGTTTGAATAGCTGGAAATTAGCTTTAAAGGGGAAATTAAAAATACAGTCTTGGGGAGGGAAAGCTCATGCATGAAAAACACCTCACTGCATGTAAAAACATCTTGGACTATTTACTAGTTTGCTTTTGGCATTTGTATTCTACTCCATAACATAGAAAGTTTTCTGGGTGGCTAACAACAACAACAACTAACAACAACAACAATAATATACAAAAGGTTTTAAAAATAAAATACAAAAAGTTAAAGGAATGGATACATTAAAATCATCCAGTGATGCCGTAACCAACTTTTTCATGAGATTGAGGGGCACGTTTTCTTCTATGTGTGCATGTACAGTGGTACCTCGGGTTAAGTACTTAATTCGTTCTGGAGGTCCATTCTTAACCTGAAACTGTTCTTAACCTGAAGCACCACTGTAGCTAATGGGGCCTCCTGCTGCTGCTGCTGCACCGCCGGAGCACGATTTCTGTTCTCATCCTGAAGCAAAGTTCTTAACCTGAGGTACTATTTCTGGGTTAGCGGAATCTGTAACCTGAAGTGTATGTAACCTGAAGCGTATGTAACCCGAGTTACCACTGTACTTGGAAACCATTTTGAATGAAGATGGTGGTCAGAGTCTTTCGAGACTGCACTGATTTTCTGGTTTCTTAGCATTTCCAAGCAATGCCAGGTAGAAGGCTGTGAATGTAAATAAATCACAGCTTGATAAATAAATGCAAACAAAGCTCATACAACACCCACTCTCATACAGCTAATCCTATACACAACTACACAAAGCTGGCCAGAAGCCCTAAAAGTTGATCTGATGCCAGCAAACTTCCTGCTTATTTGTTATATAGGGATGGGGTGGGTTTTTTCCTACACCTGTGAGCGTTTCTGCAACCTCTTGCTCCTCCTGGTGGTCTAACTCCTCCTAGACCTAGGCAATAGGTCTCTCTCTCTCTCTCTCTCTCTCTCTCTCTCTCTGTGTGTGTGTGTGTGTGTGTGTGTGTGTCTGGCTTCTGTGAGGCAGCTGGAGCCCATGAAACATCCTTTTCTTGGCAGATGAAGCTACTCCCCATATCCAACAGTGCTGGAGTGGGTGTGTCAGTGAGTCTAGAGAGAAAGGCGGAGATGGAGGGGCAGAGCTCTTGGCTCCTGCTGCAGGGACGGATGAGGTGAGAGGACAGGTTGAAGAAGGCCCCCTTCCGATCCTCACTAGCAGATTTCCCCACTCCCAGTGGAGGCCGGCATATCTTACTGGAGCCCCCTCCCGAGTCCTTGGCCAACCCTCCACCTGCGTCCTCCTGACTGGGCCAGCCCACGGCACCAAGGTGCATTAGGAGTGCACAGATAATGAGAGTGCCTTGCTCCCACACCACTTCTAACCTCTCTGGACATTAATCTCTTGAGGTCTGAACCTGACACCTTTCTCCAGCACTGCCTCGGCAGCGGTGAGCGCATTTGAAATTTGTAATTAAAACAGCAGCAGGGAAGTCAATAAACTGTCATATCCCTCTGTTCAGCAAATGTCTTGTTCTTTCTTCAAATTCTGGGTCAGTTTGCTTGGATCTCCAGGCCGATCGATGGTTTTGTCTGGGTTGCCAGAGTAACCCTGTGTCCTTAAGGTTCAAAGAGGCGAAGGAAAGCATATTGTTCACCCACACATGGCTACTCACCCCCGCCCCGCTCTGCTTCATGACTTTTCAAACAACTTCAGCAAAATCCCCAGATTTGTGATGGAGAACCTGTGTAGTGCAGGGACCTTTAGATTTCTGGATACATGGATATGGGTGTAATTAATCACTTCATCCATTTCTACTCAGCCTGTCCATCTAAGCTGGATCTGTAAAGCAACTCGACAGCCTGACATTTAAAAAATAAATATAAATCAGCTTCTGGTGATGCCTCCCCTAGGGTCAAGGATGGTGCTATTTTGGCAACACCAGGAGGAGCATTTGGACGATTGAGTTTTTTGTTAGTATATATCAGAGTTTCCCAAAACCTGTTTTTGGACTACAGTTCCCATCATCCCTGACTACTGGTCCTGCCAGCTAGGAATGATGGGAGCTGTAGTCTATAGACAGCTGGAGGGCTGAGTCTGGGAAACCCTGGTATATATGATATAAGCAGGGAAGTTTTTTTCAGCCTAAGGGCCACATTCCCTGTTAGGCAATCTTCTAAGGGCCACATGACAGCAATAGGCAGGGCCAGAGACACGCTTAGATGGAGCAACAGATGCAAATGCTACCTTTGTGCAGTAGGCTGGCTTCTGCACACCTTTCTACCCTCCATACAAGCGAGAAGCATTATCAGAGTTCAAGGGCACATTCCAGGCAGACAAGGAAAGTCAAGGTGCACAGCAGCGCTATTGATAGAGGACCAGATGAAGAGAACTGGAGGCCACCTTTGGCCTCCAGAACTGAGGTTTCCCACCACTGACATAAGGCTTTAAAGGACAAGAGCAGGATTTTGTTTTTAGTGTATCCAGTGTTTAAGAGAAAAGGCAGCCCTGGGACAAAAAGCAAACCCAAACTTCCTGGTCCACTGCTTTCCCCGCCATCAACATCTCCATCTTGAGTAGATTGAGATAACAGTTTATTTGCCCCCATCCAGCCCACTGCTAATTCCAGGCACTTGTTCAGAGAATCCACTGCCATTACTTGAACCAGTGTGGTTTAGTAGTTAAGAGTGATAGACTCGTAATCTGGTGAACCGGGTTCGCTTCCCTGCTTCTCCACATGCAGCTGCTGGGTGAACTTGGACTAGTCACACTTCTTTGAAGTCACTCACCTCACAGAGTGTTTGTTGTGGGGGAGTGTGATGGCGTGGGAATCCGATTCAGAGGCTGAACCGGAGGAATCCCAGCCTGCACAGGAGTCCCTGCCTCCAGGGCCGGCTGAGCTGGGGCAGGGCCTTGATTCTGAAGCGCCTGCACCTGTGCCAGATCCTCAGGAGCAGGCACCAGGTGAATCGACTCTGGCTCCGGAGGTGGTTGAGGACTCAGTGCCTACAGGTGAGTCTCCCTCTGGGGTGAGTCTCCCCTCTTCTTCTTCTTCTTCTTCTTCTTCTTCTTCTTCTTGAATACAATAAAGATGGATGTCATCAGATCGTGGCTGGTACCTCACTCTCCCCACCCCCCACCCCCCAAATTTACCAGGTGATTTCATTCTGTTATTTTGTGTGGCAGTTGAACAGCATGAAACACAAATACAGAAAGCAGATCCTACTTGCTAGCAGGATCTGATAATCCCACATAGCTTCACATTTTGATACTAATTGCTATAGAAACAGTCAATGAAACACCACAGAGCACTAACACCTATATGTCTGCTATGTCAGTGTAAATGTATGGAGTAGTGTGAATATCTGAAAGCCTACAGACAGAGATCAGTAACAGAGCAGGATAGCTTTGCTATAGGAAAAGGGACCAACTGGTGATGAAAGACCAAAATATGTCACCAAAAGAGAACATGAAATTTGCAAAATTGCCCTGTCGATTCAGATCCTAGTCTTCCATTTCAACAAGGTGGAGGAACAGACTCATGTCGGCTGTATTGCTGCACCTGACTTTTATGCAATTTGCTGAACATCTGCACACATCTGCCAATCACAGCCATCCTTATTCATTCAGTGGCTTTCTTGCCATGTCAAATTCTATTGTAAGAAGTTCAGACATCTCAGGATCAGAGTTCACCAAAAGCAAACAAATAAACTTCTCCAACCAAGCAGAAATGGAGATTACAAATGAGAAAGGGAGCTTGAACCTGCTCCAATCAGTGCCCTCCTCATCTCATAGATATGGAAAGATGGATCGGCTGTTAAATCACTCTGGTTACTGCAGCTTATTGAGGGGTCTCCTGACAACTCTCAGTACCTTTAATGAACTTGTTGTTTAGTCATGTCCGACTCTTCGTGACCCCATGGACCAGAGCATGCCAGGCACTCCTGTCTTCCACTGCCTCCCACAGCTTGGTCAAACTCATGTTTGTAGCTTCGAGAACACTGTCCAACCATCTCATCCTCTGTCGTCCCCTTCTCCTTGTGCCCTCAATCTTTCCCAACATCAGGGTCTTTTCCAGGGAGTCTTCTCTTCTCAAGTGGTAGCCAAAGTATTGGAGCCTCAGCTTCAGGATCTGTCCTTCCAGTGAGCACTCAGGGCTGATTTCCTTAAGAATGGAGAGGTTTGATCTTCTTGCCATCCATGGGACTCTCAAGAGTCTCCTCCAGCACCATAATTCAAAAGCATCAATTCTTCGGCGATCACCATCTGCAGTGATCATGGAATCCAAGAAAGTAAAATCTCTCATTGCCTCTGTTTCTTCCCCTTCTATTTGCCAGGAGGTGATGGGAGCACTGGCTATGATCTTACCTTTTTTTATGTTGTGCTTCAGACCATATTTTGCGCTCTCCTCTTTCACACTCATTAAAAGGTTCTTTAATTCCTCCTCACTTTCTGCCATCAAGGTTGTGTCATCTGTATTTCTGAGGTTGTTGATATTTCTTCCGGCAATCTTAATTGCGGCTTGGGATTCATCCAGCCCAGCCTTTCGCATGATGAATTCTGCATATAAGTTAAATAAACAGGGAGACAATATACAGCCTTGTCATACTCCTTTCCCAATTTTGAACCAATTTTGAACTACAGTACCCCAAATGCTTTGGGGGAAGCCATGACTGTTTAAAGTTGTATCATGGTACCTTAAATGTATTGTGTGAATGTGACCCCTCCCTCCCCCCTCTCTCTTTCACACACAGAGAGTAATTGTTTAGAAATGCCAGTTAACATCTCCACCAATAAATATTTTGCCACCCTACCAAACATTCAACAGGTGATTGCTTTCCATCTTCTCTCCCCCTCTCAAACCTCCATTGCCATTCCTTCCTCTTCCAATTTGCTGCTGATCCAGCTGCAGGGGGGAAAGAAATGATTTTGCGTCTCGTTGAAAACCTAAACAACAACATCCAACCAGAACCAAGGGAGAAAAATTACTTCCTTCTAGATTCCGTGTTCTTGACAAGAGCTGCTTTCTCTCTCCCCACTGCCTTCCATCCTCTCTCTTTCTCCCTCCCCTTGTGCAGCATTCAATTTTCTCTTGACTTCTGTGGGCAGATTATCAAGCCAATCTCTGCTGTGCTTTGAGCTTGCTGTATAAAGCTACAAGGCAGTAAAGACCTGGAGATAGAGGGGAGAGGGAGAGAGAGAGAGAGAGACCCTGGTGGGATGAATGGGATCATGCAAGGAATACAATTAGTTTGTGACAAGGAGACAACGGAAGGAGGAAAATATTGCATAAATCTATCCAAAGTATTGGATTTTTCTTTTTCTGCGAAAGAAGGGTCAGAGTCTCTCTCTCTCTCTCTCTCTCTCTCTCTCTCTCTCTCTCTCATTCCTTCCCAGCTAAAGTCTGAGAGATGTGTATTAAAACTAAAGAGAGGGTGAAAATCTTTCAACACACAGCAAGGCCACAAATTGCTTCTTCAGCACAGAAAGTGCTTTGTAAGTTAGTGCACTCTGGCTTCCTACAAAGTGCTAGGAATCCTCCAGAATTCATTACAGAGTCGCTGATCATCAGACGCAGGGCTGGATTCAATGGCCGATGCAGCAGAGCAATCAAGAGTGGCAACTGGGAAGCTTCTGGTACAAGATGAATCTCATCACGACCTTGAAACCCACTAGCTGGTTTTAAGGCAAGCCACTTTCTCAACCTTAGCCACCCAATTAGCCATACAGAGCTGATAAGCATATCTCATTTGGGTGGATGGTCAGGGAAGGTTAGCCTCTACTTCATTGCATGACATTGCAAAAATGAGAGCACAGTGCTCCGAGAGGGGATTAAGAAGCAGATCTTGAGGTGGGACTATGCAGATACATGCTAGTTTAAGAATATCGCGACATAGGAAGCTGTCTTATGTTGAATCACATAATCATAGCATCAGAAGGTACCCTGATTCTCAACTAGTCCAACTTCCTGCAATGTAGCAATCACAGCTAAGGAATCAAACAGATGGCCATTCGATCTGTGTTGAAAAATCTCCAATGAAGGAGAGTCTGCTCCCTTCCCAAGTCGTGCTCTCCACTTTCAACCAATTCTTACTAATCAGAATGTTCTTCTTAATGCCTAGTCACAATCTCTTTCCTTGTAATTTGAATCCATTGGTTTGGGTCCTATCCTCCGGAGCAGTAGAAAACAAACTTGCTCCATCTTCCATGGAGCAGCCCTTCAGGTATCATATCACCTCTCAGTCTTCACTTCTGCGGTTTAAACATACCCAGTTCCCTCAAGGATTCCTCATCATGCTTGGTTTCCAGACCCTTGATCATCTTGGTCACCCTCCTCTGCACACATTCCAGCTTGTCAATAATCTTAAACTGTGGTGACTAGAACTGGACACATGACCCCAGGCGGGGACCAAAGCAGAGTAGAGTGGAGCTGTTACCTGAGTCAAGCCATAGCTGCAAATGAACTATTGGAGCCTTAGAGTGTGCTTTCAATCATTCCTTTGCATTCAGGGCTCTTTAAATTTTGCATCCAATCCAACCCAGCTGGCTTGGCTCTACTTGGGAGATCTCAAGGTGAATACCTGAGTGGAGTCAATCCATGCCCAAAGCTGTGGTGATGACACCCAGTGCTGAAATTAAACTCAGCCCCCAATGCAAGATTTGTTGGGATCAGTTCCACTTGAACTCCTGATCAGAGCTGCCAAGTGAAGCTGCTTCCCGCTGAAAGTGAGCCTCATTGGGATCAGTTCCACTTGGCAGCTTCCAAGAATCCTAAATGCACAGCTTAGCATGCACTCCCCAATTGTTCCTTTGGAATGGGTCTTGCATTGGCACTGTTTAAATTCTCCACCTAATGAAAACCCTGCTGTTGCCCAGTGGGATCAGGTCCACCTGAGGTCATTTCACATCAGTGGTTGACAGGGCTGGCCAAGTGTTGATCCAGCCCACCTGTGAAGATTCACCCGCACAGGGATGACTACATCTTGATCTAGTACACTGGTCAAAAGTGGATTACACACACACACACACACACACACACAATCTCAATTCTCCAACTACAGGTAGTTCTGTAACCAAAGTAACACTGCCCATGCCCCATGCACAAGAGGGAATAATCAGTAGACTCAGGGGGAAAAAGATCTCTCAAGGTGTACCCCTCAAAACAAGCTAATAATCAGTGGGCATGAAAGGCAGAGCACGATAGATCCAACTATGTCAGTTCCTTGTCATATTCCTATTTACTTAGTCATACACCTGTTCTGGCCTGCTTTTCATGGATTTAAGAAATGCACAAAAATTCATTAAACCATGCAGTTTCTATGCCTTCTCCCAGACCACTCCTCCATTATCTAGTGGTCCAACACTAAGAAGTGTCCCACAACAATAGGGTTGTTAAACCCACTGGTCTTCAGTTATGGCTCCCCCCACAGGTGGTAGGGGGAGCACTTGAAATCCAGGTGGGTGAAAGCACCTTTCCAATCCAAGATCCCTAAGCAGGTGAGAAGGAATGATCCCCTTGCTTCACGTGGACTTTGGTACACACACTTTAACTCTTCATTTCCTTTTTTTTTTAATGATATTTATTAAATTTTCCAATAAAGACATAAAAAAACAACAACAACAATAAAAACAGACACAAGCAAAGACAACAAGTATAACTTTCAAACCTTATTTTCTCAACCTAGTTTCACCGACTTCCTCATACCTCACCATTCTGTATTCTAATTTCATTATCTCATCAGCAAATCCATACCCTTATTTCCCAAATATTTTTTTACCACTTCCATTCTTTTTCATACTCATCGTCTCTGAAAACCACGTTATTTTAAATCTATGTCAATCTAACATTCATTAATCTTATAATATTTATTAAGATAGTCCTTAAATTTCTTCTAATCTTCTTCCACTGTCTCTTTCTCCTGGTCTCGGATTCTGCCTGTCATTTCTGCGAGTCCCATGTAGTCTGTCATTTTCATCTGCCATTCTTCCAGAGTGGGTAGATCTGATGTCTTCCAATACTTTGCAATAAGGATCCTTGCTGCTGTTGTGGCATACAAAAATAAAGTTCTGTCCTTCTTTAACACCACATGGCTGACCATACCCAGGAGAAAGGCCTCTGGTTTCTTCAGGAAAGTGTACTTAAACATCTTTTTCATTTCATTATATATCATTTCCCAGAAAGCCTTAATCCTTGGGCACGTCCACCAGAGGTGGAAGAATGAGCCTTCACTTTCTTTACACTTCCAACATTTATTCTCTGACAAGTGGTAGATTTTTGCAAGCTTGACTGGGGTCATGTACCACCTATAAATCATTTTCATAATATTTTCTTTCAGGGCGTTACACGCCGTGAATTTCATACCGGTGGTCCACAACCTTTCCCAGTCAGCAAACATAATGTTATGACCAATATCTTGCGCCCACTTAATCATAGCTGATTTGACTATTTCATCCTGTGTATTCGATTTCAGCAGCAAGTTATACATTTTTGATAAATTCTTAGTATTGGGTTCTAACAGTTCTGTTTCCAATTTGGATTTCTCCATCTGGAAGCCAATTTTCTTATCCATCTTATATACCTCTAGAATTTGATAATAGTGAAACCAATCTCGCACTTTATCCTTTAGTTTCTCAAAACTCTGCAGTTTTAAATTACTACCCTCCTGTTCTAGAATTTCCCAATATTTCGGCCATATACAATCCATATTAAGT
Organism: Podarcis cretensis; assembly: GCF_951804945.1. Taxonomy (NCBI): domain Eukaryota; kingdom Metazoa; phylum Chordata; class Lepidosauria; order Squamata; family Lacertidae; genus Podarcis; species Podarcis cretensis. Next base: position 18,786,101 of record NC_137185.1, read on the forward strand.
TTTTTCACAGCTTTTGCCTCCATTGATGAGAGCCACCTTGGAGTTTTATTCTCCAGTAGGTCCTTATACCTAATCCAAACGTTGTACAATGCTTTCCTGACAATATTTAACTCTTCATTTCCAACCAACGACATATTTGCTCATTTGTGTTTTTTATTTGAATGGCATGCTCTTGGCGGCTGTTTTGCTGTTGTTTAGTCGTTTAGTCGTGTCCGACTCTTTGTGACCCCATGGACCAGAGCACGCCAGGCATTCCTGTCTTCCACTGCCTCCTGCAGTTTGGTCAGGCTCATGTTTGTAGCTTCGAGAACACTGTCCAACCATTGCGTCCTCTGTCGTCCCCTCCTCATTGTGCCCTCCATCTTTCCCAACATCAGGGTCTTTTCCAGGGAGTCTTCTCTTCTCATGAGGTGGCCAAAGTATTGGAGCCTCAGCTTCAGGATCTGTCCTTCCAGTGAGCTCTCAGGGCTGATTTCCTTAAGAATGGATAGGTTTGATCTTCTTGCAGTCCATGGGACTCTCAAGAGTCTCCTCCAGCACCATAATTCAAAAGCATCAATTCTTCGGCGATCAGCCTTCTTTATGGTCCAGCTCTCACTTCCATACATCATTACTGGGAAAACCATGACTTTAACTATACGAACCTTTGTTGGCAAGGTGATGTCTCTGCTTTTTAAGATGCTGTCTAGGTTTGCCATTGCCTTTCTGCCAAGGAGCAGGCGTCTTTTAATTTCGTGACTGCTGTCTCCATCTGCAGTTATTGGCGGCTTTAAAAAAGGTAAAGGTAAAGGTACCCCTGCCCGTACGGGCCAGTCTTGACAGACTCTGGGGTTGTGCGCCCATCTCACTTAAGAGGCCAGGGGCCAGCGCTGTCCGGAGACACTTCCGGGTCACGTGGATTGGCGGCTTTAGTTAATGCTTAATATGTCATGTTTAAAGACATCAGCAGGATCTGCCCCTGTGACATCACTGGGACTCACCTTGCACCATGACATCCCCAGAGGTCCTTACCTAGGACTCTAGTTTGGACTCCTGACCTTGCAACCCCCCAACAGCAGGATGTAACTCTTCATTCAGTATCTGCAGAGAAGCACTGCTCTTCCTCGCAGGATTTAAGGCATGCATTAAATACTTCCCTTGTCAGAACAACCAGTATTTTGCTTGTTACCACCACCACCACCACCACCACCATCATCTAATAATAATAATAATAATAATAATAATAATAATAATAATAATAATTTATACTCTGCCTACTCTGGGTGGCTCCAAACAGAGTATTAAAAATAGAATCAAACATTAAAAACTTCCCTAAATAGGACTGCCTTCAGATGTCTTCTAAAAGCCAGATAGCTGCTTATTTCCTTGACATCTGATGGGAGGGCATTCCACAGGGCAGGTGCCGCTACCAAGAAGGCCCTGTGCCTGGTTCCCTGTAACCTCATTTCTCACAGTGAGGGAGCCACTCAGTGTCCAGGCTGAATGATGGAGGTGGAGACGCTCCTTCAGGTTTACTGGGCCAAGGCCATTTAGGACTTTAAAAGTCAGCACCAACACTTTCAATTGTGCTCAGAAACATACTGGGAGCCAATGTAGGTCTTTCAGGACAGGTGTTATATGGTCTTGGCAGCCACTCCCTGCCACCAGTTTCACTGCCACATTCTGGATTAGTTGTAGTTTCCGGGTCACCTTCAAAGGTAGCCCCACATAGAGCACATTGCAGTAGTTCAAGCGGGAGATAACTAGAGCATGCACCACTCTGGCGAGACAGTCTGCGGGCAGGTAGGATCTCAGCCTGTGTACCAGATGGAGCTGGTAGACAGCTGTCCTGGACACAGAATTAACCTGCACCTCCATGGACAGTTGTGAGTCCAAAATGACTCCCAGGCTGTGCACCTGGTCCTTCAGGGCCACAGATACCCCATTCAGGACCAGGGAGTCCTCCATACCAGCCTGCTTCCTGTCCCCAAAAACAGTACTTCTGTCTTGTCAGGATTCAGCCTCAATCTGTTAGCCACCATCCATCCTCCAACCGCTTCCAGACACTCACACAGGACCTTCACCACCTTCACTGGTTCTGATTTAAAAGAAAGGTAGAACTGGGTATCATCAGCATACTGATGAACACCCACCCCAAACCCCCTGATGATCTCTCCCAGTGCCTTCATATAGATGTTAAAAAGCATGGGGGAGAGGACTGAACCCTGAGGCATCCCACAAGTGAGAGCCCAGGGGTCTGAACACTCTTCCCCTATCACCACTTTCTGGACACTGCCTAGGAGGAAGGAGCAGAGCCACTGTATAACAGTTTCCCCAGCTCCCAGCTCCCCTAGACAGTCCAGAAGGATGTTATGGTTGATGGTATCAAAGGCCACTGAGAGATCCAGCAGAACTAGGAAACAGCTTTCACCTTTGCCCCTAGCCCGCCAGAGATCATCAACCAGTGTGACCAAGGCAGTTTCAGTCCCATTCTGTTTCATGTGTGGTGTAAAGCCAGTGCTGGGTATTCTTTTTTTTAAGAACTTGCAGTAGAAAGTTGGTTCTCAGTGTGCTACAAAATCTTCTGTTCTTAGAAGTGGACAATGTATTTCCAGATTCCACTGGGCCATTCTCTGTCCCAGCAACAAGCAGCTAACAAAGGAGCTTCAGACTTTTCTTTAAAAAACAACAAAAACCCCTCTCTTTTTAGGAAAGTTTAACAATCCAAGTGGTGGATGAATTGTGAAGCAACCCAAGCAAACCTTGTTTAACTGTTTTCAGGCTCCACACAAAAAACGCTTATGTCCCTGCGGAGATGGCAGCACCGAATCAGTGGTGCATACCCTCCTGGCTTGCACTCTTTATAAAGACTTGAGGAACAAGATTATCAGCCCTCTTTTATTGTCCATTCTGGGTCGTCCTACCACTGTCACAGTGTCTTTTCTCCTGGCAGATCAAGAGGAGCAGATGACAGCAAAGGTTGCAAGGTTTTTAGCCGGGGCAATCAGAATAACGTCCACTATTTGACTGCTGAATTCAGGACCCTACACTGTGTTTTATATAATCGACTTTTTATTTTGTTTTGTGTTTATCACAATGTTCTTCTGTTGCTATGGTCGATGGCTGACGCAAATAAAGTTTTATTCTGATTCTCCTGGGAGAGAAGTAAATGTTGCACTGGCCCTGTATTATTCCAGTAGCTTATGCATCTTTTAAAAAAAGGATTAGATATATTCATAGAATTTAGGTTGGTCAGTTAGGGTAGAATGCTTTTCATGTAAAGAGGTGGCTTTTCCCATTTACCGTTTTTGTGCTCATGTTAGCTGCTGTTCTCTGCCCTTGTTAGTAGGTGATTCATTTGGCATGATGGCTCATTCATTGTGCTTCATTTTGTGGGCTGTAAGTTCCCATAAAATCAAAGATCATTTGGTCAGATTGGTGATGTCATAGAACCATATTTGGCTGCATGGAGACACGGCCAGGGGCAAATGAAGCTCTTACACTGCTGTCACTCTGAAGAGCAGGAGCATGTGGGAATGCATCCCTGTTGCAAAGTCATCTGAGCAGATGCTCTCTGACTTCTTGTGCTATGGTGGCATTTGCATTGTCTGCTGGTGTCGTACAGCAAGAAAGAGAGAGGTGACAGTCATACCACCAATCTTGACATATGCTCCTGCATAGTGAGCAAACATAATCATCCTATTTTGCAGTACCTTGCAAAAGATCACCAAAAGGAAGTCATGTATTACAGTCAGTAGTTCTCAAAAAGTACTCCTCTATTTCAGCCCAGTCCTGCTATCAACTATTATGACTATACGGAGGAAATGTACCTCTGGGTATCAGAATGCATGAGGAATCTTTTTCTAGCCAAAGGTCCAATTTCCATTGTGGACAACTTTTTGAGAACCACATACCAGTGACAGAAAAGGTACAATCAAAAGTCGGAGTAGCATTGGACACAAAACCATAGACTAGTTCTTACACACACTTGCACACCCATCTCTATTTCCTATCAAGGCATATAAATGACATTGTCAGAGTTCAATGACACTTTCCAGCCTGGCAAAAACACTTAAGGAGGGTGTGAAGCAGGGCTATAGGAGGTGTGGCTAAGGAGATGTGGCCTGTGAAGAGTCCCAAGGGCCAGATAGAGATGCCTGGAGGGCTGCATTTGGCTCCTGAGCCTGAGATTCCCCATCCCTGAAGGTTATAAGAATGTGTAGAATGTACTTGGAAATGGTGAGATAGGTCTATAGCCAGGCAGACCCTTTCAGGACCATGGAAAGCTCCCAGTGAGCTTTGTTGGCTGTGGTTGTCCCCTTATTCTAACTAAATGAGTGGGTGTTGCCTCCGCAGAAAGATCAGACTCACAAAATTGTAGATTTGGAAGGGATCCCAGGGTCATCTAGCCCAACCCACTGCAATGGAGGAATCATATCTAAAGAATCCCTGTCGTGGATCCAACTTCTATTTTAAAACTTCTATTTAAAAACCTCCAGTGGAGAAGAGTCCACCAGCTTCTGAGACGATAGCTGGTGACCTGTTCTATAGTTAACTTCTCTGGGGGACTTAACTAAGTTTTTAAAAAGAGGACTGGGAGGGCATGGAAGAAGGTGATGGATGCTCCCCTCATAAAACAGCCTATATTTCTTCCTCATCTTAGCCTGCCTTGAGGCAACACACTGGGCTTTCTTTTATTGTATGTTCCAGATTTTTCTCTTCCTGATTCTCCCTCTGTCCTTCTCTCTCCCTCTTTCCATCTTCCTTATTTTCTTCATCTTCATCCTCCTTTTCTTCAAATGTTGGTGCCACTGCTGTTGTAGCCAGTCCCAGTTTAAAGTGTGACTCTCCTGTGGATGGTGACCAACACATATCCCCACTCTGGCTTTCCACATAGATCTGTCTTTGCCAATGGTTGCATTTTAAGAGGTTAATTAAAGCCCATTACCCAATGGAGGAGTTCTAGCCTCCAACCCACCCCTAACAGAATGTCAGAAATACCTGTAACCCCCCTTTTTTTGCTCTGTTTGTTCATCTGTATTTGTAAGAGGTAATTAGTATGCAGAAGTTGTTAATTAATCAATAGAAGGACTGAACTCTTACAGGGAACTCTGTTTCGGTCCAGCAGCTCAGCTGTTATAAAGCTTATCTAGCTTATTCAAATTGCCAATAAGGTTTAGGAGGCCTCAGCAAAGAAATCAATACTTTTGTAACGCTTTGGGTGAAGCTGATCAGAGCAGATCAAACCCCAAAGCGTTCCCAAGCTACATCTTCCTGGGCCACAACTTCACTCTGAAATGTCTACATCTTTTTCTTCATTGTGTGCACAAATCTCCTCGCAATGGCAAGTCAAATCAAAGGCAATCCCCTCCCCATCCTGCTCTAACATTTGCTGAATCAGTTACGGCTCAGATGGAGCCGGTAGACAGCTGCCTTGGACACAGAATTAACCTGCACTTCCATAGACAGCTGTAAGTCCAAAATGACTCCTGGGCTGTGCACCTGGTCTTTCAGGGCATAGTTATCCCATTAAGGACCAGGCAGTTCCCCACACCTGTCCTCCCTCTGTCCCCCAGAAATAGTACTTCTGTCTTTTTAGGATTCAGACTCAATCCATTAACCACCATCCATCCTCCAACCGCCTCCAGGTACTCACACAGGACATTCACTGCCCGCAGTGGTTCTGATTTAAATGAGATGGCTACCATCCACATATTAGTGAACATCCAGCCCGAGAATAAATAAATCAATAAAAGCATGCGTGAAAACAGTTTCAAATCCAATAGATGTACAGACTGGGGGAAAATCTCAAAAGGTTTTTTTGGGGGGGAAATAAGGTTTTCAATAGGAGCTGAAAAGATAGCAGAGATGGCACCTGCCTGCCTTGTAATAAGAGGGAGATGCAAAGGTTAGGCGCCAAATGCACTGAAGGCCAAATTCCTGCATTGTAGGGAACAGACCTCCTAATGAAATGGAAAGTGCAGGATTTCCTCTCCTGCAGAGTGCAGTGATTGGTTGGGAAGTTTAGGATTGTACTGTTTTGCCTTTCTCTCTCTGCTCTCATTTGCACCATGCATTTAAAGCACTGTGAGACCACTCTAAACAGTCATGGCTTACCCCCAAAAGAATTCTGGGAGCTGTAGTTTGCTGAGAGTGTTCTTAGGAGACCCCTGTCCCCTTCCCTGGGCTACAATTCCCAGAGCAGTTTCACAATCAATCCTTCTTTTCAACTTATCTTCCCCTTTTAGGGGAATAGGGATCTCCTCAGAACTCTCAGTGCCCTGAACAAACTACAGTACAAGGGAACAAAAGGTCCCAGGGTTCTTTGGGGGCAATACCATGGCTGTTCAAAGTGGCATCCTATTTCTTTAAATGTATGGCAGAGCTTTCCAAACTTTTTCATGTTGGTGACACACTTTTTAGATATGCATCATTTCGCGACACAGTAATTCGGTTTTACTAGCAAACTAGAGGTTAAACTTTCTAGCTGTGGGAAGAGTGTGAGGAGCGTCCACGCAACACCTTTGCACAGCAGCCAACATACTAACAGTGTCATGACACACAGTTTGGAAAGTTCTGGTGTATGGTGTGAACGTGACTTGGGGGGGGGGGGAGGCAGGAGAGGCAGAGGAAGACCAGCAGCACAATCCTATACATTAGGGATAGAGAGCCTATGAACCTCGGGATGCTCTTGAGCTTGAACTGCATTATCCCTTGCCATTGGCTTTGTTGGAGCTGGTAGGAGCTGGAAAGTCTAGCACATGGGTAGGCAAACTAAGGCCTGGGGTCCGGATCCGACACAATTGCCTTCTAAATCCGGCCTGCAGACAGTCCAGGAATCAGCATGTTTTTACATGAGTAGAATCTATCCTTTTATTTCAAATGTATCTCCGGGTTATTTGTGGGGCCTCTCTGGTGTTTTTCCATGAGTAGAATGTGTGCTTTTATTTAAAATGCATCTCTGGATTTTTTTGTGGGGCATAGGAATTCATTCATAATTTCCCCCCCTCCAAAATATTGTCCAGCCCCCCACAAAGTCTGAGGGACAGTGGAGTGGCCCCCTGCTGGAAAAGTTTGCTGACCCCTGGTCTAGCCGCTTCAGGAGCGAAGAGAGACTTTCTGTTCCTCATCAGGCAATGGCGTTGCCCCACCTAGCCTTTCCCAGACTAGGACTTTAAGAACAGCAGCAACAGCAGCAGCAACAGCTGGGAAGGGATATTAAAAAAAAGAAAAAACCTTTAAAAGTTGTGCTTCTTTGTTACTCAATTTGATCCTTATACATGGTTTTGTATGTTTTGTGGTATTTTATGCATTGTGATTTGCTGTTACTTTTACTTTTTGTTTAGGGAAGTTTTTAATACTTGATGCTGTATTGTTTTTAACATATGATTGGAAGCCGCCCAGAGTGGCTGTGGAAACTCAGCCAGATGGGCGGGGTATAAATAAATTATTATTATTATTATTATTATTATTATTATTATTCATTAGAGATAGGTAATTCTTTATTGTGGTTGAACTGTTTAATTATTATTTGCTGATGTTTAATTTTACTGTTTATTATTAGATTCTGGTGGATTGTTGAATGTTGCTTTGTTTGATATAAGTTGTTTATTTTAAAGTTACTGTGACTTTTACATGGGATCAGATTGTTACTATTAATGTTTGGTGTTTTATTATGTTTTTATGTCTTGAAAGCCACCCAGAATGGCTTGGGCAACCCAGCCAGACAGGCGGGGTATAAATGGAATATGATAATAATGATAATAATGATAATAATAATATTCCTCATCCCTGCTATGCAGGTTTACTGAGAAGTAAACCCCAATCAATTCAATGGGTCTTATTTCCAGGACAGGGTGAGTAATGGGACTGCAGCCTAAGTAAAAAGGGGAGAGAGCCTGGAAAAAAGAAGTTCCCTCTTCCATACAGTTATTAAAGTTACAGGAGCCCTATCCTCCTGTGCATCTGATTCCTCCATATGCACACACTTCTTTGTATATTCATTTCCATTAGGCCAATATAAGTGTCATACAGCCTGGAAACAGGTGGAACCTTCCAGAAAAATGTGTAGGGTGAAGTGAAGCAACAGCTCTTCCTGTTTCATTGCAACGTAGGGCGTACAGGGATGGGCAAACCTGTCAATTTCATTTTCTCCCACTTTCTCATTTCTTAGTCTTGAGTTTCGTTCTCCACATTTCCACTTCAGTTTGCTTCCTCCCACCCCAAAGGGGGGAAAAAAACCATCTTCAGGATTTTAGTTTGAATTTCTTCAGATACACACATCTTTGCATGCAAACCTAACAGAATGCAATTTCTCCTAATAGAATGCATTCTGTATGTTATCTTCATGAATATATGCATTTCTGTGCACATTTTACCCCATGATATGTCCTTGTGCACACATCACAGGACTAGAGAACTCCATTGCAAAAATTACAAAATGCACCTGCATATTGTTTTAGAAAATGCAGATTAGATAGGTTGGCCTTTAAATGTTAACTGAACAAAAATTCTCCCCCAATCCCTAATCCAAAATCCTGTTGCAGCCTGGAGTGGCAAATGCTCTTTGCTTGCTCCCACTATTGCCTGCTTGGATATCTTCTGGCCCTACGGTTCAAAGACCTGATATTGCCACACATCAGAGCATAAAATGATAAATCGCCCTATAGATGCTAAACCCCTCTGTCTAGACACCGTTGTTGGCCCAATGAACATCTCCCGCTTTGCTCATCCCTTCCCTTGGTGGTCTCGTCCCCCCCTTTTTTTTGTAATCCATGAGTAAATACAAACACAATCATTTGATGTAAGGGAGAAAGAATGACGCAGCAGTCAACAGAGCAAACAACGTTTGGATTAAACTCCTGGAAAATATAATTACTTCTCCAGTATTGCTGCATGGCGCATCAGCCCAAGAAGATCTTCCAAGTTAAGCAGACCTTTCACTTCACAGTTGCAGGAATTATAGGCAGATGTTGATCGATGTAGGAATTGCCACTCTTCCCCACCCTGTCGGTCAAGTGGGCAGTATACTTCTCATTGCAGCCCTGATAATAAAGACATAAGCAGAGCCCTGCTAGATCAGGCCAGATGCCCATCTCGCCCAGCATCCTGTGCTCACAGCAGCTTAACCAGATGCCTGTGGGAAGCCCAAGGCAGAACCTGAAGGCAACAGCACTCTCCATACTTGTGATTCCCGGCAGCTGGCATTCAGAGGCATTTATTGCCTCTGGTCCTGGAAGTAGCACACAGTCAATACAGGCAGAGTAAGTGGAGTCATTTAAGAGAGCAGCATATCTTCCGTTGTTTCAGGGTGGTAGAGTTGCAGGAGGGAAGGTCTATGCAAGGGAATATATATAGCAAACACATTAATGGTGTTATGCAAATAAGGTACTACTGCTGATGAATAATAAATATAAATGGACCCACATTTCTTCTAAAGTGGCATGCAAAGTGAACTTGGGGGTCTCTTCTGCAACTGATAGGTGGGAGGAATTTCACATGAAGTTAAAACACTTTTGATTGCTGAACCCAGAGGTGCTGCATATATTGGCATTGACAATTCAGATTTTTAACTGGTCTTAAGTAACGTGGGTGGCGCTGTGGTCTAAACCACTGAGCCTCTCGGCTTGCTGATCAGAATGTCGGCAGTTTGAATCCCCACGATGGGGTGAGCTCCCGTTGCTCGGTCCCTGCTCCTGCCAACCTAGCAGTTTGAAACAAAGTGCAAGCAGATAAATAGGTACTGCTCCGGCGGGAAGGTAAATGGTGTTTCCATGCGCTGCTCTGGTTTCACCAGAAGCGGCTTAGTCATGCTGGCCACATGACCAGGAAAAACTGTCTGTGGAAAAATGCTGGCTCCCTCGGTCAGTAAAGTGAGATGAGTGCCGCAACCCCAGAGTTGTTCGCTACTGGACTTAACTGTCAGGGGTCCTTTACCTTTACCTTTTTAAGTTAACAACATTTCCCCTCCCCCTAGATTGCTTTATCTTACACATTCATTTTTTGGGGGGTGTTCTGCAAGCCATTTGGCTCCCAAAGTGAAGGATGAGATGGTGTGTCTTCCTCATTGCATGTCCTAAAGCCAGCTGGACAGGAAGATGAATCAGCTGAGCACTAGATGGGGCCAGCCATGGCATGGGGAAAAGTGAGGAGGAGGCCTTGGGTGGCAGATGCTGCAGGGCAGTGGCTGCTCCTCTCCCCTGGCCATGCACCCTGAGCCTCCACAGCATGAATAGATCAGGCTGCACAAGTGATTCCCTGTACAGCAAAAGAAGTGGGTGGGGTGGAACAAAACAGGTGTGACTTATATTGAGCTCTGGCTCTCTCTTGGTTCTTTGGGTTTCAGGGTCTTGTATCTTTGGCCCTATAGGAACAGGAGACAGGTTGCATAGTGGTGTAGGGTGTGTTTGGTCTATCAGAAAAGGTTCCTTCAAAGCCAATTCTGTTCTGACTGTGGGGGAAACATTGTCCCATGCTGGTCCATTAGGAAAATGGTGCACTGCCTTATGAACCTCAGGCTGCCTTCAGCCATCCCCTCACCCCCTCCACCTGCCCTGTCTGTCAGCTTCCACCTCCTTAGTCTCAGTGTTGCCCTTGAGGAATGCCAGTAGAACTCAAACTAGAATCAATTGGCTCCATCTCTCTCCTTGTCTCCACCTACTCCTATTGTTGGTCTCCTTGTCACCAGCCCTACCAGTCCCAATGGGCACCAGCTGCCACTGGCTGCTCAGCCTCGGGCAGAAAGATGCTTTGGGTCGACATTGATGCTGGTGATAATACACAGTCCTCCCCTGCCCCTGAGGACAGGATGCTAGCTTGGAGGTTTTAAGGGAGGCTGTCTGGTGCACGCAGCTCTGCCCTTTTAGCTCCTTGCCACCACTCCCCACTCCCCAGAGTCCGCTATCTTCCCCTGCCTAATGGTGGGGCTGGCCCTTTCATAAGGCAGAGTGAGGAATTGTGAAGGGAGGCAAAAGAGATTTGAAAAGACTGGAAGAACCTCTTGGAGCAAGGGGCAAGGTTGCACACTTTTGTGTAGGATGAACAGCGCTTGCACACACACACCCTTCATTATATTCTGCTTCCCATGATCTTGTTCCCAGAGACAAAAATCACTATCAAACAAGGCATTTCACATTTAAGCAGATCCCTGATAACCTCCCTCCCCCCCCCCCCCGTTTTATTTCCTTTCCTTCTTAATTCTTCCATTTGCCATGGAAATGAATTTCACATTTAACAAGGAATTTCACATTTAAGCAGATCCCTGATAACCTCCCTCCCCCCCCCCCCGTTTTATTTCCTTTCCTTCTTAATTCTTCCATTTGCCATGGAAATTTGAAAGCAGGTTAGGAATCTTGATATATAAACACACCTTCTGAATTCTGAGAACAAGAGCAGTTCCCCTGCCATGCAAGTCAAACAAACACATGCATCTCCCACCCTCCCCCATGTTGTATAATTTATTCCAAGTAGGTTGGATTTTGTGGTTACAGAATGTGGCTTTTCTAGCCCCAGAGCCAAGCGCCTATGGCTACTCAGATTCCACTTTCCTGTGCCCTCTATCTTGCCCTCCGGTGCTTCAAAGATCAAATAGTCCCTGAGCACTTAATTCACCATCAGTTAAATTTTAATGGAAAACAATGATATGTGCTCAGTGCCAGAGTTGCTGGTTGCTGGGGTTTTTATCTCTGAAGCGTTCCTTACAGGCCGTTCCACTGGGGCTCCTTCTTAGGAGCGTGGGAAGCCCAGGCCCTGCATGCATAATACATTGGCAGGCACGTGTGTTAAAGACGGCACAAGAGCCATTCCGACAAAGTATTGAACAATCTCCAGCGCCGGGGCGAATGACCCAGCACTCTTTCTTGACACGGCAGCTATTGTGCTTAATGGGCTCAGCTGTAATCGCTCTGTAAACAGAAATGAACTTGCTGAGTTCACTTTTGGGGAAGCAATTGCTGGCGCAGAGGAGACGAGATTATACAAAGTCACAGAGAAAATTAGACATGATGGAAAGAGCTGGGAAAGTGTCACAAGTGGCCCATGAATGACCTCGCAAAAAATTAAGGGCAAGCGAAACGTATGTTCCTAATCCCACCTCCGCTTCTTTTCTCTTCTCCCTAGTGCCCCTTCCAGAGCCTTCTGTTACAGCTTTGCTCATAACTGGATGGAATGGCAGAATTTGCAAAGCAATTGCTGCCCGATGGCACGAGGCTGTGTGCGGGTGTTTAATGGAAACTAAGCCTCATGGGACACAGGTGGCGCTGTGGGTTAAAGCCTCAGCGCCTAGGACTTGCCGATCGAAAGGTCGGCGGTTCGAATCCCTGCGGCGGGGTGCGCTCCCGCTGCTCGGTCCCAGCGCCTGCCAACCTAGCAGTTCGAAAGCACCTCCGGGTGCAAGTAGATAAATAGGGACCGCTTACCGGCGGGAAGGTAAACGGCATTTCCGTGTGCGGCTCTGGCTCGCCAGAGCAGCGATGTCACGCTGGCCACGTGACCCGGAAGTGTCTCCGGACAGCGCTGGCCCCTGGCCTCTTAAGTGAGATGGGCGCACAACCCCAGAGTCTGTCAAGACTGGCCCGTACGGGCAGGGGTACCTTTACCTTTACCTTTAAGCCTCATGTAGTTCGGTGGGACCTACTTCCAAGCGGCAATGGACAAAGCAGTTCATTTCAGTTCTCTTGGTTTCTTGTTTTCCCAATCTTCAATTCAGTTCTTTGCATTTCTGTATCAATTTGTGATTTATTTTTATTTTTTTAAATCCTCATGAAAATTTGTCGGCATTCTTGTGCAAATTTCCCTTACTCCTTGTATGAAGTTTTGATTAATAAACACATTTCACAATCCATTTCCTTTAATACAATGCCCCTTCACATGTTGTTTTCAGTAATATATGCTCCTTGTGTATCTCCCCTTCAAATATGCATTTTTGTACATATTGTTTGGATGGAGAATGACCATTCAGAGAACTGCAGGTTTTTGAAGGATCTCATGTTTCAGTTCACATATTCTTTCAGGAAGTGCAAAACGTGGGTAGTTTCTCATTAAAATGCAAGCAAAATTGAATTTCTCCTCCAAACCTACTACCAAGTAAGTTGCATAGAATTGTACCTTCTTTCTCTTTGCTTTTCCAACACTTATTCGATTTTGATTTATACAGTTTTGCCAGTTTACTCAGTTTTAGATACCATCTATATAACATTTTCATATAGTTTTCTCTTAAACAATAGCATGCTGTAAATTTTATTTCTGTATTCCACAATCATTCAACGCTTCTGTATCTACCTGTATATTATAATCAACATCTATTGCCCAGTGTGTCATTGAAGATTTTACTTGCTCATCCTTTGTCTCCCAATTCAATAATATCCTATATATTTTAGACAGAACTTTAACATTACATTCCAACAGCCTCTCTCCATTTGTGATATTTGTTCCCCAAACCCTTGTTTCTTATCTTTCTTAAATACTTCATTCAAATGATGATATTGTACCCTTGTTAACTTTCCTGATAATTCCATAATAATAATAATAATAATAATAATAATAATAATAATAATAATAATTTATTATTTGGACCCCGCCCATCTGGCTGGGTTTCCCCAGCCACTCTGGGCGGCTTCCATAAAAACCAAAAATACACTAAAATATCACAGATTAAAAACTTCCCTGAACAGGGCTGCCTTAAATTCTCTTAATTTAAATTCTCCTCCCTCTTGTTTTAATAAATTTCTATAAGTTGTACAACCTTCTATCATATTCTTTTTCTTTGCCGCTATGGCTTCCAAAGGTGAGATCTAAAGTGGTGTTTTTGTCTCCAATAAGTTGTTGTATTTATCCCATATTCTATACAATTTTTTCCTAATTATGTGATTTGTAAATCCTTTCACCAAATAGGTGTACCAACCAAAAATATTATCATGACTTTCTAAATCTAAGATATGTGGATATGTGGATTCTCCAATGTGATCCATTCCTTCAACCAACAAAGACAAGATGCTTCATAATATAATCTCATATCCACCAGACAACCTCTTTTGGAGAAAACTTATAGCTCCATCCATGGCCCCTACAGAATGAAGACTGCAGGACCCAGAGCTGGGAAGGACATTGGTCTGAAATCTTGGAGATCGGCTACCAGACAAAGTTAAGAGTGCTGGGCTTGAGAACGTACATGCAACGGTTTCATGTGTTCATATGAATTTACTAGGGGCCAATGCCCCGGCTTGCCCCACTTGTAAACCCCACCTACACTTTTGCCAAATGGTCCTCCCTGACCAACCCCTTCCCTTTATACCTCACCAATCTCCCCCACCATCTTCCTTTAAGTATAAAGGAAGCCATGACAGCAGTATCAAAAAGGCCTCTTTCATGCAGGCCCCTATAAAGCCCCACCCTAGCAGAACTTCAGCCAACCTTCCACACCAGATGGGTCTGCCCCTTTTAAATGTGGCAGTGAAATGAATCAGTGTCTGACCTGTAGGGCACCTGCTTCAAACCTTGCATTTTTCAGTCCCCTACTTTGCTATTCTATCAAGAATATTTCCTGTTCTAAAAACAAACACATGCTCTTATTCTTTTGACTGGAGGTGGGCATTTGGGGGCCCTTAATATCACAGAGCAGGTGGGAAAGGAAAGAGACAGAGAAAAATCTGTCACCAAAGCTGAGAGAGGTAAAAGGGCTTGCTCCAACTACTTTGGGCACAGTCCTCTCATTGGCATGCATCTTCCCTACAGATTGCCCCACAAGGAAATGCGGTTCTTGACAGAAAAAAAGAGCCCACATCCCCAATAACATGAAAAAAAGCCTGTGATGGATCAGGCCAGTGACCTATCGAGTCCAGCATCCTGTTCTCACCGTGGCCAACCAGATGCCTGTGAGGAACTCACAAGCAGGATCTGAACACAAGACTACTTTCCCCAACTGCAGTTTCCAGCAACTGTTATTGGAAGCATTGTTGGGGACAAAGCGTCACCATTATGCCTAGTAGCCACCCCTGCTTGTACTTGGAAGCTTCTTAGATGGGGCAAACCAGCACTCGTGTGCTTGTCCAATCCTTGCTACCGCCCTGCAGCCTTGACAATTCTGTTAGGTCCACATATTGGCCATCACAGCCTATTTTGCCATGAATCCTCCAGCTTCCTGCCTTGTGTCTGCATCTCTGGTGTCAGAGGTGTAATTGAGGCTGAATATTTCTTTTGGAAGCCATCTGTGCCATTCCACCACCCTGCCCCATGCAAGAGAGAGAGAGAGAGAGAGAGAGAAAGAGAGAGAGAGAGAGAGAGAGAGAGAGAGAGAGAGAGAGAGAGAGAGAGTGTCGCTTGCTTTTATTTCCCACCTATAGGACAGTGTGGGCTCTGCAGCAATGAAGTTGCCTTGGCAGTGATGTATTTACTACAATTACCTGCTCTCTTCCCAAAGGAGTGGGGGGTGACAGGGAGGGGGGGAGAGACAGATGAATAATATGTTTTGAAGGTGTCATGCAGTGAAGGTAAGAGAAGAGCTCAAGCTTGAACTTATGAAT
Organism: Podarcis cretensis; assembly: GCF_951804945.1. Taxonomy (NCBI): domain Eukaryota; kingdom Metazoa; phylum Chordata; class Lepidosauria; order Squamata; family Lacertidae; genus Podarcis; species Podarcis cretensis. Next base: position 18,801,598 of record NC_137185.1, read on the forward strand.
AACTTATAGGCTCCTTCGCTTCATGCAGTCACTCCATTTGGGCTTATCTTTCTGATCGGCAGGAGGTGTAATTAAAAGAACAAAAGCCAGCATCTGTGTACAGTGAGCAGGGCTCCTCAGAGAGGAGAAGGAATGGTGTGTGCGCACACATGAGAGAGCGAGAGAAGAGGTATGTCTTATTATACCCAGGATGCTCTGTGCATTTGAATCTGAGATCTTGCACACGCCTAAACATCTAACCCATCTATCTTTGTTGCATTTATATCCCACCGTTCCTCAAAGGAGCTCAGGGGTGGAGGACGTGGTTTTCCATTTTATCCTCAGAGCAACCCTGGGAGGTAGCTGAGGCTGGGAGACAGTGAATCATAGAATTGTAGACTTGTAAGGTTACCCAGAGGGCCATCTAGTTCAACCCCCTGCAAAGCAAGAATGCAGAGGTGGGCCCATCGTCACCTGGTAAGTTTTGTGGCTGCATAGGGATTTGAACCCAGGTCACAGTCCAACGCTTTAGTCCAGGGTTTCCCAAACTTGGTTCTCCAATTGGACTACAACTCCCACCATCCCTAGCTAGCAGGACCAGTGGTCAGGGATGATGGGAACTGTAGTCCAAAACCAGCTGGAGACCCAAGTTTGGGAAACTCTGCTCTATGCCACACTGGCACTCACAACATTTACACCAGGAATGGGAGACCTGCGGCCCTCCAGATATTATTGGACTACCAATTCCATCATTCCTGACCATACTGGCTGGGGCAGGTGGAAGTTGAAGTCAAACATCTGGAAGGCCACAGGCACAAACTCCTGCAAGTCAAGATGTCCACCATCAGGAGAAAAGCTAATATGCTTCCCAACATCTGACCTGCCATGCTCTCCCTCACCCCTAAAAAATATTTCTAGCATTCTTAACTGAGACTAACATGGATGTTATATTAGTTCAAGGTGTTATTGCTAGTATATAAATCCCTTAACAGCTTGGGACCAGTTTACCTGTGACATCACCTTACCTGTATATGACCACTCAAAAACTTCCATCTAAGGAACTGGCACTGTTATAGGTTGCACATAATACCTATTCTGCATTTTCAAGAAATCTTTTAGTGTGGCAGCACCCAAACTTGGTACTCCCTTCCTACTGAAATCAGGGTACTTCAGTGTTATCTTTTTGGCACCTTCTTTGAGCATTTTTGTTTAAGCAAGTTGTGTCTAGACGTATGGAACATTGGCATGTGTTTTTATCTATTTTTAGCCTATCACTTTTACTTATTTTCGAAGTATTTAAAATAATTGCTTTTAACTGATAATTTTGCTTTATTCTTTTTCTAAACCACTTTTAGGTTGTTGAGGGTATATATATATATAGCGCCAAGCGGTATATACATTTTATGAACTAACTAAATGATACATGCTAACAGGCCAGCTAAACTTGGGTGGGTGTGGCCAGTGGTCTGCAGCTGGTCGGCTTACATTTTTTTTAATGCTTGAGCTGGCCATTCCCCACTAAACCAACTTTGAGGGACCTCCGCATGGGAGCACCCACCACCAGGATCCAGCTCTGGAGGCAAATGAGCAAGCAGTTGGTCTAAGATATTTTGCTGCCCCATGCTGATAGACAGCACCATCCACATATCAAAGCCCACTGGACTCACACATCAATCTTCCTCTGATGCTGAACCCAGGACAACCTGAGCTTCCTGGATAGCTCAGTTGGTAGAACATGAGACTCTTAATCTCAGGGTTGTGGGTTCAAGCTCTACATTAAGCAAAAAGATTCCTGCATTGCAAGAGGTTGGACTAGATGACTCTTCTGGTCCCTTCCAGCTCTGCAATTCTATGATTCTTTCCCTGTCCCTGAAAGCAACAAGCAAGCTTCAGGGATGCAGGATTCTCCAGCAAACCACCATCATTTCCCACTTCCCCCAAAATCAGCTGCTTGTCACACTCTGTCTAATGACAGGGCCGGCCCCAGACACTGGGCCTCAGAGAGCCACAACCCTTCTAGCAATTGCAGCAAGTGTCTTGATTCACAGCTTCCCTGCAACCCAATGGGAATGACCATGAGCTAATGCAGTTGCCGTGGTTTCATTGGGATGAAGACTGTGTGAGCTTGGAGTACGGAGCTGCAAATCGCCTCTTTTTATCATGCATTTGTTATTTAGATTTTGAACACATTCCATCACTAGGGAACATCCTTTGAACACTGACTGGCTGCTCTGAGTGGGAAGGTGCCACAATGAGTGAGCCGAGGTGATGCTGAAACGGAGGCTGCAAACTTCCCCAGGTGCTAGCAGTTAAGAGACATCCCTCACCAGCAGGGCAGCTGCTTTGATTGAGAATTTCTGCACTGAAAATCTACGCCTGATGCTTGCCAGCTTCTGCTTGCCTTGCTGTTAATTGAGGTAGATGAGCTTGGCTGGAATCTTCTGCATGCAAAGTGGAAAGGACCAGCCAGCTTCCAGAATGATAACCAACAAAAACATTATAAATGATGGATATACGCCTTCATGCCTTTTAAAGCTATCTGTGACTGAGGTGGGGAAATTCTTTTTCAACCCAAGGGCTACATGCCCTTCTAGGCAACCTCCCAGGAGACCACATGCTGCAGTGGGCAGAGCCAGACTGTGGGTGGAGCAACAAATGCTGATTTAGTCGCACATCACTCTCTAGCCTCTGTCCAAGTAAGCAAAAAGCATTATCAGAGTTCAAGGACGCCTTCCAGCAAGGCAGAAACACACGAGGAGGATGCAAAGCAGAGAAGGTGAGAGGTGTGGTCTGGGGGAAAGGGGTGTTCCTGGGGGGTGGGGCTATGGTCCAGGGAGATAGCTGAGGGCCAGATATACAAGTTTGGGACAGTGGCATAGCGTGGGTTGCCAGTGCCCGGGGCTGTGTATTCAACTGCCTAACGGCATCTGCATCACCTAGGAAACCACAGCTGCAGCGATAAGAAGAATAATTCCATTCTATGGAAAGGTCACTTCCTGGTTCATATGGAGAAGCTGTTTTCAATGAAGCCAGCGAAGGAAGCATGCAGCTGTACTGAGGTGGCACTGGGCGTTGAAAGTTTGTGCCCCTAATAATTTTGTGCCCGGGGCAACCACCCCTGTGTCCCCCATGCTACACCACTGATTTGCACTCTCTCTCTCTCTCTCTCTCTCTCTCTCTCACACACACACACACATTTGCACTCTCTCTCTCTGTGTGTGTGTGTCTCTCTCTCTCTCACACACACACACACACAGAGTCATGGACCCTGCAGAGGTGTCCTGGGGGGAGTGGTCCAGTTCAGGAGGAAAAGTGGAAGGAGCTTGAGGAGCGGAAAAGGAAGGAAAGAAGGAAGGAAGGAAGGAAGGAAGGAAGGAAGATTTTTTCCTTACTCTGAGTAAGCTACCAAACTACATTAAGTTCTATGTGCAGTTATGGCTGTGCTGTGATTCTGAGATACCCTCCTGGTTTTGCATCTGCTGTTGCTACAAACCAGGATGAGGCACATGTGACAATATTTGTCACAAACTCCTTCTCTCTGGTGCCTCCATATCTCCTGGATGCAGCCCTTCAATCTGCACATTCCTATCAGCAAAGGCACACAGGTCTGTACGTGATGAACAGATATTAAGCATTTACTGTGAGGTGTTCTGTTGAACACCACCTGCTGTTCAACATGAAAAGTTGATGTTCCACAAAGCCACGAGCGGAAGGCTCCAAAAGAACTGTTCCGGGACAGCAGGCAACATTACGTGCTTAGAAAGAGGGCTGGGCAAATTAACAATACGCAACACAGAACCTTAGGAAAAGAGGCTGAGAGCAACCTGTGCATTGTTACAGATCATTCCTGCTCTTTGGGACAAAGGACATCTTCTTCTTCTTTTGCTTGTAGCTGCCACATGGGGCACTGGCTACCATGCCTAGTGGGTGCTGCATTCCAGTCAAAGGGCGGGAAATGCACTGGTTGGATCACAGCAATAGATAAACAATGGTGCTCAACAGCCATACTAACAGAAAAATAAAAACAAGACTAAAGCTGTGCTCTCCAGTTTCCATTTATATATTTTGCTTTTGCTTTTTTCTTTTAAAAAAAGCTGTTTTGGAGCTGTAAAAACATTTCCTCAAAACATACAATTATTCACCATTCTGCCACCCACATCAGCTTGTTTGGCACTGATGTGTGCCCTTGTTGCTGAGTTTCTCTTCTCCCTCTCTCTGGATTAGTCATAGGCATGGTCCTAGACCATTCAGGGCAACATAGTGAATGGGATGAAGATGTAAAACTGCTGTCTCGATCAGAATGAATCAGTCTCATTGTATACATAAATATACAATATATGTTTTATTGGTTTTGTATAAAACAAACATAACAATACATAAATAACACTCAAATCCCACTGAGGCAAAGTTCATGAGTTCATCATTTATATAAAAGATTTGTTAACCCAGATTATCTTTCCGGATTGATCTCTGTGTAGCAGGCAGTTTGTAATTATGTTCCTTCATTGCAGAAGATATCATAAATCTATACCAGTCCCTATCAAGGCTATCAGTTTGATTAGTATTTATACGTGGCTTCATGCAGTCAGTCAATCCATCAGAGAAATAATCCATAGTTGTTGGCACTAAGTTTCAAACATATTAGAAACAAGGCCTTTCCAAATATTTTCAACACCCCAAAATTATCATTATTATTACATATTTATTTATACCTCACCTTTTTCCCTGAAAGGGACGTGGATGGAGCTATGGTCTGAACCACAGAGTCTAGGTCTTGCCAACCAGAAGGTCAGCGGTTCGAATCCCCGCAACGGGGTGAGCTCCCATTGCTCAGTCCCTGCTCCTGCCAACCTAGCAGTTCGAAAGCACATCAAAGTGCAAATAGATAAATAGGTACCGCTCTGGCAGGAAGGTAAACAGCATTTCCGTGAGCTGCTCTGGTCCACCAGAAGCGGCTTAGTCATGCTGGCCACATGACCCGGAAACTGTCTGCAGACAAACGCCAGCTCCCTTGGCCTATAGAGCGAGATGAGCGCCACAACCCCCCGTCCGCGACTGGACCTAACGGTCAGGGAGTACCTTTACCTTTACCTTTTTCCCTGAAAGGGACTCAAGGTGGCCTGTGTATAAAGATATGAACAGCTAAAAGCATAGAGGGACAACTATCATTAAAAAGCAATTAAACATTGTGTGTGCGAGAGAGAGAGAGAGAGAGAGAGAGAGAGAGAGAGAGAGAGAGAGAGAAAGCTCTATTAAAATCATATAAATAATTACAATAAAAAGAAGCACAGCACCAGCCCTTTCATTGATTTCTGTCACTTACCCAAAGCCTGTTGTAACAAGGTAATTTGCACCTGCCAGAGGAAGGACAACAAGGAGGGAGCCAATCGAACTTCTTTAGGGAGGGAGTTCCAAAGTCTGGGAGCAGCCACTGAGAAGATCTACCAAGCCGGTGGTGGTGGTAGTGGTGGGTGGAACTGAGAGAAGGGCCTCCCCCAAAGATTTCATAACCTGGGCAGCTTTGTTTGAGAGAAAACAGTTTTATATAAAATAAACATAAGTAAACCTTTCTACAATAGACCAAGGTTTTCTTCACTCAACATGGAAAAATAGTGGCATTTTGGGTGGTTTGGTGTAATCTACTGATTTATTATTGCACTGGCTTCTTCAAAAACCTTCTTCCAAAATGGATCAGTGCATAGGCAGTCCCACCACATATGGAAGCAAGCCTCCATTTTGGTGGACAAATTTATGGATGGATGCAGAGGCGGAGCTTCATGCTCTGGCACTGGGGACTGAGAGCAGGTGGGGGCGAGGCACGCATCCTGGGGGCGTGGCATATCGCCTGCGGGGGCGTGGAGCCTAGCATGGGGGGGGGCAGCCACGATGGCACCCCACTGGGATTGTGGTGCTGGGGGTGGTGTGCTCCCCCCGCTCCCCTCTTCCTCTGCCAGTGGATGGATGTAACAAAGAGAGTTTTAAATCATATTTATTTGGGAGTAAGCCCAACTGAAAGACAGTTAGACAAGCATAAGAAATGATGCACATAGTCTTGCATGAATCTCTCTACTGCCCCGAGGATGTGACACCCATCCTATTTGGGAGTGACAGAGAGAACATTTGTAGCCTTGGATTTGAACACAGAGGCAGAACTTGCTGAGTGCTTCACTAGATTTGCTGGATAGGAAGCAGACTGAAGAGTCTGTGGGGGACCATATTGTTGCTTTGGGGGATCTGAAGCAGAATTAGCAATTGTGCTTTGATTGTTCTGCCTGTTATTTGTTTTCATTGTGTTTTGCATGTATGCTCTCAAATAAAAGAAATATTACAAAGACACCACAGTTTGCTCTCAAGTGATCACATCCTAAAGAAATTAAACCCTGCAGCGCCGCTCCTGAACTTCTCATCACTTGGGGAAGTGGGGAACCCTTCCAGTTTCACTGCCTGATAATAATAATAAAAATGGGGAAATGAGGGCAAATGAAAATATATGAAATGCTTCTCAGAGTTAGTCACGGTTTGGTCCCAGCCAACCAGGGATCATACAGTCAAGGGTATGAGATTACAATGCTACATAGCCAATTAGATCTGCCTATGTGGTGACATCATTGCGGGAAAGTTCACTGGTGAGTATTTTTTTTTAAAGTAAACCAGCCTAATCAAAACAAAGTCAAGTGCTTCAGACTTACACAACTTGTGAACCATTAAATTTAATCCAGACCATCCTGCCAGGTGCTTGAGAATCCCCCTCCTACTATTTTGGACCTTTGGGTCCATCACATGCTTTTTCATGGGGTGTATTCACAAATACAAGCCTCCTACCCAGCTCTACCTCTCCTTTAAATCAGAACCAGTGAAGGCGGTGGAGGTCCTGTGTGAGTGTCTGGAGGCGGTTGGAGGATGGATGGCGGCTAACAGATTGAGGTTGAATCCTGACAAGACAGAAGTGCTGTTTTGGGGGGACAGGAGGCGGGCAGGTGTGGAGAATTCCCTGGTCCTGAATGGGGTAACTGTGCCCCTGAAGGACCAGGTGCGCAGCCTGGGAGTCATTTTGGACTCACAGCTGTCCATGGAGGCACAGATCAAATCTGTGTCCAGGGCAGCTGTTTACCAGCTCCATCTGGTACGTAGGCTGAGACCCTATCTGCCTGTGGACTGTCTCGCCAGAGTGGTGCATGCTCTGGTTATCTCCCGCTTGGACTACTGCAATGCACTCTACGTGGGGCTACCTTTGAAGGTGACTCGGAAACTACAACTAATCCAGAATGCGGCAGCTAGACTGGTGACTGGGAGCGGCCGCCGAGACCATATAACACCGGTCTTGAAAGACCTACATTGGCTCCCAGTACGTTTCCGAGCACAATTCAAAGTGTTGGTGCTGACCTTTAAAGCCCTAAACGGCCTCGGTCCAGTATACCTGAAGGAGCGTCTCCACCCCCATCATTCTGCCCGGACGCTGAGGTCTAGCGCCGAGGGCCTTCTGGCGGTTCCCTCACTGCGAGAAGTAAAGCTACAGGGAACCAGGCAGAGGGCCTTCTCGGTAGTGGCGCCCGCCCTGTGGAACGCCCTTCCAGCAGATGTCAAAGCGATTAACAACTACCTGACATTCAGAAGACATCTTAAGGCAGCCCTGTTCAGGGAAGTTTTTAACGTGTGATATTTTATTGTATTTTTGCTTTCTATGGAAGCCGCCCAGAGTGGCTGGGGAGGCCCAGCCAGATGGGCGGGGTATAAATAATAAATTATTATTATTATTATTATTATTATTATTATTATTATTATTATTATTATTATCCTACCTGCATTCCCAAGTATGCCATGCCCCTGTAGAGGATGCCTCCTGCAAGGAGGATCTGGAGCCCCCCAAAACCAGTGGCATCCAGGAGTGGTCCATGCCAATTATCAAGGAGAAGCCAGGGAACTTAGGGGAGGCTATCTGGGGTACCTCAGTGAAAGAGGGGAGCTCATCCTCTTGAGGAGTCACAACCACCCCTGAACCACTGGGCATAATGGTGACTTAAAAGGCAGGCCAGGACCCTCACGCTCGGGAGATGTGCCTATTTGCAGACAACAAGACAATTAAATTATCAGATTCTATCTGTCAACATTAACCCAGAAGTAACTGCAAGGGTGGCTGAGGTTCTTGTCAACGGTATCTCTTAGAGTGGCGAACGGCACTATTAGCAGGAAGAAATTCAAGTGAAAATCCTCGTTATCACATATTTTACATGGCTGTTTATGTGTGTGTGTTTGTGTGTGTGTGTGTATAGGGATGTTTTATGATAGCCTGTACTTGCACTGCCTAATAAATGTTTGGCAAAGTAAGTAGAAAAAGGATTCCTCATGAGTAAAGTGCACCCTGTGCGTAGGGCCCTCCTCACATAAGGACATCTTCCAGAAGCCTCTAAGGAGCTGCAGCTGAACACTGGGTGTTCTTGCTTACACCAACGCAGTCTTGTGTTTGTCTTGGGATGCCTTCTGAGCAACATTTGGACTGCTTTTGCACCTGCCTGCACTGTTGCTCTCTATTTGCCCAGGCTTTGGACTGCTTCTCAACTCTGCTGTAGAACCTATCCCGCCTTGGGCATGCTTGAGACAGGATAAAATGATACAGTCCGGGAAACAAACAGCCACAAGCTCCTACTGACTATATAAACTGACCCAACACCCATATCTCTTCATTTGGGCATCATGCAGAAGCAGGGGCTGAGGATATCATGAGCTGTTCTTGATCTCTGAGTGCTAAATTTCGGGAAGAAACGATAGCCCTTTCTCCTATCTTATTAGGTTCCCAAATGGATGTCATTTATATGTTGCAGAGGAGCAGCAGATCTAGGCAAGAGGGCACAAAATAAAGCAATCCCCTGTTATCTTATGCCTTCTGTTCATTCATATTCCTTTAGCGAGCCTTGCTCTCCCCATCTGATACAGGAGGAACTACATACACTTGTCGGCTGATTTTAGCTTTCCTAGGTGTATTGTTTACATGATAGGACTTTGCTGGTTTTAAACCTGCAGATAACAGGAAATTGCTCATTTCCCATGGTGCTTGTACCACGGTTGTTTTAGTGCTCACCAAAGTTGCCAAAACAAAATAAAAAAAATCCTTCCAGTAGCACCTTAAAGACCAACTAAGTTAGTTCTTGGTATGAGCTTTCGTGTGCATGCACACTTCTTCAGATAGCAGTGTTGGCAAAGTTGGCAGTGCACTAAGCTTAGCGGTGAGGGGACAGAGTCAGAACCCTGATCCAAAATGCTGTTGGTCTTCAGCTGATGGATCACTGAGGGCAATCTATACCAGCAGCACCATGCCTGGATTGCTCAGTTGGTTAGTGTAGGATGCTGATAATGCCAAGGCTGCACATTTGATCCCATATGAGACAGCTGCATGTTCTCTGATTCTTAGGGTCCCTTCCAGCTCTTCAGTTTTATTATTCTGTGAAGGAGAAGGGTTTTTACCTTAGTGGAAGAACATCCAATTTGCTTACAGATTGTCCTAAATTCAGCCCCTTGTAGGGCTGGGAGCATGCCTTTCTGAAATCTTAGAAACCTGCTGCCAGTCTTGAGCTAGATGGACCAATGATCTGTCAATAAGGCAGCTTCCTGTATTCCCATGACACCATTTTTCTATCTATTCTGCCGCCCCCAAAAAGAGACACAGAGACATTGCTAAACCAGGGCTGGGGAACCCTGCAGCTCTCCAAATGCGGCTCTCCAATCAACCTCAGCCAGCATGACCAGTGACCAGAGATGATAGGAGACCACAAATTTCCCAGTCCTGAGCTAAGTCATGAGGTGGGTTAGGGTCCCCGTCCCCCATAGCATGACTTCTCCTCTGTGTCCATAGCAGCTGCATCTCAGCCAGATATTCATCAGGTAGTGACTCTTGAAATGGAAGGGATACCTGATTTCTGTGGTCAGCTGCAGAGCTTTTTTGTATTCCATTCACTACAGACTCATTCTCCTGCAACTGGTCCAGGCCCTTTAGAGCAATAGCACCAGCCTCGTGAAGCACATTACCATCTGAGATTACAGGCTCTGACAGTCTGTAAGTATTCTCGGATGCTTAAAAGCTTTCGTTTCTTACAGGTTTTTCCAGATAGGTGAACCTCTCATTGCCTGTATGGCGACAACAGCATTTTGATGTTTTTAATGGAAGCCGTGTTTGCTCTGTTTTATTGAATTTTTACCTGTAGGCTGCTATGATATTTCATACGATTAGTGCTTTATAAATGACCAGAATAAATAAACCGTAGTGACAGGGAAAGTGCTAAAATAGGATTTGATGAATACTACTGTGGCTCACAGGAACCCTGTCTCCCCTATAGTCAGCTGTCTTAGCCCTGTATTAATTCTTGGTGCTTGGATGGGCAGATGCAAAAACGGTTGGGGCTTGTACACCAGTAATAGCTGGGCAGATGCGGAAATTTCATGTATTTTTTAGCAGGCAGGTGTAACAAGCATCCAGCTACTCTGGAAAGCACCTTGATGAGATGGTGGGAGATGCTTGATTTTAAAAGCGTGCTGGATATTTAATCCCCCCTCCCCACCACTATCAATTTTGAGCCCAGGGCAACTGCCTCTGTACCCCCACAAGCAATGTTACTGCCCCTTACTCTCAGAAATCATGTGTTCCTTGTGCATACGAGAGGGCAGGGGTTTCCCCTCCTCAGGTATTGTTGTGGGACTCCAACTCCCATCAGCCCCATCAACTAGCATGGCCAATGTTTAGGGGCGATGGGAGTTGTAGCCCATTAACAGCTGGAGGGTTAAAGGTGAGTTGTTCCTGCTAGAGGGTTTGCAAAACTCAACTATTTTGTTTTGCATTGAGTAGCTAGATGGATACGGTGGTTAAAGGAGGAGGGTTTTTCTTGAAAAACTTGGCATCTGTATGGTAATTTGTTGATTATTGTGGTGTGTGTTTTTTTAAAGTTTAAATTAAAATATACAAATGTGTTTTAAAATTGTATAATCAGGTGTCCACTCTCTTTAATGCCCCTTGACTGCAGCATGGTTTTTCCTAAATCAGGATGTCTTACAGCCTTAAAAAATAAAATTAAAAAGAAATGGCCCCACTGCTGTGCCTTTAAGAGAGCTTTGACCAGGAGACAAAAGGATGGTGGAAGCTTCACCTGATTAATGTCTGCAAAAGTCAGCAGCTGTACAGCCTGGTTCTATTTGTGTTGACTCCAAAGGAAGTCTAACTGCTTTTGAAACCTGGGGTTGCTTTGAGCATTACATATAAATAAACCAGTGTTTAAGGAGACAAGCAACACCTGCTAACATTCCCTCCTCTTGCATTTGTGGACAAGTTGGGCCCAGTTCATCAGATGCATGGAATGCAACCCTCTGTTTCAAGATATAGATTAATATATGGTGGTAAGGGATTAGAAAGCAATGAGGCCAGAGGCCAAAACAATGCTTAAAATATATTATGGCTAATGGCAACTCAGGCAAAGTGAATATAAAATTAGCATGATGATCGTTTACACCAGCAGTGATAGATTAAAAAAGCAGGAGCCACAAGCGTTTATACGAAGTCAGGATCATGGGCCCGTCTAGTTCAGTATTGTCTACATGGGCAGGCAGCTGCTCTCCTGGGTTTCAGACGGGTGGGGCAATCCCAGGCCTTCCAGAACATACCAAGGACCTTCTGCACTCAAAGCAGATGCTTTGCCACTGAACAACCACCCTCTCCACTTAGTGTACGCCTGGACCCCAAAGCAAGTTGGGAGCCAGCCAGGACTGATCCCATGCATTGTATGAGGATAAGAGTTACAGTCTTGCAATAAATAAATCAAATCCAAAAATCAAATCTGTCTGGCGACCATTCCGGAGTCTCCTTAATCCGGAGTCACTCCGGCTGCTGCTGCTGCCGCCGCTCTGAATCAAACGCCCAGCCCCCGCACCCCGCGCGCGCGCCTCGTGGGCTCTTTAACACTCCTGGCAGCGGCGCGCGAGGTAGCGGGGCTGCCGCTTTGTCAATCCCTGGATGCGAACCAATGAGTGCGCCGCGTAGGAGGGCTGTCCGCAATCCCCTATCTTGGAGCGGGTCTCGGTGCCAGACCACGAGTGGAGATAATTATTGGGAAGGAGTCTCGCTCTCGCTCCGCTTTGGGCTGCAAGCAAGCAGGCAGGCAGGCGCTGGATTGTGTGGCTTTCTCTCCCCTGCGCCTCTCCATTCCATCCGTAATAATCATCGTCGCAGAAGCAAGCTCTGGTCTGTCTGTCTCTCTCCGCAAGCTCAAGAGGGGATCGGACAGGGGAGGGGGGAAAAAAGAAGCAGCTGAAATCGACAAGCCCGGAGCGCGATAGCTCTTACAAAACCTCGGTCCCCGAGCATGACTGGACTTCTGGCGAAAATGCACACCCCTCTCTTTTGGGCGGTCTTGGCCGGGATGGCCTCGCTGTTCTTCTTCCAAGGTAAGGAGACGACTCCAGATTTTTGCACCGCGGGTTCGAATTCTGGTTCTCGCCTCCCCTTGGCTGGCTTCCTTCTGCTGCAAGGGAGAAGAAGCAGGGAGGTTTGGAAGACCACCCCCTCCTTTCCCACAGATGCTTTCTCTCCCCCTTTTTCTTCTTATTCTCTTCAACCACCCCCCCTCCCGGTTTTGCAAAATAGATTATCGATCCGATTCTCGCAGCTGCTGGCGGAGCCGCGCCGGGTGCGCAATTTGTGGCTTGTGTGTTGATGGCTTAATTTGCTTGTGCGTTTGGATTAGTCGTGATTCCGGAGCGTGTGAGGCTCCCTCTCTTACTCTCCCATTCTCCGAACCTCCCCATCACCCCTACCCCCGCCGCGTTTCTCCGGTAGAGATCAGCGCCGGTACGAGGCAAACAAATGTTTAAAAAAGGCATGTGATCGAGTTGTCAATTTGAGCAAGCTCTCGAGACGCCCATTGGTCTTCTTCCTCCTCTTCTGGATGGGATCTTCTTTAAGAGGCGGAAGGGATGAGAAACTTTAGCGGACAAACTTCTGCGGTTACTAAGTGGAAGAGGAAGGGGTTGTTAAGGGAGGGAGACGGGGAAAGCCAGGGCTGAGAAATGGCCAGAATTATATCCCCCCCCCCTTACTTCTGGATCGCTGCCTTTCCTTCCAAAAACCTTCTCAAAAGCTGCCGCCGTTCTGTGCGAAGCAAATGGTGGATATTTGAGGTGGGTAGAAGGGGGGGGGGGGAACAAATAACTTCAGTAGTAATGGGGTGTGCAAGCTTTTATGGCGGGTGTTGCTAAGCATTCAGGGGCACCGTAATAAGAGAGATAAACTTCTTTTCTCTGTTTTATTGGGTTGCCAAAGCTACAGTGAGAAGGATGGATACAGGGAACGCACGCCCAACCCTGTCTCTATGGAGGGTTGAGGAGTGTTCTTGTGAGGGAGCCAAGCCTTCTCCAGCTGCTGTTGATTTCCCTTTTAGCGTCTCCTTGTTTTGGCTTTGATTTCTCTCCACTACTGTTAAGATGGTGAGACTTTGTTGCTGCTGAGTAGGATCTCCCCTTTAGCAATGCGTGTTTCATCGCACGCCCTTTTGCTTTTAAGGAAGATTGGGGGGGGGGGGGCTTCTGAGGTGTAGACTGAAAGGCATTTACTACAGAGAGCGCTCCTCTCTCTCTCTCTACCCCCCCCCTCTTGTTCAGCCACCAGATGCTGAAGAGCCTCCTGCATCTTTAATAGGCAGGTCAAAGAGGGGAGTTTGGGCAGCCGGGGCTGTGTCACGCAAGGTATACCGGCCTAAATCCTCTCTTGAACACAGCTGCTAAAGAAGCTATGTCCACTTCAGTGGCTGGTGGCGACACCCTAAACACTGGTCGGTTGGCCTCCAAGATACAAAACACCCCCAGATGCCCTGTCATATTTGGCTGGACTTGCAAACAGAACTGTCTCTCTAGTTGCTTAAATGGGCTGCAAAAAGCCAGGCTTGGTAGGGGATCAAGGGTAGGCTTGAGAGATGTCCCTTGATGCTTTTCTGCCCCTCCAAGAGGCTTTCAGCCTCCTTCCGCCAGCTGAGGCCTTTCCATAAACTTGATTAAATACTTTCCTTGTAATCTTCCCTGACCCCTCCAGCTGAGGTCAATAGACTTGACGGAGACTTAATTCACTTCCGTTTGGAGCCAGCCAGAGACCCCCGGGATAGAAGGGTGCTAGTGGGGAGAGAAGTGGCTTCGAGGAAAGCAGGGTGATGCACATGAGGCAACTCCAAGGGGATGGGCTGGCAGCTGGGTGTGGGAGGCAGGGAGACAGATGTGCACAGAGCTGGGGCATGTCTGTGGGGAGACGGACCGACGGACCCATGTTTCTGCCTTGCAAAGATGTCAGTTTGTGTTTGTTTCTGCACAACCATCTGGAGATGCCGGCACAAGCTGTTCTTTCCACGAGAGGCTTGGGCTTTTAGAAGAAAGGTGTTGCATTTCTGCAGATCATCTGGGGCATGATCCTCGGTGGTCAGAAAGTGTCTGCCTTGTGTTGAAGTGGAGCTTACACCTGGGCCAGAAAGGTTTCTTGAATCACAGAGCTGTTCCCCCCCTTGTTCTTGCCTCGGACTTGTACCCTGGGAAAGCTGTTGCAAGAATTGCACACAATACATTGGTCTTGCAGAGTGGTTGAAAGGGGCTTTGGACATTCCCCCTCCGTAGCTTGGTGCTAGGGCAGCTGCTTTCTATGCAGAAGGTTGCAGGTTCGATCCCTGGTATCTTCAGGTTAGGATTGCAAGAGCCCCTGTTCTGAAGCCCTGAACACTGCCAGCTGGTGTTAACAATACTGAGTTAGATGGACCAATGGTCTGATTGACTATAAGGCGGCTTCCCATGTGGTTTATAAAGACAGGTGCTTATTTTAGTATTTCACTTCCACGTATCTAAAAGTTCATGTGTGCACACTTATCCCCACATAGGAGTGCAGGAATCTGCCTAGTACTGAATCATAACATTGGTTCAAGCAACTTGGTTTTGTCTACACTGCCTGGCAGTAGCGCTCCAGGGTTTCAGAATTAAGGCATTCCCATGCCTTCATGAAGATGCTGGGGATTATATCTAGTAGGCAACTAGAAGCTTATGGAAAATTCCCAGGCAGGACTCAAGAGCAACAGCATTCTGCCTGCTCTTGATTTCCAGGAACTGGCACTCAGAGGCAAGGGACAGCCTGTCAAGCAGAAGCTATACTATTGAGCTGCTGCCCCCCCCCCCACTTTCTTTCTTTTTTTGAGTTTCTCAGCCTGGCAACCCAAACTCACCCCCATCACCATGAGACGCTAGATGTTTGGACTGGAATTATGCGCACAAACGGCATCTTGAAATTCTGGCAGGGAAACTGGGTTGGGGGGACAGCAGCTGTTTTGCTGAATTTCTCCAGGGGGAAGAGAGCTTCTCCAGCAGTTTCTGTGGAGTAGGGCTTAACACTAGCAGTTTTCCCCACCCCATAAGTGTCATCTACCCATCACTGCAAGCCACAGCAGTGTTGCCTACCTGCCATCGTTTGGCATTTTCCAAAACTGCCCTGATCTAGTGTGATTCTGGGGCATTGTAGGAAAAGTGAGTGACTGATAAAAAACACATATTTAGGTTGGTCTTTTTCTAGGGAGTGTGGATGTAGTGGGCAAATCACATTTTTTTCTCTCAGCCAAAATGTCTTCTGCTGGACTGTACTATCACAGTGCAGTTACTCTCTTGAATGTTCACTTGTGTAAAAAGCTCCCTGTAGGCTGAAAGCCAGCACATCTAGGAGAAAGGTTTAGGGTAGCTTCTCCTTTTTTTTCTCCTTGATGTGCTGGCTTTTTACAAGCAGGGAGTTTAAGGTTCAAGACTTCTGGAGTGGAACTGCCCATACAATTGCAACCTCATTCTCCAAGTTCAGTGGCTTATCAAGTTTTGTGCTTTCTTCAACTTTCCTCTCCTTCCCTTCACCCTTAATTCCATTAGGCGTTTTCTGGGCACACCAGAGTCCTTGTTCATTACCTGCCATGATTTGTCAACTTATTTTTTTGTGGGAATTCTTCCTAGTGGTTTCTACTCCACTGCAAATGTTCTGCCCCCTGCAGCCACAAAGGAGGCACATTCCTCAGGACAGCCCCCAGCTGAAGTTCAGGGGTTCTAAATTCTGAGCTACACTGATGGTAGTTGGGTAGCTGGCTTATGGTACATATCCCATACTTTTCTGTGTATACGACGCCCCCATGTATAAGACGCCCCCTATTTTGGGGGACTCAAATTTAAGAAAATGGGGGGAGATGGCACAGAGTTGTTGAGCTTTTTTTTTTTTGGGGGGGGGGTAATTAACCAGGATTGGGATGTGGGTGGCGTTTTGGGTTGAACCACAGAGCCTAGGACTTGCCGATCAGAATGTCGGCGGTTTGAATCCCCGTGACGGGGTGAGCTCCTGTTGCTCAGTCCCTGCTTCTGCCAACCTAGCAGTTCGAAAGCACGTCAAAGTGCAAGTAGATAAATAGGTACCGCTCCGGCGGGAAAGTAAACGGCATTTCCGTGTGCTGCTCTGGTTTGCCAGAAGTGGTTTAGTCATGCTGGCCACATGACCCAGAAGCTGTACGCCGGCTCCCTCGGCCAGTAAACCGAGATGAGCGCCGCAACCCCAGAGTCGGCCACGACTGGACCTAACGGTCAAGGGTCCCTTTACCTTTACCTTTACTTAACCAGGATTATTTATTTTTATTATTATTTATAAAGGGGCGATGGCTGAAAATCACTCACCAGCACATGTCGCAAAATTCGCCTCCCGCCTGTCCCACTACTGGCAGAAGCTGCCAGTCACCCGCCCAACTGCTGCAGAATCAGCCAATCAACACCAACCATTGACCGAACAACAAATAACACTCACAGTAGTAGCTGACAGTCACGGCAGCAACCAATTAAACGCCCATCCTATGCACTATCCATGTATAAGACGACCCCCACTTTTTAGCATGATTTTTAAAGAAAAAAACATAGTTTTATACACGGAAAAGTACAGTATATGTCGCAGATACCTCCAAAAGTTGAACTGGTTTTAGACATTTGCCATTACTTTGTGATCACCTTTTTGTGTTCTGACAGTCTTTCCTCTTCAAACGCAGCCTGTGAAACTTTGCCCATGAAATTTTTGCCACTTCAGAACTGACCCATCCCCCTTCAAAAAAGTATGGGCTCCTTTAAGTCCCTTTGAATCCCTTTGTCTATATATTTTTGAAAGAGAGTAGGGAGTACAAAGATGACTTCAACCATCTCGTTTCTCCTATGGCTTTGTCCTTTGATTCTGGACAATCCATATGTCTTGTGTAGTGGGGGTCCTTTGAGTCTGCACACTCTGATGACACGGAGAATTCACTGCACCTATTGGGTCTCTTTGGTGCCTTACAGCAAAGGAAGGCTTAGCAATAGGCAATCTGTCTTTCAAGGAAACTTGCTTGCTATCCTTGATGCTCTCATTCAGTAATCTTGGATAAGTATCTGGGAAATGCAGACATTCTAGGAAATGTTGTAGCTTAGCAGCAGAACACATGCAGAAAAGTCCCCATTTCAATCCCTGACCTCTGCAGGTGGGGAAAAGACCCCTGTCTGGAGACCTTCTGTCAGTCAGTTCAAAACCAGGGGTGGGCAGGTTTCAGGCTTGCATTAATTTCTTCATATTTTCCTCCCCTAGAACAATAATATCTAGCAGCCAGCTACAAAATAATTTCTCAGCCAGGTGGACATACTCATAAGAATTAAGAGTGCCTTGGGCCCAGGAATTCATTATTAGTATCACAACTAAGCTCTTGCAAGTCCTTTCATACACAAACCTCCTTTTGCAGAAGTAGCGAGAACGCTTTCTCCTTTAAAGTAATTTTCTTTCCCAGCAAACTAGTGTTTGTGTGTGTGGTAGCTACTGCTGTTTGATAAGCAATACAGAGGCAGGATCTCTTGTGGATATACAAGAGTCACCCAGTGATCTACCACAAGATCCTGATTTACCTTTTATCCATCCCAGATCTAGACAATAATGAGCTAGACCAGTGGCCTGACTCTGTATGGCAGCTGCTTGTGTTCCTTCCTCATACCCTTTGAAGAAAAGTAGGTTTGATGAAAACTGGCCTTAACTCTGACCACTTCATGTCATGGATGCAGGATCTAAAAGACAATACACCATTATTTAGGGAATGGAACAGTTAGGGTTATCTCCTCCTTTTGCAAAGAGTGAGTGCTATTCATTGCTAACCCTACTCAGAGAAGACCCAGTGCAATCAATGGACATGTCTAACTTGGGTTCATTCATTTTACTGGGTCTATGCTGCATGAGACTTGGTTGAATACAGCCCCATAGTCTTCTTTTTTTAAAAAAAAAGATCTGCAACTGGTCTCTAGCCTTGCATTCTACTCCCTTAACGTCTGAATTTGCTCCTTCTGTGTCTTAATTTAGCTTGAGCAGGATGGTGCCCTTTCTGTGCAGCTCAGCCATAACAGTGGACAAAGGCACTTAGTTGTCTTTCCCCTTTAGTGAATGCAGATAAGAACTTCAAAAGTTTTTTACATCCATGGAATCAGACAACTAGACATGGGCCATCTGGATTAGCCGAATGTTACAAGAAAGAACTTCCAAGCAAATAATTTAACGAAGCTGCAATTTGCCTGCTTAGCAACAAGGCTTTTTAATGATGACTTTCAAATACTCTTAGTCCTGGTTACGAAGAACTTGGAGGCAGTGGAGGCTGGTCCATAAGGGCAAATATCAGTCTGCCCACAGCTACCCCCAACCTCCCTGTCCCTCCCCCCCCCCTTTTTAGTGGGCATTGCCTGCCGGCTTCCTCTTCCTTAGTCTCAGGACTGCGCTTGTAGAACTTGGCAGCTAGGAGGATGGGCACCCCCTGCATTTCCACACGGACTGGCAGCAGCTCTCCAGGGTTCAAGGCACAGTGGTATCTCCCAGCCATCCCTGGAGATTCCAGGGACTAAACCTGGGACTTTCTGTATGCAAACCAGGTTCTCTACCACTGCAAGACAGAGAATTCTCCATGTTCAAGTGCTTTGATGGGAGGCATGGGATGAGTTCCAGAGGGCATTGGTCACCCAGCAAGCAGGTGTTTACTTATAACAGATCCTGATAGGGAGGGGTGCAGGGAGCCAGACCTTCCTGTCCCAAACTTCACAGGAAATGCATTGGCTGTTATTTTTGCATTCCTCTCCCCCCTCCCCACCAGCAATCATTTTGCCACCTCTTAGCAGGATTTGTTCCCTTTTAATGCTTTCTGATCAGTTTTGTTTGGCTATAGCCTTTTGTTCCTCTGCCTGGTATCTCATTTACTGCTTCTGGTAATCTCCCTGCTCACTCGCTTGCTCTTTCTCTCCTAGCATAAAGCAAAGTTTCTTGAAAAGGGGGAAGCGAGGGGATGACTTTGCTGCTGGTGCCTCATGCAGTCAGCCTGACAATTTAAGACGCAGCGCAGCAGGCAAACCTCACTCTCTTTTCCGTTGCCAATTTGAGTATCTTGCGGCATCTGATTTTTTTGAGAGAGCAACTTCTTTTTGTTTCGCAGGCAGAGAGCCCATGCGGATAGCAAAACAGGAGCAGATTGCATCTCCCAAATTTTATCCTCTCCCCTTCTGCTCTTCCACCCACCGGAGCAGTGGCATAACTTTGCACCCTGTCAAGAGATTTTTTTTTTTTTTCAGTTGAGATCAGATCATAGATCAAATTTGACATTTTTTTAAAAAATTACAAGCTATGATCACACATATGAAATCGTCAAGTTTTGTTTTTTTAAAAAAATGGTGCGAATTAGCAATGTTTTTATTTCTTACTGACTTCACGCAGTGTTGTGGGACGTGCTAGGGTTGTCCACAGAATCTTGTATCTGTGGCATTTAAAAAAAAACCTCAGATCTGTGGATGAATCACTCTCTACTCCCTCCATGTCACTCTGTACTAAAGGGGTTCTGAGCCACTTTGTATAAAAAGAAGCTCTGCCCCCTTTCACTGTAATGGCGAAGCTGAACTTGGTGACCACTTTTTCATGCAAGGCACCCTTAAAGTTTGCTGCAACACAGTTGCTCATGGGAGTGAGGCCTTGCTGGCATTTAACACCTGTGCTTAGTTGTCTACACTGGTTGCCAGTTTGTTTCTGGGCCAAGTTCAGGGTTTTTAATATTAATATATAAAGCTTGGGAACAGTTTACATATGAGCTCACCTTACCCTACATGTGCCCACTGGACCACTTTGATTGGCAGAATTGGAACTACTACAGGTAGTAACCTCTCTGCATTTGTACGGATTCATTTAGTGTGGCATCTCCTGCACTTTAAAACTCCATGCCTGTTGAGAATCAAGCAAATGCCTTCACTGTACTCATTTCAGTGCCTGCTAGGTAAGCCTACCCAGATGCTTAGAAAGCTGAGGTAATTTCAATCTGTTTTAATATCTTAACTTTTGCAGGTTTTTAAGCAGGGTTGTAATTTGTTCTTGGTTTTGCTGTTTTATCTTTTTGTGGACAGCTTGGAGGGGTTTTTTTGGAATGAAGTGGTTTATAAATTTTATGAAATAGGTAACTAAATAAATAATACACTTTTAAAGGAAAGCCTAGCACTTTATCATTGTCAGAATTGGATGCACTTTGCAGGGATAGTCACCCCTTCTGAGTGTTTGAACGCTGCCAGGTTGCTGCAGTGGTTTTCCCTGAAAGATGAACATTACCATTTTGGCATTGAAGATGATGATGATGATGATGATGATGATGATAATAATTTTACTATTTATACCCTGCCCATTTCCAGCCACTCTGAGCAGCTTAGAGCATATCTAAAAACATAATAAAAACATCAAGCATTAAAAGCCTCCCAATATAGGGCTGCCTTCAGATGTCTTCTGAAAGTTTGGTAATTCTTTATCTCCCTGACATCTGAAGGGAAAGCATTCCACAGGGAGGGCACCACCACCGAGAAGGCCCTCTGCCTGGTTCCCTGTAACTTCGCTTCTCGCAGTGAGGAAACTAGCAGAAGACACTTGGAGGAGGACCTCAGTGTCCGGGCTGAGCGATGGGGGTGGAGACGCTCCTTCAGGTATACTGATGCAATAGTACTCATGGGGGAAGGGGGTCAGGAGCAAAATGCCATTCCCAGCACGGGCCCTGTTACCTCAAGGGTGATTGCTGAAGGATGGGCTTCTTCCACTACCACCTCCCCACATATCTAAGATATGTAGGGTAGAATCCAACTTAGGACATGCACAGGGAACAAGATCCACTCTTGCAATGAAGCTCATCCACCCTCACCTCCTTCTGTTCCCTAGATCTGTTCTGGGTTTGTCCTTGCCCAGAGCAGATTTAGGAGATGTGGTGAGGGAAGAATGAAGGAGGTCTTGTTGCACGGGCAGAATGCATTCCATGCACACCACAACTTAGTTGAATCTTGCACACAGTCTCTTTTCATGGTGTGCATGTGTGTGTGTGGAAGGGAAGTTCTGGGTTGACTTGCACAATGGAAAGAATAGATCCCTATAAAAAAACCACCAGTTTTTAATCCCTACCTCCAATTCTCTGAATTTGATGGTTGAAATATGCTGTTCCTGACAACCTTGTATTTATTAACTCTGAGGATATGTGGCTGTTCTAAATGTTTTGGATTTTTAAAAAATGTACTATTTGCTGCTTTGTGTTTTGTCACTCTCGGCGCCTATGGGAAGAAAAGTGGGATACAAACTTAAAGCAGATAAAATAGAATAAATATTGGTTGCACAAACGAGGTCTGCTGCCTAGGCACCTATCTGTGTCCTTATTGGCATATTTGCATCCTTACTGATGGCTTGCTCTGGCCACTACTCTTACAATATTGAGCATCTGCCTTTGTGACCAATACTTTGTTTGCTTTTGAAAACAAATTGATGCGCTGTTCCCATAGTGCTTTATGGCTTGTAAGAATTCCTTTCTGACTTCTGTTTGCATTTCTTATATTACATATTTTGACATTTTGACATATCTTCATGTGGCCCAGATGCCCAGGAATGGCATAGAATTATAGAATTCTATGGGATTCTCAAGGACCACCTATTCCAACCCCCTGCAAAACAGGAAGGTTGATAAGGGTAGGATATTGGATCTTAATGTCTGAAGTCAACAGAACAGGGGGCAAGTTCACCCCCTCCTATTCCAGGGGTGTCCCCGAATTTACCCCCTTCACTTCTATATCAATGAGTGGTTTATAAAATTGTGTGTGCAATTGTGAAGTTTGAAGGGTAAATGCATTTGGGGTTTTGCATACTGGTTTAGAGAGTGAAAATTAGGTAGGTTTGCATTAAAATGCAAACAGGATAAATTTCTCCCCAGTGCCTGGTTGCTCTAACCATTAGATCCCATTATCACTGGGGCAGGGTGGGGAGAACCTAAGTCTGAGTGACAGAACTGATGGAAAACCACGATTTGCTTTCTGTTTGTAGATGAGAGATGAAATCAGTTGAGGGCGCTCCATTAGGGCAAATGGGTAGGCTTCCCGTAGGTCAGGAAAATTCCTGACATCTCCTGGTTTTTGGGTGTAAAAATGGCATCAGGGGGATTTTCCGAATTGGCAAAATGTCAGGGAAAATCTGGCTATATGGCCATGTGATGGAAAAAGCAGTGGAAACAGCTCCGAAAACTTAAAATCGCTATTGGGGGTGGGGTGGGGAGATCTCCTCCAAAAAGCTCAACAATTTGGGTTTGTCCCCCCACCCCCAGTCAGGAAGTTTTGAAATACAGTGGTATCTCAGGTTAAGTACTTAATTCGTTCCGGAGGTCCGTTCTTAACCTGAAACTGTTCTTAACCTGAAGCACCACTTTAGCTAATGGGGCCTCCTGCTGCTGCCGTGCCACCAGAACACGATTTCTGTTCTCATCCTGAAGCAAAGTTCTTAACCTGAAGCACTATTTCCAGTCTGTAACCTGAAGCGTATGTAACCTGAAGCATATGTAACCCGAGGTACCACTGTATGGCAATCCTATGAGTGGGGAACTGCGCCACCAACCTCTACCAGCCTTCAGAGACCCCACCCATCTGCCTGCTTACAATCAGTCCTTGGTGTGGTATTGACTACTAGCTCCCACCACCACCACCTTAGGCCACATTCTCACCATAATCTTAATGCACCAGTCAAGGCTTTCTCTCAAGGAATCCTGGGAAGTGTAGTTCATTGTAGGAGCTGGGAGTTGTTAGGAGACTCCTATTCCCCTCCTTGAGCTACAGTTTTCAGAGTTTCCTGTGAAGGGGGATTGATTATTACTCTTCTCTGGGAATTGCAGCTCTGTGGGTGGTCTCCTAACAGCTTTCGGCATCCTCAATGAACTATGGCTCCTAGGATTCTTTGGGGGAAGCCATGGCTGTTTTTAAGTGGTCTTGGATTGCCTTAAGTGTATGACCTGAATGTGGCCTTAGTCTCAGCGCTGCGCTTGTAAGAACTCTGCAGGGAGGGGGATAGGGGGAAAGGTAGAATGAGTTGGCGCTGCATGTCAGTGGCTCTGGCACCACCTAGTGTTGGACCTCCCTGCCTTCCTCCCCACAAGTTCTAGTAGGCACCAGCCACTGCTGTTCTAAATGGGGGCATATTCTGGTTTACAATCCGGCCCATGAGTCGCATCTCTCCATTGGCCTTCGGTGAGACAAACGTGATCTGATTACAGCTTGTTAACACAGAGTGAGAACCGTCAAAAGGCACATAGTGTTTTCCAAAGAGGCTGCGGTGTGTGTGTGTGTGTGGATGAGAGTTTGCACGCTTTCAGGCGTGCAGAGCAGTTGAATGCCACAGGCTTGCCAAGTTCCATCTCTCGGAAAAGACACATTCTAAACAAATTGCTGCAGTAGTTCAATCCCATTTTCCCCAGCATGTGGTGGTGTGTTGTGTTAAAATTATTGTCTTGGGTGAGATTTGGAGAGGGCGGAGGGAGAGAAGAGAATGAGCTTCCTTTGGCTTCTCCTTGGTGTGTGGATGATGGCACCGATGAATGTGTATTTAAACAAATATATTGACTTATTTCTGCTAATATCAAGATTTATTGTCCCTTGCAGAAAATAATAATAGCCTTGACTTCAGTGGGGTCAATATTTACTACTAGGCTCGATAAAATCGTTATTATTCACCTCGGCAGCCGCCAATCGGTGCCTAATAAATAATAATAGTTATAACTGATGTTTACAATCTTAGACATCCCAATTACATTGTCTGCATGCCTGGTGCATTCTGCTTGCTTTATTGCCCTGATCCAGGGATATACATGGCAAGTTTCATAAAGCCTTGTTCTGGTTTTCCTGAACTGTATCTTTTACCCCAACCACCTTGCCTGATGCTTCTTGCAATGAAAGGTGGAGCTATTCGTTAAAAAAATTAAAAATAAAATAAAAATTACAGTTCTATCTCACCTTTCCACCAAGGTGCTTCAGGTAGTGCACATGGTTCCCCCCCCCCAAAAAAAAAGAATTTTGCCTTGAGGTAGGTTAGAGATGGTGACTGGCCCAAGATCACCCAGGGAGCTTCATGGCTGAGTGGGGATTTGAACTCTGATCTCCCAGGTCCTAGCCTGACACTCTAACCACTATACCACACTAGGGCTGGATCTAGACCAGGCATAGGCAAACTCCAGCCCTACAGATGCTTGGGACTACTATTCCCATCATCCCTGACCACTGGTCCTGTTAGCTAGGTATGGTGGGAATTGTAGTCCCAAACATCTGGTGGGCCGGAGTTTGCCTATGCCTGATCTAGACACTTCAATGAAACGTTTCAGTTAAATGCGTTGCAACCTTTGCGTGAGAAATCAGGTTAGGAAAAATGGAACTCCACAGCACCATCTAGTGTTACAGTGTTGGAATGCATAAACAATGCATATAAAGTGTTTTTTTCTTTGCCAATGTAGCTGAGTCGCAGCTCTCAGCTAGTTAAAAAAAGCCATGATTTGAGATGAGGGCAACCTGTAGCTCAGGATTCTTGTGAAGGAGCTGAGGCCTATGTTCATACCCTGTGAAGACTAGTGAATTGAGGCCTACATGTAGCTATGCGCATGCACACACAGAGAGAGAGAGAGTGAGAGAGAGAGAGGGCACACAATTGTATTGTAGCACCCTGCTTGTGGTTAACACTTAGCTGGAATGAAATATTCAACGCAGCAATAGAGAAATTAAAATAATAATTTATTTGTCGGACAAATAAATATGAGGCACAGTGGTATATGGTTACCAAGCTCTGGCCTGGCCTCCTGCCGTTATGGCCAGCACTTATATTTCCTTAACCCAGCCCCCTTGCTCCTCCTGTGGCTGCCTCTGTCCAATCAGCCTGGTTGAAATTCCTATTGGCTGTTTGCTAGAACCAATCACAAAAGATACACCCATTTCCTTTTGCCCTTTTATGGGAAACAAAAAGCTATATATTCTTCTATCTATAAATGACAAATAAGTAGTCATATATCTTACATTTGTCTCAACAAGAAACCTTAATTACCAGCTCACCTCTTGCCCTCCTTGCCCTATTGCCCTCCAAAACAGATGGTTAATCTTAAATTTTTATCTTAAACAGATGTCAAGGATCTTGAGTTCACATCATCATTGAAAGATCTCCTTCTTTTGGAGGTCTTTAAACAAAGGCCTGACAACCATATGTGTGCTCTAATGATGTTTCCTGCTTGGCAAGGGGGGCTGGGCTGATGGCCCCTGTGGTCTCTTCCAACTATATGAAATAAGAATCTAGCATAAGGATTTAACATTTCTTAGTTTCTAATTCCTTTGCATAATTACATTTAAGCCAATATATTTAATACATAACATAAATAACCTTTTAAAAGGAAAAGAAATCTTAAAAGGATCTCAGTTTAAGAAAGAAACAACTTTAGAAAAAGACTTCCCAAAATACTCCCTCCCTTTCTGCCAGCCAGATGCTCTTGGCCTTTTAACCTTAGGAAAATATGGCTCAAGTTTAATGGGAGGCACATGGTTTTATTTTACTATTTACCCACTCTTAATTATGTTTTCTCAGCCTTCTTATATCTTCTGTAATATGTAGGGTCAGTGTAACCTTGGCTCTCAGCCTGTAATTCCCTTTGACTTTGAGAATTGTTTTCTGCTATAAATCAGGGGGCCCCGTTGTCCAGGAGAATAAACATTGCCAAGGTTCTTAGGCAGCTGGTCTTCTGCCTGGCATGAAACATTTGAAAATCTTTAAGCTCATCTTAATATACAGGCCTTAATCAAAAATATAAGCTTTGATAAAAATGCAGGCTTATGATTAGATGCCTCAGTATTTGAGTACAGGGAAATATGTGGAATTCTATACACAGAGTGCACAGTTCAGCTTGCTGAGAATCCCGGCCTGACTTTTTGTGTTTTAAACAGAGAAACCGCAAGCTTCTAGTCCTTATGACTGCAAAGATACAAAACACAGGAGTTGTTGTTAGGTGTGCAGGCATTTCTACACCGGGCGGGGTGGGGTGGGGATCTCTATATATTGTTGGACTCCCAACTCCCAACAGCATTGAAAACAGTCAGAGTCATAGCCCAGCAATTATCTGGTTTCCCCTTTCCTGGTTTATACTGAGTGGCATGTACATTCCAGTTAAAACGGCACTCTTGTCTTGCATTCATATTATCTGCATACTTATTTTTCAGCCATGTGCATAGGGCTCAAAGGAGGCTTTTGCTGTTGTCATTGGAAACATTCCCTAAATATGTCTCTGCATCAGCCAAGTTTGTGTTTCTCCATGGCATTGGTTGACTGGAGTAGCTTCTTGAGAAGCGAGCCTGCCACAGTCCCTGATGGTAACACCGTGTCCCATGGAAGCAACATTCCCTTTGATTCCTCCTCTGCGTCTCTCTCGGATCCTGGCATCTCTTGCTTGTGTCTCATTTTTTTTTTGGGGGGGGGGGGGTGTCGCCTTGCATTTTCCAGGGAGTTGCGTGGTGCTTTTGATTATTGGTGAGCCAAGGCTTCTAAGCAGCTGGCCTGGGGTTCTGCCCACCTCTTCAACCCCCTTGGCTGCGTTGGCTTCTAAAAACAACCTTTGCCCACAAAAACTTTTTTATTGTATGTTATTTTCTTGTTTTGAGGACTGGGGGTGGGAATGACAACTTGACAGATTTAGGTCAAAACCAGCAGGGTCTGCCATGTTCCATGCTGACTTGCCTTTAAAAAAAGCAGGGAGAGAAAAGTAGATCAACCTAATTCCCAAGATCCCAAGGCGAGGCCTGGCACTCTGCCGTCTGTTGCCAACCGGAGGTGGGAGAGGGGATGCAATAAAATGTGATAAGCTGGAGATGGGGGCCCTGAGGTCAAGCCACAGAGGGGAGCACTTCAGCACAACTATTTTTGGTGTTTCTGGTTTTTTTTTAGTTGCCAAATGACTAGGGGTTTGCTGCGGGCGATTTTTTCTTGCAGGCTCTTAACACTGCTTAGTAGTAGCATGGTGGCATGGATTTGTCTCAGCTAGGAACATGTTCGTGAGCCAGGAGAGTAAGCAAGGACCTGGAAGGAAAAAATGCACTGCAATGTTGGCTAAATCAACCGTTATTTCCCTGTCATTTTCAGCTAGGCCTCATCCCTGCTACACATTTAAAAAGCCCCGCTATACCGCTTTGACAGTCGTGCCTTCCCCCCAGATGAATCATAGGAGCTGTCATTTGTTAAGGGTGCTGAGAGATTATAGGAGACCTCCATTTGCCTCACAGAACCACAATGTTGAAAAGGGATTTAAGAATCAAACCCTCCTTCCCAGGGAGCTATGGGACTTGTAGTTCTGTGAGGGGAACAGGAGTAAAATCGGGGCACTTAGGATAGTGGGGAAATTGCTCTGGGCTGATTGGAGAATGACACCATTGCAAAAATGTGGTGGAGAATATCAGACACATTTGTGCAAAAGGTGCCCATTTTCTATAGGAATAGACCTTGGGCGGGGTGGAGTGGGTATTGTATCCTGATAAATGTTGGCTCTGCTTGTAGCTTTGATTTCCCCTTTTGTGGGGAGAGATCACTGAAAGCTTACATCATATTCTAATTATATTCAAATGTACAAGTAGGTGAAGGCAAGCAGCAATATTGTCAGAGCACCTTCCCGATATCTGGGGAATGACTTATTAGTCCTCTCCTTGGTAAAGACATGCTGAGATTCTTGATGCACCTGGAAGGAACAGAGCGAATTTCAGAAGCTTCGTTCTTTCCTAGAAAGCAAGACCGTCAGCATCTCGTGAGGTGATGAGTGCTCTCTCTGGTGAAGTCAGGCTGTACCCTGTCAAGCTCAGTGTTGTCTGTACTGACCGGCTGTGTTTCAGGCAGGGTGCTTTCTGCTTGCAAAGTGGATGTTCTTCCTCAGAGTTATGACCTGCATGTCCCTCACCACAACCTATATTTAGGAGTGTGTGTAGTAGTCCCATCTTTCCTCCAAGGAGCTCCATGTGGTTTTCATGCTTCTCCCCACCCCCCACAAAGGAGCTCAAGGTGTCCCCCTCCTCAATTAATCCCCACAACAATCAGGTTAGGTTGAGAGACGGTGATTTTTCCAAGGTCACCCAACACATCTCATGGATGTGTCCAGTTTCGAAGTCCTAGTCTAGCCCAATATTCAACACGCGATGTCGGCTCGCTGGGACTGACTCCAGCATGAGCAACACAGAACCTCTTCCTTCCTATGACTACACAGACTTTCCTCTGAGCAAACTGATGTGCGGCTTATGCTAGAATCACTAGCAGAGCTACAGATCTATCAGCAGGGCAGGCAACTCAGAGCCTCTTTCCTCTTCACTTCCCATCCCCCAGGTCTACACCTTTCACTTTCTTAATAATAAATCAGAGATGGTGCCGTCACTGCACTGCACTGCTCTCATCTCCTGCCAAGGATACAGTGCTTATGGTTAAATGTGTCCAACTCAGAAAATGCTTGTAAATTAATTGGGCCTTTGACCATTTCTCCATACACACACACTCTTTTCACCTATTGACTGTTCATCCTCCTTGTTTCTTGGCCTGCTCTCCATCACACCTTCATTCAGGCACTGCTTGCTAAGTGTGAAGATGCTCTTCAGTGAGGCTCAGTCTGTAAGAACTGGTGGTCAGACAAGGGAGAAGTGGGCGCTGCCTCCACTAGCTGGGGATGCAGGTGATGGCTGGGGCTTTTGAGTTGAGAGACAAGGTGAGGTGTATAAAATAAAATGCATGGACAGAGGGGATAGAGAAAAGTTATTCTCTCTCTCTCTCTCTCTCTCTCTCGCGTGACACTAGAATTCCTGGGCAATCCATGAAGCTGAATGTTGGCAGACTCAGCACAGATACCAGGAAGTACTTCCACATGCAGCACATAGTTAAACTATGGAACTCCCTGCTACAGGAGGCAGTGATGGCTACCAACCTAGGTGGTTCTAAAAGAGGATGAGGGCTATCAAAGGCTACTAGCCATGATGACTATTCTCTGCCTCCAAAGTTAGAGGTAGTGATGCTTCTGAATCCCAGTTGCTGGAAACTGCAGGGGGGGGGGGTGAGTGTGGTTGTGCTCGGCTTTCCTTTGTGTTTCCCACAGGCATCTGGCTGCCCAGTGCGAAAACAGGCTGCAGAGCTATTGGCCTGATCCAGCAGGCCCTTCTTATTCAATTTCAGTTTTCATTTAACGGTGAACTTCATCATCTTAGGGGTGCTATATTTCGAAGAGCAAAAGAGAGGACACTTATGGATTGCTGTGACGACTCTCCTTTTACATACCCATGAAAAAAAGAGGACGTGTCCTGGAAAAAGAGGACGTATGGCAACCCTGATCATCTGGGTTTCCAAAATAGTAGGTGAACTGGAACAAAAGACATTCTTTGAAATTTGCACTTTTCTGAAATTTGCCATGCAATTCTCTAGCCATGTAGCAGGTACACCCTCTGCAGAAATGCGTACTAGGGTAAAGTGTGCATATAGCAGTGAAAATAATGTGCAAACATGTTAAATTAGGTAAAATAGCATTGCAAAAAAATTCTGCATATTGAGAGAATGTGGCACTAAAAACACCGGTGAATTTTCATGATTTTTTTTTTTTTTTTTTTTTGGCAGGTGAATGTTGGGCTATAATGTTGTAACCCACCTTGGGATAATGATGGTGATGGTGATAATTTGGGCATCCCCAGTAGCACTCATACACGGAAGCCAGAGTCCCAGTGCCCTGATCTGAATGGTGTTTGAGATATTCCTCCCTTTAAAGACACCCAGTGCTTGCAGAGTGACATTAACAACACTGCTTTTCTGTTCCCTAGGAAATGAGACTGGAGGCTCTGTTACATGCTGCATAATGTTAAATCCACATGTGCTGCTGCCAAATCAAATGGTCTCTTGCCACCAGACTTTCTGGGAGCACTAGGTGTTCCTGGAAATATATATATATATTTCCTTTCTAAAGAAAGCTGCTACATGGGTGCATATTGTGTGTGAGTGAAATGCTTGACTTTGGATAGCCAGCTGAGCTTCAGCCATGCAAGTTCCCCAAGAGGGCAATAGCAACCTGGGGGGGGGCAGAGGGGTTACCTAGGTGGGTGCTGAGAGGTGGGGACCTCTGGAGATGTTAAGGGCTAATGGGTACCACTGGATCAAATTCCTCAGTTTTGTTGAATTAAATCAACTAAATAGTTTTAACTGGGTTTTGAATAAATGTGCAATTAATTGTTACTGTCTTCCTTGGTGGGTCTTGCAGACCACTATTCCGAGTAATGCTTTTTATAGGGTGGGCTAGGGGACACTGCAGATGAGTTTTTGGAATCAAGGCAGTGCACTCCCCCCCCAAAAAAAGGAGGTAAGGTACGGTGCTCATCTCGATTCAGGCCAAGGGTGCCGGCATTTGTCCACAGATGGCTTTCCGGGTCATGTGGCCAGCATGACTAAACCGCTTCTGGTGCAACACAGCACCGTGACGGAAGCCAGAGCGCAAGAAAATGGAACCAATTTGCTAACCCTGTAAGTGGACACACTCAGGAGAAAGCTTGTGATGGGAGCAGAAGTTCATGGCCTGCTGTTTCCAGGTTGTGTGAAGCCTGCAACATGTTTTCTGCACATTCTCATGTTTGCATATTGGCTTGTGAGTCCTGGTTCTTGTTGTTTTTAGCACAGATAATTTTGTTCATGGCTCCATTTTGCAGTGTGAAAACAGCCACTACGTTCTCCTCTTGAGCCAGCACAGCTCTTCCCGGTTATTAGCCAAATCACGGGATAACCTCCGTGTGGTTTGGCATAGAGGCAACTCTGCTTTGAGTGACATCCCGTCTAATGAGGTCTACTTAGGCGCGGCGCTGACTGTGAGCCTGATTTGTTAGCGCCTGCTGAATTCAGTGAGCCAAGGCGCCTTGTCACCGAATCCCACATTTGATATTGTATTATTTATTGTTTACTTTAGCACAGCTTTTCTTGCGTGTCAACATTTTCCTATTGTACAATTTCGAGGCTTCAAACGCTGACATCGCATTAGCAGCTGGCTCCAAAGCCCCCAAATAATGCATAAACTATGATTATTCCTTCTGATCCACTTGTGTTTATGTAAATGGAAGGGAAAAGCGGTTTTCGGATTGCTTTCAGGAGCTTAAGGGCTTCGTACGAAGCCTATTATTGAGAAATCAAACTGCAGAGCAACTTCTGAGGCGATGAATTAGCAACTTGATGACACCGGGTGTTGGGAGTCCAACAGAACTGGCTTTGGCTCTGCTGCAATCTGGGTGTGGGGAGCTCCCCTGGGACAGCTTAATCAAACATCTGCCAACAGGTTGTCTGTTTTGATAGGAGCTGTGTAATCGAGGGAGATTTGTGGCTAATCCAGATATAATAGCGGGAAGCTTCACAGCATGAGCTGCAGGAAGGATGGAAGAAATGGAAGGAGGGATTGGTGGTGGTGGTGGTCAAAGGGGTTAAATGGGGGTGGGGAAAGCTCTTAAGGGTCTACAGCAGGGTTGGAGAACTTCAGGCTCATGCAGGGCTGGCCCCACCATTAGGCACCATTCATTGCTCCGCTCATGTTTTCCTTTGTCAGCCCCCCACTGGCCTATGTATGGCCCCCAGAAAGTTGCCCAGAAAGGAATGATGCTTCCCTACAGAAAAGGGTTCCCTATCCCTGGTCTACAGTGCTTTTTCTTTCATATCTAGGATATTTAAAGATAGTTCTCAAAGTGGATGCAACTCATAGGGTAGTGCCACTGTTCTCTCCGTGTGTTGGAAGTTTCTATCTCCCCACCTACCTGTATACCTTGAAATTGTTGTGTTCCACCACTGCTGTTCTACCATCTGGTCACCTTGGTAGGTCTCCTGCTTACCAGAAAATTTAGTGGAGCTGCCTTTCCTCTTCTGCAGCTACTATATGTGCATCTATCCATGGGAGACTAGACATAGGCTTCTGGGCTCCCAGTAGCATGAGTCACGTTGTTGTTGTTGTTGTTGTTGTTGTTGTTGTTGTTGTTGTTAGCTTTTTGCCATGGCAACTCAAAGTAACTTACAAAATGGCTTACAGAAGCCCCCACATACATTAAAATGAGGGCGGGACTGGGCTGGGCGGGGACACCCCTTCTACAGGCCTGGTTAAAAAGGAAGGTTTTTGCCTGGTGCCATATCATGATGGTACCAGGTGAGCTTCCCTAGGCAGAGCAATCCACAAGCAGGGAGCCACCACTGAAAAGGCCCTTTCTCATGCTGTGACCCTCTGGACCATCCAAGGAGGGGGCACACAAAGAAGGGTTTGTGCCAGTTCATGTGGGGAGAGGCAGTCCTTGAGGTATTGGGGGTCCTGAGCCATAGGTTTGAATAAATGTGTCCTGGATTATGTTCTGAAGGCTGGATTGGGCCTGGGGCTGGGGCATTTGGCTTGCAGGTCTGCGGCTCCTCACCTCTGGTCTAGTATCGCTTGTCTGTTGAGCTGAAGCCGTGGCATGCATTTCTCTGTTACTGATGGTGCAGAGTTTCCAAAGGCATGGTTAGATATTTTATGAGAGGGGAGGTAGACAAGACGCTCCTGCTCTGTGTGACAGCTGCTCACTTAGCATAACCTGTATTTTATTCTTACCTTTTAATAGGGCGATTATAAGGATTGCATAGATAATCTGTGCAAAGCGTATGGAACACTTGAGAAAAGCTCTATCTTGAGAAGTTGTGCTTTTTTAGAAGCCGCTATTTTTGCTGATGAACATTAGTAGGGGTGGGTGGATAAATGGTTGAAGAGTGCACATGAAGGGTTGTTAATTTTTTTTTTAATCTAATATGTGCAAACTGAGAGCCAGTGTGGTGCTAGGCAAGGAGTCCCCACTCAGCCACAAAGCTCATTGGGTGACCTTGGGCCAGCCACAAAATCATGGGGTTGGAAGGGACCCCAAGGGTCATTTAATCCAACACGTTGCAATGCAGGAATCACAGCTAAATAATCTGTGCAAGATGGACATCCAGCCTCTGTCTAGAAAGCTCAAAAGGAGGAGAGCTCAGGTTATCTGGGGTGTCTGCCTCTTAGCTTAACCTGCCTCGCAGGGTTGTTGTGAGGATAAAATGGGGAAGAGAGGAGAACCATGTATGCCACTTTGAGCTCAATGGAGGTAAGGTGGAATATAAATAAAATAAATAAGCTCCAGATAGGTTCCTCTGAACACATGCAGAGTGCATTTCTGTCCCCGTTGCTCCCTCATTTCCTCTCTCCTTCCCAGTTCTTGGCTGTTAAATCCTGGCTGAGTTATATGCTCCTCCTAACTTTTCACAAGGACAGCTTGTTCCCTCCAAAGGAGAACAGCCTTAACTGGCTTCAAAAACCGCCATCTTCCCATCAGCCGCCAGTTCCTACAGCTCCATTGTGAGGCTGCGTTTTGCTCCCTTTTTGTCATCCTTCCTCCGTTCCTTGCCATAATTTCCCACCTGAGCACAGAGCACTTTATAAATAGCAAATCTAAAATGAATTTTCTAGCAGCTCTCATTAGTTCCCTCGACATCCATTAAACATCCGTGGAAGCAAGAGCTAGATGACAAAAGGGATTGATTTTAATAGTATGCTTAATAGGGGGGAAAAGGGAAAGGAAATGTGTTGACAAGAGTCTTTTCAGATTCCTAATAATAGAAAGGAATTTTGAAATCCATCAAATGATGGTGGTGTTTGGGATCAGGAAAGCAGGAAGACTAAAACAATAATCACTTTGGGTGATACTCATGTGTTTGACAATGTTTGGATGCATTTTGGTTTCCCCTTGTGGTAGCTGCTTGACCCAGTTTCCTGGTCACTGCCCTCTGCCCTCACTTGCCCTTGTTCCCTGCCATGCGATCCTACGACTCTAGCAACCTGTGTGATCTTTCCTGGAGTGTCCATGTTACCAGCATGTGACCTGCAGTGCTGTGATGTCATTGGGGGAATGGAAACATGAAACACAGCAACCAATAGCTTTAAAAGGCAGTGTGGTCAAGTGAGGGCAATGGTCTGGTGGGGGGGGGGAATCAGCCTTGAGAGGAGTTGACCCCAAACCCCCCAAATGGGAGGTTTGTGAACTGAGCTCAGAGAGGGAAAGAGTTTAGTCACGGTTTTTCAGAAGCAACCATCTTGATCCCTCCTCCTCATTTTGCCTGGCTCCATCAAGTGTATGTGACTGGTAAACATATCGAGTTAGTTACCCAGAGCCAGCAGTTGAGATGAATATGTCAAAGTTAATGCTTCAAAACCTATAGGGGTGGAGAGGCAAGCAAAATATCCAATCTTGTGTGGCGCCTATCGGCGGAATAAATGAGTTGATGCAATAGTTTGAAAGCCGGCGAGCTGCTATACTACGAGGCACTGTAGCTGAAAATTTAACTTTGATTTCAATTTTCATATTTGTCAGCAATAATTAGATTCAAGGAATGATTTTTTTTTTGCCACAGTTGTAAAATACTAATAAGTAGGTGCCTTTGTAGTATGGTTAATAGAGTTTCAGTCTCAGTCTCTCTCTCTCTCTCTCTCTCTCTCTCTCTTTTCGCCTTCCTAGTGGTTTAGAAAAATTCCATTACAGGGAAAAGTCATACTCTATTACAGAATTTCAATGCAGACCAACTTGGCAGTTGCAGTAATATCAGCATTTGGAGAGACTGACCCACCACTTAACCACTGGACTCTAGATGGAAAGCCCAGGGGAAATGAGGAGGTTTAGCATTCTGCTGGGGTCTATTCCCAGGGAAGAGGCACCGACTGCTAAACTGCTCTAGCAACTGTAGCTCTGCGAGAGGAATTGAGGATCCTTGGGAAGCTGTAGCTGTTCAGGGTGCTGACAGGAGACTTCCATTCCTCTACAGTTCCCTGAATTCCCTAAGAAAGAGAGGCTGATTGTTAAATCACTCTGGAAAATGTAGCTCTTTGAAGAGGACTAAGGGCCTCCTTAGAACTCTCAGCAGCCTTCACAAACTACAGTTCCCAGGATTCTTTGGGGGAAGCTATGGCTGCTTAAAGTGGTAGGATACCGCTTTAAATGTATGGTGGGGACATTGTCTGCTACAGCGGAAGAGTTGGAAGGGTCATACAGGCCAGCTGCCTACATTGCAGGAATCTCAGCGCATCCATGACAGATGACCACCCAATCTCTGCTTAAAAACCTCCAAAGGAGAGTCCACCACTTTCCAAGGGAGTCCATTCCATTGTCAAATAGTGCTTTGCTTACTGTAGAAAGTTCTTCCTGTGAAGCTATTTCTTGTGACTTTAATCCATTGTTTCAGGTCCTCCCTCAAAAGCAGGAGAAAACAACCTTGCTCCATCTTCAGTGTGACTGTGACAGCCCTTCAGATACAATGGTACCTCGGGTTACAGATGCTTCAGGTTACAGGTGCTTTATGTTACAGACTCTGTTAACCCAGAAATAGTACCTCAGATTAAGAACTTTGCTTCAGGATAAGAACAGAAATTGCATGAGCGGGAGGCCCCATTAGCTAAAGTGGTACCTCAGGTTAAGAACAGTTTCAGGTTAAGAACGGACCTCTGGAATGAATTAAGTTCTTAACCCCCAAGGTACCACTGTATTTGGAGATGGCTATCATATCACCTCTCAGTCTTCTCTTCTGCAAGCTGAAGATGCCCAGCTCCTTCAACCATTCCTCATAAGGCTTGGTCTCCAGACCCTTGATCATCTTGGTCACCCTCCTCTGCACACGTTCCATATTGTCACAATCCTAAGAACTGGATAGGCGGGGTCTGACCAAGCCCAAATAGAGTGGTACTATGATTTGACCTGGACACTAGACTTCTGTTGATGCAGCCTAGAATGGTGTTAGCATTTTTTTGTTGCTGGCTTACCTTGTGGATTCATGTTAAGCTTGTGGTCTACTAAGACCCCTAGATCCTTTTCACATGTACTACTGGCAAGTGAGGTATTCTCCCATCATATATTTGTGCAGTTGGTTATTCCTGCCTAAGTGTGGAACCATACATTTGTCCCTATTGAAACTAATTTATTTATGCTTTCCTCCCCTTTGGTTTCTGTTAGTTACTAATTTTTAAAAGGGGGTGGGGATTCCTGACTTGATCAGCTCCTCCAAGCTAGCCCTTCTAATTACTCGTAAAGGATGGAGACTAATCGCTCACCATTTCACAGGGACATGGCCTTTTTGTGACCTAGCTGCCCACTCCTCCACTACCTGCAGTGTGTCCATCTGTGCTCCAGCTGTCCGATGGCTCCATCTTCCTCTGCTCAGTGGTTCTGCCATGCATTCTCACCCAATGTCCTATGGCAGATTCTGCCCCCCCACCCCCCCAAAAGCCAACCTCTGCGAATGGAAAAGGGGGGGCAGGATGGCATGAAATTTAGCAGCAATCCATACCACAATGGATAGTTGAAGGATTTTTTCCCCCTTTAACAAAAATATGTTTAAGTTGTGTCACTTTCAAGCTACTTTAGCTTATTAAGCACACAAAAGGGCTGGTGGAATGAGAAATATGAATGGCCGGCGCAAGCTGATTAATCCTAGGATGTACAATTCCATTAATAAGCCAGCTTTTTTTTTTTTTTAAGGTGGCTGCTTCCAGGAGCTGCCAGCCCCCTGGAATTGATGTATTCACTGTAATTGTATTGCGTCTAATAGGATATGAAGAAAATTGTACTGGAGAAGCGAGGCTTTTCAGCAGCACTCTCCAATCAACTGAAATAATGACTTCCTTTGGAAAAGGCCTGGTGACGCTAAGGCACTTAATAAGGGAGGAAAAACAATCCTGGGACTGTCTAAATCAGATGGGACAGGCAATTGTCTAATTTTCCATGTTGCAGATGGGAAGGGAAGCGTTGGATCAGCTGGCTGGTTCCAGGTGACTCAAGGAAGCTAGCCAAGTTGCACTAGTGGCAGGAAGAAGGAGAAAATTGCTACCAATAAGTTAGACGGGCAGTGCTTTCACATTTAAATTTGGAAATACAAGGCTGGCCCACACTTCCCTTTGCCTTGCCACTTCCCCCTGGATGAAAACCCACAGTTTACAACCAAATTGGACCAAACAGCAATTGGGTTTTCCCACAGATTGCTGTTAGCATTCAGCAGTAAAGAGTGTGTTTTCCGGTGCTAATTTCTGTTGAGATTTTGCAAAATCTCCCCAAAATCTCACGAGAACATGCTGCCATCTTTGCTGCTTTGCACTGTTGCACAGCTAGGCAAGGAATGGGGGCAGGGCAGCACTATCCATTTTGACTTGATTGGTGAAATGGGACATGGCAGCCCTGCCTTCAGGGTATTATAGGGGGAAATGGTGGTCAGCTGCTACTACAAAGTATCTTGCAAGCTGCTTCTCTCTCACAGCTCCCCTCTCCAAAGCCAATAGCGCACACACACACGTGAACACAGCTGTTCTCTACCAAGCCGGAAGATAAGTGCAGAGACAGAAATTTGATTCTGTTCGTATGCAAACTTACCTAATTCCCACTTCCCAGAACAATACGCAACCAAAACACAGCTATCTTTTGAAATGAGCACTCCTCTGAATTTTGGCATCCATTTCTACAGCCAAGTCATGCATACTACGATTGCACACGCTCGGATCGTGCACTTAACTATGCATACATTGTTGAAAATAACATACCAAAATGCATTGTATTAGGGGGAATTGCTTTGCGACAGAAGTGTGCATCAGGCAGATCTGTCTGTACGCAGAGATGTGTGCCTTAGGATAAATTCCCACTAAAATGCTGGTGAATTTGCATGAGAACTTCTTTTTAAAAATGCAAGCTGATGTGGGAATGTGGAGAACTGGACTGAAACTTGGAAAAACGAGAAGCTGAGAAAAACTGAAACCGATAGTTTCCCCCACCTTTAGATGTAGTTCACTTCTTAACTTCCCCATTTCTGTACACTCAGGAATAACAAGGGGAGCTGAGCTTTCACCTTATTATATCGCAGAAGCTCACTGCTAGTTATTAGCTATTCATTTAGTAAATGTGTATCTGCCCTTCCTCCCAAAGGGAGTGCAGGATATTTTGGCTTCTGCATGAAAGTGAGCAGTTAATCTCTCCCTCTCTCCCCCACCCCCCGTCTCTCTCTCTCACACACAGTTTACAAAGTGAATAAAACAATAAAATTATCAGTAAAAACAATGCTTTCAAACATCCAAAAGATAAATCCAGCAATAAACTAAAACCAGATTAAAACATATGTCAGCATTTTGCATGTCTGGGTATGCTTGCCTGAACTAAAAAAGGTGCCAAAAAGAGGACAGTGAAGGAACCTGCCTGATGTCAAGTAGCAGGTAGTTCCAGAGTGTAGGCATGGCTACATTAAAAATTGATTTCTTACAGGTATGATGTGGCACCTGTAACAGTGCCACTTCCATAGATCAGTTGGGAGGGTGTATATGAAGTAAGGTGATCTTGCAGGTAAATCGTTCCTAAATGATCCCATTAAACAGGTCCCAATAAACTGATGCCTAATGTGGAAAGTCTGAGCAGGCTTTCTGCTATTGCAGCACTTATTATGCTGCCTAGGAAAAACCTGGGATGGGCAGGTGGGATATGAAGAATGTCTGAGCCCCTTTCTCCACCCCTAGGGGTGCCCACCCTGGCTAGCCCTTGGCCTGGAAGGACTGCTTCCTCCTATTAGTATGCGTGCTATGACCCTCCGCTTAGGAGTGGGGCACGCAAGTGGATATTAGAAAAGTGGCAAAGCAAACCATTGCACATTTCAACTCAAATCCCCAAGGAAACGGATCTGATTGCCTTATAGAAATGGCTCCAATAAGGCTTGAAAGGAATATTGCTTTTATAGCTTTGGAGATATAAAGCATTTTTTTTTTTTTAGGGTGTGTGGCGGGGGGAAGGGGGGGAAGGAAAGCGCGGTTGACTGGCAGGGTCTAATTCATCACTTATCCCATGCCACCTCTTTTTTTTTTTACTCCAATGGGATAGAGATACATAATGGCCTTTAAAAGGATGAGGATGAAATAGGTGGAGAAGTGGCTGGTAGGCCTGCTCAGGATTCCTGGCCCATCCACCTGCCCTCTCTGTCTGGGTGAGCATCAAAGGTGAACATGATTGTGCATTTGCTGAGTTAGTCTGTCTTTTGCTCTGGGCTGGCTGGTAAGAAGGAGGAGCACTAGATGCCACTGCCTGGCTTAGGGACATAGGAAGGTGCTACACATAGCACGCAACATAAAGGTAAAGGTAAAGGTACCCCTGCCCGTACGGGCCAGTCTTGACAGACTCTAGGGTTGTGCGCCCATCTCACTTAAGAGGCCAGGGGCCAGCGCTGTCCGGAGACACTTCCGGGTCACGTGGCCAGCGTGACATCGCTGCTCTGGCGAGCCAGAGCCGCACACGGAAACGCCGTTTACCTTCCCGCTGGTAAGCGGTCCCTATTTATCTACTTGCACCCGGAGGTGCTTTTGAACTGCTAGGTTGGCAGGCGCTGGGACCGAGCAGCGGGAGCGCACCCCGCCGCAGGGATTCGAACCGCCGACCTTTCGATCGGCAAGCCCTAGGCGCTGAGGCTTTAACCCACAGCGCCACCTGCGTCCCAACAGCACGCAACATACCTCCCAACATTTCTGTGATTAAAAGAGGGATTTCCTACCATATCCTCCAACATTTCTCCAATGAAACGTCCTCCAACATATCTCCAATGAAAATAAGGAAAAGCGGGTGGCACTGAGGGTTAAACCACAGAGCCTAGGACTTGCCGATCAGAAGGTCAGCAGTTCGAATCCCCATGACGGGGTGAGCTCCCATTGCTCGGTTCCTGCTCCTGCCAACTTAGCAGTTCGAAAGCATGTCAAAGTGCAAGTAGATAAATAGGTACTGCTCCGGCGGGAAGGTAAATGGCATTTCCATGGGCTGCTCTGGTTCACCAGAAGTGGCTTAGTCATGCTGGCCACATGACCCTGAAGCTGTACGCCGGATCCCTCGGCCAATAAAGCAAGATGAGCGCCACAACCCCAGAGTCGGCCACGACTGGACCTATTGGTCAGGGGTCCCTGGAAAACAGGGACACTTGGAGAGTTGGAACTCACTCCCACATGAAGCAGTAATGGCAGCCAACTTGGATGGTTTTAAAAGGCGATTGGAGAAATTAATGGAGAGAAAATGCTACCCATGGCTACCAGGCATAATAACTAGGCTCTGCCTCCACAATTGTAAGTTGCAATGCTTCTGAATAGCAGCTACTGGAAAACACAGGACATGAGTATTATAGTGCTCAGGTGGGTTTCCCAAAGGCATCTGGTTGGCCACTGTGTGAACAGGACTAGATATGGGCCTTTGGCCTGATCCAGGAGGCTCTTCTGATGTTCTGGTGTTTTCCAATCTCTGCTTCTCCATAGAGAGTAGATGGGGCAAGACCAGATCACACACTTGACCGACTGGAGCCTTTGTTCCTAAGGCAAGGGGACTGTGGATTCAATGGAGGGTCTGAGCTGGTCAGCCAGTGGGTGGAAATCTGACAACCAATCATCTTCTCCCCTATGAATGGCTGCTCTACACAAGGAGCCTCTTAGAATGTGTCTGAGTACAGATTCTGTTTCCTGAGATCTGCATCTGAAAAGCTGTCAGTTTTTCCTCACTTACTCATTTTTCCAGTCTTCAGTTCTCCACATTTCTGTGTTGAAGAGGGAGATTAATGTTTAAATTCATCTGTAAATTTATCTTAATGTGCATATATTTTTATTTTTTGTATGCACTTTCTGCATTTTTATATGTTGCTTTCACTTGTATGCATATTTTTACATTTGCTTTTTTTTTACATATGCCTTGGCTGGAGAATTGCATTTCAGAAATCAGGGAACAGTGACTTTCATAAGGCGGCTGTACTTCAATTCTCATATATTTTTGGAAATTGTGAATTAGGTAGCTTTTCATTCAAATGTGAACTGAATCTAATTTCTCTCTCACTGGGGGAACGTACTTGTGGCTTGGATTTATCATGTGCTGTAGTCAAACAAGTGTGGTCATTTTATCATGAATGCTTAGAGACCTTCCAATCCATTTAATGACACTGGCAGATTATGTCCTCCCCATTAATTGCCATTCAGAACATTTACATGCTTTTAAAATGTTAATTTGTCTCCTTAAGCTCTGACTGTAAAAAAGGGACAATACAGATATTCTGGGCAGTAAAAGCGTAAGTGATGTTACAAGACCCTTGAGTGTGATGGCATGTCATAAAGTCTCCAGGATATCTTCCAGCTGAAATAGAACAATGGTGTGTGTACAGACAGGATGTGGGAGGAGTCTGGTGCCTTTACTGCCATCTACTGACCGCTGTCGTGGAAGACAGGAATTCCTGGGTGGAAGACGGGAATGCCTGGCATGCTCTGGTCCATGGGGTCACGAAGAGTCGGACATGACTAAACGACTAAACAACAACACTGGCCGCTGAGTGTACTGATGCTGTTGTCATGCCTTTCCCCTTGTCCTAACGGTGTGTGTATAAATGCAGCCTAGATGTGTGTGCAGATGGTTTCTTGAAATTCTCCACCCTGTTTATGTGCGGAGAAATCAGGTGGACAATTAACCAGATTTTTACAAGGAGAGAAGAAATTATCTATTTATTTATTTTTTTTGGTGGTGGTGGTGGGGGCTCCACTTTAGCGGTGGCCATAGGACACGTCCTTCTTTTTCTGTAAGGGGGACATATTTATTTATATATTTTTGCATTTATACCCCACCCTTTTCTCCATGGAGCTCAAGGTGGTTTACATGGTTTCCCTGTCCTCATTTAATTTTCACAGCAGTAACCCCATGATGTAGGTTAAGCTGAGCGGCAGTGACTGGGCCAGGGTGATCCAGTGAATTTCATGGCTGACTCGGGGTTCAAACCCTGGTCTCCCAGGTTCTAGTCCAGGCATCCCCAAACTCGGCCCTCCAGCTGTTTTGGGACTACAATTCCCATCATCCCTGACCACTGGTCCTGTTAGCTAGGGATGATGGGAGTTGTAGTCCCAAACATCTGGAGGGCCGATTTTGGGGATGCCTGTCCTAGTCCAACACTCTAACCATTAAATGACAGCATAGATGGGGAGAAAATCAATTTTGTTTTCCGTTTAATGAGGAAGTGCCGAATATATGTACAGTGGTACCTCGGGTTAAGTACTTAATTCGTTCCAGAGATCCATTCTTAACCTGAAACTGTTCTTAACCTGAAGCACCACTTTAGCTAATGGGGCCTCCTGCTGCCGCTGCACAATTTCTGTTCTCATCCTGAAGCAACGTTCTTAACCTGAGGTACTATTTTTGGGTTAGCGGAGTCTGTAACCTGAAGCATATGTAACCCGCAGTACCAATGTACTTCTCAAACCAATAACGAACCGAAACACGGCGATCTTACGAAATTTGCTTTCCTCTGAATTTTTCAATGCAGTTCTCCTACTAATCCATGTGAAACTGACAAGATTCCTCCATCCCAAGCTGCAGGAATGCAGTTGTGACTGTGATGGCAGCACTGGCAATTATTTTGCATTTTCCCATGATGCCTCAGAGAACTAACATGGTTCTGGTCATTGCAAAATAAAAGTGGGAAATATTTATAAACAATTTTGCAAAGAGGCCACTTTGTTTTAGGAAGGGTGGCAGAAAAGTGTCCTATGAGTAAATTCTAGTCAGCGAGTTTGAGATTAATTTGAAAGTCAGTAATACTATCCATTGTAATACTGAGGTCTATTTGAGTTTGGAGGAAAGAATGAGGAAACCACATGAAAAAAAGTAAATTAAAAAAGATTTTTTTGCTGCCCTTAATACTGTAGCAATGGAAATCTAATGAACTGCCTTCAGTCCATCAGTGGATCAATAAATCATGGTTAATAGTTGTTTTTTGAAATAAGAGACAATGGAGGATGTAATCTAATAGCACATTTTTTGAAGTTGTCTGGCAGTTGTGTTGAACATTATATGAGAAAGAATATTTATGGGAAGAACACATTTAGTTGGTCAGGAGTTATTTAATGAGATGGATGATAATATTGAATGGTGGTCCTGTTTTGTAAAAAGTGATTATACTGTAGAGATTATCGATAATATTTACTTTTTTTTAAGCCCTTAGGTTTTCAATGGCATGTTGCCTATGAGTCTTTGATACCTTGTAGAATATTGATCTATACTGCATAAAAATGGGGTCCGTTCTCCAAATTCAGTCAGCCATTCAGATATTTGGGATGGGAAGCCAACTTAATGGAGCATGACGTAAATGTTTGTGTAGAGCACGGTGAACCCTCTGTTGGTGCAAAAGAAGGAGAATTTCCTGAAAGCCAAGATCCAAGATTGGGACAAGAGGATGCAGCTGGTTCAGAATAGGAGCCTGTGTGCTTCTTCTCTCTTCCGACATGTTGTTTCCATGTTAGATCAGAGGTGGGGAACCTCAGTGTTATGTACTGAGTTGAATAGGATCCAAAATGCAGCAGTCTGATTGGTCCTAGAACAATAGGATCCAAAATGCAGCAGTCTGATTGGTCCTAGAAAAATAGGATTCAGAATGCAGCAGTCTGTTTGGTCCTAGAACAATGCAGCAGTATGATTGGTCTGCAGTAGCCACCCAATCCAGCTCCAGATGGAAGTGAATCCACAACCTGATTGGCCTACAGAAGAATTCTGGAATTAACCAATCACGTGCAGCCCATTGTGTAAATAATGTATATAAAGCAGATACTTTGGGGGGACTTTCATTCCTCCTCACCACTATGAGCTCAATAAAGAGCATGAAATCCACTCTTGACTCTGAGTATATTTCACTCAGGCTTCTTCCTTTAGGCCTCCTTACTCTCTCCCTGGTCACACTTCCTCACTGGCTTTGCTTCTCACCCCGAGTGTTCTTCCTGGCTGGAAAAGTCTTTGCCCTCTGATGATGCCTCCTGTTGGCCAGGGTGGAGGACACAGAGAGGGATGTGTGCATGCCTGTGTTCAGAAACTAGTGTACTGTACTTCCTCCTCTCCTTCCCACCCCCTACTTCTAGAAATACTAATCTTCTCCAGCAGCAGCAGACACCCCAGGCGCAGAGTCTTCTGCAAGTATTTCACAATAAATGAGAAATAGGAGGACTCGGTTTTGTACAGGGAGGAAAGCAGAAATGTCTCCGGCTAATAGAAGAAGCTCAATGTGAGGGAAATG
Organism: Podarcis cretensis; assembly: GCF_951804945.1. Taxonomy (NCBI): domain Eukaryota; kingdom Metazoa; phylum Chordata; class Lepidosauria; order Squamata; family Lacertidae; genus Podarcis; species Podarcis cretensis. The sequence continues at coordinate 18,846,032 of NC_137185.1, forward strand.
GAGGCTAGCTCGGCATGAGACTCTCTTAAGATGCTGTTTGCATTGGTCCTTGACACAGAAAGGTGCTTACTAAAGGATGCCTTAATTATGGTTCTTGATGTAAATACAGGTGACCAAGGAATTGGGAAGGGTGTGTTGAGCAGGGGGCAGAGACATGGATGCTGTCCATTGCTCTGCCTGCTTTTGCCTGTATATACACAAAGTATCAAATGTGGTGACAGTAATAATAATACAACAAAACACCACCACCACAAACTGGCTTATAAGTATAAAACCAAATTTACTAGAATAATAGCTAGAATAGAGAGAGACTTGTAACCATTCAAACAACAAACATACTAAGGTGCCATGTGCAAGACAAAGCCTGGAGATACTGTAACCATGGAGTGGATAAATGTACAACTCTATCTTAACAAGTTACATGTGCAGTAAATGTTATACAGACTGGATAAATGAACCGTTCAACAAGTAGTGTAAGTCCAATCACAGAACGGCAACCCCGTGCTGCCACAACGGTAAGGGTAGCACACTGGAGAATATGAAAAAGTTTTTCAAAGCTGTTTTTCAAAGAATAAACTGGATGAGATGTTCTTCAATGGGTCTTGAGTTGGAAACACAAAGCCATATGCATGGATCAATCACAGGAAGGCAAATCAAAGCCACCCTGGTGAGAATAACGCAAGTGGGGCAAAAGGAGTCCTGTTCTCTGGATATATTACAGGTTTCGCTACATGCTTCATCAGTCCAAAAAGCCAATCATACAAAATGGTTTGCTCAGGATAAAGAAAGTATTCACAGGCACAGCTTTTGTCTCTGGTTTTGCTCATCATTGTCATGTGGCCCTCAGAAGGCTCCTTACAGTAGATGGGAATATGGACCTTCTGCAGCTAAAACAAAAGTCACACAGCCCATTATAAAATAGGCAGATGGCCATCACCTGCAGTAGTACACAGACTCCCTCCATATACTCAACCCTGTGTTAAATAACCACATGGGGCAGATTATCATGATAGCTGCCTTTGCTGTTCCAATTGCCTCCCACAAGTTGGAAGGTGGTGATCTGAAGCAGCCAGCTTCCGATACCAGAGGCAGACTCAAGAAAAGGCGAGTGGTCCAGTTGCAGTGGGCATATAGCTGAGGAGGGCACCTCCTCAAAGCCTGGTAAGCACTTGCCCAGCTTGGGGAAGGAAGCGTAAGGGCTCTGACGGGGTGCTAGAACCTTCCTGCCTCCTTCCCATTGCTGGCCAACCACTTACCAGACTTTGGGAAGGAGGTGGGAGGTCTCTAGGACCCTGTCAGAGCCTCACATCTACTTCCCAAAGCCAGCCAGAGCAGAGGGCTGAGGGGAGGGTGTCAATTGGCCTTGCACAGGGCAGCATATTACCAAGGTCCACCCCTTCTGGTACCAATGAGACTTCTTGTGTGTTTTTCAAACCTTGGAAAATCAAGGTTCAGAAACATGTGGGAGCCTCTATGGATATAGGAGGCACCCCCATTCCAAAGATGGCCTTCTGGTGATGCTTGACTCCCTCTCCCCTTCCTCATGTGTTTGCTTAGCATGGACACATCATGCCTCAAGACCCACCCCACCCCACCCCACCCCAGGGTGTCTGTGATAACCTTAACCCTTCTCCTGAATCAGAAGCATCCAATTTTGAAATCTTTCAGAAACTCTCTAGGGCAAATCAAGAATAGATTTCAGGTGGGATGTTATATCGTACAGATTTTTCTTAACGCTTCCAAAATTGAGGAATGGGAGCCAGGTTTCCAAGGACACATCCATGTATTTAGGATCCAGATTCCTTTTTTAATCTGAGACAATAAATAGCACTGCCCAGATCTTGCCAGACCAACTTGATAATGATGAATCCTTTTCTAATTAGGATTCTTGCCTCACCAGGTGAGATGTGAAGCTATTCTGAATCTAGAGAGCATCAGGAAGATCCACCCCCCCCAAGGGAAGCTGTGGTAGACCCTTCGCTGTATGCCTTTCTGGCGACGAACCTCACATTGTGACACTAAGAATTTGCTAAGTTAGCCATTGTATTTTTAAGAGGTGGGAAATGGGGCTGGGGCTCTTCCCGTGTCCAGAGTTCATTGTACCTGTTCTGTATCTTTCCAGAATTGTAGATACAGATCCTGTTTAGTTTTCCTTCACTTTGAGAACCTGATGTGGAGCTGAAGAATGGTACTGAAGCCCTGTAAAAGGAAACGATTCAGATGAAATCTTTCATCTCCAGTTTGACCACCCCTGTTTATAAGGTCTGAAGTGGGAAAACATTTTAGGGATTTTCTTTCCCAACAGGAGTGGAAGTGGAATAGAATTATTGAGACTCATTTCAGGACAGTATTGGATTGTAAGAACACCAGAAGAGAGTTAGCATGGTGTGATGGTTAGAGTGTTGGACTATAACCTGGGAGAGCAGGGTTCAAATCCTCACTCACCCATGAAGCTCATTGGGTGACCTTGAGCCCATCACTGTCTCTTACTATCTCATAGGGTTGTTGTGGGAATAAAATGGGTAGGCGAGAACCACATGCACACCTTCAGCTCCTTGGAGAAAAAGGTGGTATATAAATGAAATTAGAGCCTTGCTGGATCAGGCCAATGCGTCAATGTGAAGCCTGCAAGCAGAAGCCAAGTGCAACAGCAATTCTCCACAGTCTCCACCAGCAGCTGATAGGCAGAGATGTACTGCCTTCAGTGTTGGAGGGAGCCTTCTTGCCTAGCATGACCCTGAAAATTCTTATAAAATATATTGAAATATTGGTCATATAGATTCACTGAACATTGCATCAGAAGCTGCATCCATTCAGTTTGTTTCATTTTCTTTTTATCTTTGTTCTCAGCCAGAGAGCCTCATAAGGTGGCTAGCAACATTTCTAAAACAAGAGAGAGAAAAAGAATTAGATTATATATTTAAAATGATTTTTAAAAAATAAATAAAATACAAACAATGGAATGCGGTAAGCAGTAACATTTAAATCAGATTTCTTTCTATGCTAGAGATAAGAAAGAGGTATTCAGCTGTTAACTAAACACAGATGTAATGGGTACCAGGGTGTCTCTTCAAATATGAGGTGCTATTATCTGAGAAGGAATTGAGTCTCTGCCACACCAGCTATTTAAAGCAGGCATAAGCAAACTCACCCCTCCAGATGTTTTGGCACTACAACTCCCATCATCCCTAGCTAACAGGACCAGTGGTCAGGGTTGATGGGAATTGTAGTCTCAAAGCATCTGGAGGGGCGAGTTTGCCTATGCCTGATTTAAAGCACTGGTATACCACTTTAAACAGCCATGGCTACCCCCAAATAATCTTGGAACAGTAGTTTTTTTAAAGGATACTGACAGTGGTTAGGAGACCCTTCATGGGGCTGCAATTCCCAGCAGCATTGATGAGCTACAGTTCCCATGCTTCTGTCGGGGACGCCATGATAGTTAAAGTGGTATAAAGTGTTTTAAATGCATGTTGTGGGTGTAAATTCTAACTCTGCTGCTCCTCAGAAGGTGCAGGTACTCTGAAGGTACTTGGGAAGTTGCTTGGAAGCAAACTGGCAGCTAGCCAAGTTCTTAGTGACAAGGATAGGGTCTTCTTCATGGGTCCTTAGATTAATCTTGCAAGACAGATGTGCTTTCACATCAATTGTATGCACGCAAGGCTGCATGCAGATTGGGGTGGGGGCCCGTGGCTCGTCCAGATATTACTGGACACCAATGCCTATGATTGCTTGCCAACATGGCCAATGGTCAAGGATGATGAAAGCTACAGTCCAACAGCAACATCTGGAGAACCAAAGATTCCCCAGTCCTGGTGCTGAGCCTCCCTTTCTAAATAAGTGAGGAAGGGATTGGGAACTCCCAACTGTTGCCTGCATTTTAAGGTTCCCTTCTGATTCTCAGAATCTCAACTCTTCCTCTCAGCTTGGGTAGATAAATAGCATGCGACATGTTTGCTTTAATGAACTGTGACTTTTAATAAATGACTTATCGCCCACTGATGCGTTGTTAAATTGTCAAGGCTTTAAAACTGGCCTAATAAGATTTGTGGGCAGATGATTTTACTCACTCACTTAAAAAAGAAAAAGAAAAAGAAGTGTGAATCCTTTGTCTTTCCCCCCTCCCACTCCACAAACACCCACACCTCCTTGCAGAATGAAAACGACAGTTGTTTGTTTGGGCTGAAGGCGAAATGTTTGGGATTAATGTGCAATGCCTCAACACCCAACTTAATGAGGATTTAGAGGCCAATCCCAAACTGATGATCTCCAATTAATTACTTTGGTGGCCCGCTGGTCATTTTGCTGCTGGAGTAGATTTTTCAAGTTGGGTAATGTTTTGTTTGTGTGGAGCCCTTGAATTTTCTACTTCTTCTGGCCAGCAGAGAGTGGGCTGGGGAAAGCTCCCTTGGCGCCGACACAAGAAATAACAACAACAACAACAACAATCATCATCATCATCATAAATAATGACTTTTTAAATATCTGGGATATGCTCCTATTTTAGAGCAGACAAAACCCAAAAGTTGCTCACAGCTGTCTCCCTCCACCTTCATTGCTGCCATGCTGGCTGGTAAGGACATAAGAGGCAGCTGGATCAGGCCAGAGGGGGCCCATCCAGTCTAGCATGCTGTTCTCACAACAAAGCTGTTCCTGGGGTGTGGCCACTGTCACATACTTATGGCTTCCAGCAGCCCCTGGTGAGAGCTGAGCACAGGGTGTGGGGACCAAAGGTGGACAAACAACCCCAGAAGAATCATGACATCTTCCCTACCAGAGGTACTATGCATCCCCTAACACCCCATACATCCAATTGAGAGTTAGCTCCCTTCAATTCCCAGCCATGGTTGGACAGAACATTTGAACTTTTAGGCTGTGAATTTACTGGTTACCTTGATGGAACTGAATCAAGATCTGATTGGCAGGGAGACAATAGGAGGAAACCATTGGCTCCCCAGATATTCTTGGACTACAGTTCCTATGATCTCTGACCATTCACATGCTTTTGGGGATTGATGGGAGCTGGGGAGTCCAACAACATCTGTAGCTCCCCAGTTTTGATACACTGTGTGCCTCCATTTCCTGTCTCTATTTGTTGAACAGAACAGCATTGGTTTATGATGGGCTACTTTATGAGGTCTTTCTGTCTATATTGTGCTTCTCCCAGGACAGTTGTGTGATTAGATGGAATTGCAGGGGTGGGACCAATGCATCCTTTATGTCTTCCTGGCTTTTGCAGCAGGAATTGATGGAGATTTCTCTCTCTCTCTCTGGCATATATGAGAGACTACAGTTTAGGGGACTTTGGGATTCACTGCCATTAGATGGTGGCTGCTGGCTTAAATGACTTTAAAGCGAGATTTGACAGACCCATGGAGCAGAGATCTTAGATAAGTTTATTAGTCCCAATGGCATGAAGCTTCCACGTTAAATGCAGAGAAGAGAAAGCAGCAAGTCTTTCCGTTCAGAAAATCAGAATGCTACCATGAATTCTGCCAGTGCAGGCTTGAGTTGCAACAGTGCATTAGTTCATCAGCAAGTGTTTACAGGTCATGCTGATTGCCCGGAAGGCAGGAGGGCCATGTCACTCATTCTCCTCACTGTTACAAACACCTTGTACTTTCCGAGGCAATCATGGTGATATTTAGCAATTGTGCGCTAGCAGGCTCTTAAGTACTGTTGCATACTCTTACTAATTAGGCCTTGCAGCACCCTTATGTTTTATCTGGGGTGGCCTTGTATTTGCCATGCAATTCTCTGTATGAATCTCCCCATCCGCTCAACCTCCTGTTGTGTGGAATGATGGAAGTAGTACCTGCCTGTCTAAAAGTTAATATGATTACTATTGTTCTTCCTTTAATTTATGAATTGCTTCCCATGAGGCATCCCAAAGTGATTTAAAACTCAGTGTGTTAAAACACACAACCATAGCACATAAGTAACACACCTTGGGATAAGGTTCTCCATTTAGAAGGTTTGTTGAAAGAGAAATGTCTTTAGCAGCAGCGGCACCAGCTCTTGGGAGTCAAACCCTTTCAGGCCCCCTCAATATTTTTGGGGGTGGGGGGAGTGGCCCTCCAATGTCTAAAAATCATGGAGGCAAAGTGTGGAGCTGAGCACAACATGGCTTCACTGGCCACCTCCTCCTGCTCCCCTTCCTGCCATAGAGGGGAAGGAGAGTTGAAGCATCATCTCTCTAGTGGTGGAGTCAAAAGGAGGCACCACTGCCAATTGAAGCTGTGCGGCCACTGCATTCAGCTCCACCCCCAGCTCCTTCCAATGTCCTGACGTCACACACACACTGTCACACACACACTGTCACACATACACCCCCCCAAATCGCCATTGCAATCTGGCACCTCTGTTCAGCAGGTGCTGAAAAGACAATAGTGAAGGTGGCTGTTTGGGAGTTTCCAAAGGGTAGGCTTTGCCACACTAAAGGCCTGATTCCCACATCGTATGGAATAGA